>NW_024870772.1:17752500-18370000 GCF_019054845.1 Dipodomys spectabilis
GGAGGAGGAGGAGGAGGAGGAGACGGAGGAGGAGGAGGAGGAAGAAGAAGAGGAGGAGGAGGAGGAGGAGGAGGAAGTGGAGGAGGAAGTGGAGGGAGGAGGAGGAGGAGGAGGAAGAGGAAGAAAGGAGGAGGAGGGAGAAGAGGAAGAAGAGGAAGGAGAAGAGGAGGAGGAGGAAGAGGAGGAGGGGGGAGGAGGAGAGGGGAGGAGAAGAGGGGAGGAGGGGGGGAGAGGAGAGAGGGAGGAGGAGGAGGAGGAGGAGGAGGTGGAGGAAAGTGTTCAAGATCCCCATCCCAATAGACAAAGCTGGGTAGGGGATGTTCATCTGTCAACCCAGCTATGAGAGAAGCAGAAATAGGATCATAGTCTAGACCAGCTGGCAGAGGGAATAGACCTTATCTTGAAAATAACCAGAGTAAGAAGGCTTGGGGTATGGCCCAAGCATTATAGCTCCTGCCTAGCAAGTGTGAAGCCATGACTTCAAACCCCAGTACCATGAAAAAGAATTTTTTTTCAAACAAAAAAGAAGAGGTACAAGTTCATCCAAGGGCCAACAACAAGAATCCTTAGAGAAATATCAGGTAGTTGATGAAGGCTTTCTGCTTTTCTCTAGGAATGTGCACTTTTAAGTACATTCTTAAGAAAATGCATTATGTTCATTAAAAGAGATAGTATGTATATGCAGAATACTTAGCACTGTGTCTGGTCTATAGTAAATTCCCACTACATCCCGTCCTACCTCCAATTTCCTTGCCTTCACGGTACCTCAGCTACAATGTCCTCGCCCACTAAGGACCATAGAAGACACCCAAGATGCCTGTCCTTGTTCTGATTCTGTTTCTATCTCTACTTCTTCCACTTCACCACAGAGACTAGAGCCTCAAGTCAACAATTTTCAAACAATCATCACATACCAACTCATAAGCTTTACAGGTTTGTGGTAACAACACAAATACTTCTCTGGAGGTGGAAGCTAACAACCCTTGTGCAGCCTTGGAAATAAGCTCTGGGACAAGGGAAGGGCTTTCATGAAAAAGGTCACCTTGAAAGAGATGCTAAAGCCAGACGGTACCTGTTTCACATCTTTGTCGCTGGCCCCATTGGCTAGGATGTCCTACACTTCTTCCTATAATAAAATATCCATCAAAGAAACCACTTCAGAAAAATTAAAATATAAGTGGTTTCAACATCTATTGAAAAATTTATTCTGAAATAGAGCAGAAGCAGGAAACATGTCTCCCAATGCATATATTTATATGCCTATGAAGATATATAGATATAGATACAGATATATCAGGATGAGTTCCATGCCATAATTAGCTAACTATCTGGCTTATTTCCCCTGGCTTTTATCATCTAAAAAATTCCATTTTAGAAAACAAGCATATTCACTTTAGTACTGAATTTAGTAACAGCAGTATAATTGGAACACTGCAAGTTTTGAAGGCAAACTGAAGCAAAATAATACAATACTCAATGAGACACCGGGTTCTGCCACATCTCCAAAGAGCTTTGAAAATGCTGTCCTGGTTTTCAATAGCTATGCAATAACTCAAAGAGTATTTATTATTCTCTTTCTTAGAGGGAGACAATCTGCAATAGAATTCAACAACCGGCTCAAAATCAACTAATAAGTGAATAGCCAGTAGAAAGACATCCCAAACTATTTTAAAAAGCCATCACTCAAATGACCAGATTAACTATGTTCTTTCACAGGATGGGTGGGATGGAAACCTTCATTCATTATTAGAGTCAGGATGTGTTCCCACAAAACCTATTAAGGAAACCTGCATAATTGAACATAGAATTAGGAAAATCCCATTTGCTAACCATCATGAAGCAGTATTGCAGACACCTCCAGCACAGCATGTCCAAATGAAATAATCTCCTCTTCTCTGCCCCCATTAACCCCCAAACTATCCCTCTGACCCCCATTTTAAACTTAACAACTAAGAGTGCAGACTCAAAATACAAAAGTCATTCTAAGACTGCTTGTTTCTCCCTCCTGATACCCACTCACCAAGTACTATTCACTCTTCCTTCTAAATAGTATTTAATTGTTCTTTCAATTCACTAGAACAATACAATGTTCTATCCATTACCCCTCTGCTAACCTCTGAGTCCAGCCCAGGTACAGTGGACACTTCTGGTTCCACTATGAAAGTGTTCATCTCAAGCACCCTGCTCTGCTGTTTGAAATTTGCCCAGGGCTTAGGACCCCACCTGAAGCTTGAACTCAGAGCACCGAGCATCTGGGAATTGAAGGCCTGCAGGGGCAACTCTCTGTCAATAAGGGACAGGAGTTAGTAGACTAATACCCTAGCTTTCCTATTTCTTTGAGGAACCATTTTGAGCCATGTTCTACAAGTTCCCTTGAGGATCTTCAGTAAATCTTAGCCCCAGTTGCCCACAACAGTAGCCCACCCAGTAGCATCCTTTATTTGCTTTCTATTTTTCAACTCTCTCTGCCATCATAACACCATCCATCATGATGTGATATAGCCAAATAATGGAACCATTTAGAGCACCCCATCATCTTAGACTTTTAAGCCTCCAAAACTGTGAGCCAAAGAAACCTCTTTTCTCTTCAAAGCACCCAGCCGCAGGTATGTACTTAGTTACTGCAATGGAAAATGGACTAATCTAGGCTGCATAAGAAGTAATAAACACATTTTATTTGCTTTTTTCCCCTTTTTCAGTACTGAATTTCAAATCCAAGGCCTTGAGCATGGTAGGCAAGCAGTGTGCCACTAAGCTACCCTTCCAACTTCAAATTCATTTATTTTTAGTGTGTTCCAGGCACTGCATAAAGCACTGTATGTTATTATCTCGCCTAATCTTCATAATCTTGTTTAAATCCTCATCTCTATGGGGGAAAGTGAGGTTCAGAAGGACAAAATAATCATCTAAGATTCCAAGCTAATATCAGAAAGAGGAGAGATTACAATCAGAATTTGACCAATAAACGCTGAGGTATATTTAGTCAAACCTTATTGTTTTTTTCCTGGATTCCAGCAACACTTTCCTGTCTTCCTTCTTTGCAGTTTATACCTGTCTCTCTCCCCTCTACTCCATTCTCCACGTTGTCACCACACTTTTTCTCAATGGCAGAGCTTGTCACTCTTCTGATTAATAACCTCAAGACTTCACTTGGGTCTTTATCTTGGCATCCCCAAACCTCCATTCTCTGGAGGGTCCTCCCTTTCCAGTCTCAACCCAGCTGCAACCTTCCTAGCCTGCCCTAACCCTCTCCTGTGGCTCTTGAAACCTTCTGGTTCTTACTTGCACATCTTATCCTTTCTGCTTGGAATGACATAATTTCCTTTCCCCTTTCTACCCGCCCCCCTTCTCTGGCTCTCTTATCCTTCAAGAATCCCTTCATCAGAGAAGATGCCTATGTGTGCCTTCTCCCAGCTAAGAGCCAGGAAGGACAGGCTGTCTCTCCAATGTGCTTCTTCAGTATTGACCAAACTGAGGACAATTGTCACTCTACTTGTCTCTCTTCCCTTACCAGCCTATGAAGTCAAGGACTATATCTTTCATCTCTGTATCTTCCCACACCAAGAGCACTGCCTGGTACATGATAGAAATTCAAGAAAAAAGCACTTGCTGAGTGGAACAATTCACAGAGCCAATACAAAAGGTCATGGTTACATAGCACAGCCAAAGACTCTGGCATCCACAAATCACATTATCTCCCTATAGGATATCTGGGCGAATATGCCTCCAAGTCAGACCCTTACCAATAGATTCAGCATCTTATCCATCTTGGCAACCCTAATAACTCTGGAGAATACAGAAGCAGCATCTGCTTTGGCCAAACACAAGTCATCTTCCCACTGAAGGTCCAAGCCCTCCCCCTCCCTCACCTCCAGTCTTTGCATAGCAGCATCTCTTTTGACGAAACTCAAGAGGTTTCCAGAAGTTTGTGTGTACCTTAACTAATGATTTAACTAAGATCTCTTTTGCTACCTAAATCCTCATGGCCCAAAAATAATCTAGATAATTCTTGGATCTCTACGTAATTGCAAACACAATGAACTGCAAAACTGACGAAAGCATCAGGTTATTTTCGATACTAAATGTTGTCTAGCCATTTCTTCAGTTACTGTAGCTTTGATTTTGCCAAATTTTCTGCCTTTAACTTTTAATAAAGTAGTTACAGAGGGGTAAAGATTTGGATCTAATAAATATCACTAGGTCATCCAAAGATGGGCGGGGTTGCTGGGGGTAAAGTACGGGGAGGTAAGATCTCATTTTCATTCAGTAAGTGGCTTTCAGCCACCACTTAACCACCTGTGATTCACTTTGCTTATCAGCCAAAAGCCCTTAATCACGGCCCTCACTGGAAGTCTCACTGGAGGAGCTAATGAAGATGCTTAAGTGCCTCCAGGAATTCTAAAGACTCAGCCAGCAGCCACCTTCCTGTGCTAAAGAAATTCAGTGTCATCGCTGTGTTCCTGACATTCATCTGTGGGCACCTGGAGATACATCTCTCAAACTATGTGACATGGGAAAGCTAGTACAAAACCACCCTACACAATTTCCTGGATAGTTGCAGGTACCGATATGAGACCCGTAATTTTTTTTCTGTAATCCTTTCATTCCCTGCAATTTTTGATGACTGTCTTTACTTGCCTGTCAATCTCTTAAGTCAAGCTCCCAGGAAGGACAATCTAAGATGGAGGTTTCACAGGAATCATGTGCTAAAGAAGTGATCTTTAAAGGGGAAAGAAGCAAGGAAAAAAGACTAGAAGAAGAAAGCCCCATACATGGAGATCTTAGTTTCTATCTGGTCCTCATGTGGAGCTCTGAAACATTAATTGGTCCTCTCTAAATGTGAGGGAGTGAGAAGAGACTGGGGTGCATTGCACTACCTCTTTAGGCAAGAGGTTCTGTGTGCTTAGCTGATTGATGTTCTGTCATGGAGAAGGCCACCATGAGTCATTAACAGTCAGTTCTCACAGTGCTAGCAACAACAGAGGGTCTATACTCCTTGGTGCGCAAGGCACCAACAGGGAGCAATCTACCTGTGGTTCTTGAATCACAATCACCTTATAGAGGTTGTTAAAACACTGGGCTTTTGAAGAGTTTCTAATGCAGTAAGTTTGGGATTGGGGCCCTCAGATTTGCAGTTCTAACAAATTCACAACTGATGCTAATAATGTAGTCTCAGGACTACACTTTGAGGACTACATTTTTAGTGCCATAGAAACTGTTGAGGGTCGAGTTTAGGCATACTGTCTAACCTGCTTTGATTCAGTCAAGTTTCTCCCCCCAAACCTATTTCTTCTATAGATTGTACTCTTTAATCGCTGTTGCTAGAATATTTAATTCAGTATATGTTCACGAACACAAAGCACATGCATAAGACCCCTGAGGATAAAATAGAGATTAAAGCTGAAAATGCAAGCCTCTTGTCTCATCTGTTGATGATCCAAGGCATCATCCACATGTTGTCTTTTCCCGTTCCCTACCCCAGCACACATGTGGAGGTATGAGAGGATCCAAAAGGAGACTGTAGAAGTGTGATGATAAGAAGCCCATGCTGCACAGAGATCTTTAGGCCACATCTGAAGCACTATGACAGCTCTGAGTGGTACAGTGTCAAGGACTCAACAACAGGGCATGCCCAGAAAGGATTAGGAGATGAGAGAATTGTATGCAGTAATGATGGAGAGTTGGTAAAGATTTGTGAATGGGCTGCCTCAAAAGGCAGTAATTTGCCAGCCACTGGTGGCTCACACCTGGAATTCTAGCTTCTCAGGAGGCTGAGAATTGACGATCTCCTTCAAAGCCAACCTGGGGAGGAAAGTCTGTGAGTCTGTTATCACCAATCAAACACCTGATAACTAGAAGTGGCACTCTGGCTCAAAATGGCAGAGCACTAGCCTTGAATGAAATAGCTCAGGGACAGTGAGTCAAGCCCCACAATCTACAAAAAAAAAAAAAAAAAAAAAAGTCAGGAATTCCTTGTCCCTGGAAACTTTAAGTCAAAACTAACAATCAGCTGATGGAACAGAAAGGGTAGAGGAGAAATCCAAATTGAGAGTTGGATCAGACAGCTTCTAAGTTTCCTCCCAAACACAATAGTTGATGACTACAATCTTTGGTTTTAGACATCAACTTGCCTGGGCTAAGGGATGCCCAAATAGTTTGTAAAGAATTATTAGTGGCTTTATCTGTGAGGGCATTTCTGCAAGAGATTAGCATTTGAATTGATGAGCTAATATGGATGGCCATTATCTAACCTAAAGAGAATAATAAAAGCCAGGAAAGGACTGAAGATATAGCTCATTCATAGAGCACTTGCTTAGCATAGTCAATCCTCAGCATCAAAAATAAACAAATAAATAAAAATAAAAGGCACTTAAAAGGTGAACTTTCTCCCTTCTTGAGCTAGAGCATCCATCTTCTCCTCCCCAAGGCCCACTTACACCTTCATTCTCAAGCTGTCAGCCTCTGACTGTATTATACCACTAGTTTTCCATGCTCCTCAATGTTAAAATGGTATACTGTGGATTTTCTTGCTTTCCATCATAATGTGAGTCAATTTTCATGATAAATCTTCATTTATATGTCACACACACACACACACACACACACACACACACACACACACACACACACAACATATTGGTTCTATTCTGCTGGAAATTCTAATAGAATGACTTTATGCAAATTCATGGTGTGTCCATTCCTCCACTCTAAATTTTGGTTGTCGTTTCAGTTTTGCATGTTTTTTTTTTTTGTTTGTTTGTTAGTTGGTCATGAGACTTGAACTCAAGGCCTGGGCTCTGATCCTTTCTACTCAAGGCTAGAGCTCTACCACTTTCAGCCACAGCTCCATTTCCAGTTGTCTGGTGGCTAATTGGAGATAACAGTACTATACACTTTCTTGAAAGGGCTGTCCTCAAACCAGGATCTCAGATCTCAGTCTTCTGACTAGCTAGAATTACAAGGCATGAGCCACCAGCATTCTGCTCACTCTAGATGTTTTGATGATCTTGTCCCACTTTACCTGATTCGCAAAGGATAGAAAGCTTAGCACCTTCCTCCAGGTGGCTTGGAGGAGTCTGTACACTCTGTACATTGTTCTGAAAAGAGTCAGACTAATTCCTACTTCCCTGGTTAGGTGATGGGCAGATCTGGGAGACTAGATCGGTTATTTTCTCCTTTTATGGTATAGAGCCCAACTCTTCCCCTGTGAAATTGGTTTTGATAAGGGATTTTCCAAACCACTTCCTGTCATTTCTAAAATCTTCAGCCCTGTGAGGTTGAGTGGCCCCATCTTGCAGAGATAGAAACTAGGATTGAGAGGTTATCACAAGCAGCCAGCCTCCCAGCCCCTCCCTTTGCCCTTCCTCCTCCCCTCTCTCTTTAATGCATATTAAATGGGAATATTTATTCAGCATAAGTCTCTGGAGTTATGTTCATTGTAAATCATTTAAGAATTGAGTCACAAGGGTTGTGTTTTGGCCGACCTCCTGCATTCACTCATCCTAGAGCCATGTTCTAGAATACAAAAGTGCTTTGATTCATTTTTTTCCTCTTTAGCTTCACTAATCAGAGAACCCCATTGCTCTTGCCACTCGCTGAGAATCCTACTGAAATTTCTAGACTGAGGGCATTCGATTCAGATGCAGCTAAAAACAAACAAATAAAAACTGTTAGGCAGTTTGATTTATTGTAGCTGTAGAAATGTAAAGGGGAAACACACACACATACACACACACACACACACACACACACACACACACACACACACTGGGATGTTGGTGCTTGCTTTTTCTTCTGAAGCTGTAAATACAGACAATTGCCATTTGTTTGATAGACCATCAGTGTCAGTACTGCTAGGTTCACATAGAGCAAGCCAGCCAAAGAAGAATGGACAGATTTGGGCAATGCATGGAAAGCTAGTCTAAAAGGAGCATCCACCATTGACACATAACTGGATCTAGAAAATTATCAATTCCTGAACTCCTCTTAGAAAATTCCTCCATGGGAGAAGGGGAAAAACAAATCATTTAAATAGGGATACAGGTGGACCCATTGCAACAACGAGATGTACAAGTCATTATGTCGAAAATGAACTTTACAACTTTGGTGTGGGGGAGGGAGAAGAGGCTGGGAAGGGATTGGAAGGGGAAACAAAGGAGGAGGCTACAATACTTGATAAGAAATGTACTCATGATCTTACCATGTAATTGTAATCCCTCTGTACAGTATTTTCACAATAAACAAAGAAAAAAGAGGGCTGGGAAGGTGGCTCAGTGGTAGAGCACTTGCCTTGCATGCATGAGGCCCCAGGTTTGATTCCACAGCACCACATAAGCAAAAAGAAAAAAGCCGTAAGTGGCGCTGTGGCTCAAGTGGTAGAGCGCTAGCCTTGAGCTGAAGAGCTGAGGGACAGCGCCCAGGCCCAGAGTTCAGGCCCCATGACCGGATCCAAAAAAAAAAAGCAAAAAGAAAATTCCTCCATGTAGTTGGCGTATTGGGCCAGGGGACCAGGCAGGAGGCTGTTGGCTGCTGCACTGTCTTTTATGGAAAAATCTGCCCATTCATTGTGCTGCTTTTGTTTGCTGAGTAAGTAGGCAGGAGTGGCAAGAGCTGAACCGCTGGGAAGAGAGATTATCCTCCATTGCCCTTTCCTTGCATAGAGCTCTGCCATTCTTCAAAATAAATGTGAAATGAATATTTAAAGAATATAGGCTTAGGGGACTTAAATCTTATTTGTGACGTTTTACTTCTTTTATTTAAATAGATCTACAATAAATATGACGAAACATTAACATTTGTCAATTCTGTTTGGTGGGACAACACAAATGCTTGTTTTATATATATTTTTTAAATTTTTCAACTACAACAAAAGAGTACTGTTCTGACGGATCATTCATCAGCTTTCCCATGATTTCCATGGGTCTTTACTCCCTCAGATCTAGTCCTTCTACTCTACCACCCACAACTGAGCAACTATCATTTGGGGTAAGACAAACATCACTGGTACCATAATCACAAACCTGAATACCCCAGTCAGAGAGAAGCATATCAGGGTCTAGAAGGTATGGATAATGCCTTTGAAAGCCCATCTCTTCAAATCATATCAACATCAGCATGTCAGGCTAGGGTATGGCTTAAGAGATAGAGTGCTTAAGACACTGTATTCAATCCCCCAGAACCATACACACACACACACACACACACACACACACACACACACACACACACACACACCACATCACAAATGAGCAGTATTACTCCTATTCAGCCAAAGCAAAGAGGATACAGGAGAAAGGGAGCAACCACCCTTAAAGAACAGTGCTTCTGCCCCCTCAGTAGATGAATGGATCAAGAAAATGTGATATAGATATATATAGATAGATATGTATGTATGTATGTATAATGGAATTCTATGCCTCCATCAGAAAGAATGACATTGCCCCATTTGTTAGGAAATGGAAAGACTTGGAAAATATTATATTAAGTGAAGGAAGTCAGGCCCAAAGAAACATAGGCCCCGTGGTTTCCCTTATTTGCAATAACTAGTATAAGTTTAGGGGGGCAAGCAGGAAAGGTCAAAAGCTATGTGTATATGACCAGATAAGATGATGTTAAGCGAAATGAACCCCAAGATAGGGACACAAATGGTTTTTTTTCTTTCTTGCTATTGTTTTTAACATATTTATAATGTACTATGTGATTTTTTGTTTCTTTGGTATGTTCCTCCCCCACAGTATAATCCCTGTTTTCACTGTATTTGATTCCGGTGCCCTGAATCTTGTATATACATTTTTCTAATTTGGGGAGGGGAGGGAAAAAACAGAATGCTTAAATAAGGATACAGGTTGACCCCTTGTAACAATGAGATGTACAAGACACTATGTTGAAAACGAACTTTACAACTTCAGGGGAGGCGGGGAGTAGTTGGGGAGGTGGAGAAGGAAGGGATGGTAGGGGATAAACAAAGGAGGAGGCAACAATGCTCGATAAAAAATGTACTCATTACCTTGCTCATGCAACTGTAACCCCTCTCTACAGTATTGTTACAATAAAAAAAAGTACAAAACTTTTTAAAAAGAAAAGAAAAAAAACAACAGTGCTTCTGCTCCAATGGGCTTGGAACTTAGGCCAGTGTCTGGGGGACTTCTAAGACAGCTCTGACAACATAGAATGATCCATAGGCAGCCTTTTTGAGCCCCTTTTTGTGAGTGATTTCTGTGTGATGGGAACACCCAGTCTAGTACAGCCTGCTCCTGCAAGCACACAGTTTCTTTTGGTTGTGAGGAGCCTTATCCTTCCTCCCACCAGACATCTAAAGAAGAAAATTTAGACTGTGGTCTTTGTGTAGGTCACAGAGAAAGCTGGCTCTCAAACAATTAGGTTTGAACCTTCAAGATTCTAGGTGAGGTAGAATGTTAAAGCAATGATTTTTAAATATAATCACTGGGCCCTTGGAGAGCCCCTAGAATCTTCTGGAAGATCCACAAAGGCAAAACCAATTTTCATAATTGCTATCCCTTGAATGTGGCTTGTCTCCCAAAGCTCATGTGTTGGGAGCTTGATATTCAGTTTGGCAGTGCAGAGATGGAATGGAAACTTCATTCCTATGTCCCTGTGTTCGTGCCCTCAAAGGGATCCCAGCCTCTGTTCCTCTCACCCTCTCTGTCTCTGTCTAGTATCTCTCTCCCCTTCCCTCCTACCGTCTGCATGAGGCTCTCATCATAGTTAACTCTGTGGTTTAGATTTTCAGCCTCTATGGTATGAGCTCTTTTCTTTACAAAAGTTTGATTGCCCCAAGTTAGCCATACTCAGGGATCAAGCCTGCTTTTTGCCAGTTATTCTGAAGTTGGAGTCTAGCAAACTTTTCTGCCCAGAAAAACCCCAGTTTTCCAGATTTCAGCCTCCTGGGTAACTAGGGTTACAGGCATGACCCACAGGTGTCCTGCCAGTGGTGTTTTTTTAATTAACAAAACTTTACTAAAATAATAATAATGTATTGTTTACCTTTCTCACAGTGCTGATATTTGTTCTGACGATGCTGGGAATTGTGGCACATGCTTATAATCTCAGCATTTGGGAGGCTGAGCAGGATTGAGTTCAAGACCAGCATGAACTACAAACCTGTGACGGAAGGAAGGAAGGAAGGAAGGAAGGAAGGAAGGAAGGAAGGAAGGAAGGAAGGAAGGAAGGAAGGAAGGGAGGAAGGGAGGGAGGAAGGGAGGGAGGGAAGGAGGAAGGAAGGAGGGAAGGAGGGAGGGAGGGAAGGAAGGAAGGAAGGAAGGAAGGAAGGAAGGAAGGAAGGAAGGAAGGAAGGAAGGAAGGAAGGAAGGAAGGAAGGAAGGGAGAGAAGGAGGAAGGGAGGGAGGGAGGGAGGGAGGGAGGAAGGGGAAAGGGGAAAAGGAAGGAAGAAGAGGAAGGGAAGAGGAAAAATAAAGGAAAGTGAAGAAATGGAGAAAAGGAAAGAGAAGGAAAGGGAAGATGAGGAAAGAAGAGGGGAAGAGACAGGAGGGCCAGAAAGGAGAGGGAGGGTTAAACTGTTAATGCCCATGCACAAATCAAGGGAAGAGCACCAGCTACTAATAACTATACTTCTTGCATTTCAAAGAAACTGTTATCAAGAATAGGCTTAACGAAGCAATAGAATTACTTTTATTAAATCTTCTATTTATATAAGATATATACTATTATATTTACATTTTAAACATTGTATGTAAAAAATAGAACCATTGTTACAGTCCAAAGTAGACTGGTGCCTCCAGCTAACACACTATTATGAATGCTTGCATTAAAACTGAGCTCTTTGTCTTTCACTTTAACTGGGAGGAATGATTAAGCAGGCAGACTATTCAGATCTGAGTATTTGAAAATAATCAAAGTGTGCCTGTCACTTTAAGGGAAACAATGACAATGCCTGTGCTAATATGTTTTAAACTCCTGAAAGGAAGTTAGAACTTGAGGAAACCCATAAGCATGACAGCTACTCACCACTTAAGGATTTTCTCAGTGAGATGAGTGACCACATGAACAAGTGCAGATGTCTCAAAAATGAGCAGATCCATTGAGTGAATCCAGGTTTTCTAAATGGACTTTTCCATCAGTGGATGATGGAAAAGTCATGCAGGAGTAAATAGCCAATTCAAGGTGCAAAATACAGAAGTTCATTCTGCTATCATGTGAGCACTAAGAAACAAAAGGCTATGTTTTTCTCATTTTTTGTGTCCATTACAGAGCCTAGAACAGCAGCAGGCAACCAGTATTTGAGAATGCTTTTTGTTTGGTTTTGTTTGTATGTTTAACAGTACATGCTCTCCTACAATTATTTTTGTTAGCACAAAATATATGTCTCTTCTCATTGTGATCTGTTCTTTAAGATGATAAAAGCATTGGTTGAGCATACTGCCTTAACACTTGCTTTGCAATTAGTGATATTTGGAAATACAATTTCACCAAAAATAGCATAGAATAATGAATTTTAATGTAACAGAGGATGAGAAGTTCATGAGTACACTTTCAGATTCCACATTGCAACGAACCTTTAAGAAACTAGCTTAGCCAGATAATGTGGGACACGCTTTTAATCAGTGTTCAGGATGCTGAGGTAGGAAGATCCTGATTTCAAGACCAGCCTATCCAAAAAAAGAGACATCAATAGATAGATGGATAGCTATGTCATGTATATTCCTTATATATACCTGTATATAATATGTATACTTATATACTTTTAAAATATATATTTATATATATCACTTATATACCACTTTGAGGATTAACACCATTAATAACACCTTATAACATAGGAGGCCACAATTAAATGAAAAAACTAGTAAAACATTCTTCCCTTTGCCAATTACATATCTGTGTGATATTGGATTTTCTGCATACACTTAAACCAAAACAACATATTGCAACAGTTCATGCAGGAGCAATTATGAGAATCCAATTATCTTCTTTTAAGCTAGGCAATAAACAAATTTGCAAGAATGTAAAACAATGCCCTCCTCATAATATTGTTGTTTAGAAAATATACTTATTTTCATGATAATTGTTATGTTTTAATGTGTATTGGGCTTATTTTTATTTTAAATTAGGTAACTGATATACTTTTAAATTTCTCCATTCTAGTTTCTAATAAATATACAGAGATATAATTTACAGCAATACAACTTCATGAGGTTCTCAATAATTTTAAAGAGTATAAAGACCAAACTTTTGGAAAATAAGCAAATTGCAACATTATTTGAAGATTAATCAACATTATCAGGCTTTATATATGAATAGCCAGTATATATTTATTATGTGCAATCACTATTATACATAGTATTTTAACCCTTAATGCATTTCTACAAGATAAGTACCATTATTTTCTTTTGGTTTTGCTTTTTTTTTTTGGTCTGGTTATGGGGCCTGAACTCTGGGCCTGGGCACTGTCCCTCAGCTCTTCAGCTCAAGGCTAGCGCTCTACCACTTGAGCCACAGCACCACTTCCGGCTTTTTTCTTTTTGCTTATATGGTGCTGAGGAATCGAACCCAGGGCCTCAGGCATGCAAGGCAAGAGCTCTACCACTGAGCCACCTTTCCAGCCCCATTATTTTCTTTTGGAAGGTGAGGAAAATGATACACAGAAAGGTTAAGTCACCTTCCCAAGGTTAAACAGCTACTAAATGGAATAACTGGGACTTGGACATAGGGAGTTTGGCTCCTAGACTGCCAAGCCTTATATCATGTCATGGGGTTTGTTGGGTTTTATGTTAGTGATAATTAGTCAGATTGTAAACTAGATTCTAGTGTTGTTACTCTATTTTTCTCTTGTTATCCTTTTGTAAGGTTTTGTTTAATATCATAACGTAGTATTCAATGTGCCATGAGATGGAGTCCAGACAAAAAACAAATGTTATTAATCAGGTGCTGGTGGCTCAAGCCTATAATACTAGCTACTCAGGAGACTGAGATCTGAGGATAGTGGTTCAAAGCCAGCCCAGACAGGAAAGTCCATGAGACTCTTATCTCCAATTTACCACCAAAAAGCTAGAAGTGGAGCTGTGCCACAGCTCGGGGCAGTGCTCTGTTCCCGACCTCAAGTCCCAGAACTGGTGCAAACACGTGGGCGCGCGCAAGCACGCGCACACACACACACACACACACACAACACACACACACACACACACACACACACACACACACAAGTAGTATTAATGGAGAGCATGATAGCACTTCCCCCTCTGAAAGCTCAGAAGAGAGTTAAGAAGTCCCACTGTCTTTCCTCAGCCAGAGGTACCTTGCTTTGTAGACAGGTGTAGAGGATTTCTGTTACATTAAAGTAAAATGACACTTCCCCTATTTGTGGATCAGAGTTCCTAAAAAACATGACAATCTAATTGAAGGGGATAAAACAAATGTATGAAAAACAAGTAGAACAGATGACAGCGTCTAATTAAGTGCTAATTAAGTGCTGGTTTTTTTTTTTTTTACTTTCTCTTAGGTGATTCAGAAAATACTTTGGGGTCTACACTGCCTCTGGGCCATAATTAAGCACAATAATTATTATTGTACTCCTGGTGCCATAGAATTCTGAGGTGTTCTTTTGCATCTTAATTTTGCCAGCTTTTCCCCTTTTGCTGGCAATCCTGAATTTGACTCTTAGCTCTTCCCTATACCCACATAAAGGGCTCTTTTCAGACTGAGCTTTGCTGCATTGTCATTGGTTCCCAGCCCTGCGCTAAGAGCGGCTTGCCTCTGTGCACCACTGGGATATTGTTGAGGAGCTTTGTGGCATCCTTGTCCCCGCCCCTCAGTTACGCCTGGCCAACAATAAATGGACTTCTCAAAGCTCCTGGTCTATTTTCCTTCCATATACATCATGGATTGTGTGTCTGACCAGGTTTGCCTTTCTGTTTTGATAGGTTGATATTTACAGCTAAGTTGGGGGCTTATCCTGGTATATGTTTCTATTTTGACCCAATTCCCAGTAACTTTTTTTCTATTGTTCCTAATTGTAATGATGCTCTTATAATTTAGTCATCCTTAAGAAAAACAGTGTAAATCCTTGCAGGAGGAAAGTAGGTTATAAATATAACTATTTCTGCTCTGCTATGAAGTTTCCACATGGCCTTAAGCAAGTCCTTCAAATCTCTGGGCTTCTTACTTGTGAAATACTTGCCTCTAGGGTGCCTTCCAGCTCTAACACTTTATGATTCTTACTAGCAGATAATAGAGAATTATGGTTAAGATGATGTTTTAGGGCAAGGATTACAAACTGAGATGTGCACGGAAGATGTGTTTGATGGGGTCCTGCTTAGATGTTATCAATCAATGGATGTCTGGAAATAAGTACTAAGAGTAAAAGGTGAAAACAACTCCTTCACAATTCTTTCCTGAGGTTCTTATCTGGGGTGTAAGACCTGTTAGATTATTTGGATTCTGCCAGAAAACCACACAGACATCCAGGTACAGAGAACAAAGAAAGGTTTATTGCCGGGACAGTGGCCAGCAAGACCCCTTCTCACAAGAGAGAAGTGAGAAGAAGTGCCAGCTGTTGTCTGGGGTGACTTATATAACCTAGGAGGTTTAAGAGGGGCTAGAAGGGGCTAGGAGGCGGAGGCCCTAGTGTGGATGTGTGGGCCAGGGGCTTCATCATGACGGACTAGGATTTATGGCTGCTGTCCAACTAGTAGAAAAGGTGTCCTGCAACTGCCCAGACCTGAAAATCACTCTAAGGGGATCTCGTTGCCTTATATGGTGGTAGCTGCCCCAGAGAAGTGACATCCCAAGGTAAAGGTGGTTGGAGGCTGATTATTTACTGCCTTTGCTAAATAGGCTTAGTGTTGCCAAGGAAGGGAGTATGCTAAGCTGTGAGAGGGGAAGGGGTGTACTAAGCTGTGGGAAAGGAGCTCACTTCTATAACAGGACCATTTTGTAATGACAAGTGAATGTTCCCTGGGTGCAAGGCAGACTGCTGGGAGCAGAGAGGGAGAATCGAAAACATAACCGTTTCTCCCTTGCTAAGAAGGTTAGCAAGCAAAGGAAACAAATTCTTCAGCAGGAGAAGGAGGGAGGGAGAGAAGAGGGGAGGGAGGCCAAATGGAAGATCTTCAAAATGAGAACTGAGCTGCAAGGGCCGGAACTTAGCACCTCAAGCCTTAAAAAGCCATCAGCTGTGTCTGAAGGAGAAACTCCTCTCCAAGGGCCCAGGAGCTCTATGACCACCACCTCGTGGCAGCCACAGAAGAGGAGACCCAAGGGGAAAGAGGCAGTTCACTGTATTGCAGGCATCAGGGTTCTATTCATACTCATCCATAATAATGATAACTTCACACGTGAGTTCACTTGCCTTTCTGGAATCTGCCAAGTGTATGTGCCAGATGGCACTTGCCTCCCATATCTGATTTACTGTAGGGCAGACCAGCTGTGTCTCAGCCCAGGGCAGGCCCACATCTGGCAGCCAGTTGGTAGAATTTTCTCCATATGACACTTGTGCCCTCATATCTCATTCCCCAGAGCAATTCTACTTCTAGCTGTCAAGAGGGGATTTTTTTGTGTGTTTTTCTCTGCTTGGCTTATTTCTAGGATTATTGTTGAATCTCTGTTGGCAACCAATCTATTTAAGCACCTTTATGTCAGAGGAAAGACTCTTACTGTGAAATATGAATAATGCTCTAGAGGAAGAACACTCGTGGTTAAAGGAAAGAGGGGAAGACACGTGTGGCTGCGCCCCCAGAGGCATTCCTTCCTTTCTCCTTTCCCTGTAAAATCAGAACACTGGCTTCATTTAAGGAGATAACTTGCTTCCGTTACATCAGCCCCCAGCTCCAATGAATGTAAAGTGACCATCCCAACATGACCCCCACTCCCCTCTCAGAGGTAATTGGTTTAGGGATATAAGGGTGAGCCAGCACTGGCCAATGATACATAAATGAAAGTCCACTTGTGGGCATGGAAAATAAAAACTTTTCTGAGAGGAGTGAGGGGAGAGAGAGAGGAGAGAGAGAGAGAGAGAGAGGAGAGAGAGAGAAAGGGAGGGAGGGGAAAAAGAGGGAGGAAAGGGGAGAGCAGGGCAGAGAGAAAGAAACAGAGAGGGGGAAGGAGGGAGAGAAATGTGTGTGTATATGTAAGACAGACAGACAGACAGACCCAAACTGGAAACTAGTAGAAAGTGATTAGATCCTAAGAAATGCTGCACTTCAAGTGAATTAATATATAATATAGTCCTTAGGGGAACATGTATAGCTCTTAAGAGAGGGTTGTAATAAAAGAGCAATGCTGAATCCCCCCAGTCCCTAGCTTCCTGTCTTACATGCTCTTTCCCTCACACAAATGTTCCAGGATGCCGTTCACTATGGTGTGACACCACTAAGGAGCCCTCACAAGAGTCAGCCACGCCGTGCTGACTCTGAACTCCAGGGCTTAGAATCTAGACCTGAGAACTCCAGAACTGTGAGCTAAGTGGAACCTCTTCTCTTTATTCCCAGCCTCAGGCATCTTGTTATAGTGACAGTAAACCAATTCATATGTAATCTTGGTAGTTGATTCCCCAAGAGGTAAAAATAAACCCATTCCCTTTATGAAAGATTGATGCAGAGATAGGCTTGTGACTCAGTTCTGGACTAATGAACCACGAAAAGAAATGTGCCTAGGAGAACTTCTAGAAAGGGTCATTTCTTAAAGGGTCAGGACTAAATGTAGTATCTGGAACGGCTTCCATTACACTATATGAACAGACTTGAGATGCTGTTTAGCAGAGAAGAAAGAAGGAAGGTGGAGCCCTAATGTCATGACATACCAATGAATTACCCTCGTAGCAGATGGACTTTGATTTATGTTAGATCACGAACTATCTTGTCAAGGCATATGATAACATATGTTATCAGCTTATTGATAACCAATGTGCCATTACTGAGTGGTTTCCACCTTAACAATTTTTGACACTTTTATTATGGATAAAAATTGGCAGCCCATTCTCATTTCAACTTGAATTTCCACTCTATTAGTAATATTGTTTTTCACATTTTATAATGTTGACCTTAATATTGCTTCCATAAATTACTTATCTTCCCTTTTGTCATTTTGCCATTGGAATAACTATTGATTTATAAGAGTTGGGTTTTTTTAAGTATAATGTATATTAATCTTTTGTGTGTTTTATACCTTGCAAACATTTCTACTCATAGTGTTCTGTTGGTTTTTTAAAAAAATTTTCATATAGTCAAATCCATCTTTTTCTTTTCTGGTTTTTTAGCTTGGGTATTACAGGAAGGTTTTCTATTTCAGTCTCATAAAACAAAATTATCCTATCTTTCCTTTCAATATCTTCAAGCTTAGGTTTTATGGTCAGCTTTTTAATGTATCACTCATTTATGGTACAAGGTTGAATTCTAACTTTATTGTTCAGAATGAATAATCTTCCCAACACCTTTTTGAACATAAGTACTCTGCTAACTGAAATGCAATTTTTATCAAGAACCAAAGTCTCCTAAATTGATTTGTCTGTTCCTGAATCCTCTATTTTATATTACTAATCTATTTGTCAATTTTAGCACTAACCGCACACTCTTCCAACTATTAAACTTTGGAACCAAATTTTGATATCTGATAAAATGAGTTTCCTCTCGACTTACTAAAATGCTTCCCAGTTAAGTCCTTGCTCTTTCTTCCCAGATTAGTTTTTAGAATAAATGTATCAAATTATGGGCAATTCATTTGAATTGCATTCAATTTCTAGACTCAGTTGTCATCTTTATAAGGCTAAGTAACTTTACTTGGGAAATGTCTCATTTTTCAAGGTCTGGTTTCTTGTTTGTTGTATTTGTTTTTGTTTTTGTGTGATGTTCCCAGAATCATTTTGTCCTTCTTTTTTATTATTATTGATCTAACCCATTTTTTGGTTAGGTTGGTCATATCAGTATTTTTAGTGTATTATTTTGTGGTTATTGTAAATGTAATAGGGATTCTTAATCCTTTTCATTTTCTACTTAGGTACCCCTAGAATTTAGGGAAGCTATTAATTTGTGTTTGTTAATTTTGTCTCTTGTCTCCTTACTGGCCTAATATTATATCAGTTGATTTGACTATACTTTCTCACTAGAGGGTCATATCAAATATTGTTCTTTATTTGACTTAATGCATTGAACCTTGAAACTTTTAATCTGATACTAATATTATTGTGTTTTCCCCTTTTGTCAGCCTTTCCCATCCCTTCCTTTCCAAATTCAGTGTATATACGTGTGATATATGAAGATTGATTTAGATCTATTCCTTTAAGCAGGGTTGTTGAAAATCAAATTTTAGAGCATCTACCCATTCATTTATTCATTCAACAAACATTTACTGAAGGACTCAGCAATGAACAAAGCCTGTCAGAATTCCTGCTTTCGCGGTGCTTATGTTCTAGTGGCTTTTGATCCATTCTTACTGTGACCACCATTATTTGGATTCAACCCTGTCAGCTTGTTATCTGGCTTCTCCTTCTGTGTGAATTACTTCTTTTAATGGTGGACTCCAGTATTCTTTCTATGGCCTGGATTTGCCTGGGGGAAATCTCCAAAAGCATTATCCCATCTAAAGGACCAGGAAAGAACAGTCTGTCAGAAGAGGGAAAGAGAAATTTTCTTTTTTTCCTCTGAAAGCTTTTCAGATTTTATTTTAATCCTTGAAACATGTTCATTTGTCCTGCATTTTCTAGTGTTAATATTTTTACAATAACTATACTGGCTTTCCAAGACTCCTTTAAAATAAATGGGTCCCTGTGTCTTTTTGCTTGAAGAAATAGTTCCTGCTATTTCCTTTCTGTCTTTGTTGCTTCTGATTTGTAATTCCTGTTCAATTAGTGTTTGGGTCTTTCTGGGATACCCTTTTTGTATTTTTCCTGTTGTTTCTACCTCCTTATAGTTATATTCAAAATTCTGGTCCTGAGCCATATGTCCAAGATTACTTATTTGGCCCATTTTACTACTTAGTCTCTTCCTAGATGTTTCATTTCAAACTGAACTTTCTTGTTCTCCCATTCAGTGCTATTGTTGCTATTGCTTTAGGGAATATCCTTACCTCACAGGCATTCATTTTTTAACATCTCTTCTGCTTCCTGAATTGTGTCTTTTCCCCCCCAAATTCAGCTTTTTTTAATCTTCATACTTCTCTGTTGTGCTTCTTCTAAAAGCTAGTGCCCACAACAATTGTCTTCTTTTCAGACTGAGGCCAAAGTGAATAGCTTGCAAGTGTTCCTTCCAAAATTGTATCAATTTGTCTTTCCAGAAAGTTTCCTCCATGAAGGGACTCATGAAAGGGAACAGGAAGTTGAAGGAGGGTAAGAACGAGGCTAGAAACTTCTCTTCATTGGACAAAAAGAGGACTCCATTTGTGCGATGAACTTATGGTTTTCATCTTGCGGGGAAGTTCTTCTTTCCTTCTTCCCCTTTGTATCTTTTCCTTCCAATCATCTTGTCATTTCTCTGAAAGAAAGTACCAAATTTGCCAATTTTACCAAAATTACCATCTAACACTTCCTCTTTCTGAAGTTTTTAACTGAGCTTGCTGTGAGATAAGTTTAGTGAGATACTCTTCTAGTATGAAGACAGCCCCCCATTAAGTCTGTAACAATGGCCCCTGACCTTCTTCCTGTTAATAGCACTCAAGATGACACAGCTTAGGCTCTCTCATTGTGCCCTGACTTTACAGTAGTCTTCCCCTAGATGGTTTTGGTCTAGAACTTTCTTGGTGCTTTCCAATCCCATCAATTTGACAAATTCCTCTCTGTTTCTGATATCAGTCCCTTTTTGTTGCATTGAAAGAATTTGATAGATATAAAACTAAGTCTCCTGTGTTCTGATGTATTCTCTCTTGTGTTCCAAACTATTCCTTATACAGTTCCTTTATAGACTGACCTCCTCAACAAGCGCTACTAAAGAGTCAATTTGCTAGAAATTGATTTCTATATAGGGCATAAATATCTTTGAATGTTTTATGAATGACAGACATTATGTGGATTCCTTTATATGTATGTCTTTATTTAATATAACCCAATTCTCCAAAAAACCTGAGATGAGGGAGATGAAGAAACTAGTGTTTCTCAGAGCAACTTCATAACCTGCCCAAAGTTACAGAGCTAATAAGACATGAAGACTCAAACCCAGATCACTCTGATCTCTAACCTCAAGCATTATCAAATGCTATATATCTTAGTAAATAGCTAGATTACTTCATTGCAATATAAATCTGCATCTTGGTTGAAATAAGTGATCTAATACATATCTGCCATGCTATAATTTAATCTTGTGCAATAGAGTTTAATAAAGTCTACAAATAAGACCTTCAATTATCCCATGTGAAGGAGATGAAGCATGCAGAGTATCGGGTATTAAGAGCAAAGTAAGTTCTTTTTCTCCTCAGGGATTCTGTATATTTGGGTGTATGCTGTCTTTTCCCTCTGCTTGAAATACTTCACTATGGCCTGTTCCATGCCTAGTCCCTTCAAACTTTACAAAAGAAACTGTAAGAGCAGCCCTGACACTTCCTCTAAGATGTCTCCTCCTTTCCAGCCTATCTTTTCCAACTTAATACTCTATTCCTCCCTTAACACAGCTTGTAATTGTCTGTTTACTATTGGATGTTTTTGTTTTCATCTGTCTCCCCATTAAATTGTAGGCTCTGTGTAAGAAGTATGCATTTCTTACACTGCATTTCTTATACATTTGTTAAAACTGTTTAACTTTGGCTGTCATTAAGAAGTAAATTGAATTTTAATTTTATCCAATCCAATAGGAAAGATGAAGATTGATCAAGATTAGAAAAAGAAGAGAAATGTAAAAGCAAAGAACTCAAGAAATCCTGACCCAGTATAATTTTATAGGCAATCAAGAGTTAAATGTTGAACCAGAAATTCCATTTGTCTATTGTCTGTAAATTCTCTTTCAAATATATGTATGACTTCCTAAGGCTGCTGCTAGATCCTGGCCAAGGATCTATCTAACCAAACTGAGCAAATGATCACCTTTAGGCTTATTAGTCAATCAGAGGTACTTGTTTGAGGAAATTAGCTTTGGGACCCTGGGATTCTCCATACATGCAAGAAGGTACACTTGGTACATGGACAACTTAAGAAAAACAATCATCCAAGGAGAGGAAATTAAATCAAGCTGGCAGAGGGAAGCAGAAATTCTGAGGCCTTTTGGTGGCTTTTTAGTTCAGGAACTGGCCTGTATTCATTCAGTCCTGTGGGAGTCTCACAAACATCTCTGCTCCTGAACTCTGGGGGCCAAATTGTCCTTTTTGTTTAAATCAGCTTGAGCAAACTGTGACCAAATGGCCCCTCGTTAAGTCAAGTATAAGGTGTTATTCCTTGCCTTCTCTTGTGTACATGAGGTGTGGGGTGATGAGGGAAGGTGATTCACCTTCACCCCAAGCCTTTGCTGTCTGTATATGAAGATAATAAGACGCCATCTTCCAATCGTATCATATCCTATGCACAAATTGTATCAGTCATAGGGTTTGATTTCTAAGGATCCCCAAATGTCCTTTGCCCTCTCCCAACCGCCTTCCCCTCTTAAAAATTGTACCACTACAAATTAGTGCTTGAATAGAAACACTGCACTCACTCATATTCACATTCAGTACATACCTACAAGCAGAGACAGTCCATATTCATATTTGAATTTTCATCACACATAGGTAGGCTGGCATAGGAGAGAAACACAGCACATTTATTAGAATCAATCAATCACAAAGAAAATAATAAATGAATCAAGGAGGAAAATGTGGGCAGGAAGGGGATATGAGAGCACTCACTTAGATGTCTTCAACTTCACCATTTCAGGCGAGGTTAGTTTTAATCCTGGGTGACTTGTAAGATGACAGTAGCAAAGAACTGAAATTTTCTGAACTAGATGAGACTCTATATCTATCTTTAAAAGTTCCATTTACCTTTGTAATATTAATACTACCTGACCAGATTCCTCCAAATAAAGAAGAGCAGAAAGGTTTACATGTTCAAGGGGATTTAAAGTCAGAGGAGGAAAAAAAGGGAAAAAAGGAAAAAGAAAATTGCCAAGAAGAAAGGTATCGTTGTCTGAATCTCTGCCTCTTGTTTCTTCTTTTCTCTGCCTTTTCTCTGTTTCATAAGTTATATTGCCATCCTGACATTATCTAAATTATGATTTGAAATGGATTCAAGCAGAACTCATGGTTTATCCATAAAATTATAAAATTTAAAAAAAAATTTAATTTCTTTCTTCAGAAAAAAAATACTTCAGCACTATAAATACAACTAAGGGACTGCTCATGTGCACCCAGTGAGTGCAACAAGCAGATGCATGGTTTTAATATCCACTCTCATAAGCCTGGAAGGTTAGCCTCCAACAGTCCCCACCAGGATTCTAGACAAGCTCTTCAACACATTGCACTAATGAGCCACCATCATCTATACAAACAACCCTGTGAGATGGAGTTCTAACTGTTCCATTTATAAATGAGAAGCTTGAGGTCTGTGGAAGGGAGATGATCTTCCCAGCAGTACAATAAAGCAAAAAGCACTGAGCAACCTGTATTTGGCCCTATGAACTAGATTACCATTTCAAATGAGACTTCTTACATTCGAACATGACTGTGGGGTCAAACCTCCACAATGGAGAGAGACTGAAAGCATATGATACACAATACCCATGTGCATGGATCAGGAACAGTGGTTTTAAGAAAAATCATGGCAGTCTTAAAAGGGATTTTATTTCTAGTAACTATGAATAGCTAATCCTAGCTACTCCTATCTCAGGAGGCTGAGATCTGAGTATTGCAATTTGAAGCCATCCCAGACAGGAAAGTCCAGGAGACTCTTATCTCCAATTAGCCAGCAAAAAGCTGGAAGTGGAGGTGCAGCTTAGGTTGTAGAGCACCAGCCTTGAGTGAAAAGCTAAAGGAGAGTGAGTAGCAACACACACACACACACACACACACACACACACACACACACACGAGTGGTAAACTATTCCATGTGGATGTGGGGCCCACGAGCATTTCTGTATGCTATTTTTGTCTTAGTACCAGATGAGAATTTAATTGGAACTGTTTTGATCCACATCTGGAATTTTCCAATGAATAACCCATTGCCTAATTGGCCCCCTGAGTTAGTAAATGGTTGCTATTTTGATGACTGCGTTTTCCTATCTGTAACAACTTTTTGCTGTGTTTAGGTCAACATCCATTTCTTATACATAGAACAAAGCTGGATATCAGACAAGACAAGGAAAGAAAGAGGAGTTGGGGGACAGAGACTAATAATATGCTGTCTATTGCCTCAGGAACATGTATTCTATTTGTATAAACAACTAAATTATAAGGTACAGAAATTAGCCACTATAAAAAAATCCAAGATAACAGAAGGTAGAGGACGAAACAATGGATACTAAAGCAGGGATGGCCAGAGAGAAGAGCAGGGAAATTACAAGGTTTCATGAAGAAGGTGGCATTTAAGTTGGGCCATGTATAAGAGATAAAATGTGAATAGGTGAAGTAGTGGACACTATAACAAAGAAAACAGCACACCAAAGACATGGAGCAAAATAGAAAAGCTAAGAAGAGAATAGAAGTGTAGATTGGGCTGGATGTTGTTGTCTGATGCCTGTAATCCTACCTACTCAGGAGGCTGAGATCTAAGATTCTCAGTTTGAAACTACTGAGGCAAGAAAGCCCACGAGTCTCCTATTTCCTATTAACAGCCAAAAAACTTGAGCTATGGCTCAAGTGGTAAAGCACCAACCTTGCACAAAAATGCTAAGGGACAGTATCCAGGCTCTGAGTTGAAGCCGCAGCACCATCACACACACACACACACACTTATATGCACATGCACACACATGCACAATAATAAGTTTGGGGTCAGATGATGAAGAACCTTGAACATCAGAAGACAGGCAGGGGGAGCTATCAAAGGCTTTCTAATAAGGGAATCAAGTGCCCTCTGCCAGCCCAAAACAACCAAACTACTTCTAAAAGAAAAAGAAAGTATATTCTTATTTAAACCACTATATTAGAGACTAAATCAGCTCAGCCTGACTTTAAAGTAACAAAAATGGCTTCATCTTAAAATGAGAAACCTGAAGCTTAGAGAAAGCCAGTGACTTAACCTGCATCTTATTATTAGCGATCTGTGGTAGAATGGGGACCAGACAAGAAAATTTAGGCCTTGGACATTCTACTGTCCTGAAAGAGAAGTGACCATGGTGTGAATGATGATGGTGATGATGGTATAAAGTTAATAATGGATATTCTTTGCTTTAGGTAAGATAGTCTTCAGAGGTCTTACCTTTACATCTCCTCTTCTTTACATTTGCTAATTTTAATCTAAAGATCCAGAACAGATTATCTGTGTAATCTCTTTAATCAATTATCTGTAGGTGATAACTTCCCAGCAACTTAATTAGCAAAGTTGTTTCTCAGACAGTACTGAGGCTGCATCTAAAAGTCACCTCGGAGAGACAGAATAATTCATTTAAAAAAAAATCACTAATGTCTTCAAGGTTTAAAGATGTAAAATGTTGGAGAATGAGAAAAGCCACATACAATGACTCTTGCTGTCCAGGTTTGTCACACTCTATGTCCGGGGAAGGACTCACCATTGCTGAAGCTCAAGTTTAATTAACATGCTTATTCTATGCTGCTACTTCCATCCTAACAAATTAAATGTTTAAACAGTCAGTGCAAACATTTAGATCTGAGTCAAAATTGTTTGCACTCTGCCAGTTTAGGCATTTAATTTATTATAATCCTTTCCATAATACAGGCCTTGAAAGTCATTTTTTTGCACTGAAAAAATATCGTTAGTATTTCAACTGGTGATATTGAATCTGAGACTATCAGAGTGTGATGTGAGAGCTAATTTGGACTGTAGACAGGGGCAATAAATGAGATAATCAACGAATCCTCATCTATCCTGACTTTCCCAATTGGCCAGGTGATAACAATGACAGGTGTCCACCCAGGAACTGTGCTGACCCCATAAATCTCTGCTCCAGAAAGAAGCTGTGGCAGGGTAAAGCCGGGATCCTGCAAGACTCTCAAACATTTCAACTTAAGAGTCTTTCCCTGGATCCTGACCTCTTCCTCCCTGCAGATATTTTTTCAGAATATAGAATTCTGCTAGCTCTCAACAATTCTCCTTTCCTGGGGCTAAAGAAAGTGAAAGTGCACTGGTAAGAAAAAAACAGTAACAAAAGCTCCATTGAAGCGATGCTGACGGTGCTGATAGAGAGCTGAGGCGAGCAGCCAAAGAAGCTAGAGGGACAGATGCCCCAGAGGAATGACCCTCTGTGGCCCCTGGGAACCACAAGGTGGCAGCGAGAGTCTTCTGTGCCTGTCCATTAGTATTACCACCACCACCCCAGCACCCTGACCCCCAAATACCTCATTCCTCTACACCAACTCCCAGAACAAGCAGGTGGATGGATACACCCGATTCAAAGGACTGATGCTTTCACATTTTCAGTAAGAAATGCTTTTTTGTGAAGAACAGGAAAAGTGGAAAATGGCTGGAAATCTCACTATCATTTTTTTTTGGGGGGGGGTGGTTTGAAGAAAATGGAGCATTGTGTTGAAACCAAGAGAATAATATTAAAGACTCTATTTAAGCAAATTCATTAAATTCCCACTTCCTCATACAAAAAATGAGGTGTTGGCTTCTTTTAGCTTTTTACTTTCTTGCAATGACCCTGCCAGGAAGAGAAGAATGGTTCAAATGCATCAACCAAAGAGAGGGTGGGTTTTCAGAGCCAGCAATTGTTTTGTTGCCGTGTGCTAATCAAGGTCACCTGAAACCAAAGATTCACTCTCTCTCCCTCTCTCTCTCCCTCCCTCTCTCTCTCCCTCCCTCCCTCCCTCTCTCTCTCTCTCTCCCTCTCTCTCTCTCTCTCCCTGCCTCTTCTTCTCCCTCTCCCTCTCTCCCTCTCTCCCTCTCTACTTCCCTCTCTCAATCTCCCTCTATCTCTCTTCCCCCACCCCCACCCCCTCAGGCTTCCATTTTCTGCTTGGAAATCATTCAAGGTCTTCCACAAAGCATTCCAGATTGTTTATACCTTAAGATTGAATTACCCAGAGTCAAGCTCAGTCAGATTTCATAATGAAGCTATACCTACCCCAAAATTGGCTGATGGGAGAAGGGAGGAAATAGTTGAATTCAGCCAATTTGTTATTTCTCAAAGCAATCAACTCAAATCAATGCAGCTTTGTTTGTTTATCCAAATGGTGTGGGTCATTGAGGCACATGAGAGGGTTTTTCTGCTAGAGCCAATTCCAGAAACTACCCATTCAAAAGAGTGCCACTAAATAAGAATGGATGTGAGCACCCTCTTCACACATTTACTTTTTAATGCCAAGAGGGTACACTGAGGAATAAAAGACAAAATCTTTTTTTTTAATGAATATCTGTGCTGAGGCATTTTTAAAGCATTTTTATGCCTATGGGTTATAATTAAATGAGATACTAGTTAAATCTTTGAGCCATTTTTTAAAGTTAATCATAATTAGCATTATGGCAGCACGTTAAGTGCGTCATGTCCATTCTTAGTACAACCTTACAAAGAAGGAACTGATATTTCTCCCATCTTACAGATTCAGAAACAGGTTTAGGAAGATGCTGTCACATGCCCAAGGTCACATAGGTGGAAAGTAGATATGCATGCTTAAGTGCAAAGTCTCAGCTCCTCAAAACAGTTTTATCCAGCTCTAATTCTGATGTTAATTTTTGCATAACCCTCAAGGATGAACCTATTTTTTTAACTGGCACCTGGGAGTTAACTCTATTTACTGACCTATTAAAATTTTTAGTGGAAAGACCAGATTCCTTTTGGAGGAAAGGACATCAGAAGTAAACTCAGGTCCCTGTCTGCCTCCATACTGTTTGCAAGACATGGCTGCTGGTTCCAGACTGCACTTCAAATTAATCACTCAAGGAAATCCACTCCCCTTAAAGTAAAGGAAACAACTCCAGTGGCCCCAGCCACTGTTTACATGCTTTTCCTCTTATCTTAACATTCAATAGACCTAGGGAATGGCCAACTTTTCCTCCTACTATTGATCTTGAGGACTGCTGAGAAGATATACAATTCCAACAATGAACTTGAAGACCATTAAGAATATATGCAATAGTGGGAGAACAACAAAGGAGTTGGTAACAATGTTCGACAAGAAATGCACTCATTACCTGATTCATGTAACTGTCACCCTTCTGTACAGCATCTTTACAATAAAAATTTTTTTTAAAACTTTTAAAAAAAAACATACACAAGTCTTGAGCCAGATGGAATTCTCCAAGTCCTGTCCTCTGCCTCCAGAGGAATTATATACCTGAAATAAACTCATAAAGCATAAATAAATAACTCACAATGCACAAAATAGTTATCACCATTGCAAACATTTTTTAAACACTCACTAGAATACAAAAGGGATTTTCTGCATCAATTCCTTTGACATCAGAGAAGACTGATGCTGAGGTGGATGGCACAAAGCCATACAACTCGGCAGCCGTAGAACCATGATTTGAATCCATTGTGCTCTGAATTTTATTTGTTCTTGTCCCATCTCCCCAGCCTTGGCTGGTGGGGAAAAATCAGGGACAGACACCGTGAATCTTGAATCTTGAGTGTTCCCCCAAAGATTCACATTCTAAAGACTTGGTCCCCAGATTGTTGCTATTAGAACCTTAAGGAGATGGTACAAAGCAGGAAGTTCTTGGGTCACTGGAAAGGTGTCCTTGAAGGACATTGTGGGACCTTTGTCCATTCCTTTTCCTCTTCCTGGCCATGAGGTACACAATTTTGCTCTAGCATGAAGTCTTGCTTGCCATAGGCCCAAAACACTGGAGCCAGTTGATCATGGACTGGAATGTCCAGAAGTGTGAGACAAAAGAAATGATTTCAGTTTGAAGTTTATTTCCTCAGATATTTTATTATAGTGACAGAAATCTGACTTACAATAGAAGACTCATGGGCAAAAGTGCCATAATGGTGGTTATCACTCCCTGACTTGCCTATGCCTTAATAGGCAGCATTTCTTTGGATGAGTCTCCCACCTGTCCAGGTTTGGGTTTCCTCATCCTCAAAATTCTGTAAGAACTCCTTGTTTACTCTGAAATTCAGGAATACTGATTTCAAAGAGGATAGTGAAGCAGAAAAATGAAAAATAGCAAATTGAGAAACCAACAGACCAGCCAGTGGCTGTGATGGTCCCATTTCTTCTACAGGGACTCAGCACCCACCCAGAACTTTGTCTTCTGTCCTCCACATTATGCATTCTACATCAGACCTCTATTTTATCTTCAGCATGTTAGTATTATACAGTTATATTTTGCCAGTTATCTCTTCTATTAACCCGGGCACTCTGTAAAATGACTTGTCATTAATAACGTGAACGGGCTTTTTCAGTTTAGACAGCCAAGAAGATATGGAATTGAAGGAACTGCATTATCTAATGCATTTTCAAAGAGATTTGTTTGGAGAGAGCGTTTGTTAGAAATACCTAAGCAGAGAACATCAAATCCTTGACACCGTATGTATTAAAAATATTGCTGTAAAGACTTTCAGGGATTAAAATCTACCAGCATGCATTGCTTCAAATTTTCTAACAAAATTTGAGCAGCAACCATATTAGAATCGTTTAACTAACATTCACAAATGCCGGCACCCAAATCACAATGCCCGGTCTATTGAATGTGGAGTCGCAGGTATTTTTGTTCAGGGCTGTATTTTTTGCTTTATTGTTTCATCTTCTTGCTTGCCTTTATAAAGACTAGCAGAGAGTTTCAGAATTGGGAAGGACCTGACAGATTATTCCCAACCTTTCTGTTATACAGAGGAGGAAATTGGGCTCTGGTTCAGTAATGTCCCCAAGGTCATCCACCAGCATGCACAGCTTGACTCCTTGGCCCTCACTTTCTCCATTGTGCTAACTGTCATGTTCACAAATGAGCTGAACCAGAAAAAAGAAATCTCTGGGGATCCTATCATTAATCAAATATCTCTGAGCCTAGAGATGGATGTGCCACAGTGTCAATCAGAGCCCCAGAAAAGGGTAAAGAGACCAGAAATAAAGAACTTCTACAGACTATGGGGAGCAGCTGTTAACTAACACCCCAGGGGAAGATTAACTGGAGGGTGAAAATCAGAAACAGAGATTTACAGGGAATGGCATCTTAAAGACACTGGAAGGCCCCTGACTGGCAATATAATGGGAAAAGGATAGGATATAGGGTCATGGCAGTCTTGAGTGTGACTCCCAACTCGATCTCCATCTGTGACATTAGATAACTATCTCCTTTCACCCTCTGAGCCTTGGTGCCTCCATTGCAAACTGAGACATCATTGTCATTATGTGTGCAATGTGAGTGTATTTCTTTTCTTTTCTTTTCTTTTCTTTTTTTTTTGGGGGGGGGGGTCTGGTCATGGGGCCTGAACTCTAGGCCTGAACTCTGTCCCTCAGCTCTTCAGCTCAAGGTTAGCGCTCTACCACTTGAGTCACAGCGCCACTTCCGGCTTTTTTTCTTTTTGCTTATGTGGTGCTAAGGAATCGAACCCAGGGCCTCATGCATGCAAGGCAAGTGCTCTACCACTGAGCCACCTTCCCAGCCCTGTGAGTATATTTCAATATTGTGGCTTCCATGTGTAAGTCCTTGTAACGCAGTCAGCAGCTGGACAACCAACCATAATGTGCTTCTTGCTTACTTGCTTGCTTGCTTTTTGTGTGTGTGTCAGTCCTGGGGATGGATAGTGCCTGGGTACTATCCCTGAGCATTTGTGCTCAAGGCTAGAGTTCTACCACTGTGAGCCACAGCTCTACTTCCAGCTTATTTGGGGGATGGAGAGAACTTAATTGGAAATAAGAATCTCACAGACTTTCCTGCCCTGGCTAGCTTCAAACAGAGTAGCTAGCACTCCAAGTGTGAGCCACAAATGCCCAGAAATATGCCTTCTCTCTAAGGATATAAACAGCTAACTCTGACTCAGGTTAACAGAACCTGGGCTTGGATTTCCACAAGCAGAAGTGGCCACAACCTGGACCCTCAGACCAACATTTTTGTGCCACCAACAATCTGCTTGCTCCATCTACCTTTACTTAAGTCAATTCAAGCACAACCCAAGCCAAGGAAAACACTGCTGTACTGGAATATAGGTCCAGGATTCACAGAAGGCATGCACTCAGTAGGCCCCCACCAATCAGTGGGTGTGAAGGGATAGGCAAGTTAAGGAACTAAGTTTGGAAAGTAGGCAAAAGACAACTGCTATTCCCCAGGCATGCACCCTCTGAGACCCTGCAAAAACCTCAGTTTAACACACAGGACCCACAGGCTTTTAAGGGCATATCTGTTGTCAACATGATTATAACATATATTGGATCAACTTTGAAACCTACAGACTTCAAATGAGGAGCAGATATAGAAGAAGAGAATAAGGAAGGGAACCACCTAAGGCACAGATAAAAGACTTACAAACAAATGCGGTAACCCCAGGTTTATTGTCACAGAAAGCTCATTTCTCCAAGAGTAGAAAAGCTGCAGTGCAAGCAAACCACCCTATAGACTGCTCTACCTCCCTGGGCCTCAGTTTATCTTCCTAGTTCATCTTAATTCTTCGCTCACAGCTTGGTGCTTGACCTCTTGAACCATGCCTCCAGTTATCTTTCAGCTCTAACTTCAGAAGTTTCCCTGGTTCAAACTGGAAAGGAACATGTAAACAGAAAGTAAACAAAATAATAAGTTATCCTAAAATATTAATCAATTGTGCTTTCTTCTTTTTCTGATTCATTTTTTTTTCATCCATCTGAGGCATTCATGAAGCCTCAGGGATAATTAAGCATCCTTTAGTAATAACACAAAAGGAAAACACTTTTTTTTTTAACTTTCAAAACCAGCTTTCAGAGCTCAGGCTAAAGCCCCAAGGTATGTAGAGGAGGGTTTGACATTATGGATGATTTGTCTTTGCTTACCACCTTCTCTAAGAAGTGACTATATTTATTATTATTCAGTGTCCCCACCAGAATGTGAACTCCATGTGGACAAGAGTTCTGATTTTAGTCACTGAGATAGACTAATCATCTAAAGAATGCCTAGCAAGTGCTCAGTAAACACTTTCAAATGCATAAGTGAATGAACACCATCCCTACAATGGTGTGGATGTCTTAGCAGTCACTGTTGGGTGACTGTCAATCAGTAGCTCTGCAGGGATTGTCCATCAGGGAGGAAGCATCTGGGCCTAAAGACTTTATGAGCCTCAGCAGAACTTGTAACCCTGTGGGTATGTTCCCTTTTAATTGCTTGAGAGGCTTCATAATCGTGAGCCTCACTCAGGGACCCAAGGTCTGATTGTGACATTTTGCCCTATTATTGTATGTAACAAAACCTAATTGAATGTGAAAATGAATAGAATTCAAGCCTTGGAGAATTTTTTTTGGGGGGGTCCAGTCATGGGGCCTAACTCTGGGCCTGGGCACTGTCCCTCAGCTCTTCAGCTCAAGGCTAGCACTCTACCACTTGAGCCACAGCACCACTTCTGGCTTTTTTTTTCTGCTTATGTGGTGCTGAGGAATCGAACCCAGGGCCTCAAGCATGCAAGGCAAGCGCTCTACCACTGAACCACCTTCCCAGCCCTTGGAGAAATTTTAAACTAAGTCTATCCCCACTATGTTAAGAACATTTGCAAACCAAAAAAAAAAAAAAAAAAAATGCAGAAAACTCAATAGTAGAAAAAAGACAAGCACCTCATAGTATTTTGAATAATCTTTATTGATTAACCTTTATTCCTAAGTCCTCATGTTGTATGACCCAAGCAATGCCTAGGTACATACCCAGAAGAAGGGCATCTATATGCTCATCAACAACATGAACTAGAATCTTACACAGCACTGTTTGGAAAACAAAACCAAAAACTATTTAATATTCATCGGCCATAGATTCATACAATAAAATACAAAAGCAATGGAAAGACAGAAATGGGAAAGCAAAGTCACTTCACCACCTTAAGGACTGACAAGAAATAGTCACCTGTAACAATTTACACACAAACAGAATATGTAGTCCCTGACTGCACAACTATTCTATGTAGTGAAAAGAAAACACCAATTCTGGTGGAGTGGACTATCTCTACTATACCCAGTAACTAAATATATTCCCTAAGCCATCTTTTGTTACAATCGCTTTCCCTTCCCTACCATCTCCTTCCCTCTCCCCACCCTCCCCACACACAAAAAAAATCACCTTTCTCTAATTAGAAAATTCTCAGCCTCTTCTAGAGCCCAGAAGAAAAAGTACCTATTCCATGAGACCTTCTTTCACCTTGATCTCAATTCTATTCTCTGTGTGTCTAGAAGACTTTGTAGAGAGGTCATTAAAATGTGTGTATATCTCTGACTAAAAGAGGAACCTTGCATGGATCTCAAACACCCTAGTTTTCCAGTACAAAGGGCTACATTTGATAAATAGTCTCAATATAAGGAAAAGAGGTGAAGAAGAAAAGAAGGGGAAATAACCTATGAGGAAACGTAGTAGGAAAAAGTAACCCCTGCCAATCTGGAACTTTGTTAATGAGGGCAAACAGACTTTTCATAATTTTTCCTCAGCTTAGAAGCTCAAGAGTTAAGCAGATGCCTCTGTAGGCAATTCAGGCTCTCATCTTTTTCTCTGATTTTTTTTTTTATAGATGGCCTTTAACAGGATGCAAATTAGCATCCCTTCGCTCTTTCCATCGCAGGATTGACACTAATGTAAACAATTGTCGAAATCCCCTATCTAGAAGACGCCTGGGTTATTGTTTGGATCCTGATGTAGTCAGTATGTGCTTGATGGCATATAATTTTTTAAAACATAATTAAAATTAGTAAGAAAAATCTGGAAAGCTTTGCTACTATAAAATGAAATCTTCAACATGTAGGCTTACAATGTTTTTATTAGTGTTCTGGGGATTAATATTACTCCCTGAGAGGGACTTCAGTCTTGGCTTTCTGCATACCAGAGGAGTCACCTGACCAAGTGTGGGTACCAAAGAAGGTTCACATTCCTCTGCCCAGCATGACACAGCAGACAGCTGCCCCCCTCTGACCCCACTTTCAGGAGCCTTGCTTTCAATTCAGCGTTTGGTTTGCACAGCTCAATTTGAACCCAGAACCATAGAGTAAACACTTATCAGGCCTATACTGAGTATAAAAAGAGAAAATGCTCAGGTCCTATGAGTAGATTGATGGGCAGTTGGATTTCTTCATCACTCTGTTATGACTAGTAGGAGAGTAACTCAAGACCCTATCAGAGTAGCTCAAGTTGCAAAGTACACTGACTGTATTTACACAGCATGAGGCCCTGAGTTCAAATCCTAGTACCAGCAAAGAAAAAAGAGACCCTGGTTCAGTCCTAATTTGTCTTTAAGACAGAAACCGAAACAAAGTGCTAAACCTTTTACCATCTCAGGGTGTCACAAACAGATAAATAAACAACTAAACAAGTAAGTAAATAAAAGCACAGGAGAGGGAATGTCCAGGTGTCCTGGCCCCCAGAAGGTCTGTACCTTGCAAACAGGGGTGCTACTCCACACTGATGTGCCCTAGGTTGCCCCTTCTGGCTTCTTAGTGACCACCCATCCACACAAAAATGACCCATATGCATAAGAGCTGCCAAGAAACAGAGCCCAGCTGACATAAGGTGCCACATCCTCAGAATGGAAATGTGTCTGGCCAGTGTCAGGAGGCCATTGATGATAGCCATGACCTTAATGTCTGAGCCCTCATTTCACATCTCTGTCAAACTTTAAACATGGCCATACCCCTAAAAGCTAGTTTGGTCTGTTGCTTGATGCCTTGTTTTTAGCAGCATTCCTCCCCAAAGCATGCCGGTTTCCTTGATAAGTGTTGCTAGCTCTTTATCGACATCATTTTAGAACAGGTTGCCAAGGCAACAGGATTCAGGAATGATTCTCATTACTGTACAGTCCCAACAAATGAGTGTCTGCATTTACGTGATCTCAACCAATATTAGCTCTCCCCTCTCAGAGCTAGAACACCAACACTTACAGTGTGCAGCACACAATTCACCATGTAATTATATATTGTCTCCTAATAATTATACATTGTATTAGCGAACAATACAGTTGTAGACACCCCTGTCAACCCACATTAACACCTCATACACTAATAACTCTCCCCCTCCTTCCCTGATGGGCCAATCATGTACATTTGTAGAAATCATAAAAGAAGCTAAATATTCATAAGAATGTATTTGTAAGCCAAACCTACACTCTGACCTCCGAACACTGCCTCAGTTTCCAGCACGTGGAACCCCACTGGTTTCCAACACTGGACCAAAGTGTTACTGCTTTGTTTTGCCCATTGGTTTTCCTGGAAGGATCTGTCATTGTGTGGCATCACCAGGATTTGACAAAGACGTAGGGGGCCCATTCAAATGGGAACAAAATCCTACCTATTTTCTCAAACTATGGAACAGGAATGAAACCACAACATCAAAATAGTCTCCCACTACAGTTTGATGTTTCATGTGGAATGCAGAACTATGAAATCCATGACCCTAGAGATAGCAGCCTGCTTTCCTTCTCCTCTAGCCTGTGAAAGGAATCCACAGTGACAGAGCCGAAAGGGAGAAACAAAAGTAATCTCAAATGTCTATTGTAACTCTTCTTTCTGTCTGTTCTACACACACACACACACACACACACACACACACACTGCTTTGAAAGAGATTAACTGGACTACAGAAGGTCTGAGGTTGTGAGCATTGAGTTACATTTTAAAAGAATTGGCCGCTCCAGGTCATTTTAATCAAGTTGCATGTCAGCTTGCAAATTTTCCAAATTAGCTGTAGCTAGAGGAGAGCAAGATGTTGTTCTTCTCTCCTAAAGAATAAAAACAGATTGTTGTGACATGTTCTCAGTCATAATGACAGATTGGAGCCACTGTTTGTGGTACAAGTCAGAAAACAAAGCCACTTCCCTCCCCACCTCGAAACTGTAACAGTTGATTGATTTCTGTTGGAATCCAGGCATCTCCTTGTTTGTCAGTGATGTTGAAGTTTGCAGAAATCTTGAAAGCGAGATGCACACACAAAGAGTGATTTAGTACAAGATTAGCTTCCATTGGAAAAGGAAACCTCTTGGTCTTGAGGGCAAGTTTTAGGGCTGCTTAGATTGGAGGCTGTACAAATGTTGCTCCTTTGGAAAGGGAGAGGGTGGTGATGAGGGGGAGGTGGTACTTTCTCACTGCAGGCCGCTTTCTTGTCTGAAACAAGTGTCCTCCTTACAAAGCGGCATCAGCCATCCCCATGAGGCTGCCCCTGCACATGCGCCAGTGCTTCCCTTCCTGGCCAAGCAACCGCTCCTCCTCCCTTCCCATTGCTCTGTTCAGAGGCCACTCTATCTCACATCTAGTCAGAATGGCTGAAGCACAGAAGGCAGGCTCCACAAACCAGACGGGAAGGAGTTTAAACCTGCCATTCATCTTAAAGTCAAACAGAAGGCAGCCAGTAAACAACACAGCTTACATCTATGGTTCTTAAATTCCATAAATAGAATAGTAAATTAATATTTTTACCATATAAGGGGAAGAATGAAGAAGTCAAGAAATGAACAATTATCAGATACACTGAATAAATCTCTCAAAACTGCAAGAAACCCCAAAATAAACATCTTTTTCTTATTCTCAATATCCATTTTCCTTGCCTCTTAAGCCCATTCCTCATTCCAGTCCAGTTTCAAGGGTCACCCCTCCTCCACACAAAGGAGATATGAGATGGAGTGAGCGCAAAATAGAGAGCAAACAGAAAATATGAGACTACACTGAGCTCTGAAGATTGCATTGATCCAGAGCAAAGAAAGGAAGAGAGAAAGCAGGTCAGATGTTTGAAGAGAACCCAGAGGGTTGAGCATTATGGAGTCCATTGGAGGAAGGGCATCAGAAAAAATGCATTGCTCGGGGCATCTATGGTAACAGAGCACTGAGAGAGGACTGGGCAGCCTGGCCACCTTAGAACCACCCGCGACCTTCACAAGTGCCATTTGAACAAAAGCTAGTAGGGAGGGGTGGCCTCAGGGAGGCTGAAGCACTCCACGTGTGTCCATAGGATGGGCAGCAGATATGGATGACTGGTTAACACTATGAAGTTGGGCTATATTGAGTCAAGCACCTGTCTAAAAGACTCACAGAGCCAAATGGGAAGAAAGACCATCCAAACCACAGGACCAAACCAGGGGTCAGGCCAAAAGGTTAGGAAGCAAGGCTGATTCTTTGAAGAAAATGTTCACCTACCTCATCCACTGAAACTGGAAAGTGGAGAAAAGGTGAGGCATCCACCTTCTTAGGTAAAGCAAAGTCATGGCCATCTACCTACTTGGCTGCCAGGCAGCCAAAGAGAAGAGGTTTAGTGTGAGAGTTAGACTGTGTGGAGTGGAGGAAGACTCAAAGTGAGCTGAATAAAGGCCTTGAAAACTGGTACTGGTGGCTCACACCTGCAACCCTGCTGCACAGGAGGCTAAAATCTGAGGATCATAGTTCAAAGCCAGCCTGGGCAGGAAAGTCCTTGAGAATCTTCTCTCCAGCTAGCCACCAAAAGGTCAGCGGTGGAGCTGTTGTTCAAATGGTAGAGCACTAACCTTGAGTGAAAAAGTCAAGCAAGGACAGCACCTAGGCCCCTGAGTTCAAGTTCCAGTACTGGCACACACATACAAAATATGAGTTGAATTAAATTATAAATAAATAAGTAAAATAAATCCTGAAACATCATCAGTGGAGAATATTCCCAAGCTCTCTCTTCTTCCTTTTGCTGTCCTAAAGTGAAGCTGCAGTCCAGTCATGTTTCCTAATATCCAATAAGACCAGCCATGCATAGGCTGTTCCACAGGGCTCAAGTCCTAGACTCAAGGTTTAATGAGTCACCTGCTTGATATTTTCCACTTCAGGCCTTTGGCTTTCTGGGACCTCAGTCCACTCAGCTGCAAAATTGACTTACGGGATCGTCTCAATTGCCAGATGCTGCAGAGCAGAGCAGAGGGTCCAGCTTCTGCAGGTAAACGAACTAACTGCCTGAAAGGAAATGAGCAGTGATTTCCCAGGGAATCCCTTCTGAATGTCGTTATAATGTCAGCTTTTGACAGCAGGATGGCTTCGGTGAGGACCCTGGAGCATCCCATGGAAGTCCTTGAGCCTTATTAAAATGATGTCAGTGCCTGCTACATTTCACATCTCATGAGCATGAGCATCCCACAGCGGGAGAACCCAATGGCTCACACTGCCACGATGCCTCACGTACATTTGGCCTGTGGTAGCTTCCTGGCCCCTTTCAGACAGAAGACAGTCAATTGTGAGCTCTGAGAGCTTAAGTGATCTAGTCCAGGAGGAAGGTTTTTCTGTGCCTTTCACGTCTTCTGCATTCTTCTCCAGACAACAGACCATAGAACTAGGTGCCTCTTTTTTTTTTTTTTTTTTCCTGATCTGAGGGCTTAGAACTATGGCCTTGGAATCTGTCCCTAAACTTCTTTTATCTCAAGGCTAGCACTCTACCACTTGATCCACAGTTCCACTTCTGGCTTTTTCTGTGATTAAGTGGAGATAAGAATCTCATGGACTCTCCTGCTCAAGCTGACTTTGAACAACAATCCTCAGCTTCCTGAGTAGTTAGGATTACAGGCGTGAGCCACTGGCACCCAGCTTGGATGCCTCCTTCTCCATGTCACAGATGTTATCCTTGTGACCAGCCCATGAGGTTGGTATCAACATTTCCACTTTTATAAATGGGGAAAACCAATGTTCAAGGGGAGTAGATTACTAGCCACAGTCAAACAACCAGTCAATGGAGAAGTTGAACTTTAGTCTGTGAGACTCGTAAGTGCCTTCCTTAACCATGACACGCAGAAACAGTACCTCAACACTCAGGCAGATCTGATTCCCAGTCAGGTATAGATGAGGCCAGTTCCATAATTTGCCCTAGTGTGACCACTGGTGAAGGGAAAGCTATCAAGTAAGCAGTGGACCACTGCTGCTCAGAGCTGGCTTGTTTATGACCATCTCTCTGAGAGGTAGCAGGCTGGGCTGCACTCTCCCAGCTTCCGAAGTCTTCAGCATCCACTCCAGGCAGCCAACAGAGGGGAGAAAACATGGAGACCAAGCAAAAGCAGGATACTCATCCCTCCCGACTATAGTAGCATAAATTTCCCACCTGAGTTCTGCACCTTTGTTCCCTGGCTCACATGTCCCCTCTCCGTTCACAATGAAGCCCAGAGAAGGTGGATGCAGCAAGGCCAGCCCTGGGGTTACTCAGGAGAGCTGAGAGCATTCCAGGGAGGCCCAAAGAGATCTGAATCAGAGACTGTTTCTGGGGCCAGCCCAGAAAGAAGAGAAGAAATAGTCAGAGCTGAATCTCAAGGATTCCTGGGAAATGGCAGGTACAAAGGAGGACTTCAAGTGCAGATGTGTGGCAAGACCACTTGGGCAAAAATGAGGAAAATAATGATGAGCAGAGCTAGGAATGGGAGAAGGTGGGAGTAGAATCCATGGCTGACATGATTCAAGCTTTATTAGCACCATTCTTTTATTAGGTTTAGCCTAAATTTCCAGATTAGCCTGAAATGTAAGATCTAAAATTGTTAGGGACACAATACCTACTTTAGCAAGCATGAAACCCTGAATTCAAACCTTAGTACAGCCAAAAGTAAGTAAGTAAATAAATAAGGAACTAGAGATATTTTTATTTACAACTTATCCAAATCCTCATCCAACTTCAACTTACCTAAATATTAAGGGGAGAGGGAGGGAGAGGATGAATCTATAGGAAAGGACAGAATAGGAAGAAAATGGAGGAAGGGTGAGCTGGGTAGGGAAAGGTGAGGCTCTTCTGAGTATTAAGCAGCATTTGTAGCTCTCCCATTATTTTCATCTGAAATTCAGTGAGATTTAAATATCACTGCCTAAAGAAGATGTTCATAATGAGTATAGCCACTCAGAATATATGTTGGACCTAATCAGCCTATGGACCAACCAGGGCATGACAGCAGAACACTGGCCTGCTTAAGTCTTGTTCACACAAGCACACATGCATGTGCACGCTCATGTATACACACACACGCACACACACACACACACACACCATTCAAGCCAGGAAGCTCTGTCCTCCCCTGCTCATTGCAGCAGGACCTGGAACAAATTACCAGATGCATTTCCAGTCTTATTTAGTGGGACTTAGTGACTGACTAAAATTAATGCTGCAAGTCAAGATTCTTTAGTCCTCTGGCTGCAGTTTCTAGATCCAACCCCCCTCCTCAACCTTTTTGAGATTCTTGCTATACAATTTGCTTCTTGTTCAAATAATTTGCAATTACCAGACACCGAGTGGTTGCTGATAAAGGCTGAATGTGAAGTACCAAGAGCATCTGACTTCAAAAGAGGGGGCTTAAGGCTGGAGTAGTTCATAACAATAAGGGATCAAGGAGATGAGAGAAAGAACCTGGGTTTAATTATATATTAGATGGTGCCAACACAGCTATAAGACAAGTGCTTCAATTATTTGTGAGAATTCATTATCCATCCGTTCTTAGGCTGGAAGCTTAAATCCATAGGGATATATACACCACTAGTTTTCTTTTAGAACCACATTGGTAATTAGTTATTATACCATCTGAAAAGGTCCAAAACTAGGTTCCTAATCTATCCTTTCTTTTTTATCTCCCTTTCTCCTCCTCTCTCTCCCTTCTTCTCTTCCACTTCCTTCTGCTTTCTTCCCTCTTTCATCCATGTTTCTCAGCCATGTAAGCCTGGCACTGTATTAGACATTTGGTATACAATGTAGGAAACACTATTTCTTCCCTCAAAGAACTTTTAACCCACTGAGAAAATAAGACACACAGGAATTTTGGACACAGTGACAGGAATTAGTAGGCACTCCAAGAGTAGCTAGGAGAATTAAGTGACTTAAGAGTGACACCCAGCTCCAATCCGAGGAGGGGCTCAGGTGACAGACTGAAAGGTCTCTGGAAGGACCAGCTTGCTCTGGTACCACAGGGACCCAGGTGCTATGAACAATTTGGAAACAGACAAACTGTGAGTAAAAGTATGTTTGGCTGACAACTGAGGAGCTGAGAGAAACCTGAAGCAGAGATCCACTCCCAACTATCTCTAAGAAGCCTCTAGAGGTGAACTAGCCACCATATTCTACTGGAAGGCAAGAATCTGCCTAGGAGATCTACTAGTTCCTAGTAGATTCTACCTACTAGTCAACTCCTTTTTTTTTTTTTTTTTCCTAAAACACATATCTGGAAGTCTACCATCCTTGGGATTTTATACTTGGGAAACGAGAAGTCTCAAGCCCACAATCCTCCCTCCTGCCTCAGTCTCCCTCCCAAGTACAGAGATTCGCATGTGCCATCACACCTGTCTTGAAATCTAGAGATTTTACATCCTTGTTAAAGTACAAATTTCCCAGAAGTGAGAGGGAAGCCCCACCTTCAGTAGGACTAAGAACAACTTCCTGTGAGACTTCATTCGGTTGGAGATTATTGGGTAGAATCTTTGGAAGAGAACAGGAAGTAGGCACAGCAAGAAATATACCCTTTGAAGGCCAATAAAGCCAAAATGGTAGGAAAAAAAAAGATGGGAGAAGATGGGCTTTTTTTTCCTCTTTTTTCAATTTTGAGAGGAGTGGGTGGCATTTGTGATCATCCCTCATGCAGCCACTTCCTGCTCATGGCCGGGCCTCTCACTCTAAACTGTACAGGGCACCAAGTGTGTGCCAGGCTGGCAGCTGGGGCAGGAAGGGGTATATGGAGCGCTCCTTCCAGATCTTGTGTCACTCTGTCTGGTTGAAGCCTCCAGCTGAGAACAGTGAGCTAAAGGCCATGACTGTGGGCAGTGCCTGCACACAGCGGCCTACCTGGCCCCGCCCAAAGGCCAGGCCTATACCAGTAGAGAGGGCTGGATCGCCATGGGGTGCATCAGCAAACAGCCCCTTGTCAAAAGGCTTTGCTGAAACTCACTGCCTACCCGTTAAAATATAAACCAACAGGTGAAATGAACATTAGAGTTGCAACCTGCCGAGCCTCTTAATCTGTCACTTAAATCTAAGGCTTTTAGCTATAATTGAACATCCTACTGTGACTATTATGAAGGGGGGGGGAGGAGGTGTCAAAGTTGTGGTTTAAGAGGGTGGAGGAAAATAAATTTTCCTTCAAAACTAGTCAATAACAATGCCTTTGTGTTAAAGGAATGGAGTGCCAGCCCGGTTGCTGCAGAGGAAAATAATTCATCCCCTGCATTTAAGAGGCAGCTGAGTCACTGCCGAGGTGGCCATTATCCTATGTGAGACCAGAAGACTGCTGAGAGGCCCAGGACTGGAAAAGTACCACTGGCTGTTCATGAACTTGAAAGGAAGCTGTCTGGAAGAAGACTATAAGCATAGCATGTTAACTGTACCATCGAAAGAAAGAAAGAAAGAAAGAAAGAAAGGGAGGGAGGGAGGGAGGGAGGGAGGGAGGGAGGAAAAGAAAAAGAAAGAAAGAAAGAAAGAAAGAAAGAAAGAAAGGGAGGGAGGGAGGGAGGGAGGAAAAGAAAAAGAAAGAAAGAAAGAAAGAAAGAAAGAAAGAAAGAAAGAAAGAAAGAAAGAAAGAAAGAAAGAAAGAAAGAAAGAAAGAAAGAAAGAAAGAAGGGAGGGAGGGAGGGAGGGAGGGAGGGAGGGAGGGAGGGAGGGAGGGAAAGAGAAAGAAAGAAAGAAAGAAAGAAAGAAAGAAAGAAAGAAAGAAAGAAAGAAAGAAAGAAAGAAAGAAAGAAAGAAAGAAAGAAAGAAAGAAAGAAAGAAAGAAAAGGAATGGGGCAAAAGTAAGGAATAAAATAAGAAAAGGGAAAGCACTCAATGAAATGTAATAGCCATCCATCTATTTATAAGCTCTGAAAAGATCACAGGGTATTGGTATATGATTTTTAGGGAAACAAATCTTTTCAGACTAATCATCATGAGGCCTTCTGAGACCTAAGGGTTGTACAATGGCTCCTTGCCTTCTAGAAAGAGAGAGGATCTTCAGAGCATGCTGTCTCTGCAAATCTGGGAAGTGGTTATGGTGTTACTATTATTATTGGACTGAGTTGTCTCTTGAGAGTGTTTCTTCCTGAGAGGAATTAGACTGAAAAAGTGAATTGTTTCTCCAAAATTATTATTATTATTTCTTCTTCTTCCTCCTCCTCCTCCTCCTCCTCCTCTTTCTCCTCCTCCTCCTCCTCCTCCTCCTCTTCCTTGTCCTCTTCTCCTTCTCCTTTCCCATCTTTTCTTTATTCTGTTATATTGGAATTCAATCATGAGATACAGAGAAGTCACATTTTGAGAGGGTGAATCAGGAGTCTTCATTAGAAAACCAGTTACTGTGTACAGACACATGTCCACAAAAATTTGTGGCCTCAAATGTACTAAATACTGTTAGGAACTGAGCTATGAGGGTAGTAAAAAAAAAAAAAAAAGAAAGAAAGAAAGATCAGAAAAACAATCTCAACAAACCAAATCAACTCTAATGTGACCTGAGGAGAGTCAGGCCTAAACAGGGTCATGGACAGGAGACAGGGTGACAGGGAGCTCAAGAGTTCAAAATGTCTAGCAAGTTCATGGTGCAGGTCTGACAGGCCCAGTAATTATTGTCCAAGTCCCCACCCCTGCCTCTAGGAATCCAGGCATGCCTATAACCTGGAGGTGGGACTTCACTTCTAAGAGTTTTCAGAAAGTCCCCGTCATCCACCAAGATGCCAAGATGGCACCAGTTAGGCCCAGTATCCATATTTGAGTATTGGGGCTTAACTTTAGGAATGGAGGGTGCTGTTTCTAAGCTTTTTTGCTCAAGTCTGGTATTCTATTACTCAAGCCACAGCTCTACTTCTGGCTTTTCACTGGTTAATTAGAGATAAGAGTCTGGTGGACTTGCCTTCCGGGCTAGCTTTGAACCTCAATCCTCTAATCTCAACCTTCTGTGTAGCTAGAATTACAGGCATGAACCACTGGTACCCGCTTCCAGATTTCTTTAGAGAAGATAAGTTTCTGAGAGACATCCTGAAGGGAGCTGAAGTAGACACCTCCGTGGGCAGATTCTGTATTCTAAACTTCATGAAGAACCAACTAGAGCACCAAGTAAGGGACTTTGTGAGGAGCTGGGTGGAACTAAATTTGCTATAACTCTCTTCAGAAAGAATCAAAAGGAATATTGTATTCTGCATCAAAGCTTTTCTTAAGAGCACCACGCAAAGGCTGCTTTTCAATCCATCTAGAGTCACTGCCTTTCAAATGATCAAAACAGATCCGAAAGCCCACCTTCAAGAATCGTGGTCACACCCAGGGCAAAAGGAGAGGTGACCTCCTTCCTCCTTCGTTTTCAATAACCTGAGAGCAGCTCCAAACGTTCCTTAAATTCATTGTGCCAGGAATACAATTATTGGTGCCCTGTATGCAATTTGAATCTTAATTCTTCCCTCCGCAGTACCTCCTTGATCCTGTCTTTGTCAGAGGACGCCACGCACTGGAGAGTGAATGGGCCATGTTATTTAGGCTTACCCCTTAAAGCACAAAATCATAAAAAGTAAACAAGGAGACTGGTTTTATATTGCATACTTTCCTACTGAAATCAACAGAGGACATTTCATACTGGAAGTTTTACGATTCAAGCCATCATCTTGAGTGAGAATTTATATTGTGTAGTTGTCATTCACATGTAGTAGGGAATAAAAGGTTAAAAGTACTAGTAATTTCTACCTAGCTGGCTGGTGCCTTTAATGTGACCTGATTTCTGAAGCATTACATGTTATTAAATACTTTTCTGTATGTCTGTTGCAGGTTTATCAGGGTTAATGGAGGAAGCATTAAGAAAGACATGGTTCAAGGTAAGATGCTTTATTACAGAGACTAGAAACTGTATCAGTAATTAGTTCCCAGCATAGTTGTGAGGAAGGAGAGATGAATAAATGTTCTTTTTCATAATGATGCTGGCAGATATAATATGGAGAGGCAGTGTATCAGTTAAGAGTCATTTGGTGTAAAGCAACAGAATCCAACTCTGAGCAACCTCAGCTAGAAAAAGGATTTAATGGATTTCTAAGGAGGTCTGGTGGTAAAGAAAGAGCTGAACAACTAGGTCCCGGGAAGGACTGAGTGGGGGCTGTTCCAATGAGCACAACAATAGGATTCATAGACCCCCCCCCCATCTTCAGGACCCTGACATTCTTTTTTTTTTAAACTATTTATTTATTTATTTATTTTTGTCAGTTGTGGGACCTGAACTCTGGGCCTGGGCACTGTCCTTCAGCTCTTCAGCTCAACGCTAGCACTCTACCACTTGAGCCACAGTGCCACTTCCAACTTTTTCTGCTTATGTGGTGCTGAGGAATTGAACCCAGGGCCTCATGTATGCAAGGCAAGCACTCTACCACTGAGCCACCTTCCCAGCCCCAGGACCCTGACAATCTATGAACTATAGTCTAGTCATTCTCAGTGCTTACAAATATCCACTCAATTACTGGCTGGGCATTGGTGGCTCAGGCTTGAGGTTCCAGCTACTCAGGAGGCTGAGATTTGAGAACTGTGGTTCAAAGCCAGCCTAGGCAGGAAAGTCCATGAAACGCTAATCTTTAATTAATGATTAAAAAAATACCACCAAAAATGGAAGTAGCTTACAGAATGTACCCCCTCAAATATGGCAATACCCCAATTCCTGGAACTTGTGGTGGGAGTGCTTTGTATAGATATTTACTAAGATTATGGGCTATGAAATGCAGATATTAGCCTTGATTATCCATTTGGGTCCAATGTGATCACATAAGGCAGAGAGATTCTGCAAATGAAAAGCTGGAGAAATTCTGAGCATAGAGGACCTGGATCCTGCCACTGGAAAAGAGCCACATGGAAAATATAAGAAAGAGCTCAAAAGGGTTGGGGATTTAGCTTAGTAGAACACTTGCCTGGTAAGTGCAAGGCCCTGAGTTCGGTCCTCAGCTCTGCAAAAATAAAAAGAAGAAAAAGAAGGAGGAGAAAGAGGAGGAGGAGGAGAAGAGGAGGAGGAAGAGGAGGAGGAAGAGGAAGAGGAAGTGGAGGAGGGAGAGAGGAAGATGGAAGAGGAGGAAGACGGAAGCAGAAGAGGAGGAGGAGGCAGAGGAGGAGGAGGAGGAGGAGGCGGAGGAGGAGGAGGAGAAAATTCAAAGCAGCCTGACTGCCATCCAGGAAGAAAGCAGGAGCCTCAGTCCTACACTGTCAGGTACATAATTGAGCCAACAACCTTAATGAGCTTAGAAGCAGGTTCATACTTCAAGCCTCCAGAAAGGAACCTCACTTTACCCACAGCTTGATTTCAGCCTTCGGAGACACAAAGCAGATTGCTCAGTTGGACCACAGTATACCTGACCTATAGAACTTCACCACATTAATCTGTGTGCTTTTAAGTTCCAGCAGCAATAGAAAACTAGATGCCAAGCAGATGAAATACTACCATTTAATGATTTTCCTAATGAGTACCTGAGTGGTTATGCTTTCTGGATCTAGCAATCTGCCATAATTCTTTTACTTTCAGCAATAACAACCATTTTTTAAAAAGCTATCTAGAGAGCACCTATCATGTGATACACACAATAGTCATTTTAATTTTTAATCATCACCAAAAGAAAATTTTTACAGATTTAAAAAGTTCTCATTTCACTATGTCCTAGAATATGGGACTGGTAGTGCCTAAATCACTGAACTTTTATAAGGATTAAGATACAGAGAAACTAGTCTAGTGACTCGCACCTATAATCTACTCAGGAGGTTAAAATCTAAGGATCACAGTTTGAAGACAGCTTGTGCAAAAATGAGGTGAGAATCTTATCTCCAATTGGCCACACCAAAAAAAAAACACAAAAAAAAACAGAACTGGAGTTGTGGCTCAAGTGGTAGAGCACTAGCCTTGATCTGAAGAGCTGAGGGACAGTGCCCAGGCCCAGAGTTCAAGCCCCATGACTGACAAAAAAAAAAAAACCTCAAAAACAGCACTCAGGCCCTGAGTTCAAGTCCCATGACCAGAAAAAAAAAGGAAAGAGATTGCAGATCTGGCTCAAGTTCACACAAATATCAAAAGATAAACCTAGAATTGAAACCTCATTCTGTCTGACCCAAACCTACATTCCTTCTAATAAATCACACTGCCTCAACAGTAGCCCTACAAAAGTATTCAAAATAACATAAGCTTGGCCTGACATCCAGTGGCATGTCATGGCTTAGAGATTCTCCAATGGCGTAAACTTAATGAGGCCGTGGAAATGACACTGGCCAGTCCTCACAAGGCTTCCATTCCTCCACCAACAGGTCTGTATGGGAGCTTGTTACATAGGCTGCAACACTAAAAGTTGCAGGCAGTTCTAAACCTCCCATGATTTGCATCCTCTACTGGGTCCTCTGGAGTCTCCCCTTGCATGAATAATCTTCCACTAGGCCAGGAATTAATGGAGAATGTGTCTCAGACCCTCTGTTGTACTCTTGTTTCCATTAAATTTCTAGCTTGGTCCTTCACTCAATCAGGAATTCAATCTTAGGGGCTGGGGAAGGTGGCTCAGTGGTAGAGTGCTTGCCTTGCATGAAAGAGGAGGCCCTCAGCACCATATAAGCAGAAAAAACAAACTGGAAGTGGAACTGTGGCTCAAGTGGTAGAGCATTAGCCTTGAGGTGAAGAGCTGAGGGACAGCGCCCAGGCCCAGAGTTCAGGCCCCATGACTGACAAAAGAAAAAAGAAAAAGAAAAAAAGAATTCAATCTTAAACTGGGCACCGTTGGCTCATTTCTGTAATCCTAGCTACTCAGGAAGCTGAGATCTGAGGATGGCAGTTCAAAGCCAGCTGGAGCAAAAAAAAAAAAAAAGAAGAAGAACAAAAGAAAAACAAAAAAGAAAGTCCCTGTGAGACTCATCTCCAATGAATCACTCAAAAACCAGAAGTGGTGGTGTGGCTCAAGTGGTAAAGCACTAGCCTTGAACATAAATAGGCTCAGGGATACCACCCAGCCCCTGAGTTCATGCCTGGGGATGGGGGGGGGGGGGGGGGGGAGGGGGGAGGAGGAGATAGACTTATAAAGTCTCAGGCTTTTCTTCCTTCCAAAGTGAGTCCTACACTTTAAGCGAACACGAACAAAGCCACAGGTTTACACACTCTCTCTCTCTCTCTGAATTGAGTTGGTTCCTTCCGCAGCAAAATTGCTCATTTTCATGGCCAGCTCCATGCTTCCAAAGCTACAGTTCTAGCCAACTGGGCTGGCAGAAAGGGCTGGAAGCATCCCTAGCAAGCAGGCCACAGATTCCTGCTGCTCTTACCCAAAGTTCCAGCTGTTTTCAACAAAATAAAAGCAGCTCAACCTTTGGTCAATTTACAGTGCTTTGAAATGGCTAGTCTTGACTTTTTTTCCAGTTGCCTGCTCCTTTTTTTTATAAGTAGGAACCACTGACCTTTCATGCTGCTGTAACCGGAAGTCCCCACCTCCTGTGAGAACTATGAGAAATCAGTGACAAGGAACCTAGTCTCTTGTTTGCTGGCCAAAACAACCCAACAATATCAAAGAGCAGAAGTTTGCACCCTCCAAATGACCTTCCAACAACTCTCCACATTTCCCAACTTTGCAACTTGAATCTATCATATGTTTGAATCTAATATTAGAAAACATACAAGCCCCACGCTGGTGGCTTACACCTGTAACCCTAGTTACTCATGAGGCTGAGATATGAGGACCACAGTTCTGCCCAGGCAGAAAAGCCCATGAGACTTTTATCTCTAATAAACTACTCAACAAAAGCTGGAAGTGGTGCTGTGACTCAAGTGGTCGAGCACTAGCCTTGAGCACAGAGTCTCAGGGACTGAGCCTAAGCCCCAGGACAGGCAAAAGAAAAAAAAAAAAACATAAAAACTAGGTACCAGTGGCTACCATCTATAATCCTAACTACTCAAGAGTCTGAAATCTGAGGATCCTAGTTCAAAAGCAACCTAGGAGAAAAAATTTCATGAGATTCTTATTTCCAATTAGCCATCAAACACAGAAGTAGAAGTATGGTTCAAGTGATAGAACACCAGCTAAGGGCTTGAGTTCAAGCCCTAGTACCAACATCAAAAAAGAAAGAAAGGAAAGAAAGAAGGAAGAAAGAAAGGAAGGAAGGGAGGAAGGGAGGAAGGGAGGAAGGGAAGAGGGGAAGAAGGGAGAAGGGAGGAAGGGAGGAAGGAAGGAAGATGGATGGGCTAGGAAGATAGCCCTGGGTTTGATTCCTCAGCACCACATAAGCAGAAAAAGCCGGAAGTAGCACTGTGGCTCAAGTGGTAGAGTGCTAGCCTTGAGCTGAAGAGCTGAGGGACAGCGCCCAGGCCCAGAATTCAGGCCCCACGACCGACAAAAAAGAAGAAAGGAAGGAAGGAAGGAAGAAAAAAAGGAAAGAAAGAAAGAAAGAAAGAAAGAAAGAAAGAAAGGAAGGAAGGAAGGAAGGAAGGAAGGAAGGAAGGAAGGAAGGAAGGAAGGAAGGAAGGAAGGAAGGAAGGAAGGAAGGAAGGAAGGAAGGAAGAAAGGAAGGAAGGAAGGAAGGAGAAAGAGAGAGAGAAAGAGAGAGAGAGAGAGAATGAGAGAACAAGAGAAAGAAAGAAAAAGAAAGAAAGAGACAGAGAGACGGAAAGAGAGAGACGGAGAGACAGAAAGACAGAGAGACAGAGAGGGAGAGAGGAAGGGAGGGAGAGAGAAAGAAAGAGAGAAAGGGACAGAGAGAGAAAGAAACAAAGAGAGAAAATAAAAAAAAAAAGTATGAGTCTGACTGCCAAAGCTTTAGCCTTGAAGATCACTGTTTTTCCCTGCAGTTAATGAACCATAACTGTCCCCAAATTCTTTGGCTCTTAGACTATGGGGACCCACATTCCAAATTGGATATCAATTTACCATTGCATTTAGATGAAAGAACAAGAAAGGGCTTTGTGTGATTTTTTTTCTTCTTGAGCCTCATTCCTTGCAGCTGACAGCTAAGCCTTGGACAATCCAAGGGCTCTAAAATATTAGCGAAAAGTCTAGAATGACTTGGCCTGCTACCCCTTTTTACTTTTACTAACTTACCCCTATATGAGTATCTTCTTTTTGGACCTGTCAGAAAGTAAAGGAAACCAGCAACCTATGGTAAAAGTCTCTAGTGAGTTAATACTAATTGCAAGCTGTTCATAAATCTGCCATATAGTCATTGTTGTTACTCTAAATAAATAACAGGTTCAACTATTTTTCAAATATATGTACATCTTCATTATAAAGATCTGGTGTGCTTACAGTAGTCGGTATTATTGTACATTTTTTCCAATGGTAGATATCAAATCTCTAGCCACTACAGCCATTACTTGAATTGGGAGGTTTCAATGAAATGTATTGATGTTTTAAAGTATTCCTCAGGCTCAGGCAGGGGGCCAAGGCTCACACCTGTAATACTAGCTCCTCAGTAGGCTGAGATCTCAGGATTGAAGTTCAAAGCCAGCCAGGGCAGGAAAGTCTGTGAGACTCTTATCTCCAACTAAACACCAAAAAAAAAAAAAAAATCTGGAAATGAAGCTGTGTTTAAAGTGATAGAGTGCTAGCTACCCTGAGCATAAAAGCTCAGAGGCAGCCCCTAGGCCCTGAGTTCAACCCCCAAGATTGGCGCGTGTACTCGCGTGTGCGCGCACGCGCATGCGCGCGCGCGCGCACACACACACACACACACACACACACACAGGTATTTTTCATTCTCTAGCCCAGTACTGCTAGCTCATACCTGTAATCCTAACTACTCTCCAGGTTGAGGTCTGGTTGAAAGCCAGACAGAGAAGAAAAATCCATGAGACTCTTACCTCCAATAAACCACCAAAAAGATGAAAATGGAGCAGTAGCTCAAGGGGTAGATCACCAGACTTGAGAGAAAAAAAAAACAGACAGTGACCAGCCCCAGAGTTTAAGCCCCAGTATCAGCACACACACACACACACACACACACACACACACACACACACACACGTCTCAAAAATATTGATAATCACTGCTCCAAGAAGACTGGTTCTCTAGTAAAATAGCATCTTTTCTCTTTGGTGGAGCAACATTATACAATGTGTCCTCACCACCACAGATATGACATGACATGACAGGACATTGGCTATTTATTGGGTATGATGCTCATGTGGAGTAGGGTAGAGCTTGGAGAACCAACGTTTCTATCCTATGGCCTATCATTAGCTTGCTAGAATACCCTTCACCTCACTTTCTTGGATCTGCATTTATAAAATAGTAATCACTGGATGATGTCAAAGATCCTTGTCAGCTCAGCCATATATCTATATATATGAGATTACATATATATGTATATGTATATGTTTACTCAACCAACTGTAATTCTAGGAACCTTGCACAGATCTTCCTCCCCATAAACCCCAAAATAGCCACACATCTTTTACAGATAATTATATTCCCCAGCTAAGTGTTAACAATCTCTTCACATGGCTGCTGATCATAAAAATATAAAGTGCCATTTAGGTTATAAGTGGCTGACAGAAGCGGGTCTCAGGTGGAGAAACACAGAAACTTACTTGTGCCAACAACAGCCACTATTTGCCAAGTACTTTCTCTAAGCCAAGCACATTGATAAGCACTTTTGGGGTATCAAATCACCTAATCCCCTCAAACCCTATAAGGTATACTGGTACTTGTCCCAGTGAATACCCAAACCCTTCTCTAGCCTCAATCTGCTTTATCTCCCTATCCTCTTCCCCTTGCAGAGAAATAAAGTATGATGTGTTCTTTGAATATAACTTATAAACATGTAAGCCATCACCATGTGGGTCCCTACCAAGAAACACAGCAAGATTCAGGAAAGAAAATAAAAGGTTCATTTAGCTCTTGCCATTAAATATTTCCTTCTCTGCAGCAAACGTCAAATGTCTATGTAATTATCCTTAACTCTCACTGGTAGCAGGAAAAAATCCAGTAAATCAAAGTTTGCCATTCCTCTTAGTTAATCTTAGGAGAATACATGAGACAGTAGGCAAGGTTAAAATTGGGCAAAGTTCTTTCAGCTAAAATCCTTTAATGATAAAAGAAGTCATGACTTGTGCTACAGAGTCAGCCATCCTATCTCTAACCCTTCTTATAATTTGCTCAACCAGTATGCAGTCCAAAGGAAATGAGGCTCATCTTATACATACTAAATTGGAATAAAAATAAGCAAATGATAGTTATGTACCGTTTGATAATGTTACTACGGACTCATACTCTGCATATAATTCTCATATATTTATATAGTTGAGTATATGTTTAAAGGACATGTCAAAACAAAGCAACAGCCACTTTCAATAATTACACTCCTGAATATTTATCTCCAGAAGATACATTTTAAAATAGTCATACATGAAAATGTCCATTGTAACACTATCTACAATAGCAAAATACTGGAACTAACATAAATACACACACGCACACGTACACACACACAACCATACTGCACAGTTTTGTAATGCTCACTGAATATTTCTATGTGTTCCAAGATAAAGATGATTATTTTTGAGCATCATGCTAAATACTGACTCTTTTAGTCTTTGTTGTTATTGTTGATATATTTTCAATTAGCTCATAGCTTACGTCCTCATATCAGGGGCTAGAAGATTGGAAACAATGCCCATGGAGTAACCTAGAGGTGATTTGTATTCTATTAATGAGAGGTGTTTGCAGGAGATTTGAAAGGCAGAAGGAAAGCAGTAACCAATAGCAGGCCAGACACATGGGCATCACAAATGTTAGCAAATACCAGCTCAACTCTCTTGCCAGCCCTCAGCTTGAGAGTTGTAAGGCAGCTAGGACTGTCAGCATTTTTGCTGTTTACTAACCTTTGCACTGAGCAGTAATTTTCTAAACTGTGACCCTGAAAGCTAAGGAGAGCTCCTCTCTCCCTACTCCCTGCCCTGGCAGTTTTCATTCCTTCAAGTCTTTTCAGTAACTTTGTGAATGTCTAATTCCCTGTGTTAAATTCCATTCTGATTAAAATTCCTGGACTAATATCTATTTCCTTGATCCCTAGCTTATTGCTGAGCAGAGTATTACTATCCAGTAGAAATATAAGCCACAACCGTGAGCCACATCCATAACATTTTTTACTTTTTTAAATTAATTTATTGTTATCATAAAGGTGATGTACAGAGGGATTACAATACATTTCCTTTCATACAGTGTCTTCTGTTCCCTCATTTTCTCCCAGTCCCCTCCAAACTCCACCCTCAAGTTGTATAGTTCACTTCCATCAGTGTCCAGTGAGCTCCACTGCTGCACTTTTTACCCTTTTTCCCTCGAGTTCTGTATCCTCCCCTACACCCTCCTGAAGATATACACATGAATGCACCATACATAAAGGAAAGAAGACCGAAACATCAAAAATTTTAAAAAGAGAAAAAGCAGAGCACTGGTAGCTCACACCTATAATCCTAGCTACTCAGTAGGGTGAGATCTGAGGATCATGGTTCAAAGCCAGCCTGGGCAAGGAAAGTCCATGAGACTCTCATCTCCAATTAACCACCTGAAAACCAGAATTGGCAGTATGGCTCAAATGATAGAGCATTTGCCTTGTGCCGAAGAGCTCAAGGACAGTGCCCAGGCCCAGAATTCAAGCCCCACAATCGACAAAAGAGAGAGAGATCTCTTTTTTTCCATATCTTGGAATTTGTTTGATATATATAATATATATATAATTTCCTATACATATAAAAAGGCATATAGGCATTGTGCCACATGCATAATTATAAATTTTCTAGTAGCCATATTCAAAAAGAGGTCCAGTATGGTGGCTCAAGCATGTAATTCTAGCTACTTGGGAAGCAAAGATTGAGATCACTTTTTGAAGCCAGCCTAAGCATAAAAGTTTGCCAAAGTCCATCTAAGTCAGTGTCTGAACACTATGGCATGTGCCTGATACCCCAGCTGGGGTAGAAGTAAAATAGATGGGCACAGTGGTGCAGTCCTGTCACCCCCAGTAACAGAGAAACACAAATAGGAATATCATAGCCCACACCAGCCTGGTCAAGAATAACCATACTCCAAGAATAACTAACACAAGTGTGAGGTCCTGAGTTCAAACCCAAATATCATTTTAATAAGCTGCAAAAAGAGGATTTAAATGTGTAGCTCAGGTAAAGAATCCAGTTATCATGGGTGAGGTCCTGGTTTTAAATACTTAGCAAAAGAAAGAAGAAACAAGGAAGGAAGGAAGGAAGGAAGGAAGGAAGGAAGGAGAAAGAAGGAGAAAAATGAAGAGAGAGAAGGAGGGAGGAAAGGGAGGAAGAAAAAAGAAAGGAAAGAGAAAGGGAGGGAAGGAGGGAGGAGAAAAAAGAAGAACAGATTTATTGTAATAGTGTATTTTATTTAAACTTATTTAAACCATTTTGTCCAAAATATCAAAATATTATCATTTCAACAGCTAATCAACATAAAAATATACATTAAGTAATTTAATTTTTGTGCCAAGTCTTCAAGATAAAGTGTATATGTTTTATATATATATATAGTAAATCTCAATTCATACTAAACACATCCCAAGTGTTTATTGCTACCAATGACTGATGGCTCTCATATAGTGGAACTCGGGTACAGTGTAGGAGGGAGGAGTTCCTGAGGAGTACAAGCTGTCTTTGGGGTGACAGATGACCTAGCCTGAGCTTCCACACTGTCCCCTTGGAAGGAACAGAAGAGAGCCATTGGAAAGATGTTCAGAGATGCTGAGCTGGATACATATATCTGGATACATATATCTTATTTGTAGGTATATCTAACTGCAATAGAAACCCAAATCTGAAGACTCCATCTTGCCAATAATGAATCTAAGTCAGAAAAGAAACCAATAAACAAAAACTCCAGATGTAAGAATAAGTGAGGGAATGAGCAGCAGTTACCAAAGTGGATCACAAGTAACCAAGATGGGTATATATGGTCTATGAAAGCAAGTATGAGAGCAGCAGTGGCCGGATATAGGTTAGGAACCAAGTGAGTATGCCTGAGGTTGCAGGAAATCTCTTTCTGTTGGATGTCTTTGCATTCTACAGCCTCCCATACATAATAATAAGTAATACCTTAGCTGGGCACCAGTGGTTCACACTTGTAATCCTAGCTACTCAGGAGTCTGAGATCTGAGATCTTGGTTCAAAGTCACCCTAGGTAGGTAGAGAAGTCCTTGAGATTCTTATATCTAATTAACCACCTAATAGCCAGAAACGGAGCTATGGCTCAGATGGGAGAGGGTCAGCTTGAGTGAAAAAGCTAACTGACAGCTCCCAGACCCTGAGTTCAAGCCCCAGGGCTAGGAGACACACACACACTACCTTGTTTGTGAGTTTACTACATAGGTCCTATGCCAAGAATTTTATATACATTATCCTGATTTCATCCTTTCTGAGTTCTATTAGAAAAGTACCATTGCCCATTTGTACAAGAAAACCAAGTGCCGGGCGCTGGTGGCTCACGCCTGTAATCCTAGCTACTCAGGAGGCTGAGATCTGAGGATCCCGGTTCAAAGCCAGCCCGGGCAGGAGAGACCGTGAGACTCCTATCTCCAATAAACCACCAGAAAACCGGAAGTGGCGCTGTAGCTCAAGCGGTAGAGTGCTCGCTTTGAGCTGAGGGACAGCGCCCAGGCCCAGAGTTCAAGCCCCACTACTGACAAAAAAAAAAAAAAAGAAAGAAAACCAAGTGACTAAGAATGTTATCCGAAGGCAGGCTTTTAGTAAATGTTGGCACTGCATTACAAACACAGACAATTTAATTCTGGAACCTTATGCCTAAACTGCTATGCTGAGGTGGCTTTACTTGAGCTGGTAAAAGAAGTGTGAAGGCTATTTGGTAAATGGTGGAAACCCAATTTTAACCTGTTCACAAATTCTGTGTTGAGGTGAGGCTCAGTTAAGGGATGGTGGGAAGCAACAGGAATCACGCTTTCAACAGGGACCATGGAATCCCCTCACACCCATTTCAGAAGTGGCCATCTAGCCCACAGGGACATACCTACAGAGACCAAGGTAGGATAGGGATACGGAGGACTTGCAAAAAAGGAGATCCTTCTCCAATAGGAAGTGCTGTTGCCATGGTTACCACAAATTCTTGGGCCAATCCTAGTAAGCAGTAGATTGAGTCCTAATTCAGAGAGGCCTAAGTTTAGGCAGAAAAAAAAAGAAATAAAATTAAAGAGAATCAAGGGTCTATGTAGACCTCGGCAGCTTTCCACAAAGAGACAGTGTCTGCCGGGCTCGTAATCTAAACAGCTTAACCACAAATGCCCAAGGCCTGTGAAAGCACCCTACAGAAAATGAAGCAAGCTTTCATACCTGATAGTATCCCAGATGGGGCTCAGTGTGGCTTTACCAGAGAACTTGCCAGAATAAATATGACAGAATGTTCCAGCAGGACACTATTCCAGTTGTGGGTCTCCCACCACAGCCTGCAGTTGGACCCTCTCAATACTGGCTTTTTCCTGACCAGACAACTTCCATTTACCCACCCAAATGAAGCCATGAATTCTGGTGCTTTCCTCTTCAGCTACCTTCGGTTTTGCCTTCAGCTCAGATCATCCTAAATGCTGGGTAAAACAGAGTCTGGATTGTAATTGCTCTCCAATGATAGCCCACCCACTCAAAGTAAGTATTCAAATAAGTATCCAGGCTCACCTCTAGAAATCCTGTTGTCACCATACTGCTCCCCACCCCCACCAGTGCTATCTCCTTTGTTACCCTACCACACTGCCAGCACACATACATTCTCTAGATACCTAGAAGAGCACCCCAAAATCAGAGGGCCAGGGAGCCCACTGTAGGAGCTTCCCCTGCCCCTTGGATTAATCCACCATGGTTGCCGAACTACTCCAAAAGATGGCCACCATCCCAGAATGGTACACATCAGATCCTTCCTTACCCACATCCTGAAGTGCCAACAAAAGCACTCCGTGCCTAGAGTGGGAAAAATAAATCTCCCTAAATCCTAAGGATTCTTTAAGGATCAAAATTGTAGAGCCAACTAATTAAAAGTTGTTGATAATAAGTTCCATAATCCTTTATTTTTTACATTTATATCTTAGCTCATGCAAAAAATTATTGAAGTATTAAATGATTCTGAATATGTGAAAGAAAATATTTATCTCACATATTTGGACCCCAAAAGAGCAAACTAGTTTCAATTTTCTACATCCAATGGGTGTTACATTTTTATTTCTTCAGAAAACGTTCAATAACGTTTTCTCATTTGAAGTTCAACTAGCTGCATGTGAAGATTAGAGGAAGCTTATTTTCCTCTGCTCCATACTGAGTGAGGCAGACGAGACCAGAGAAGTCCAGGTGGCCTGTTCAAGGTGTGGCCCAGGCATTGGGTCACAGCAGGACCAGTGCACAGGCCCAGTGAGTATTGGTCTAGGATTCTATCTAGCTTCTGCAAAATATCATACATCCCTAATGGGCTCCTGTTTGGGTTGACTCGAGCCTTGAGTATATTAGGAAGATAGATTTTTTTCCTTTCATAAACAGAATCAGAATCAGAGATTGCCTGGAGGAAGAGGACCTGGGAGTCTGGGCCAGAGTAAGAGACGGCCTTCCTTCTTTACTGTACACCATTCTCTGTCTTCACGTAATATACTTTGTACATGAATCAACTTCTTACAAAACCGTGACATTTAGTTTTGAATTCATGCCAGGGTATGGTGGTACAGGCCTGTAATCCCAGGCACTCAGTAGTGGAGGTAGAATAACAAGTTCCAGGCTGACCTAGGTATAGTTGGTAAGACTCTACCTCAAAAACAAACTACAGGACTCGGGGCATCTTTCAACTGGTAAGACATTTGTTCCACCATTGTGGGGCCCTAGGTTCAATCCTCAGTTCTGCCAATTTTTTTTTGATTCTTTAACAATTTCCTCCTACCACCAAAGTAATGGAAATAAGGTATATTTTGTGATCATGTTTCTTAGTAATAATACAGGTTATGAGCTTACAGCTACATTTTGAGAGAATAGCCTGACATGGAAGATGCTAGACACAGAATTTCCCCTTCTACATCCAAAGGGGGAAGAATTTAGTAGAAATAAAATAGCCAGCTCTTCATTGTTTGTGTTTTCATTAGAAAAACCATGGGCAGTAGCCTAAAATGTACGTAAACATGAAACATTGTATTTCATATTTGGATTGTGTTTGTACATTTCAAATATGGGTCAGCTTTCTCCCAGGAACTTCTAACAGTGCAAAATAAATAAGCCCACAGGACTAAAATATCAGGAAGCTGTCTACATTTTCCTTTTGCATCTCTTAAGATGCAACTGGTTTCAGAAAATGAGAATCCTGACCGAAGCCAACATAAACAGGAGTCAAGTTATCATTTCACACAACTGAGCCTCCCGGGTCAGGGTCCTGGGGTTAGTTGTTCCAGTAGCTCAGCAGGGTCATTGAGGTCCTGACATGTCTCATCCATCTCTCTGCCATCCTCTGCATGGGCTTCACACTCATAGAATATGGCTGGAGGACTATACATCCAAGCACCATCTCTACATAGTAGAATGTCAAGGGAGGAAGAGGAAGCCCTTTCCAACCAAAAAGGAAACCTCTCCCAGAATTCTCAGTCCATTCCCTGACATCACAACTTCCTCCTTCCATCACAGCTGTTCCAGAAGGTGGCAATCCTAAGAAGTGTAGATGAATTAATTGGAGGGGGGGGGGGGGGATGTGGGACAATCAGATATCAGTGAAGCTGGGATCTGAATAGTATTTTCCAAGAGCCACTTCCTTGTGTGCGCTCCATGAGTAAGTCTGTCCCCATAAGACTGAAATTTTTTACACCAAGAATCAGTTTACACAGAGGTGCCTGCCGCCCATCTTCACCCTCTCAGGTTTATTCCTGCAGAGAAATGGTGAGAAACAGTTTCGAGTTTTGAGTTCCTGCTACTTGAGTGCTCTATGCAAAGGAAATTAATTTAAACAAAAATAATGCTCTCGTTACTCAGAGACAAGTTAAACAAGTAAAAGGTCAGTTTAGTAAGCCATTAAAGAGCAAAGTAGCTGGTGGCTCATGCCTGTAATCCTAACTACTCAAGAGGGTGACATCTGAGGACCAAGGTTTGAAGCCAGCCTAATCAGGTAAGATTAAAAACTCTTATTAACCACCAATTAACTCTTATTAACTCCAATTAACCACCAAAAAGCCAGAAGTAGAGGTATGACTCAAGTGGTAGAATGCCTGCTAACAGACAGTGCCCAGGCCCTAAGTTCAAGCCCCAGTACTGGCACAAAAAGAAAGCAAATTTTCCCTGGAGGAAGACAATAATAAACCGCTAGGGCCATGTTCAAGTGACTATGTCTATTAAGATGATTGTCCTGTTCATTACTATTGTTTTGAGAAATCTCAATCCCAAGGCATTTCAAAGGCTAATGATGGCGTGATATATGTACATCCAGCTGTCATTGACTCAGAGGTTCTTTGTATAGAGTGGGACAAGTAAATCACCTTTGTCTGTAGTGCTCATCCAGGGGCTCAGAGAGTGGACACTTCGGGAGTGGCCTCATTACAGGCAGAGAGTCCCAGAGGAGAAGGGATGGATTGATGTCACTGACTTGCTGAGATAATAATCACCTTGGCTGCCTAAAGCCCCAGCTGGAGGTTAGGAAGAGAATTGCCTACAAGCAATTTACACCAAGCAACTAAGAAATAAAACACAATGTCAATGGGTCACTAAAAACCAGTGTGGGAATTCCTTCTCCCCAGCTCTAGAAGGAAACAGACATTATCTCCACTAGCTGCATTTATTTTTGGAGAAGGGAGAAGGAGAAAAAGGAGAAATACACAGACATCTATGTAGACATATGAACTGAACGGATTTCACCCTGGTGAAAAGCAGCCGTATCCAAATGTCAGCATTAAAAAGGGCCATACACTGGTGACCTGTACCATCATAACTGCTGTTCAGGCTTGGTTTTAACAGCAGAGAGGACAAGAAGGCCAAGATTGGATCCTTCTAGTATCAGAAAGAATTGAAAACAAAAAGTTCTGTAGCCAGCCATCTGGTGTCATACACTACCACATTGCTCTCAGTCAGGCTTCTGGGGCAATTGCATTGCACAAATCACCTGGGGATGTTAGGCAAATGCAGCTCTGGCTCAGGAGGTCTGCAGAAAGGCCCAAGAGCTTGTAACTCTGACACACTCCCTGGTGGTGCTGATACTTCCAGACTGAGAGCCAGGTTCTACATTAATGATGATGGGTCTAAGGTTTACAGAACTGACAGGTGGTGTGGTTTTTAAGATGTGTAGATTTGCCAGGTTTCAAATAATCCTAGCTATTTATTCTATAATCCTAGTTACTCAGAAGGCTGAGATTGGAGCCATACAATCTAAAACCAGCCTAGACAGGAAAGTCCACGAGACTCTTGTCTACAATTAACCACCCAAAAGCCAGAAGAGGAGCTATGGCAGAGTGCTAGCCTTAAGCAAATAAAGCTCAGGGTCAGCACCCTGAATCCAGGCCCTGAATTCAAGCCCTAAGACTAGTGCATGCACACACACACACACACACACACACACACACACGCACGCACACACACACATATGATATATAGATTTTAAGGCAAATAAGAACTAATAAAAATCAGACAAAATAGATTAGAACATATAAACAACTTCTATAGTTCCATCACTAAAAGAAAAAAAAGGAAAAAAAAGAACAGCTAACTTGAAAATGGTTTAAAAAAAAAAAACTTGGATAGACATTTCTCCAAAGAAGCTATACAGATGGTCAGTAAGCGTGTGAAAACATATCCATCTTAACTAATTATCAGGAAAATGCATGTTGAAACAGCCATGCAATACTACCTCACAGACATTAGGATGTTTATTATCAAAAATAAAAGTTCAAGAATCAGTAGCTTGTGCCTGTCATCCTAGCTACTCAGAAGCCTGAGATCTAAAGATCACCATTCAAAGCGAGCTCAGGAAGAAAGTCTGAGAGATCTAGCTAACCACCAAAAAGCTAGAAGTGGAGTTGTGACTCAGGTGGTGGAGAGTCAGTCTTAAGCACAATAGCTAAACAGGAGGGTGAGTCCTTGAGTTCAAATCCCAGTACCAACACACACAAAAAGTTAACTAATAAAATAACATATGTGTGTCATCCCAGCTACTTGAGAGGCTGAGACAGAAGCATTACTTGAGTCCAGAAGTTAGAGGCTAGCCTGAGTAACATTATGAGACTCCCAGCTCAAAAATAAATAAATAGAAATTTTAAATAACAAATGTAGAAGAAGATGAAAAAATGCAGAATGTTTATGCATTTACTGATTGGAATGTAAAATGAGGCAGCCAGTCTGGAAATAGTAATGTCATTGCTTTAAAAAAAAATTATCCATAGAATTTATCCATGATTCAGAAAAAAAAAAAGAGAACCACAAACCCATGTTTGTGTTCCATGTTCCTAGTAGCATTAATTCACAACAGCCAGAAGATGAACACAACCCACATGTCTATTGCTGGATAGTTGGGACCTTAAATGTCCCTCAAAAGCCCACTGGTGAAAGGCTGAGTCCCCAGTGTGGTACTATTGGGAAGCTGTGGAAACTTGAGAAGATGGGAGCTAGTTTGGAGGAGTTCTAGTCACTAAGAGGAGGCCCAGACCCCCTCCCTCTTTCTCTTCTGCTGCTTCAAGTCCCAGCCACTTGATGAACAGCTCTGCTACCTGCTGTCCCTAGGATGTGCACCCTGTTGGTCCCTAAAGCAAGGGACCAACCACAGCTATGAACAAAAACAAAAACAAAAACTTTTTATATGTTGATTATCTCAGGCAAATTTAAAGTAACAGGAAACTGATTAATACAACAGATGAATAAACAGAACATAATACGTACAATAGAATATTACTCAGCCTTAAAAAGGGAACGAGATGCTGACACATGCTGTAACACAGACAAACTTAGAAGACAATATACAAAATGAAATAAAGCAGACAAAAAAAGACAGAGGTACCAAGAATAGTTGAATTCAGAAACAGAAAGTAGGGGGATGGCTGTCAGAAAAGGGGAAAGGGGAGAACGCAGAGCTGTTATTTAACAGGCATGGGATTTTAGCTTGGGAACATGAACGAGTTCTGCAGATGGAAGGTAGTGATGAGAATGAGATATGTATATAAATGGGGTTTTTTTTTTGAGGTGCTAGAAGTTGAACACAAAATAATATGTTATTAAGGCAACTAATATGAAAGCAACAGAAGCTCCAGTCCATGGGGAAATCCCAAGGAGCCAGCATAGGCCAGGCCAGTTTTCACCTAAGGGCAAAGAAGCCAGGGTGTTTCTTTTATTTTTTTAATAAGTTTTTTTATTGTGAAAATACTGTACAGAGGGGTTACAGTTACATGAGCCAGGTAATGAGTACATTTCTTATCAAGCATTGTTGCCTCCTCCTTTGTTTTTCCCCTACCATCCCTTCCTTCCCATCTCCACAACTACCTTCCCCATCCCGTTCCCCCCCCCCCACCCCCGCCTCCTAATTGTAAAGTTCGTTTTTCGACATAACATCTTGTACATCTCATTGTTGCAATGGGTCCACCTGTATCCCTATTTAAACGTTTTGCTTTTTTCCTTCTGCTCCCCAAATTATACCAACATCAAATACAGTGAAAACAGGGGTTATACCGTGGGGGAGGGACATACAAAGCAACAGAAAATATGTTAGAAATAATAGCAAGAAAGAAAAAACCACTTGCGTCCTTATCTGGGGGTTCATTTCACTTAACATCTTATCTGACCTTTTGTCTTAGATGTATACAGGGTGTTTCTACACCACTCCACCACTTTTGTCCCATCATGTAAGGATAGAAAACATTCCATGGCTTCAGGAAGGGCCCTAGATAAACAAATATGGACTGACTGAAGTTATTCTTGAGCTGAAGGGGAAGGCCAAAGAGTTCTCATTATTTCCAAACTTATCTGACTAGAGATATCTTCTCCCTTATTTCTCCAAACTCTAAATATGTCCTGCAGAACGTTGGGTAAGTAGCCAATCTCTAATATTCCTCTGCTTCTCTGTTCTAATGTATTCTGTAAGTGACTTAAGAATAACTTAGGCCCCCCACTTTCACTATATTTGATGTCAGTATAACTTGTGGAGGAGATGGGGAAAAACAAGTCGTTTTAGGATTCAGGTGGACCTGTTGCAACAATGAGAAGTACAAATTGTCATGTCAAAAAACGAGCTTTACAATGTCGGTGGGGGGAGGGGGAAGGATTGGGTGTGGGGGGGAGGGGGGAGGCTGGGAAGGGAGATGAAGGGTAAACAAAGGAGGAGGCTGCAATGCTTGGTAAGAAATGTACGCATTATCCTGCCCATGTAATTGTAACCCCTCTGTACAGTATGTTCACAAATAAATAAAATAAAATAAAAATAACTTAGGCGAGCTGGGAAGTTGGCTCAGTGGTAGAGCGCTTGCCTTGCAAGCCTGAGGCCCTGGGTTCGATTCCTCAGCACCACATAAGCAAAAAGAAAAAAGCCAGAAGTGGCACTGTGGCTCAAGTGGTAGAGTGCTAGCCTTGAGGTGAAGAGCTGAGGGACAGCGCCCAGGCCCAGAGTTCAGGCCCCACAACCGGACCCAAAAAAAAAAAAAAAGAATAACTTAGGATGCCTTTCAGGAGCTGAATTGCCTTTCTATTTACCATGTGCTGGGCAAGGCTGGCCTCCTGCCCAGGCTGGTGGGGAGACAGACTGTCCAGATAAGACAGGTGGGACAACTCTGGGACTTGTCCTCGGCTGCAATCCAGCTCATGTCTCAAATCCATGAGTTTGTGTCTCAGGCTTACCAAGAGTTGAACAGTATGTAGTAAGAGCTAAATTTTTCCTTCCTTCGTTCCTTCGTTCCTTTGTTCCTTCCTTCCTTCCTTCTTTCCTTCCTTCCTTCCTTTCTTTTACTTTCTTTCTTTTTTTAATAAGTTTTTTTATTGTGAAAATACCTTACAGAGGGGTTATAATTACATGAGCAACGTAATGAGTACATTTCTTATCAAGCATTGTTGCCTCCTCCTTTGTTTCCCCTTCCCATCCCTTCTCATCTCCCCCTTCCTCCACCCCCCCCCCCCCAACGCCGAAGTTTAAAGTTGGTTTTTCGACATAATGTCTTGTACATCTCATTGTTGCAATGGGTCCACCTGTATCCCTATTTAAATGGTTTGTTTTTGCCCTTCCCCTCTACAAATTATACCAACATCAAATACATTGAAAACAGGGGTTATACCGTGGGGGAGTGACATACAAAGCAACAAAGAAATCATCTTATAAATATGTGAGAAACAATAGCAAGAAAGAAAAGAAATTTGAGTCCTAATCTTGGGGCTCATTTCACCTAACAGCAACTTGTCTGACCGTTTCTGCTTGTCTCAGACATATACATGGGACCTGTGTTTCTTTGGGCCTGGCTTACTTCACTTAATATAATATTTTCCAAGTCTTTCCATTTCCTAACAAATGGGGTAATGTCATTCTTTCTGATGGAGGCATATATATATATATATATATATAGCATTTTCTTGATCCATTCACCTGGGGCATCTGGGTTGGTTCCATATCTTAGCTATGGTAAATAATGCTGATAAACATAGCTGTGCTGGTAGCCTTAGTATGACCTTGTTTGTGATCATTTGTGTAAATGCCCAGAAGTGGGATTGCTGGGTCATAGGGGAGCTCAATGTGGAGTCTTTTGAGGAACCTCCATACTGCTTTCCAAAGTGGCTGAACAAGTTTACACTCCCACCAACAATGCAGTAAAGTTCCCTTCTGTCCACATCCCCTCCAGCATCTGTTGTTATTAGAGTTCTTGATTTTAGCCATTCTAACTGGGGTGTGATAGTATCTCAATGTTGTTTTGATTTGTATTTCTTTCATTTACATATTTATTTTTTTATTGTGAAAATACTTTACAGAGGGGTTACAATTACATGGGCAAGACAATGAGTACAAACATTGTAGCCTCCTCCTTTGTTTCCCCTTCCCATCCCTTCCCATCCTCCCCCCCCCCCACCCAATCCTCCCTGCCGCACCCCTCCCCCCCCCACCAGAGTTGTAAAGTTCGAAATTCTATGCCTCCATCAGAAAGAATGACATTGCCCCATTTGTTAGGAAATGGAAAGACTTGGAAAAAATTATATTAAGTGAAGTAAGCCAGGCCCAAAGAAACATAGGTCCCATGGTTTCCCTTATTTGCAATATCTAGTATATGTCTGAGACAAGCAGAAAAGGTCAGATAAGGTGATGTTAGGGAAATGAACCCTAAGATATGTATTCAAATGTTTTTTTTTTCTTTCATGCGATTGTTTCTAACACATTTATAAGATTATTTCTTTGTTGCTTTGTATGTCCCTCCCCCACAGTATAACCCCTGCTTTCACTGTATTGGATGTCAGTATAATTTGTGGAGGGGAAGGGTAAAAACAAATCGTTTAAATAGGGATACAGGTGGACCCATTGCAACAATGAGATGTACAAGTCGTTATGTTAATTTGTATTTCTTTTATGGCTAGAGAGGTTGAGCATTTCTCCATGTGCCTATTAACCATCCTTCTTTCCTCTTCAGAGAAGGTTCTCTGTAAGTCTTTTTTTTTTTTAATTTAATTTTATTTTATTTGTGAACATACTGTACAGAGGGGTTACAATTACATGGGCAGGATAATGCGTACATTTCTTACCAAGCATTGCAGCCTCCTCCTTTGGTTTACCCTTCACATCTCTTCCCAGCCTCCCCCCTCCCCCCCAATCCCAATCCTTCTCCTTCCCCCCCTTCCTCTCCCCCCCCCCACCCCGCACCGACATTGTAAAGCTCGTTTTGGACATGACAACTGTACTTCTCATTGTTGCAACAGGTCCACCTGTATCCTTAAACAACTGGTTTTTCCCCATCTCCTCCACAAGTTATACTGACATCAAATATAGTGAAAGCAGGGGTTATACTGTGGGGGAGGGACATACAAAGCAACAAAGAGATAATCTTATAAATGCATTAGAAATACATGCATGAAAGAAAAAAACATTAAAATACATATCTAAGGGTTCATTTTCCTGACATCACATTATCTGACCTTTTCTGCTTGACTCATACATATACTAGATATTGCAAATAAGGGAAACCATGGGACCTATGTTTCTTTGGGCCTGGCTTACTTCACTTAATATAATTTTTTCCAAGTTTTTCCATTTCCTAACAAATGGGGCAATGTCATTCTTTCTGATGGAGGCATAGAATTCCATTGTGTATATATACCACATTTTCTTGATCCATTCATCTACTGAGGGGCATCTGGGTTGGTTCCATATCTTAGCTATGGTAAATAATGCTGCAATAAACATAGTTGTGCTGGTAGCTTTAGTGTGGTCTTGTTTGTAAACATTTGGGTAAATGCCCAAAAGTGGGATTGCTGGGTCATAGGGGAGTTCTATGTGAAGTCTTTTGAGGAACCTCCATACTGCTTTCCAAAGTGGTTGAACAAGTTTACATTCCCACCAACAATGAAGTAAGGTTCCTTTCTGTCCACATCCCCTCCAGCATCTGTTGTTGTTAGTTCCTGATTTTTGCCATTCTAACTGGGGTGAGGTGATATCTCAATGTTGTTTTGATTTGCATTTCTTTTATGGCTAGGGATGTTGAACATTTCTTCATGTGTCTATTGGCCATCCTTCTTTCTTCTTCAGAGAAGTTTCTCTTTAAGTCTTTCGCCCACTTATTTATTGGGCAGTTGTTTCTTTGAGGATTTGTTGTTGGGGGGTTTAATTTTTTGAGTTCCAAGTATATTTTAGATATGAGACCCTTGTCCGTTGTATGGCTAGTAAAGATCTTCTCCCAATCCGTGGGTTTTCTATTGATCTTGCTAGCTATGTCATTTGCCCTGCAGAAGCTCTGCAACTTTACGCAATCCCATTTGTCCAACCTTTCTTTGATTTGTTGTGTTTCCGGGTCTCTATTCAAAAAATTTCGGCCTGAGCCAAGGAGACCTAGGGTTTCTCCTATTCCGTCCTGTAATGTTTTCAGAGCGTCTGCTTTGACTTCAAGGTCTTTGATCCATTTGGAGTTGATTCTGGTGCAGGGTGATATATAAGGATCTAGCTTTAGTTTTCTACAAGTGATTAACCAGTTTTGCCAGTACCATTTACTGAAGAGGCTGTCTTTCTTCCATTCTATTTTTTTAGCTCCCATATCAAAGATTAGATGGCTATAGGTCTATGGGTTCATTTCTGGGTTTTCAATTCTATTCCATTAGTCCTGAGGTCTGTTCTTGTGACAGTACCAAGCTGTTTTGATTACTATGGCTTTGTGGTAGAGTTTGAAATTTGATATTAATATTCCTCTTGCACTGTTCTTTCTGTTGAGGATCGTTTTTGCTATTCGGGGTCTTTTATTGTTCCATATGAATTTTTGGATTGTCTCTTCTATTTCCTTGAAGAATGAAGTTGGAATGTTGATAAGTATCACATTGAATTTGTAGATAGCCTTGGGAAGTATTGCCATTTTCACGATGTTGATCCTTCCAATCCAGGAGCATGGGGGGCGCGGGGGGAGTTTCCACTTTTTAAGTTCTGCTTTGATTTCCTTTTTCAGGTTGTGCTGTGCTGGGACCTCCTCAGGGACCTGCATTCTTACTTGTTTATTCTTACTCTAGGTTGGCACTCTTCCACTTGAGCCATAGCTCCACTTGCAGCAGTTTGGTGGTTTACTGGAGATACGAGTCTCACAGATTTTTCTGCCCAAGTTGACTTCAAATCTTGATCCTCATATCTCAGTTCTGAATAGCTAGGATTACATGAGCCACCAATGCCCAGTTAATTTCTTTAAACATACCCAATCTCTAAAAAGAAGGTTTTTTCCCTACATCCCCAAGTTTGCATGTTTAATTTTTTTTTAATTCTCTAATAACAAACTGACCATCTGAAATATCTTCTGAGCCTGTAAAAAATCTGGAGCCAGAGACCAGTCACTCAGGTCTAAAATCACAACTTGTTTATAGGGAAGAAAGGAAAGAGGGAGAACTTCTTAACCAAGAAACTCAGACAATCTCCCTAAATAAATGGGCTGTCTTTAAGGAAGTCACAGGCTGACAGTTAGCCTCATCCAGCCTGGCTGTCAGTGTTTTCTCTCAGAGCCAGACAGCCAGAAGACTCCGACTGGGGGGAAAAATTACACTGGCCTTGGTTCAAGCCTCCTCACTCTTTTTAGCTGACAAAAAGAAATCGAGAACCAGGAAGAATTAGAGTTTTGCCTATTTTTCCTCAGTCAGAAGCTGTACAACTTTGAAAATTCATGTTGAAGTCCCATTTCCAATCTTTCTCCCTGCATGAACCCATCAATAATTGCAGCATTATACACACACCTGAACCATATTTATAAAATGTTAGTATAAATTATCTTGCAAATTATATTAGCAATGTGAATTAATTTAAAGTAGTTCATGTGAGACAGCAAACCAACCTCTTTCTAAATACCAAATGCCAATGTGATATCAATTCAAGTCAGTTCAGCCAAGAACCTTACAGTGTACTGCATGCTGAGAAGGGTCAAGCTGGCGTCTCCTGGCTGCTGCTTTTGTAGGCAGAGAAAAGTCAGACTCTGGCAATTTAATATGACTCACCTCACACAAAAATGAATCACACAAACCCTGAGTTCACAGTTCAGATGGAAGACTATGTGCTAAACCACCAAGGTTGAAATAAGGACTTCTAAAGATACGAGCAAGGTGCTGAGGGGCTGATGGGTAATCAAATCTGATGCCATAAGGAAGCAGAGCTTTTGTCTTTGTCAAAAAAAAAAAAAAAAGAAAGGAAGGGAAGGGAAGGGAGTCACACCTGGAAATAATGGCCCACTCTTATAATCCTAGCTACCTGAGAGGCTAAAATCAGGAGAATCAATGTTCAAGCAGGCCCAGAAAATGTGAGACTTTATTTGGAAAATAATAAAAGCAGAAAGAGGGATGTGGCTTAAGTGGTACAATGCCTGCTTAGCAAGTGCAGAGCCAGGAGTTCAACTTAATACTACCTCCCCCCAAAAATTATAGATTATGCAGGGAGCAGTAGCTCACCCTTGTAATCCTACCTACTCAAGAGGCTGAGATCAGAGGATTGTGTTCAAAGCCACACCAGGCAGGAAAGTCCAGGAGACTCTTATCTCCAAGTAACCATAAAAAGCTGGAAGTGGAGCACAGTGCCTAGGCCTAGAGTTTAAGCCCCAGGATAAGAACACAAAAAATATTTTGTCATACAGCTTATTTTTTTTTGAAGTTAGTAAACTTATTTTTTTTTACAACCTGGTTTTTGTTTTTTGGGTTTTTTTGTCAGTAGTGGGACTTGAACTCTGGGCCTGGGCACTATCCCTCAGCTCTTCAAGGCAAGCACTCTACCACTTGAGCCACAGTGCCACTTCTGGTTTTCTGGTGGTTTATTGGAGATAAGAGTCTCATGGACTTTTCCTGCCCCAGCTGGCTTTGAACTGCGATCCTCAGATCTCAGCCTCCTGAGTAGCTAGGGTTACAGGTGGGAGCCACTGGCGCCCGGCTTTACAACTGGTTTTATTTGTTTATTTATATATTTATTTACTTGTTGTTTTTCACTTAACCTTATGCAGTCATTCATCATTTAAAGACAGAAATATATTCTAAAATTTATGTCATTAGTCAATTTGGTAATTGCTCAAACATCATATAGTGTACTTACAAAAAAACAAGATGCTATCATGAATTGAGGCCCCTCTTCTCCATTTTATCTGCCGAAGGATGCATCTATGGTGAAATGTCCTGGAGCTTTGCCTTCCCACCCTACCCCTTCACAAGGGTCCAGCCCCCAGTGTTAGCTATTGCATTGGTTGTTGGTGTTGACTATTTCCTCAGTGCATATATCTTCTATATTGGGCCACAATTTTGCTCAAAGGAGTGTCTCACAAGACTCTCATAGGGAAAGCAAGCAAAGGATATGATCAGTAAATGTCAAGAAAGCAGGAGAGGTTTTCTGACATCCTGTACATGATGAGAGATAGCCAGATTGGGACTTTTATTACACTCTGTCTGATCAGTGTATCAGAGGGATTTTACCACACCGGGCTGTATTCTATAATCGATGATAAGTTGTCAAAAGAGATTTTTTAAATGAATTGCTTAGACTAGATTTTGCCTTGAGAAGAATGGCCCTGTATTCAGAGAATCTCAGGGATTTTTTTAAGAGAGGCAATTTTAGTACCTAAATATTTGAGTGTACTTAAATATTTATGGATTCACAATGTTAAATATGCAGGTTACCTCAGTGAGGCAAATGTTCTTTGTCGCTAGCCATAGACTGCCTGAGCCATGCATCTCTCATTACCTGCTTCTTCTGTTATTCTTATGTCCTTTCAAGTGATCTAATCGCTTCAGAAACCAGGACATTTTTCAAATCAATTCTCGTTAGTTAAAAGGCTCAATCTCCAGTGCACCATGCCTAAATCACAACGCCTAATGTCTAGAACTATAACCTTTCTTCAGCTGGGTCATTCCACCCACTACCCTCCCTGCTTCCACCACCATAACCAGCCCCTCCAGCCCCAGCCCTGAGCTCTCTGCTACTTTTCTCTGATCCCTCATCTTAGCCCACTCAGGATTCCATAACAAAATGTCAGAAACTGAGCGATTTATAAAGCACAGAAATTTATTTTTCACACTTCTCAAGTCTTAAGAATTCCAAGATCAAAAACCCACAGATTTGTTATCTGGTGAAGGCCTATTTCTTGATTCATAGTTGGCACCTTTTCTTTTTTTTGGGGGGGGGGGTCCAGTTGTGGGGCCTGAACTCTGGGCCTGAGCGCTGTCCATCAGCTCTTCAGCTCAAGGCTAGCGCTCTACCACTTGAGCTACAGCACCACTTCCAGCTTTTTGCTTTTTGCTTATGTGGTGCTGAGAAATTGAACCCAGGGCCTCAGGCATGCAAGGAAAGCGCTCTGCCACTGAGCCAACTTCCCAGCCCAGTTGACAACTTTTCATTGTGTCCTCATATGGCAAAAAGCAGCCCTCATTTCTCCCAGGTCTCTTAAAAGGGCATTCATCCCATTTTTGAGAACTCTATCTTCATGATTTAATGATTGCAAAAGGACTTCATCACCTTGAGGTGAGAATTTCAACATATGAATTTTGGGGGAAACATAAGCATTTAGACCATAACATTCTTATTCTCCTGTTCACCTTCAAAATGAAGAAACAGGCTGTCCCTGTCTTCAAAAGGAATTAATTCCCTGAGCCACCTTACGAAGTAGACAGAACCAAGTCTATATGGGAGAGCCACTGATCAAGTAATAAAGCAGGACATGACTGTTTGATTAGAAAAGAAAATGGAGATAACAGAAGTTTAGGCAATGGTAGTGGAAGTATCACCATTCTATTGGAGCCTAGTGACACAATTAGGGACTCTGGGGATTGTCTTCTCATAATTCTTACTACTGAGGCCAAAGCAATGACATTGGTCATTCACATAATGATCAAAATCTCTATTCCTCTATTCCTCCTATTCCTTTGTCCTCCTTGCTCAACATCCCTCCACCCTTACCTCAAAGATACGAGAAAACCAAAGATGAGAGAAAACAAGCTGAGATGCAAATAGGGTGCATACAACTCAGAGAGCTGTTGGCAATAGTCCCTGAAGTCCTTCTTTAATTCTGCAAATCCATACCATTATAATCAATTCCCTTATTTATTAACCTAGCATAAATTGTATTTCTGTCCGTATATCATGCACTTTAATAACCAACAGATATTCAAGGGGTGAATTTCTCTTGCTTTATTACACACTAGCAAAAGATCTGAAGAATGTCAGTTCTATTTTCCACAAAACAATATGGCCCCTCTGATGGATACAAGCCTGCCAGGCATGTACAGATAGTGAATTGCTCGGTCACCAGAGTAAAAAGATTTTCTTTTTGAGTGCCTATATAAGTCACTGCTCTCATGAGCTTGCTACCCCAAGAGAGAGATGAAGTACTTGTGATGGTAGTTTAAGCAATGATGGCTTCATGGCTAAGAAGGCTTTGTGTGAACCACAAAGAAGAGGGTGGTATTCCAGTAGACAAAGATTAGAAGAAGAAACATTCCAGACAGAAGACTAAAAAGAGAAAACAACAGAGAACTAACAAGGAACAGAGCAAATTTGTAGGAAGTGATACCCTGAATGCCAAGTGTGTGTGTGTGTGTGTGTGTGTGTGTGTGTGTGTAAGAAAACACAGGAAGGCATGTACAATGCACAGAGCAGTTGGAGAAAAACTGCTGTTTTGTGCTGGGTTGAGTGTTCTCTCAACTAAATAGGACATGGGAAGAAGTCACAAAATGTATCTGAGCCAGAGAATGACTCGATCTGAGCTCTTTTAAGATAAATCCAGAAGCGTAGTATGGGATGATTTCATTATGTGGGCTGAGAATGGAAGCCAAGGAAGCAGTAAGAAAACCAGCACAATGATCTCTGGCAGGAGATAATGAGATCTTGAACTAGGATGGACTCAGGGAAAGGCGGAAACTGATGGATGAAGGAGATACTGCAGAAGAGAAAAAAAACTGATAAGCTTTGATAACGCCAAAAATGAAATCCTCCACATCATTCTCATCTAGTGCTCTTAGATTAGTTAAGATCTACAGACTATTTGCCATTAATGCTAATGACAAATGTTATCCTCACACAAAGCAGCCTGCCAAAAATCCAGATACCCTACACTCAGGATGGTGCAGTAAGGCTGAGTATCACCAACAGTCACCTACTTAGTGCAGGGCTTCAGGCAGCATTAGGCTCCCATTCCACTAACACAACCCAAGCAAAACACCTGGGCAGCTGTTCCCCACCACATTCATGGGTTGTCCCTGGATCCAGTAGGGCTATGCTAGCCCCAGCGAGGCAAACCTGCTTCAGAGCGGCAAGATTGAGGATAGGGACACAAAATAATCTGAGGCTACTCTTTTCTCACCCCACCTCCCTCACCCCAAATAAAGCCTGGCATGTTGTAGAGACACTGTAAATGGGGAATGGGATGGAAGAGAAGCACCTTGCACAAACACGGATGCAACCCCCACCTCTGAGGAAGTCCCTAATATTGTTCTCTCAAGGCAGACAGAAGAACTAAAAGTATTAAATAATCATTTTTTAATTTAACCGGGTAAAGCATTTGGGAATACCAACAGCGTGCACAACCCACAACCAAATCACATTCACAGAGCCCACCACAGTGATGGCTTGTGTCTCAACACTTGTTTCCTTCCTTATCAACCCTCCATTGCTTCAAGCCATGATTTGATGAATCTCAGTGCCAGAAAAAAAAACTTATTAAAATTATACTATCAACCCATTGTAATTTTATTTCACAGTGCTTGCAGCTGTTTGAAAACAGCATTCCCCCCACCCCTACCCCCCACCCTCACCCTTGGGCCCAAACTTGGACACATCATCTGCCTCAGGTCCTTCTGCTCCTTTCTTGTGCAAATAGAAGTTTCTCCAAAAGGAGACTTCTCTTGCTGTTCCTCCCTCCTCTGACTGTGTGTGGGTTGTTATGAAATACATATGAAACATTTTTGAGAATGAAAAAATACAGCAATCAAAATTGTACCGCAGAGCACTTCATCAGGAGTCCTCAGAGCTTCTTCTGCATAGATGGACTATAAATGGTCTGTGGACATACCCTAGATGTACAGTACACAAGCAAAAGACTTCTCCCTCTATGGCCATGTCAATGATCTTGAATAGCAGGAATCTGAATAGCAGGAATCCGGAACCTTCCAAGATAACTTATGCAGTCCTTGTGAGTAGAAGGCATGGAGTTTTCAAATTTTCTTCAGATGAGAATAAGCTATCATCATGACTTCCCACCCCAGGAGTTCACATACCCATTGGTAAGCCCACAGCATTTTTTTATTTTTTATTGCGATTAGGTGATTACATAAATTTCACATATTTTACAGTATTGTGGAATAGTGATACTTAGTTAAAGTCACAAACACATTTTAACCTTCACAGGCAAATTGTCATTATCATGGTCTATAAAGTTTGTGAATTCTATGAGCTTTGACAATACAACTATTTCTTCCACATCAGGTAATATTTACATTTCTTTCCTTTTGCTTAGTCTAAGCTATTCCCTCTTTCCTGCTCATTCCCTCCCTCCCATCACTGCCTTTGAGTTGCTTAGTTAATTCTCATCTATGTCCAGTGCAGCTGATGGGCCCCTCTGTTCTATGATTTCCCATTTCCCTCTGATTCTGTGTCCTCCTCCTAGCTTCCCTCAGTTGTGTGCATATATATACCATATATGTGCTCAAGAACATGGAGTCATTTAGCAATGATACAACAAAATGAGTGGGAGTCCTTTGTTTCACGAGTCCTGTTTACTTTGTCCTATCTCCTTGCATTTTGGCTTTAGCATCCTCGTATCAGGGAGACCATGTGCCGTTTGGCTCTTTGCTCTTTGCTCAAAATGGTTTGCTCTAATTCCATCCATTTCCCTGAAAATGTCATTATTTTGTCCTTTCTAATGAGCCCACACCATTTTGACTGACAAGACTACTCTACTATGATGGTTAAGTTTGATTGTTGAGACATCTAGGAGATCAGCAAGGCATGCTTCTGAGTTTGTCTGGGACTGTCGGTATGGAGGACAGCAATTGGCAGAGAAAGATCCATCCTGAATGTGTGTCGCAGCTACCAATAAATAGGCTATGGAGCCTGGTGGAATGAGAGTGCACACACTCCAGTCTTCCCAAATGAGTGTGTCTTTTGTTGATGCCATCATCTGTGGACATCGGACTCCGGATTCTTCAGCTTTTAAATGTGGACTCACACCAGTGATTCCTCGGGAGCTTCAAGGCCTTCATTCTCAGTCTGTGGCTGAATCATTATATCCCCCTTATTCTGAGGCTTCACATGCTCATACTAAGAGCTAAGCAGCCCACAGACCACCACTATTCAACCACTAATCCTGTAAGCCAATCCAGTAAATGTTCTCTTATAATTGCATCTATGTGTATATGTATGTAGAGCCTATTAGTTCTTTTCCTCGAGTGAGCCCCAACTATTACATTTAGATGTGGAACCAGCAGCTTTGAGAACAAACTGGTGAGCATGCCTCTGGGAAATATACTAGACCATGATAGGAGCCTGACAACGGTACCAGCCACACTAGAAGGTCTCTGTTGAGACCAAGACAAGAAGTCAATACTCTGTGAACACATTCATTTCCTCCATCTTATAGTTCTGTGCTGTTCAGTTTGGATTTGTTTCTCCAATACATTTTCTATGAAGGCTCTTAGTGAAGTCCAAAAACGTCCACTGAACTTGAGGCAGAAAGGGGAGACATCTGGACAATGGAACCAACAGGGATGGGGCTATCTCCTGCCCCTGCCTGGGCACTTGGAGGGGTTGGAGGGCCATGGTAACAGAGAGAGCAGGCAGAAATTGGGGAGGGCGGGGTAGAGAGAACAAAATGTATCAACCAGATGGTAGAGGTTCTCCTAGGGCCCACCTCCTTCTGGTGCTTCTTCTCAACCCCTAGGATTCCTGGAGTCTGGCCACACTGACTGTGCTGTCAAGCATGGGCTGTCAACTGGGAGGAGAAGGTGAAGAACACAGACTTTTCAACCAGACATAACTGGGTTCCAAGAGTCTCTCTCTGCCATACTTGCCTGTGAGTTCTTGGGCATGGCAGTTACTATCTCTAAGCCTGTGATTTTGTTGTTGTGTGTGTGTGTGGTGTGTGTGTGTGTGTGTGTGTGTGTGTGTTTTCATTTGTTTAAAGTTAGTATCTGTTTCATGGTGGATCACTGCTGAGATAACAGGTGGAAACATTGAGTGGCATTTTCTTGTTGAGTGAGTCATCACCCCTACTGGTACTAGGAAAACACCCTCTTATTTCAGAGAATTACCTTTCCTCCCAAACCCTCACCATGATGTCCAAATGTCACATAACCTTAGTGTCAGTGTCTGATCCAAAGCAATCATTCATTCCAAGTTATGCCAGGCATAGGCCACACCCATAAGTACTCTCATTTTGATCCAAAGATGGATGTGTGTCTTCAGAAAGTCCCTGGGACGCCGGGTGCTGGTGGCTTACGCCTGTAATCCTAGCTACTCAGGAGGCTGAGATCTGAGGATAGCGGTTCAAAGCCAGCCCGAGCAGGAGAGACCATGAAACTCCTATCTCCAATAAACCACCAGAAAACCGGAAGTGGCCCTGTAGCTCAAGTGGTAGAGCACTCGCCTTGAGCTGAAGAGCTGAGGGACAGCGCCCAGGCCCAGAGTTCAAGCCCCACAACCGACCAAAAAAAAAAAAAAGTCCCTGGGACTTGAACAGTAATTGCACATGGTAAAGTACCTGACTTCAGTCACCCTGTGCTTCCTTGGTTTGGTTATCTACTAATTTATATTGTGGCTGTCACTTGCAACCAAAAGAATCCTATTTTAGCCAGAAATGAAGTATTTTAGGTGATAGAGCCTAAAATGTGAAACTAGTATTTTAAGGTCAGTATAATAGTTTTGTCTTGTTTGTAAATTCCTTGACATTCCTTTCATCACAAAGTCTACCCTTGGAGTTGAGCAGTCCTTGGTAACTGCCTGGGTGAAGAGAAAGACACTGTATGGTTTCTAAGGTTAGGAAAGAAAAAGAAGGGAGCTTCTACGGTTTTTCTAGGACTCTTACTCCAAAAGCCTCAAGTGCCATGAAAGAATCTCAGATCTCAGAGATGGCCAGATGGAGAGATCATTGAGAGCTGTCTACATGCTGAACTCTGCCCAGCAATGCTTTGTAGGATAGGCCTTAGCCTCACCCTAAACCTAAGATGGTAGATGAGAACTCTCTAGCAGAACCCATCAATCCCCAGAGCTGTGAGCAAAGTAAGTGACTCTTGATGATTTAGAGTAAATAGAAGAGCAAATACAGGACAGTCAGGATTCCTTTATTGTTCTAGCAACATTTGCTGAGACTCAGTTTAGCTGTTTGTGCTGAGTATCTGCTGTATCTCAGGACCCAATCCACTGAGACTAGAGTTCTTTAGGGACCTGGACAAGTCGAGAATGATTTAATGTATCATATACCTATAAATTGTCAGTTCATTAGAAATTACTTCTGGAGGGCTGGGAAGGTGGCTCAGTGGTAGAGCACTTGCCTCGCATGCCTAAGGCCCTGGGTTCTATTCCTCAGCACCACATAAGCAAAAAGAAAAAAGCCAGAAGTGGCACTGTGGCTCAAGTGGTAGAGCGCTAGCCTTGAGCTGAAGAACTGAGGGACAGCGCCCAGGCCCAGAGTTCAGGCCCCACGACCAGACCCAAAAAAAAAAAGAAAGAAAAAGAAATTATTTCTGGAAACTAAAGAAAAAGAAGATAAAAGGGACAGAAAAAAAGAAAAGAAAGAAATGGACATCACTGTAGATATAGAGTAATTGAACATGACTTTGAAACATTTCAAAATGCTGAGAAGATAAATGTGTATAATTTTTCCATGGGAGAATTTTGTTAAATTGGATGAGACATTGGTGGAAATGTTTTGAAAGAAGTGTGTGTGTATGTTTGTGTGTGACTAAACACTGGTGTAATGGATTTATTTTCTAGTTGCCCATCCCTCTTTCCTTCTGTAAACAACCCTTTCTCTTTCCCCAAGGAAAACCTAAGGGGAACCCCTGCCATCCACAGGCTCAAAGTATCCTGCCTTCATTATCACAATTGGTCTGGAGGTAAAACCTGGCCACTTAAGCTGCCCCAGAGTCATTCATACCTGAGCACAGATGCAAATAGTGGACAGCAGCGCTCTCTGACATCAATCTGCAGATCTCTGGAGTTGTTGTTTTGCTTTGTCCTTTAAGACAGGAGACCCTCCTGCCTCAGTCTCCCAAGTGCTAGAATTATACAGGGACACCCGTACATCAAGTGATAAGACCAAATCTGAGAGTAGAAACAGCTCTGGCTTCATGAAGAACAAAACCAACAAATGGAAAAGAACTGGTGGGAGCCTAGGAAAGCCCATAAGGTGCTGGAACCCTGCCTTCCACCACTTATTGCCCAACCAAAAATTTACAGTTATAGCTCTTTGATTCTGTCATCTAAAATTGAAAGAACCTTTAACACAGCTCCAGGAATAAATGCTTTTCACACCCATGCTTCCAGAAGGAGAAAGGGTCACCTGTGCATTAGGAACACATTCAAAGCTGTTGCCCTCCTTGTCTGCCTTAAGACACAGGAATGGCCAGACCCTACCTCAGACCCCTGAATGAGTGTCTTCGGGACTGAGGTTTAGAAACGGGTATAGTGTTAAAAATTCCATAGAAGGGCTTCTGAATTAACACAATCGTTCATCTCTGCTGCCTCCCAAAACCTAATAAAATGACAATGAAAGAATTAGGGAAGCTGGGAATGGTGGTACATGCCTGCAATTCCAGCTACAAGGGAAATGAAATGGTAGGATCATGGCTTGAGGTTAGCTCAAGCAAAAATTAGACTCTTAAAAAAAAAAAAAGCATGAGAGAGCACACAGGAGGAAAAAGTAGAAAGATTCCTGTCTGAGGTCAACAAAGAGGTCTGGAGGTGTGACTCACATGGTAGTGTGTTTACCCAGCAAGCACAAGGTCCCAAATTCAAACCCCAATATTGCAAAAAGAGAAAGAAAGAAAGAGAAAGAGAGGGGGGGGGAAGGAGGGAGGGATGATGGTAGGAAGGAAGGAAGGAAGGAAGGAAGGAAGGAAGGAAGGAAGGAAGGAAGGGAGTGAAGGAAGGAAGGAAGGAAGCTAAAAATAATCAGAAGTAAAAAAGAATGGGAGAAGCGACAACAGCAGATGAGAAATATCCATAACATTTTGTTACACGAAAACTACATCCAAGAGTCAACAAAGAACACAAAATATAAGTGAATGCAGAACAAGTCATGTTCCATCCAGGTGCTGGGCAGCCAAGGGAGTGGACTTTAATGGACTTATTTTTCTTGCTACCTCTCACTCCTCCCTTTCTCTGAACACAATGCTTTCTCCTGCCCCCCTCTCCAAAGAAGAGGTCACTTAGGAGACCTTTCTGTCCCCGGGCTCCTTCACTCTGAGATCTGAAGCCTCTTCCAGCTTGCATGACGCCTGAAGGCAGAGGTTTGAGGCAGGGCTGAGAGCCGATTGGTCAACAGCTTTTGTGAGAAACGGCTCCTGTGTGGATGAAGGTCTCATCTTGTAATCAGGCAAGTGTCCTTCCCCTACCAGGCAGAGAGGTAGCTCCGCTGGGCAAAGGACCAGCAAGGCAGGTGTGGGAATCTGGACCTACCAGAGGCGAAGGTAAAATGAGCTGCCTCTGAAATCAGGAGAAAAGTGGACTCTGCCTGAAGAGAAATTCTTCCCCCTTCTCTTCCTGCTTCTTGGTGTTAGGATTAAATTTAAAAACTCAAGATGAAAGTGTATAGAGGATTCCTCCTGGAGAAAAACAACAGCCCCAATAAAAACATTCAGATGTCCCCAGCAAAGGGCCTCACCCCTATCTCTTTACCTGTTCATAACCTTGCCCTGGGACAACAAGCTGTGTGTGTAGTTTGTCAGGGGCTCACACTTAACTATGAATGACTGCCATGGAGGAAAAACCACTTCAGGAAAAGACACCAGAGCACAGGACAAAGAAACCTGGAAAAAAATAAAGACAATGCTGAAAGTAGAAAACTTTGCTCTCTCCCTCCCTCCCTTCCTTCCTTCTTCCCTCCCTCCCTCCCTTCCTTCTTTCCTTCCTTCCTTCCTTCCTTCTTTTCTTCCTTCCTTCCTTCCTTTCTCTCTTTACTTCCTTCCTTCCTTTCTCTCTTTCCTTCCTTCCTTCCTTCCTTCTCTCTCTGCCCTCCCCTCTTTTTTTCCTTCCTTCCTTCCTCCTTCCCCCCCCCCCCCCCGCATTCTCTCTCTCACACACAGGGTCTCCCATGTAACCTAAATCCTCCTACCACATCCAGCAGAAGAAAACTTCTTTTAAAACTGTCATTAATATCCTCACAGATATAAGAAGATACTTTATCCATGAAACAAAATTAAGTCCTATTTTTAAGAACCGTGTGAGAACAAGAAATATTATAACGAAATAAAAGAAGTAGAAGATAAAGTTGTGAAAAGCTCACAGAAATGAGAATTGGTTAATGGAGAATAAAAGATAAAAAGATGAATAGCAACTCTGAAAAAGGAAAAGCATAAGGAAAGATATTAATCCCTCCACACACACAAAAAAATGTGCAAGAAAAATTCTTAAAGTACTAGCATGTCCCTTACGTCCCTTTTGTAATGGTAGGAAGTAGAATCCCCAGTTTTGTTTTGTTTTTTTGGGTCCGGGTGTGGGGCCTGAACTTTGGGCCTGGGCGCTGCCCCTCAGCTCTTCAGCTCAAGGCTAGCACTCTACCACTTGAGCTGCAGTGCCACTTCCGGCTTTTTTCTTATGTGGTGCTGAGGAATCAAACCCAGGGCCTCAGGCATGCAAGGCAAGCACTCTACCACTGAGCCAACTTCCCAGCCCTAGAATCCCCAGTTTTAAGACCACGTCTCTCCCCACCAAATCACTGGGCAGCTGCTGCTCAAGTTGTTTGTTTGTTGTTTGTGCTGGTACTGGAGCTTGAGCTCAGGGTCTGGGCACTATCCTTGAGCTTTTTCACTCAAGGCTGGTGCTCTACCACTTGAACCATACCTCCAGTTCCACCTTTTTGGTGGCTAATTGCAGATAAGAGTCTCACAGACTTTCCTGACTGGGCTGGCTTCAAACCCTGACCCTCAGATAACCACTAGCTAGATCCTAGGATTATAGGCCTGAGTCACCAGTGCCAGGCACAAGTTATCCGCATCTATTCAGAGGAAATGGGGGTGGGGGTAATGAAACAGTTGCTACCTGTGAGGAGGGGAGGGTTGCTGTGTGCAGGCACTTGTTTATGTGCCTTATACCTCATTCAGTCTTCACGACTGTCCTAAAAAGTGGCTACTGTTATTTTTTTCCTACTTGGGAATAACAAAATTAGACACAAAGAAATTAAGTGATCTGAGAGTTTTGATTCAGCCAAGATCACACGTTCTCCTCTTCTTACACTCTTCTATGCCTTGTCTGTTTCTGCTAACTGCATGTATGTGTACATGCACACACATGCCTTCAGTAGCTGCTGACAAGTTCTGTAATTTGCTTTTTGTTGTTGTCGTTATTATCTTACTTTTCAGAAAGATGGTTCTTTGTGCCAGTTTATATTTTCCATTTTTACCTAAATTGACTGTTTTCTGCTTTTCATTTGAGAGAAATGAAAACACACAGAAATTTGAAAAATAGATGAGGCTTTGGATTTGTCATACCAACTCTTGTGGCCTTTTAGCCTGCCAGGGCTTCTTTGAAATGAAAAACAAAGTCCTCTTTTTGTCCCTGTGTAATGAGGGAGAGGCATGCTAAGGAAGGGTTTCATGTGAATCTTTTGCAAAAGCCAGCTGGGAGCCAGTATTGATAGATCTTGGGACAAGAGCAAGACCCCATTTCAGCAAAAAGTGTTTTATTTGAGCTTGTAACAGTAATGTCAATGATATCTGTCTCTATGCCTCTCCCTAAAGAAAGAGTATGTGTTCAGCTGGGTTCAGCTAACCCTCTCTGAATAAAGGTAGTGACAGAAATTTTCAAGGTATGTTGGCTCATCAACACCTGGCAAAAGCTCATAAATACCTCAAAGGCTGTAGTGTGGCTGCACAGCAAGAAGAGCTCTTTCCTCAAAGAAAGGTGGTGGTTTGGTAAGCTCAGCTGTCCGTCAAAGTCTTGGCAATGTGTTCGGTCTGAAGTTCCTTTGACAAAGATGGCTTATGACAAATGCCCATCTGCTAGCAAGGATCATTTCCTCTGGATTCTAAAAGGTTGTAAGAGTCAATGAGGGAGCTGGAGCCTGGCTTCTGGTCAATGCATCAGACCTGTATTGCTGACGCAGATTAGAATACAGAGAAGGTATCAACCACCAAAAAGAAAGCACAGAGAATCCAAGGAGGAGCCAGCATTCAACATGGGGGTGGCCTGGGGGCCGCATTGAAAGCAATCCTGTGGTAACAGGAGAACATTACTTTTGTAATTTATGTCTTTGATTATTTAAAGCATTATTAAAATCTTAGACATTGGTTGTAGATCAAGTTAAATGAATGGCAGCATTCAACAAGGTACAGGAGTCATTAAATCATCCCTGAGTGGATAATGCTCAAAATATTCCACTGGAATATGTTTAACTTAATATGACAAATTGCCAAAATAAATAAAGAATTGTGCAGTGGAATCATTAAATCATCCCCAAAGTGGATAATACTCAAAACATTCCACTGGAATATGTTTAACTTAATATGACAAATTGCTCAAATAAATGAAGAAATTGTGCCATCAAGCTAGGTTTTTTCACATACTCTTTTTGGACTCTAAGATGCCTTTATAAAGTGGATGGGCCTATCATTTCTCTGGATGTTACAGTGAAGGACACTAAGGTTCCGGAAAGCTTAGAGATGCATCTAAGTAGCTAAATGAGTACAGAAACTCATGATGATTGGATTGAGAGTGTCTCCTACAAGGTCCATGTGTTAAAGGCTGGTCACATGCATGTGGTACTATTGGAGATGTTAGAAGTACTGGGAAGTGGGACCTAGCTCATGGAAATTAGGTCACTGGGGACATACTCTTCTGGGAATATTGAAGCTCCAGCTCCTCCCTGTCTCTTTGCTTTCCCACCCATATGAGGTAAGCAGGCCTCTTCTGCCACATGCTGCAGTGTGCCACCACAGGCCCAAAGCAATGGAGTGTCAGCAACTGTGGAGTAAAAGCTCTTAGACGCAGGAGCCAAAGTGAACCTTTCCTCTTAACAAATTTATCTACCTTGGATGTTTTGTCACAACAGCAGAAAGCTAAACTAACATAGTACTACACAAGATACACAGTACTGCACAAGATACAAAGTACTTCTGAAAACACCACAGCTCATGAAACGTAGCCAGTTTTCCTGTGAGAAGAATGTTACTGGGAGGCCCCATTGTCAGAAGCAAGGTGAGGCTCTGAAAAGCAAGAAGTTTGCTTTTTAAGGTCCCACAGTTGCAAAGATCAGCCCTACAATTCCCCTTGTGAAAGTCTCACTCTTCTTGCCACTACAATTCAAACTCAAATCAACTGAGTAAAATTCCAATGTACTTTGCTAAACCACTTATTCTTTTGGTGTGGGTATATGCTGGTACTGTGAACTTAGCACCTCCCGCTCTCACTTGGCTTTTTTATTCTGTATAATTCAAGTCACACCTCCAGGTTTTATCATCATCATCATCATCATCATCATCATCATCATCATCATCATCATCATATTCTTTTGGTGTGGGTATATGCTGGTACTGTGAACTTAGCACCTCCCGCTCTCACTTGGCTTTTTTATTCTGTATAATTCAAGTCACACCTCCAGGTTTTATCATCATCATCATCATCATCATCATCATCATCATCATCATCATCATCATCATCATCATTGCTATTATTAGTAGTAGTAGTTGTATCTGCTAGTTGGCTGGAGATAAGAGTTTCACAGAGTTTTCTGCACTAACTAACATGGTTTCAAACCATGATCCTCAGAGCTCAGCCGGCTGAGTAGCTAAGATTATAGGCAGGAGCCATCAATGCTCAGCTAAACTCGTTTACTCTTAAAGAGGATGAAGAAATAACCTTTTTCTTTGAGTGGCATTTTTTTGAGCCGGAAATGTTGAAAGTCTTAACATCCTTGGGCTTTATATTGATTCTTTCAGTTCAGTGAGTATTGGAGCAATTGTCTAACCAACAGTCAGTTTAAACTGGTTCACACACACAACACACCTTTAAAAATGTAGGAGTCATACAGTGGCCATGCAGAGTGTAGTATTGAATGTTTTAGATCAAAACATAAAAGGCGTGTTTTTCAAAGACTCACATGTATCTCAGTGGGCCATCACTCAGCCCTCTCTCCCCACCAGGTGACTGTACTGAGATGAAAATGTATGGGTAGATATGGGAAGGGATAGGAAGGGGAAACAAAGGAGGAGGCAACAAGGCTTGATAAGAAATATATTCATAATCTTGCCCATGTAATTGTAACTCCTCTGTACATTGTTTTCATAATAAAAAATTTAAAAAAGAAAATGTATGGGTAAAATAGCATTAAACATGGCAACACTCAAGGGGCCTTCTACAAATATAACCCAAATATTCCCTTCGTAGTAATGTAAACCAGGATCCAATGTGGGAGATGAGAAAGCATGCATCTATTCACAAAGCCTACATGTTATTAGTCTGAACTTGACATTCTGATGCTTTAAAAAAAATTTCAAAGTTAACTTCATTTTGGCATTGATTTTCATGTCTAGTATAATTTCATTTTTCAAGCAACACTTAATGACTGTCATTTTCACATATTTGCACCCAATAAGAAATAACTTCAGTGACAACTTTTTTTATTAAAGTTCCTTATGACCAAACTATAGTGCTTCATTCATCTAAATTGAAAGGCAAGGTTGTCAGAAAATCTGTAAGTTGTTTCCGCACAAATCCCCAAGTGCTGTGAATAGTGCCTCTGTCCGATTCTTTCTATAGAGGTACTTTAACACAACTCTGGCTCAGTACATTTCATAAAACCAATCATGAGATGCCACAAATACCCAGAGGGTTTCCTGTTGATTCTGGAAATACCATACACTGTATTGAATCTATTCATGCAATGTGCTCAGGACTGGACTCTCTACATTCCTGAAATATCAGAAGGAGTTCTTGGAGGTGGACTTTTGGAGAAATCAAAATGGATTTATTACTCTGTGTGTGTGTGTGTGTGTGTGTGTGTGTGTGTGTGTGTTTCTGTCTGTCTGTCTGTCTGTCTGTCTGTCTGTCTGTCTGTCTGTCTGTCTGTCTGTGCAGCACCAGTTTTACAGCTTAAGCTCAGGGCTTGGGCTCTGCCCCTGAGTTTTGGGTTTTTTGTTTTTGTTTTTTGCTCAAGGCTAGCCCTCTACCATTCTACCATTTGAGCCACAGCTCCAGATCCAGCTTTTTTGTCGAGGGTGGGGAGAGGGAGTTAATTGGAGATAAGAGTGTCAAGACTTTCCTCTCCAGGCTGTTTAATCTCTGCCTTTTGAGTAACTAGGCTTATAGGCATGAGCTACCAGCACCCTGCTGCATTTATTGCTTATTGAATTTTGTATAAAATAATAAGTATCCTTTTTTCTTTCAATATTATTATTTTTCTAAACAAAATAAAGGTGAGGATGGGGCAAAACAAGGAAAAAAAAAAAACCTTTATATTTACTTGCCAAAGTCCCAAGCTTTTCTGTTTCAGTGTAATTCTTATATAACTATAGAACTGTCTTTCTTTTTTCATGTAATTCTTATGTAACTAGTTTTGAGTTGATTGTGAATCCCAGTGGCAATGAAATCTTGGTCCCAAGAGAACTGTCAGGGATTTAAGACAGAAAAGAATTCAGATGATCCATGGAACTCAATCTGAGAAGGCAGCTTTTGGGGGGAGGTTTTCTTTGAAATGCAGTGCAGAAGGTGAAAGGCGACCTGGTCCCTGCAGTAGGGTGCTTGGTTTGAAAAGAAAAGGTAAAGCAGGTGGCTATGGTGATTCCCAGGTTACACACACACACACACACACACACACACACACACACACAATTAAATAAAAAGTTATGTGCCTCTTGATTGCTCACGTTTGTTTTCATTACAGCTGCTCCCAAGAGAACCGATTTTTTTTTTTGCCATCTGTAAATTGGCCATCACTCCCAGCCTTTCCTTTATGTTGCAGCATATGTCAGCAGCAGTTTCCTATTTCTCATGTACTTGCTATGCTCCTCAAAACCCTACATAAAACTCACTTTTCCCATACTCCCACATATTAAAGCCCACCAGCTTGTGGTGTGCTGTTACAATAACAGATAGATAGATAGACAGTAGATAGATAGATAGATGGATGGATAGATAGATAGATAGATAGATATCCATTGCATTCAGCAACTACTACACATCTGCCATTCTAACTAGGCATCCCTTGGTCTTGGCTCATTTCCATGTTCTCTACAACCTTCAGTGACAGGTTTTGACATCTTCATTTTACAGATGATTAAACCAAAGTTCAGAGAGATCAAAAGTAAGTCATCCAAGGCACAAAGCTTGCCAGTGGAAGGACTGGGATTCGACCTCAATTTCTTAGCTGATGCATATGCCAGGAGCAAAAAGACTACAAATAACACAGACCTCAACTGGGTGTGTGGAGGTCAAGAATCTACAAGTGAGACTTAAGTCTTTGAGGTCATCAAGTCTTTTTTTTGTGTGCCAGTACTAGGGCTTGGACTCAGGGGGTTGGATGTTGTCCCTTAGCTTTTTCTATACTCTACCACTTGAGCCACAGTTTCACTTGTGGTTTTTTTGGTGACTAATTGGAGATAAGAGTCTCACCGACTTTCTTGTGTGGGCTGGTTTTGAACTGCAACCCTCAGATCTCAGCCTCCTAAGTAGCTAGAATTATAGACATAAGCCACCTGTACCCACTTTGAGGTTCTCTAGTTCAAACTTCCACCCCAAAAAGCAATTTCATCCATAACATTGCAAGTAAATGGCTTCTCAATCTGGGATAGAATTGTTGCTTGTTTTGGGGGTTTTTTTGTCTTGTTTTGTTTTCAGTCATGGGCCCTGAACTCTGGACCTGGGCGCTGTCCCTCAGCTCTTCAGCTCAAGGGTAGCGCTCTACCACTTGAGCCACAGCACCACTTCCGGCTTTTTTGTTTATATGGTGCTGAGGAATCAAACTCATGCATGTAAGGCAAGCACTCTACCACTGAGCCACCTTCCCAGCCCTAGAATTGTTTTTAATAATAAAAAAATTGTAAATGGCTGTGAAGAGGAGTACATTCAAGGATAAATATTCATCTGTGGTTGAGTTCCTGTGGCAACCTTCTGTTTGGGAACAATTGTGCAAACAGCAGTGCTCAGATTGGATGAGAGAATTCCCACCAGCAGAGTCAGGTACCCAGGAGAGACCCAGCAGTGAGGTGTAATCAGGAATGGCAGTCCTTGGTGCTGTTTCTGAGCCTTCCTGGTGCTGGCAATCTTGAAAGTGGTCCCCAAAAGGGCTGAACACCATCCTTTTAAAATCGCACAAGCAACATGATCAGCATAACACAGATTCCGAAGGAGAGAAATCCCCCCCACAAACCCACCAGCCGAACTAATCATCTGTTTTCATTCTTCTTGCTTCCTGCTAGACTTTGCCCACATATAAACATGATTTTTAGAGTTGTAATCAAGTGTACGTGCAAATTTGCTCTTCCGCGTTGCATGCCTAACATTATATCATAAGCATTTTATGTTCCTACACAGTCTGCATAATTATAATTTTTAGTGACTATATGATAGTCCATCAAAATGACACGACGTAATTTACTTAACTACTCACTCTTAAGTTGTTTCTAGTTTGACTTTATTATAAATTACTCCACGATGATCATTTTTATTCGTATTGATTTTTCCTTCTCTTTTAGATTATTTCCTTGGAGTCAAAAATTGTGATAATTTTTTTAATTAAATGGAATCTTCTTTACATTTTTGTGCCATATGTAAGATGCAAGGCCTTAGTAGAACTGATAGCATGTTATTCTTTTGCATGTTATTTAGTATTTCTGTGTTAACCAATTTTTGTCATATATAGATACAAACTTGCTCTCACTGAGGTAACATTCTAAAAGAAAGCAAAAAAAAAAAAAGAAGAAGAAGAAAATAAGTTGTAAAATAACTTTCAAGTCTTCCCTAAAGAAAAGTTTTCCTTACTTGTAAATGTGTGCATGTGCGTGCCTGTTCTGGGATTTGAACTCAGGACCTCATGCTTTCACTTGGCTTTTTTGCTTAAGGCTGGTACTCTACCACTTGAGCTACAACTCCACTTCCATCTCTTATTGGAGATAAGAGTCTCATGCACTTTTCTGCCTGAGCTGGCTTCAAACTGCAATCTTCAAATGTGTCTCCTGAATAGCTAAGATTACAAGCATAAGCACTAGAGCATTTTTTTTTCTTTAAACCAGGTCTAATTGAGAGGAAAAACTGGGAGAGAGCAAGAGAAGGGGTGGCATTGTCCAAAAAGAAATGTACTCTTTTTCTGACTTCTGCAGCTGTAAACCCTTTGTGCATCACCCTCATAATAGCAATTTGAAAGAAGAAGCAGGGACTAATTATGCTGCCTGTGGTTTTAAACTTATGAACTCAAGCGATTGTCTTGCTTCACTTTGCAAGTAGCTGGGATCTGTTTTTAAAGTCTGCTACCTTCATGTCTTCTTTTTAGCCTTATAATTGTCTTTTTTAATTCAATAAGTTTCTTTGTTCTACTTTCACACATACATGATGTACTTCAATTTGTATTCTATCACCCATTCCACTCACACTCCCGCCTCCCGTGGGTTTACCCACATTCTCATTTTAAAACTCTTCGTACACAGGTTTTAAAGTAGGAGGTTGGTGTCCTGGATCTGTTACTCGGCAGCACAGTTTGAACCCAAATGGGAGGCAGACAGGACAGGATAGAATTAGAAGACACTGCAGTTGTCCAGAAAGACAGGAAGAAAGACGCTGGAGAGACCGGGATAGGGAATATGGATGGTAAGAAGGATACAAGTATAGTTGATATTTCCTCAAATGGCAAGATATTGAAGATCACCCTGTTCAATTTTTGGAGTTGTTGGCATTTCCTTTATGGTGTTCAGAGGGAGCCTACCTCATGGTAAGACATATGGAAGCTCAAATTCAGGTGAGGCCCTCTTGAGTAACCTGCAAAAAATAAAATAAAAATAACTCATAGGAAGTCTTTTAAGTGACCTCCCTATCAACTCCCCATTACAATGCAACTTACTCAAGTGAATGACATTATCTACACAGTAGTACTGAAGAAAGAGCACTGGGTATTGGGCAGGAAGTTGGAAAATCTGAGTCCTGGTCTTGCTAACTGGTCATGGTAAGTCACTAGATCTTGATTAAAACCAAGATCTCTCTGATTTACCTATGAGGATGGAAAAATAGTAACTGCTTTTCCTGTTTCACAGTTGGTTTTAAGCATCAGGTGAAAGGATTATGTGACATCTCTGTAAACACAGCTGTCCTCACAATTGTTGGAGAGGTGAGGGAGCAGGAAGAGAGGAGCAGCAAGCTGATTAGATCACTCAGTGATTTGGAATAAGAAAAGTAAGAGCCCAAAATGGGTAGGATAAAGAAACATGGATGAGCGAGACAAAAGGGTAATCTGAATCTCCTTCAGCTGCTATAACAAAATATTCCTGGTTGGGTGGCTTCAACAACAAACATCTATCTCTCGTAAGTCTAGACTGGAAAGGTGCCACGGGTTCAGGTTTCAGGAAGGGTTTCTCTTTCTGGCTTGCAAATAGATACCTCTTCATATGTAGAGAGAAGAAGCTAGTATCTTACTCTTATAATGACATGGATCCTGTAATGGAGGTTCCCCATCCGCAAGACCTCCTTTAAGCCCAATTACTTCTCAAAGGCTCCACCATCATACTGGGTGTTAGGGCTTTAACAGATGAAATTTAGGGAGATACAGACATTCAGTCCATAAAAGAGGCCATTTCAGCCAAGCACTGGTGGCTCACGCCTGCAATCCTAACTACTCAGGAGAACTGAGGACCATGGTTCAAAGCCAGCCAAGCAAAAAAGTTATCTTCTTATTTTCAATTAACGAGCAAAGAGATAGAAGTGGAGGAATCGCTCAAATGGTGGAGCCACGGCCTTGAGCAAAAACAAAACACCAGAAGAACATGAGATCTTGAATTCCAGCCCCAGTGCCAGCACAAACAAAACAAGAGATGATTGTGGAGAACAAAGAACTGACATGAACAGACCTGAACAGGAGGCCCCTGGGAACAAGAAGATATCTAAGAATGGAGAATGGGGTTGTGAATCCTGACTAAGTCCCACTGGACAGGATACCAACATTGCCACATGTCACCCACCTCATCCAAAATGGAGACTCATGTATTCATTCCCCAATTATTTTACGGAACAGCAACTATGTACAAAGGATGAAGATAAAAAGCCAAATAAGCCAGGGCAAGCCCCTGTGCTGGTGCAGCAATCATCCTCCTGGGATGATAAGAGTGAGCCATGGGTCACGTGAAGGAGTGGATGGTATCATCCACGTAACACAGAGGCAGCAGACGCTGTTCCTAAGACGGACTCCTGAATCGATAACTGCTCCTATCATCAGCTTTCCCATTTTTCCTAGGGTTGGTCTTGTTAAGCTGCTCTGTGAAGAGAACAAATGAATAGAAATCAGGGGCATTAACCCCGAGGTCCCTTCATATATCTCATCTGTTTGTATTTGTTCCGGGGATACAACTTCCAGGTCACCCCCACACTGCTCATCTCACTGGGTAGCCAATATCTGTGCTGTTTAGCGATTCTCTGGGCTCCCTTCTCCAATGGATCCAGAAGGGCATTGCTTATTTAGGAAATGACATGTTCCGAGTTATTAATACATTCCAAATATTAAAATTTCAGTCGAAGCACGGGGAAAATCATGGCAGGATCATAATTTAGGAAGGCCAGGTGGCTAATGAATGCTTGGTGCCCAGGAATATCTTGGTTCCTCTGCTCTCCCCCGCCCCCCCCACTCTCCCAATTAACAAAAGCGCTGATGATCTCAGGGCTGTTTCTGGCCAGCTGGGATAAATCAGCTCTCTCAGCTGCCCAAATGATATATTTTAAGGGCACAGGCCATGTGGCTCTCTATTGCAAAGCAATTGGGGTCACTGTGTTTGCATATGGATTAACTCACTGTGCAGGGATCCTGCCCACTTACTGTCCCCACCACGGGTTGACACTCAATAACCATTCAGCAATGATAAAGAGGAGGCAGACCTAATGACCTTTCAGAATTCTCCCCATCTTCATCTCTCTCCATTCCTACCTTTATGACTTTCAGCAAAGAGAATTCAGTTGGCTTCCTCTATCCATTTTCACTGTTGCTATTCTTTAAAGGAGCTTCCCACCGCTAACAAAGGTATTCTAGGTGAATACAGTTGGAGAAAGCCATAAAGATCCATACAGTTGGAACTTGAAAATGATCATCATGGACTATTCTCCTTCATGAGTCCAAGGTAAGAGACAATGGATTCAGAGTCATTCGGAATAAACTATTAATTGGATGTGCTGTTCTCTAGGGAGACCCAGCGTAAATCCCAGTAAATGGGCTCAGGTGGTAATTGCTCTGTTGTGAACAGTGCCTAGGAGTTCTTGAATATTCAGTCTCCATTCTCCTGAGCAATCATGGGTGACACAGAGGAGGTAACTGACTTAGTTCCTATCTAGCCACTCAATAAACATTTGCTAATGGCCTATTGGCTCCACACACCATATTAAACACGAGAAGGATTGGGAGGCATACAAGACTGTCCCCAGCAAGCCAGAAGTTTGCTGTCTGATGAGAAAGGGTAGAGCTTTACAGAAGAACCAGAACATAAGGCCATAAATCAGGTGCCAAGTGCCTTGTCATCATGGACATGGTGGTCACAGGTCTTGAATATTTCTGGCATATTCTCATACTGTGTTTCTTATGCCAGTAACTCTCCAAAAATATTTTGTAAATACCCAAGGTTCCAAAAGTAAAGAATTCAAACTCCATTGCTCAGATCACTTCCTCGATCTGGAAACAAGAAAAAAAATACGCCGTGTGTGTGTGTGTGTGTGTGTGTGTGTGTGTGTGTGTGTGTGTGTGTGTGTGTGTGTGTGTGTGTTTACTGGAGCGTAAACTCAAGACCTCATGCTCTTATTTGGGTTTTTTGCTCAAGTCTGGAGATTGAGCCACACTTCCACTTGTTGCTTTTGCTGGTTAATTGGAGAGATAAGGGTCTCACAGACTTTTATGCCTAGGCTGGCCTCAAACCATGACTCCCAGAACTCAGCCTCCTGAATAGCTAGGAGTATAGGCATGAGCTACTGGCAACTAGCCATATGAAAATTTTAATTTCTGGTTTTCTTGTTGTCTGAAGATGATGGCACCGACCACAGGAGCAGCTCCTGATGTAAAGTAACTGCCCACCCACAACTCAGCAGTGGCGCTGGACAGGAGCATGAGCCTCTTCAGCAAGGTTTACTCTCAGCACGCGCATTCCATGGCCCTTGCTCTGTTTTTCTTAACACTTCTTAGGATACTATGCACCTACCTAATCAACAAGTGTGAAGAAAGTACAAATCATGAGCTTCTAGAAGCTTCCATGATAGTTTGGTTGGAGAAACTGACAAAGAAATAGGCAGAGGCAAGTGGGGAAGTGGTCAGGCATGAACTTGGGAGTTAGGGCTGTGTTTCAGGGACTCTCGGAACCCTAGCAGTATGGCAAGCGGAGTGTGAATGACTGTGGATTGAACTTTGCAAGAGTTGATGTTACCAGGGTGAAGAGACGGGGAAGGATAGGGAACAAGCCAAGAGAAAGGCCAGGAGACTGTAAGGAGATGTGCAGGCTTTTTAATGTTGTCCCTCCAAATTCTCCATGTCCCCCTACTCTGTTTTCCTGGGAAAATCTTTCTCTTCTTTCAGTCCCCTAAATGTGACTTCCCTAGTATCACCTGTCTTTCTCTTTTAGTATAGGTTCAACCTCGTAGATATCTTAGTGTACTCAGTATTTTCCCTCATATTGTGTATCCCAGGTACCATGATGTCATTATTTTGTGATCGCTCCTGCCAACTATTCCATATGCTTTTTGTTGTTATTGTTTTGTTTTGTGTGCTGGTACTGTGGCTTGAACTCAGGGTCTAGGTGTTGTCCCTAAGCTTTTTTGCTAGCAATCAGCCATTTGATCTGCAGCACCACTTCCAGTGTTTTGATGGTTAATTGAAGACAAGAGTCTCAAGGATTTTTTTTTTGGTTGGTCGTGGGGTTTGAACTCTGGGCCTGGGCACTGTCCCTGAGCTCTTCAGTTCATGGCTAGCACTCTACCACTTAAGCCACAGCACCACTTCCAGTTTTCTGGTGGTTTATTGGAGATAAGAGTCTCATAGATGTTCCTGCTGGAACTGGCTTTGAACTGTGATCCTCAGATCTCAGCCTCCTAAGTAGGTAGGATTACAGGCATGAGCCATCAGCGCCTGGCTGACTTCAAATGGTGATCCTTAAATTGCAGCCTCCTGAGTAGCTAAGATTATAGGCACCAGTCACCAGCACCCAGCTCATCAGCTTTTGTACACCAGGAACCATATCTCATTTGCTCAGCCTTTGGGTTCTAACCCAGGAGAGTTGGGTGGGTCTAGCAGCAGGAGAGGCTGAGGGGAGAAAGCCTTGTGGTCCCTGTTATCTACCAGTATCCAAGCCTTGCTTCCTTACTGCCTCGGCACATTGTTTTATAATGGCTAAAAATATGCCACTTCATTAGAATTTGCTCAGAGGAAGCACCAGGGCTCCCTGTCTGGCCCCTTCCCCTCATGTCCCAGTCAGCCTCTCTCTGTGAATTACTTACTAAGAATGGATGGGTGAAGGCAGGTCCTGCATTCCCCACTCCCAAGCTTCTCCTCTTCTCCTCAATGGCCCCATGTCCATTCATTCCTCTTCTTGCTTCCTGTGAATCTACTCCCCCCTCCCCCATCTTTCTGTCATCCTTCCCCCTTCTCCTAGCCTTCAGCATCTTTAAGCCCCCAGAGAAGAAAGAGCCCCTTCTCCTTGATCCTCCAATGCCCTTAATCTGACCTCCTGATATTTTCTTCTTCCTCTCAATGCTGAAGTTACTGAAAGAATTGCTCCATTTGCAGAATTTGTCTCTACCCTCCCCACTCAGTGTTATTTATTATTTGTTTACTCATTTCTTAAATAGTTAATACATGCTCACAATTCAGAATTCAAAACGTTCCAGAAGCTACAGTGAACTATCTTCCTCCACCTGTCTCCCAAGCCCCAGCATCCTCCTCAGACACAATTCTCACTTCCGACTTTTTGCTTATCTTTGCAGACAGCACGTGCATACTTGTTTATACTTTATGATTACTGAAAGCATTGATACCTTTGCCTTTTTTTATTTAAAATATCTGAGAAGTTGTTTCATATATTCAAAGCTGTCTTATTCTTTTAAATATCTGCCAAGATTCCACTGTGAGATATACTATTAATTTTCTCCTCTGGACCTTGAGGGTAGTTCAAGTCTTTGTTCTAGCACATAGGCTGCAATGAGGATTCTCATCCATTTAGGATTTTTCCACCCTTGTGAGTACATCTGTAGGATAAATCCATAGACATGAAACTGCATTTGCATTTTAGAATTAAAATGCTCTTTGTGAAATTTGTACTAATTCATCCACCCACAGCAAGATAGGGGAAAGCGCCAGGTGCTGTGGCTTGCTACTAAATCCTTAATACTAAAGAGGCTGAGATCTGAGAATTGAGGTTCAAAGCCAGACCAAGCAGGAAAGTCCATGAGACTCTAATCTCCAATTAACCTCCAGAAAACTGGGAGTGGCACGAGGGCTCAAAGTGGTAGGGTGTTATACTTGAGCAAAAAAGTTCAGGAACAGTGCCCAGGCCCTGGATTCTAGCCCCAAGACTGACTCCCCTCCCCCCAAAAAAGAAAAAAAAAAAGATAGGGAAAGGCCTCATTTACCCTTCCCCTTCATAGTGAAAGGTTAAAGTTTGAGGCAGTGACCACCACGTGTTGCTTGGTTCTGTCTAGCAAAGCAACACTTGGTGGTAATCAAAACACCTGGTTGATTGTGTGCCTGTATAAGACCTGCAAATCCTTGGCTCAGGCTCTCCTCCTAGGCTCTGCTGTGTCGGAGTGTAGGACGAGGCCCGAGCTGCAGCCCGTTTAAATAAAACAGCTGTAGAATCTCTCGGTGGTCTTTTTGCCCGGGGGGGGGGGGGGGGTCCTGCGACCTTGAGTGTCCCACAAATATTTTTATTTCTGCCAGTCTGATAGGTTAAAGGCTATCCTTATAATTTGCCTTTCTTCTTATGAATGCAATCAAGCATTCTCTTTCATTTGAAAGCCATGTGTGTTTCTCTGTGAATCATCTCTTCCCATCCTTTGCCATTTTTTTTTCCTTTTGGTCTTTTTATAATTGTAGGAATGCCATATTAGAAAATTAATTTCTTGTCTATGATATGTGTTGCAATATTTGGTTACTTTATGACCCTTTGCAGTATGTCTTCTGTTCCCAATGACACAAATTCAACCAAGGCCCTACTAGCTGCCTATCCCCTCCCCATTGCAAAATGCAAAGGCATTGCTCTGGCCACACTTTTTTTTTTTGTCCAGTTGTGGGGCCTGAACTCTGGGCCCGAGCACTGTCCCTCAGCTCTTCTGCTCAAGGCTAGCGCTCTACCACTTGAGCCACAGGGCCACCTCCGGCTTTTTTCTTTTTGCTTATGTGGTGCTGAGGAATCGAACCCAGGGCCTCAGGCATGCAAGGCAAGTGATCTACCATTGAGCCACCTTCCCAGCCCGTCACTTTTTTATTTTACAGCAGTTGACACCGTTGATCTCATCCTTGTTGAGCACACTTTTTAATTACATGCACTACTGTATCTTGGATCATCTCCTGCTTCTGCTACTTCTCTCATTGCTTTGTGAAATTCCTGGGACCAATGCCCCAGGGACAAGTAGTCTTTGCCCCAGGCATCAGCAAGGCCCTGAGGAGCTCTGCTGGAGATCTTGCTGGCTTCTGCCCTAGCCCTTGAGCCTAGGAACAGGTGGGATGCGAGTTGCAGAGACATCTAGCAGGAAGTGCAGACAAGTCTGGCTCAGGACACTTCCCCATCTCTTCTTTTCTGATTCCACACATCAGGCTCCACCTATCTCTTCTCTACTCTTCACCTCTGCTGGACTCTATCAGTCTCCTAATCTTTCTAGGTGTAAAACTTCAGTTTACCCAGCCTGTAAGTTTTGAGGTTCTACTGATTCTTCTGTGAAGTGTCTGTCACTCCTTGCAGCCCAATGTGGGGCTTTCTTAAGTTCCTTTTAAGAAACCTGGTTCCAAGCCGGGCGCTGGTGGCTCATGCCAGTAATCCTAGCTACTCAGGAGGCTGAGATCTGAGGATCGCGGTTCAAAGCCAGCCCGGGCAGGAAAGACCGTGAGACTCCTATCTCCAATAAGCCACCAGAAAACCGGAAGTGGCGCTGTAGCTCGTGGTAATGCGCTCGACTTGAGCTGAAGAGCTGAGGGACAGCGCCCAAGCCCAGAGTTCAAACCCCACGACCGACCAAAAAAAAAAAAAAAAAAGAAACCTGGTTCCAGAGAGTGAAGGAAAAGGTGGCATTGTCCAAAAATGAAATGTACTCTTGCCACCGGTAGCTCATGCCTCTAATCCTAGCTACACAAGAGGCTGAGATCTGAGGACTGCGGTTTAAAGCCAGACATGGCAGCATAGTCCGTGAGACTTTTATCTTTAATAAACCACTAGAAAACCAGAAGTGGCTCTATGACTCAAGTGGTAGAGTGTTAGCCCTGAGCTGAAGAACTGAGGGACAGCGCCCAGGCCCAGAGTTCAAGCCCTACAGCCAACAACAAAGAAAGAAAGAAATGTACTCTTTACCTGACTTATATAACTGTAACCCCTCTGTACATCATCTTTATAATAATAATTTTTTAAAATCAAGAACAGGCTAAGAATGTGGCTTCATGGTAGAGTGCCTACCTAGCATGCACAAAACCCTGGGTTCAATTCCTCTGCACCATATAAACAGACAAAGCAGGAAGTGGCACTGTGGCTCAAGTGGTAGAATCTTAGCCTTGAGCAAAAAGCAGCTCAGGAACAGTGCCAGGCCCTGAGTTCAAGCCACAGGACTGGCAAAAAAATAAAATAAAATAAAAAGTCAAGCAAAAAAGAAAGAAAGAAAACTAGTTCAGGAGATAGAAGAAGGGGAACTGCGAGTTCAAGGCCGGCCTAACTCTACCTCAATTGTTTATTTATTAAAATGAAAGGACTGTGTGTGTACAGTACTTGCATAGCAAGCATGAAACCCTAGCTTCAGTCTCCAGCACGAGGGAGGGAGGGAGGGAGGAAGGGAGAGAGGGAACGAGGGAGGGAAGTTAATTTCACACACACACACACCTATGTTTTATTAATCTGGGGAGCTGTTTGCATTGAACTTGTTTGTTTCTCATCAACTTCATCAGAAGTATCAGAATGCACTTGTATTCTGTCTCCCCACTTCCTTCCCCACCGCCCTTTCTGCCCTCGCTTTCCCTGTACTTGAATGCTTCCTCTAGAGAAGCCAGGGGCAAGAGGCCACCTCCAAGACCTTGACTTACACTGTACTGCCAGGACTGCCCAGCAGTGCCAGGGCGATGGAAGGGCATTCCAATCTTGGTACTCTTGGTCCAGTGCCCCTAGCCACCTGCGGGTCCCTACTGTCCTCTCAGCCCCCCCCCCCCCACCACCACCACCACCTCCACCACCACAGACAAAGCTACAAAGAGTGCAGGAAAATGGCCTCCAGCTCGGTGTCCCAACAGGATTCTCTGAAGTTCTAAGGTAGCCTTAGGTGACTAATTGCCCAAACTTCTCCTACTTCTTGGGGTCCCGCGATTCGGCCTCCCTGGTCTGAGGGATGCACTCACCCAGATTTATCGGGATACTACTGGGGTTGGGGGACGGGGCATGGAGGCAATGGTGGGACATGGAACAGGGGGAGAAAGGGGGTATCTGCGACGCCCAGACCAGCGCAGCCTGCTGCCCTGGTACGAGAGAGGAGGGAGGGAGGGAGAGAGGGAGGGGGAGGCGGGCTGGAAGGGGTGGGGACCGCTGGGCTGGCCCGGGCGGGACCCTGCGCTGCGGTGAAGCGCTTGGCAAGTCCGTCTGTCCGTCGGGGCAGCGGGACAGGGCGCACGGGACAGGGCGCACGCAGGCTCTCCTGGGGAGTACCTTGTTCCTGGTGAAGCCATGGCAGAAAACGACAAAGTTCCTATCACCCTGTCGGGGCCCGACGACGTGGAGTTTTGCAGTCCTCCCGTAAGTACCCACTGCAGCCCCAGCTCAGTCCACACGCGGGCCTGGGTGGCACCTGGGTGTCTGGATCCATTGCCCAAGGCCGTTAAAGGTGCGGTGGAAAGCTGGGGAACCAATGTGGATGCCCACGTGTGCGTGGGGTGGCTTCCCACCCGCGTGAGCGTGCCAGGCTGAGTGTGGAGGAGGCATGCAGGGGCGGAGGAGAGGAAAAGTCCGCAGGGTAGAAAGTGACTGCAGACCCGATTCCCTGCGGGACCCCCTCCCCACACACAGCCCCGCAAGGGGACAGCCAGGTGCGGGTGGCGCGCGGTAAACGTGTCCCTCCGCCTCCGGCCCGCAGGCGTACGCCACCGTGACGGTGCAGCCCTCCAGCCCCGCGCGGCTGCTCAAGGTGGGAGCCGTGGTCCTCATCTCGGGGGCGGTGCTGCTGCTCTTCGGGGCCATCGGGGCCTTCTACTTCTGGAAGGGGAGCGACAACCACGTAAGTCCGAAGGGAGGCGCGCGGGGTCGGATCAGACTCGGGGGACGCGGGCCGGGGCGGGGCGCGGGGGAGACCCCAAAAGAGCGCACGGGGAGGCTGGGGCCTCCCTGTCATACTCAAGTCTCCCGCTAGGAGGAGACAGAGCGCGGGTCGGCGAGGGGCAGCTCAGGGGCCACGGACCCCCCTGGGGTCGCAGCCTGGCCCTCGCCCTGGGTCCTCTCCGCCCTAGGTCACCCCGCTCTTCCATCCAACCCCGCTCGGCTGCGGTTCGCTCTTGGCAGTGGAGAACGCAGTGGGCCTTTGTTCTCGGTCTCAGACTGCCCTTTCCATTAAAGAGTAGGGACCATGGGTAGGGCCTTTTACACCTATCTGAATTGGACTTTACTCATCTTTAAAGGAAGAAATGGAACTTGAACGACCCTTCCGGCCTGTCCCAGATGAGAAAAGCTATACATTTAAGACCTAGGACAAAGGGAGGGAAGAAATCTTCAGACCCATAATTGAGGTGAAGTTTGAGGGTTCAGAAGTAGAGAGAGATTGAGAGAAACAGAGGGGGGGAGACAGAGACAGAGAGACAGACAGACAGACAGACAGACAGACAGAGAGAGAGACAGTACCCAGGGAAAATAAAGGGCCAACTTCCTTATACGTGGCAAATCTCTTTAAGAACCAATTCTGGCCTAGTCACATGTGATTTAATGGTAAATGTCTCGCTAACTACTGCCCGGCCTTCTTTGTATGCAACTATTTATTTTAAAGCTCCACAGGCTCTCAGGGAGCTGGGAGGGCGGGGGATACATAAAAACAGCTTCTAACTTGACTGGGCAGCGTTCCAGTGTGTTCTCTAAATACCTGAACCTATCCACCTATGTAAAAAGAGGCACTTTCTCCCAATGACCGTTGCACATGGAGTAGAAGCTTATTCCCAACTAATGGGAAAGAATTCCGTCTCCAGGTGCACACAAAGGGCTCTTTCTTAGCTGTCCGCCAAGGATCTGTGACTACTGTGTTTCTCTTCCCTCTCCCACCGTGAAATTCTAAGCATGAACGAGTCCCAGTACTTAGAGAAATGGCGCTGAAAGCAACTCAGCCGTTTTACACATCACATCTTCTGCAGTCACTGCATAATTTGTATTTTTAACTCAAATGCCTAATGTAGATAAGCATGCCATTTCGCACTGAGTCTGTTTTAGAGACTATATCAAATTTACAAGCATCAATTTGTAAGATCAAAATTGCACTGTATTTTTGTGTGGATTTGAAAAGTGCCTTAATGTATTTGTATTTTAAATATAGAAGGCGGGCCAGATGCTCATATTTGAAAGCAGAAAATCTGAACATGAGAGTGATTTCAATGTCTATGACTCCATTAGTAACAGGCTTTGGATTGTCATCCCTTCGGAAATTTGATGGTATTAAAATGTAAATAATATCTTTTAAATAATAAAATCTTAATGCTATCAGTCACTTGGAGATAAAAATAGATATCCTTTTTTACTTTTTTTGGTAAATATTATGGTCCTGGTACATATAATTGGGATACCATTTAGTATTTAATTATTCAAGACAAACATGTCTACAGACAAGCTTCTTAGAGCCTGAGCGATCACATTGAATAATCAAGGTATCTTCTTCTCTTATCTCTCATGTTACCTCAAGATGTTTGGTTGTCTGGTTCAAGAAGCCAGTATGAAATTCTAAGAATACAGAGCAATAGTGAAGCACATTTTATTGCCAACAATCAATGTTATTGCTATTTTCTACACAGGAAAATGAAGAAGTCATAGTCACTTTTTTCTTTTCTTTCTGTTTTTCTTTCTTTCTGTTTTTCTTTTCCTTTCTTTTTTTTGTCTCCCCAAATGTCTGGTGCTGATGCATATTATTTAAGTCTGAAAAACAAATCACAAAATTCTAAGTAGAATACATTTGGCACCCTCTATGCCTAGCACATGCAAGGGTCTGAATACAAATGTAAGCCACCCAAAGAAAACAGGATCCAAAACTGTTCGTCTCTGTCAGACATCAAGACAATTGATTACTCCTTCTTTGGAGATCATGTGTGCCGTTGCTTCTCTCGATCCCCCATAATTCACCTCCTCTTCTTTTCATATGGGTAAACCCTGAGGACTGATCATAGGTAGAAGACTATGAAGCATGGGGTACTAATAATCAAAGGATCACTGGCCGAGCTCATATACTGAGGTCATTTTTCATCCACATTATTCTAAATGGAACAAGGCATTGAAATATGGAGAATTCCTCCCAATGCCAGATAACTGACAACTCTACCCTTCGGGAGGAGGAGAGGAGACCATTGCTTGGGGTTTTTCTTCTCAAACCAATTTTCCAAGGCATTTTCCCAAACATTATGTAATTAATCTTATAGAACCTAGGCCTTATTAAAAACTCATTAGCAAATATCCTTGGCTGTAAAAGGCACCATATTGAGCAGAATTTTGGCAAAGAATAAACTTCATTGTACTTGGATAGAAATTGCCGGAGGTGCCAACAGCTCCCTGGGCTTAGAGCAGATAATGTAATTGCTACACAGCAGCCCTGTTTCCTGCCCGGCTAGGAGTCTAGAACTTTGGAAACTGCAGATGGCTTCCCACTCTTCCCTACCTCTCCCCCATCACTTCAGGAGGGCTCAGGCTTCTGCTGCTGCCCTGTGTGGACAGGGTGTGCTGAGGCTGTATTCCAAAGGATGCTGTGCTTTCCTAGGGGGATCTTAGTTAGGAGGGTGGAGGTGGTAGAAAGTGAAATTAGGACCACAGGTCTAATTTCTTCTAACTCTTGTACAGTCCTCATTGCCTAAGAATTGTGAAGAAAGCCAAGTACCATTGGCTCATGCTTGTAATCTTAGCTTCTCAGAAGCCTGAGATCTGAGGATCACAGTTCAAAGCCAACCTGGAAAGGAAAAATCTGTGAGACTCTTATCTTCAATTGGCCAAGGAAGAAAGAAAGAAACAAACAAACAAACAAACAAACTCAAGTGGTAGATCACCAGCCCTGATCAAAAAGCCAAGAGGGAGGGCAAGGCTTTGAGCAAAAAGGAACTGTGATAATTTTGGAAATGGCAAAATTCTTAAAGGTTATGTTGCTTTAGCCCTTGCTTTTAAATGAAGACATAAATTCTCTTGTCACCTGAGTGGAGGACCGTGGTGACAGCCGAAAGTCATGTACCAGACACCTTTTGAGTCATTAGTAACTCCTCTGAACAGTGGTTGCTCTAAGAGCCAGAGGCAGAACAGAGCCGGCTTTCTCCCACTGGTCTACAGGGCAGGCAGCTGGGCAGGCTGGGCCAAAGCAAACACATTTTTGTAGCTCAGCCATTGGACAGACCACCTGAAGAGCAAAGGGAAAACTGATTCGTAAGCCCTGCTCCCAACTATACTAAATCAGAACCTCCTAGAAGAGTTTCCTGTGATCAGGCCAGCTTGGGATAACAGTAAACTGCAACATCTGAATTCCTCAAAGGGAGATGACGGGGCTGAAGAAGATGCTGGTATTTTCTGTTGGCCCAATGAGTGCTGCGGCCTGAAGGGAAGGGGCTAGGGGTGACAAAGTCATTTCTACATCTCTGATGACAAAGTAAAAGTGCTTTGTGGGTCTTGTAATAATGAGTCTTCTCCCAGAAATGATCCCCTAACAACAGATAGTTTTCCAGTGTTTGTCTATGTAGCCACGATTCTTCATAATGTGGGGGTGGAGGGGGAGGGGGAGGAAGGGATCAGACTTGCGAATCAGAGCTATTTACAGTTCTACCTGGCTGGCCTAGCACTAGACAGAAAGGATCTTCATCAATTCTCATTCTTACTTTTGGTGGTTTTTATGCATATGCATCTGTGTGTACACACACATATAATCTATACACATTATAGACAGACAGACAGAGAATACAGCTATAAATAAGCCTCAAAGCCCAGAAATATAAAGAAGGAAGTGAACCCTGCTACTAAGCCCTCCATACACAGAAAGGTCAAGCGGGTAAGCAGCACACTGAACAAGAGCAGCATGTGAATTATTTTTAAACCACTATAGTGACTAAATGTCAAGCTAGGGGAGCCCTTTGGATCATTTCATTTCGAAGCCAACAAAAATTTTTAAGTGATGAAGTTTTTCTAACAAAATCTTAATCAAAACACACTCTCTCTCTCTCTCTCTCTCTCTCTCTCACATACACACACACACACACACACACACACAAATACCCAGAAAACAAAATGCCCACAAAACCAAAGAAAAAAATAGATTAAAAGAAGAGCCAAGCTGGGTGCTGGTAGCTCACACCTATAATCCCAGCTACTCAGGAGACTGGGATCTGAGGGTCATGGTTCGAAGCCAGTAGGGCAGGAAAGTCTGTGAGATTCTTATCTCCAATTAACGACCAGAAAACTGGAATCTGAGCTGTGGCTCAAAGTGGTAGAGTGCTAGCCTTGAGCAGAAAAACTAAGGGACAGTGCCCAGGCCCAGAGTTCCACAACCAATTTTTTTTTTTAACAAAAGAAGAGCCACTCTGGCTCCATCAGCCTTGTCTTCCAGGCTACACTCCTGAAACTTCAACACTCTGGTATCATAGATGAAAACCAAGGTCCAATTTTTTAATTCTACAAAACTTCCTCAAGTATTTCTAAAGACCTAGGGATCTGTGGGGCAGACAGCTGTTTTTCTGATTCCTGGCCAGTGTTCTTCTAATGCCAAGTCCTCTCCTCCCTCCCACACAGGCTACACATGTCACTGTAACAAAACACCTGGCACCATATGCCCATCCCATAGGACCAAGTGAGCTGGAACAGATGTGTACATTGACCTTGCTCACTACAAATGCTGCTCTACACTGGGGATATTTTTTCCCCAAGAAAAAATGCCTGAGCCTTGGGAACTGACTCTTAGCTTTTCTCTCAAGGCTGTTGCTCTGTCACTTGAGCTGTACTTCCCCTTCTGGCTTTTTGATGGTTAACTGGAGATAGTCAAATGGATGTTCCTGCCCAGGCTGGTTTTGAACCATGACCCTCAGATCTCAGCCTCCTGAGTAGCTAGGATTATACACATGAGCCATCCACCAGTGCTTGGCTACATTACCCATATTCTAGTCCTGTCTGCAGTCCTTACTCTACATTAAACTCCATAGCTAGTCCTAACCAGAGGATTTTTAAAGTTGCTTTTTAAATGGAGGTACAGTGAAGACTTACTCAGCTGAAACTCAGTGAACTCTCCCACACCTCAGTTTCCATTTATCCTTCAAGGGTTCTCAACACAGTTGCAAAGAGACTTGAGCTTAGTGATAGAGCACTTGCCTAGCATGCACAAAGCCCTGGGTTTGATTCCTCAGTACCACATACACAGAAAAAGCTGGAAGTGGCACTGTGGCTCAAGTGATAGAGTGCTAGCCTTGAGCAAAAGAAGCTAAAGGACAGTTCCCAGTCCCTGAGTACAAGCCCCAGGATTGGCAAAAAAAAAAAAAAAAAAATGAAATACCATTTCTGAAATCCTAGCCCCCATAGGTTCTGACTTGATTGGTCCAGAGCAAAATCCAGATGTAGTACCTAGAACATCTATCCATCTGCGGTGGAGGCACAGCCAGGCTTGTAAATCATTGACCTATTTGAACATATCAAAGATTTTACTCATGAGGTATATTTAAAGAAGTAGTTGTATTAAGCAATTGAGTATGGATGAAGTCTTTCTATATAAATGTATCACTAATTAAAGATGATTCCATGTATCTCTGGAAAATGTGGAAGTCACCTCACATAATGTGGGTCTAAAGATGAGACCTGAGTTTCTGGAAGAAGAAAGTATCACTGAGTCTTCCGTTCACTTGCAGATTTATAATGTCCATTACACTATGAGTATCAATGGGAAATTACAAGATGGATCAATGGAAATAGATGCCGAGAACAACCTGGAGACCTTTAAAATGGGAAGTGGAGCTGAAGAAGCAATTGAAGTTAATGATTTCCAGAATGTAAGTATATTTTGTGCATTTAAAGAGTTTAACCAGGCAAGCCCAAGGACTTTTCCAGTTCAGGGAGAAGCAGCATCTTTTACATATACCCAAGTGGTAGCTGTTCTTTCTTTACAGTATTGAATTGCCACTAAACCTGGTATCTCATGTAGCATATTCTCCCCCCAAAAGGGCCACACTTCTTTGTTCTTCCTATTTTCTTTTCTTTTTTCTTTGCGGGGGGGGTCCGGTCATGGGACCTGAATTCTGGGCCTGGGCTCTGTCCCTCAGCTCTTCAGCTCAAGGTTAGCACTCTACCACTTGAACCACAGCACCACTTCCAGCTTTTTTCTTTTTTGCTTATGTGGTGCTGAGGAATCGAACCCAGGGCCTCAGGCATGCAAGGCAAGTGCTCTACCACTGAGCCACCTTCCCAGCCCCCTTCTTTCCTTTCTTTTCTTTCTTCCCTTCCTTCCTTCCTTCCTTCCTTCCTTCCTTCCTTCCTTCCTTCCTTTCCTTTCTTTTCTTCCTTTTCTTTCTTTCTTTTTGCCAGTCCTGGGGCTTGAACTCAGGACCTGGGCACTGTCCCTGCACTTCTTTTGCTCAAGGCTAGCACTGTACCACCTGAGCCACCGGACCACTTCTAGCTTTTTTCCTGTTTATGTGTACTGAAGAATCAAACCCAGGGCTTTGTGCAATAGGCAAGCACTCTACCACTAAGCCACATTCCCAGCCTGTTCTTCCTATTTTCGAAAGACAAAAAATCAGCATCTCTGTGGGAAAAAAGAGTAATATAAAACAAACACAACAAAAATACCTTAAGGTGCAGATGTACACTTGTACTCTCGCCTACTCAGGGAGGTTAAGGCAGGAGGAGCACTTGAGCCCAGACTAATTTGAGACTAAGGCACGAGGATCAATTCCTAGGCTCAAGTGAGACTAATTGAGGAGATCCTGCCACAAGGAAAAGAAAGAGATGCATTTACTAAATTCAGGCACTTAACTGTTTTGAAAAGTTAATTTTACTTTTAGGAAATAAATGATACCAGTCAGGAAATCAAATAAAACGATTCTTATGTGCTGTGTGTGCCAATCCTGGAGCTTGAACTCATGACCTAGAAACTGTCCCTGACTAGTTTGCTCATCTAGTGCTCTGCCACTTGAGCCCCAGCTCCATTTCTAGCTTTTTGGTAGTTAATTGAAGAGTCTCACAGATATTTCTGCCCAGGCTGGTTTCGAACCACGATCCTCAGACCTCAGCTTTCTTAGTATGAGTACAGGCATGAGCCACCAGCACCCAGAAACACTTGATTTTTATAACTGAAAAAAAAAAATCACAATACCACTTAAAAGGATATAATTCCTGGAATTACAGAAATTCTTGGCTTAAAGTCTAATTTTCTGTAACATGGCAAATAAAATGCTTATACTCCTAGAAGGTTGTAAGCTCCAAACTTCTGGGAAAAAAGAAAAAAGAAAAACTTTTTTTGTGTCATTTACAGTGTTTGAACTGAGAGTAGCACTTGTCTAGCACTTGAGTCAGACCCCCAGTCAGGCTTTTTGCTGTTTATTTTGGAAATGGAATCTGGAAGACTTTTTATTGTTGTTGTTGTTTTTGGCTTGGGCTACCTTCAAACCATGTTCCTTCAGGTCTCAATCTCTGGAATAGTTAGTATTATAGGCACGAGCCATTGGTGCCCAGCTTAGAGAGGAAAGAAATTTTAATAATCTGACAGTCTCATCAACAACATGTTGGATCTACTTAAATACTTTTCTCAGTTCTTCTGATTTCCATTTAATCAGAAAATCAGCATGGATGACTTTCCTATTATAGCCTTAATTTTCTAGCCATGGCCTATTATAGATAAAAACATCCAAGTTTCCTTTTTTCAAAAAAAGACTTTTGTTTTACAAAAATTTAACTTACAGACAATTTGAGACATTAAGCTATTCAGGGATGCTTCAGTGTACATCTGCAAACCAAAATGTCACTCCAGGCTTAATTTCCCAATGGCCAACATAAATATCTTATTGTCTTTCGTATTCTGTGTTGAGGAAGAGACATCATTATTTGGACCCTCCTGTTCAAGCTGAAGATGGAGGAGGTAAAGATTCATAATGAAGAAGAGCTCTTGAAAATAATGTCTCTTCTCATAGTCTATTGGTCCACAAAAAACTCATCAACCCATCTTTCTCTGAGGAGCAACACCAAAAGATGCTTTTCATTTGAATAGAAGCACTCTTCTTGTTAATACTAAAACACACATCACAAGCCCTTCTGCAATCCCAAACGAGACTACCATTAGAATCTTGAGATGTTACTCATTGTTTGATGATGACCAGGGCTGGCTGTGTTCACAGTGGTCCCTGACCTGGGAACAGGCTCTGCAGTTCTGAATGTGCCCAGCAGCACTTTATTTGCTCACAGCTTTGCAAATGGCTTTGGTCAGTGCACAAGTATAATTTCTTTGGACCTACTAAAGGCTTTTACTGCAAAACCCAGAACAGGGTAAAAGTATTTTTTCTTTGTATTACTCAGTATAAACTAATAAAATGCACCTCCTCCACACACATCATTCAATCCAGAACAGAAGTGAATACACATAACATGCCACAATACCAGGCTACGTATGATAAGGAGCTACAGGATGAATAAGAAGATACCTCTCTCTTGAGATGTTCCCGCATCAAGGATATCCTTTGAAAATATTTTAATCCCAAACCTATATATCTGTTTTATAATCCTCTAGATCTTTCTAATAATGGTATTGATTGTGTTTTGTTCTCAGAGGGCAACAGGGCCACAAATATTTTATAAACTGATCAATTCTTTTTGAGAGCTTCCACATTTCTCTAAGTCAGAACTGGTGAGTCGAACATTTCTTTGATAAATAGTACCTGTTACGGGTTTAAACAAGCCTGGACTTTTGAAAACACATGAATCAGCCCCTATGGTCATCTGCTATTACTTTCTCCTCTATTTTAAACCATCAGTCAATGGCAGGAGTGTTGATTGAGCCTCTGTGTGCCAGGGACTATGGCAAGTATGAAGCATGGAAGATGACTAACACTTGTCCCTCAAGGACCTTCCAGTTGAGTCCAGGAAGTAGGCAAGCACGTGTGTGTGTGTGTGTGTGTGTGTGTGTGTGTGTGTGTGTGTGTGTGTGTGTGTGTGTGTGTGAAACTGCTGTGATGAACTCAGCACACAGAGGCATGGCTGATGATTATAGGCTGTGAGCAGGTTTAACAAAGATGATGACAATTGAATCAGATCCTGAGAAGTGGCTGAACCTCAACTGGCAGCAAGGTGGGGGCAGGGATTTCCAGGCCCAGGGAAGAAGAATACACAGGAACGGTCAGGCTCCCATGTGGACAGACAGAAGGAAGCAGACTTGACAGAGACCTAAACAGGGTCAGGACCCTACCACATTTCTCCACGGAGCAAAAAAAGAACACTACTAATGAGAATAACACTGGAAGAAAGACAAGTGCTTCAGACTCCGCCCTCTGAGAAGTACAGAAACTGGGTTAACTCATAGTATATAAGTTATACTGCAGAAAGTTAGATTCTCTGCCATGTGCCCGTGGCTCACACCTATAATCCTAGCTACTCAAGAGACTGAGATCAGAGGATCAAGATTCAAAGCCAGCCCAGGCAGGGAAGTCCAGAAGACTCTTATCTCTAATTAAGTATGGAAAAAGCCTGAACTGGCGCAGTGGCTCAGGTGGTAGAATGATAACCTTGAGCAAAAGGAGCTCAGGGACAGAACATAGGCCCTGAGTTCAAGCCCTAGGACTGGCAGAAAAAGGAAAAAAAAAAAGAAGAAGAAGAAAGAAAGAAAGACTTTTGTATCCCAGCCTAATGCCTCATTTAAATAACAAAAAATGTATGAGGAATTAACAGACCAAGTGCACCAGTGAATCTAAGCATATTCCCTTTATAGTTCTTTTAGTATGTGACTATTTGAAAGTTATAATTTAAAACACTGGGGCTCAGAATGTGGTTTAGTGGTAGAGTGCTTGCCTAGCATGCATGAATCCCTGGTTTCGATTTCTCAGTGCCATATAAACAAAAAAGGCCAGAAGTGGTGTTGTGGATCAAGTGCTAACCTTGAACACAATCTCAAAGACAGTGCCCAGTCCCTGAGTTCAAGCTCCAGGACTGGCAAAACAAAAAAACAAAAAATTGGGGAGGGGAAAAGTTAGTATAACCTACCTAAAAGATAGGTATTGCTTTGATAAATCAATATAGTTCCCAACTAGAACATAAGGAAAAGAAAAAAAATTAAGAAGATGTCTATAGTAAAATATAGATTTTTACATGTAAATACTCCAAGTTTTCTCAATTTTCACAGCAATTTCATTTCTAGGAAAGTTGTACATTTGAATCACTCTGTGCTTATATATAAAATAGAATTGGGTTCCAGGCAGATATCTACAAACAGATTTGTTTTTCCTTGAGCTCTCCAAGAAAAAATGAGTTCTTCAGGACCGCAGACTGTGAAGAATCCAGCCTCCCTAGGTTCTGCCCAATAAGGCCAGGAATACCCTAATATTTGTGACAACCAGGTTCCTGAAAAAATAGCTAAAATACCTTTTGAGGTCCAAACTCCCTGCTGTCCTTGAGACCCTCATGGAAGTCCAAAAATAGATGAATCCCCTAGGAAGAAAAACAGTACAACTAAGATGGGATTAGCACTCTTTTGATGAAAGAACATTAGTTGTTTGGGGTTTTTTAAGTCTTCACTCATTATCTTCATTAGCAAATTTCTTCATTAGCACCAGCTTCTTCATTATCACTGCCTTGTTTGTTTGCAAAAGCAGGAGGACTGTTTGGCTTTCTTGTGCCTCTTTTAGTTCTCTCCGTTTAATCTCCTAATCTATCCGGCTGCTTGATGTAGATCTGATAGCTAGATGCGGTGATTGCTATGTGTGAATTCCTTCCCTCAGTTCTGTCCCAGCGGGGCTGCAGTTCTCTCTGCAGTGTATAGATCATCAGAATGAACTCAAGGCTAGATTGACATCCAATGAGGTTAATATTCAGTAGACTCTGTTCTCTCCTTTTGGAAGTGTGGGAATGGTTGCATGGTGTCTCCTCCCACCGCTCACCTTCAGAGGAGGTGAGGGTTTGAAGTTAGGGAACATGGAACAGTCATCTCCCTCCCCTGTCTTCGGTGTTTCACATTATGAGTCCTTGATTTCCATACAGAATAAGAGCCGCAGAACTTTGGGAGGTGTCATCCCACAAAGGAATGAGTCTCAAAAGTGTATTCTTCAAGCCACCAACAGAGTGCTGGAAATAGAAGTTGTTGGCCTACTGAACTGCAAACCTCCTGGGTGGACCCAGCATTCTATTATATTTAATGAGAGCTCCCAGTGATTGTGAAGCAACTGCAAGTTGGAGTCCCTGGTACAGAAAAACTTGGGTCCAAAGATTACTGTAGTCATTTAAAGACACAGTTACCCTGAAGCAGAGGACTGGAATCTCATCTGTAATCCTAGATACTCAAGGGGCTGAGTATTGAGGATCAAGGTTTGAAGTCAGCGTAGGCAGAAAAGTCCATAAGACATTTATCTCCCATTAACCAGCAAAAAAAGCTGTTAGTGGTGGTGTGGCTCAGGCGGTAGAGTACCAATGTTGAGTGGAAAAAGCTAAGTGAGAGTGCCAGGCCCTGAGTTCCAGATCCAGTATGTACACACACACAGACATACAAAACTTAGTTGCCCCGAACAAATTTCTTCACCCATACCAATGATCCTCAGTTGTGGTTGTACCAATGCTTGAGTGTCCCACTAGCTGTGCTCATAAAGTTAGGGAACATGTCACCAAAGGACTACATATTGTCAGCCTTGGGCTCCCCTTCTGTGAATCAGGTACCATGCCCTGCTTCTGAGAGGAAGCTGGTGCTGGGAGTGCTGAGTGAAAAGGGGCAGGTGTGTGCTCACAGCCAAGCAGGCCTCAAGGCAAACAGTGAGGTACATTAAGAAGAATGTGTCTTTCCTTCTCTATTTAGCAACCTCTGTGGGACTCTGGTGCTGAGCACCCATGGGTAAAACTTTTCATGAATCAACTCTGCATTTAGGACTGACTCCTGTGCTGGACCTCTAGATCTGCCCATGCTTTTCTTCCCCCCATTCCTTAGCATTGATGCCAGAACTGAGTCAGTATGGTCTCCACACAACAACACAAGCTACAAACAAATTCATGCTGGTGTCTACGTTATCACAGCATAAAACTGGTGAGCTTTAGGACTCTGTGGGGTTCTTTATGCCTCATGAAACTCAAACCAGCAAGAGTGAAAATCAGTACTCCTCAGACAAATCCTACAGTCACGCTTCTTGTCCTCTGTGGAGAGATGTGGTGCCCATTGTAGCCAACAGGATGTGGGGCAAGTATTTCCCTTAAGGCTGGTCCCCAGGTAGAAGGTGACACTGTATCTCACGGGACAAAAAACAAAGCATGCAAGTTCTTGAGTTAAGTCTGAGAACAAAGTGCATCTCCTGTTTTATTTTTCATTTGCTTTTTGTTGCTTTTTAATCACATATTAATTGTTCAAAGGAGTTTTGTTATTTCCATATGCAGATAATGTACTTTGATCATATTTACCCCTCTGTTCCTCTTCTTATTCCTTCCTCCTTTTCTTCTTCCAATTTTAATTTTTATTATTTTATTCTATTTTAATACCACTGTGTGGGTTTTTTGTTTTTTGTTTTTGCCAATCTGGTGCTTGAACTCAGGGCCTGGGCACTGTACTTGAGCTTCCTTTCTGTTCTAGGATAGCACTCTACCACTTAAGCCGTAACTCCACAATAGGCTTTTTGCTTCTTAATTGGAGATAAAGTTTCATACTTTCCTGCCCGAATTGGCTTCATACCACAATCCTTAGATCTCAGCTTCCTGAGTAGCTAAGATTATAAGCATGAGCCATTGATACCCGGCCCCTATTACTAGTAAATAACACTGAAAGGAAAATTCCATAAGAGTCAGGATTGAAATCATATTTGTCTCTACTAGACCCAAACAATGCCTTTGTAGATGCTTAATAAATAAATGAGTGGATGGACAGATAAGCTTTTATCTCACAGGGCATCACCGGAATCCGTTTTGCTGGAGGAGAAAAGTGTTACATCAAAGCACAGGTGAAGGCTCGTGTTCCCGAGGTGGGCACCGTGACTAAGCAAAGCATCGCTTCGGAACTGGTAGGTACCAACATGTGCCAACAGCCAGAGGCATTTGGTAGGCACAAATCCTGGGGTCTCTAGTTTCTGGGTGGTTAATAACCAGAAACTAAGCTTTTCTTCTCTACCAAAGGAATTTAAATTATGTCTGCTGGCTCCAAGGGATCCAATATGAGGGAGTATATTTAAGGTTTGGGAAAGTGACATTGCAAAGTATGTTAAGGATCTGGTGCTCACGTGGCTCTTATTTACCCAATGCTGAAGAACTACTAGATCAGTAATTAAGATTTCATAGTAGCCAGGCGCCGGTAGTTCTCATCTGTAATCCTACCTACGCAGGAGGCTGAGATCTGAGGATCGCGGTTCAAAACCAGCCCAGGCAGGAAAGGCCATGAAACTCTTATCTCCAATAAACCACCAGGAAACCAGAAGTGGCGCTGTGGCTCAAGTGGTAGAGCGCTTGCTGAAGAGCTGAGGGACAGCACCCAGGCCCAGAGTTCAGGCCCCATGACCAACAACAACAACAAAAAAAAGGATTTCATAATGGCAAAGGACTTCACAGATAGAATCTTCATTAAAGAAACTTTATAGCCCTCTAGCCTCAGCCCCAATGTGGACAATTCTCCCAGGTAGTCTGGCTACCCACTAGAAATCTGTGATAGGACTTTCTCCCCATGAGTCAACCGGCTTCACTGGGGGGAGTCCTCATTGTTTTGCCCAACCCTGAGCTCACCCCACACCCACTATAGTGTTTTCCCTTTAGTTCAAGGTGGACCAAATCAAGTTACACACAAATACATTTCATTCCTTTTATTTTAGTCAGTTATGGGGCTTGAACTCTGGGCCTGGAGTTGTCCCTCAGTTTGAGCTCTTCAGATTAAGGCCAACACTCTACCACTTGAGCCACAGCTCAAGCTGTGGTGGTTCATTGGAGATAAGAGTCTGACAGACTTTCCTGCCCAGGCTGGCTTCAAACTGCAATCCTCAGATCTCAGCCTCCTGAGTAGCTAGGATTACAAGCATGAGCGGGGGAGGGGGGGGGAGTGACCCCGTGGCTTCATCTCATTCATGTGTCTATTTGTGAGCATTTAAAATATAATTCTTCCATTTCTTATTGCAATTTACCTTTAAGCTTGGTCTTTTGTTTTTTGTTTTTGCTAAGCCTGGGGCTTGAACTCAGGGCCTGGGCACTGTCCCTTAGTTTCTTTTGCTCAGGACTAGCACGCTACCACTTGAGCCACAGTTCCACTTCTGGCTCTTTCTGTTTATGTGATACTGAGGGAATCGAACCCAGGGCTTCATGAATGCTAGGCAAGCATTCTACCATTAAGATGCATTCCCAGCCCGCCTGATTGTTTTTAAGAGTTGTAATGTTCTAAAGACACATTCAGTAATACTTTTTTTTTAAGTGATACTTTTACAAAGTGGTCACAACCCATTATTATCTTCTAATTGAGGTGTGCCAGGTAGGGTGAAAATAAAATGGTGTTTGGGGTCAATCAAGAAAATGTGGATTCCAAGCCCAACTTTGTCTTTTGCAGACTGGGGGGTACACATATTGCCCGTAGCCCTAGGACCTAGTAGGTGATGAGAGGAGGCTGTTACTCATTACTGCTAATTTTATTATGATCATCTCTGAGCCTTCCAGTATTCCAGAGAGGAAAGTGAAGCAAGTGTTGCTCTCACAGGAAAAGAGGGGAAATGTGCAGAAGGTGCCTGGAAACCACCCCATTGTTTGCCCCCATGGGAATAGCAGTAGCTGGGGGCTCAAAACAAAACATAACACAAATGAAAAACAAACCTATGAGTTTTGAAAGCAGGTCACCCTGTCCTCCAGGTCCTTCCTTACTCCCAGTTTCTCCAGCATTTACCTTGTGACATGATTTGCTGACCTCCATCACACCTGTCAGTCCTTGGTACGTGTGCTAGCTTGTTCTTCTGGAGCTGAGCCACTCAGCATCCAACATCAGGGTGGGTGTGAACTCACTAACACCAACCTAAAAATGAGGTCAAGACCTGCTTCATCTGGATCATGAACTTTCATTGCATTACTATTATTTTTTAAACATCCATCACTCTGTTTCTGTTAGGCCATAGAACTTGTCTCCTCCTTTGCCTTCCCCAAAGACCAACTCTTCAACCAGAGCTTCTAACACTGTAGACAAAGGTTTACAGTACATTGTATAATTTTTTTTAAATAAAATTGATCCTGATTTAAAAAATAATGCCTTGTCTTGTAGAAAATCTGAGACCTACATCCAAGTAAAGAAAACCACCTACAACTGCATAATCCACAGATAACTAATGTAAACATTTTAATGGGGTTTCTGTGTTTGTATGTGATATTCTTTTCCATAAGTGAAATTAAACAGTTGTACATTCTTATGACATTCACTTAACTTCAGTTCTTTTTAAATGTAGCTTATATGTTGCAGATTATCATATGATTATAATTTTTGTCCAAACACTTCAGGCATTTTCAGTTTTTCACTATTTCAAACAACAGTTATCAAAAACAATTATCTAATTATAGTATTTTTGTATTTCAATCTTCAGCTCTAATTTTTTATGCTTAAAAGGTAGATTATTTATCTCATGTTTTAGTTACTTATATTGTGCACGGTGGAGCCTCTGATGGACAAAACAGTTCAGACTCTGTGTGTGTATGTGAATTAGGTATATAGTTGGCTGTCAGTACCAGATAACTTAGAGCAACGTACAATTCTAGTAATCAATGCAGAGAGGCTGTAGAGCTGCCTTAATGGCCAGCATCTCGGTGTTTTTCAAATTATTTCTTTAGTCTGTCCTTCCAACTTCCAAACATGATAATACTATACTGCTAAGTTGTTTCAAAAAGAAATTGAAACAAGGCATCAGGCTCATACTTATAATCCTAGCTTCTTAGGAGGCTGAGATCTGAGGATCTTGGTTCTAAGTGAGCCCAGGCAGAACAGTCCAGGAGACTTCTATCTCCACTTACCAGAAAAAAGTGGAGGTATGGCTCAAGTGGTAGAGTACCAGCCTGGAGGAAAAATTTTTAAAAGCTAAGAAATAGTTCCAACACCCTGAGTTCAGGTCCCAGTACCAGCATGAAGAAGCAGCAGAAGCAGCAGAAGAAATGAAACCACCCCAACCCTGACTTACCTTCTATCAGGAAAAGCATCAGCTCTACAGCATTCTTAGCCTCAATCTCCATGGCTTTTCCAGCCATCCCAGCCATCCCCAGCCACTGGAGTGTGACAAAAGGAAGTGTCACTCACCTGGTGCTGACATTGCTGCTGACAACAAAAGCAGGATCTGTGTGGCAAGAAAGGAGGAAGGAGACTGGAGAGCCACAAGCTCTCAGACTGATTGAACATTCTTACCTTACAGGACTCATCATGAAATGCATTATCTCAATCACCCTCCTCTTCCCCACACACTTTAGATTATGCTGGGGCAGATTGATGCCCTCTTTGTTCTCATAAATTTTTCATCAGTGTTTTTTTATAACTTTAAAAAGCTACTGTACTCAAAGAGCATTCATTTCCTGGATGAGGCCATTTAATTTAAGGTAAATAACTGGATTGAGTGCAAGCTTCCTCCAATAATGTTAAGTTGTTTTAATGCAACCCTATGCCTGAGGGAAAAGGCACAAATGAAGTACTGCTTTTAGCTAAAACTAGGAGAAAACATTTTAATTTCTCCAACCTATTGCAAACTAATAAATACATGAAAGGAACAACCTGGCAAAAATAAATTTGTCTCCTGGGTTATCAAACCATTCTCAGCATCTCACTGTGGAAGAAAATCCAAGCTTTCACTTTGAAATCTCAGTGGTGTGCTTGATGTGAGAAAGATCTGAAATATGTTTTGTTATAGCTGGGAAGTGGAGAAATGGTTTATGTTAAATAATACTTTGAACTGGAGACATTAAAGAACCAATCACTTGCTTTTTCCATTGTTGTCTGGAAGCTGCAGAACAAAACCCCAAAAGATTTTCACTTCAAATGAAGGGTTCCTCTCTCCTTTATAGGATTTCAGGGTCTGTTCAATTGCTTTTCCTCAAAAAACATCTTTGATCGAAAACATCAGATTAACCTAAATCTCAAAGTTGGTATCAAGTAATTTTCACTTCAACTCAGAACACTTCTGTTCACACGACACCTGTCCAGAGGCAGGCCGTGGAGATAGTGTGCAAAGCATTGTGAGGACAGCTACAAAGGTACTGGAGCCTTAACGTGTGCACACATGGTTTGTACACACACACACACACACACACAGAACTGGAAGTTGTTTTTGTGCCAGTATCAAGACTTGAACTCAGAGCCTCAAACTCTCACTCTGCTTTTTGATTCGCAGCTGAATGTCTACTATTATTTGAATTCTGCTCCCTACCCGGCTTTTTGCTAGCTAAATTTTGCTAATTTTGCCAGAAATGGAGTCTCTTGGATTTTTCTGCCCATGCTGGCTTTGAACCTTGATCCTCCAGGTCTCAGCCTTCTGAGTAGCTTGAATTACCAATGCCCAATTCTTTCTAAATTTTTATCAGGCAAAAATTATCCTTTAGCAACACATGGTTTATCATAATGCAGCAGGTGCCACAGTCCTCTTTGCTCAAATGCATTTCATTTTTTACTTCCAGGAAGGCAAGATCATGCCAGTTAAATATGAAGAAAACTCTCTTATCTGGGTAGCTGTCGACCAGCCAGTGAAGGACAACAGCTTCCTGAGTACTAAAGTCCTGGAGCTCTGTGGCAACCTCCCTATTTTCTGGCTTAAACCTATGTATCCAAAAGGTAACATCTTAAATTCTCCTAATGAATGGGGCTTGAATTTCTTCCTCTTACGTGAGGCTCCTCTGAGCCCCTCTGCCAGCCAGGGCATGTGATAGAAAGATAAAATCAAGATGCATGTGGTGGTGTTTCCATAATTAGCATGGGAGACAGAAGAGAAAGAGAGTGACAGGCATGAAAAGGAAGGAGCAGTGGGGTTAACAAGAGGCAGGGTGGGAAGAGAGCGCCACGCAGTACCTGCCATTACCCTCAGCTTTTATTTATGATGCTCCCGCTACTTCCAGCTCTGCCCCTTAATCTCAGTTGTTTGCACCTTTCCAATTTCACAATTTTTTTTCATTCTTCAAGCACAGCATCAAGGGAGTAAGAAGCTGTCATGCTGCTGAATTTTTATTATGTTCAAACCTAGAATTATGGGACAGCCAAAAGCTGCCATGGGTATCAGCCAAGATTCCTCAAGTTCAAGGCTTGAGCATCAGCTTCCAAGTCTAGAGAAAATAAGTTCAGGATCCCTGGGGTTTGGAGTTAGGTTAGAGCACATCTTTCTGAATGACGAAGGGCACGTGAGCCCAGTGGGCCTTGCTCTTTCCCCTGAGTCTCTCCCATCCCTGAAGGCCTATCACTCCATTTCTGCTGCCATCATCACCTGGCCTCCCCAAGGCCTTCTTTGTACTTCTGGCAAAAGAAAAGAAAAAAAAAATTAAAGACCTCTCTCCTTGCACAGCAGAGAAAAATAATATAAAGATTTGAGTGGTGCATGCCTGTAATCCTAGCTACTAGGAGGCTGAGATCTGAGGATAGTCAAAGTCAGCCAGCAAAAATTGGGAAGTGAAGCTATAGTACAGTGCTTACCTTGAGCAGAGCAGCTGAGAGATATACTCAAGCACTGAGTTTAAGCCCAGTACTGCACCAAAAAAGGGGGAAAAGGGTTTCCACCTACTCTTTCATAATATGAAGAAAATGAAGACAGCTGATAATGCCCAGATTCCTATCTAGTGGTAATAACAGTCCCCAACTACTAGCCAAGTGCTAGAGATTCATACCTTTAATCTTAGCTACTCAGGAGACTGAAATCTGAGGATCATGGTTCAAAGCCAGCCAGGGAGGACAGTCCAAGAGACTTTTATCTCCAATTAACCATGAAAAAGCCAGAAGTGGGCTGGGAAGTTGGCTCAGTGGTAGAGTGCTTGCCTCGCATGCATGAGGCCCTGGGTTCCATTCCTGCACCACATAAGCAGAAAAAAGCCAGAAGTGGCGCTGTGGCTCAAGTGGTAAAGTGCTAGCCTTGAGCTGAAGAGCTGAGGGACAGGGCCCAGGCCCAGAGTTCAGCCCACAAGACCGGATCAAAAAAAAAAAAAAAAAGAAAAAGCCAGAAGTGGAGCTGTGGTTCAAGTGGTAAAGGGCTAGCCTATAGCACAAAAGCTCAGGGACAGTCCCAGGACGAGTTCAAGTTCCAGGGCTGGCATGTGGATGCATGTGCTCCGGCATGTGCTCACACGTGCGCACGCGCGCGTGCGCGCGCGCACACACACACACACACACACACACACACACACGTCTCAGCTCCAGATCCATAGCCCTTGTCCGAGCTGTTGGATGAAGTGGGTAATCAGTGTCACATAGCCATGTTACAAAGGCACTGTGAAGATGGCTGCACCCAGGTTGGCTGGGGAAGAAGCGTGGTGTCTGCACAGCTGATTGTGTGCCAGGCACTGTTCTAGAACATCACCTTTGACCTCATTGAAGCTGTCCCAATGATTTTTGGGGTAACTACCCAGCTTTCCATCCTGCAGAGGAAGAATGTAGGATTCACAGATATTAAGTAACTTGCCTGAGGTCACTCAACTAGTGAAGAAATAGAGCTGTGAGCCTGGAACCCATGGCTCACACTTGTAATCCTAGCTACTCAGGAGGCTGAGACCTGAGGATCACAGTTCAATGTCAGCCCAGGCAGTAAAGTCTGTGAGACTTTCATCTCCAATAAATAAAAGAAGACAGAGGTGGCTCACGTGGTAGAGGGCTAGTCTCTAGTCTTTAGCCAAAGAAGCTCAGGGACAGTGCCTAGGCCCTGAGTTCAAGCCCCAGGACCAGCTAAAACGTAATTAAATTAAAAATGGAGGTATAAATGAATTCAGTTCTCCCTGGTGCCTCTCCAATTATTATCTATGAAAGCTAAATTAAGCCTGACTTTAAAGCACATGTAAGTTCACAAAAATAACAAAGCACAGTAAAAGTACCACTACTTAACACTCAGGTGCTAATTATATGCCAATACTGTGCTAAAACATTCAGGTACAGGTTTTCATTGACACTACCTCTATCCTATGAATTAAATACTATTATCCTGATTTTACAAATGGAGAAAGTGAGGCTCAGGGGAGACACCGAAGTGCAAGCTATGTGGTACCTTCCATCTTTGTTACTTAGCCATCTAATGTGCAGTATAGATCCATGAGGCAGTGTGGTTAGCCAGAGCTCTTGGTGGAAAACCAGTGTTTCTGGCTCTTAGCTTGATCTGATGTCACATCTACATTCAGTAGCAAAGTACTTTCCCAGTATGTACCAGGTCCTGGGCCTGATCTTCTACCAGAAAATAAAAATACAAGTAAAAAATACAAAAAGGAAAATAAGACAGTGTTAACCTTATTTGTCCTCTTGTACCAGGAAGAAATATTCCCACAACGGCACTAGCATATTCTGCTGATGTCAGAACTGGTTTGTCAGGGACCCTCTTCATCAGCAATAGTATGTTATTTACTCAGCTCCATAGTGACAAGGGTTGAGAATGCAGATTTGTTAACTATCTTTCAACATCTACCCAGGAATTGGAGACCAGGGGGGGCAAAATAACAAGATCTTGTCTGAATAAAAACCAAACCCAAACCCAAGAAATACCCCAAATGAACAAAAACAAAAAGAATGTTCAGGTTGTCAAATGATGGGCCCAATTTTTAAAATCAACAGCATAAAAATTTAAGAGCATATATATAGCAAATACATATTTGTATCTTGATATTCTTATGATTTTTTTACCCCCCGAAATATGCAGATCTAATTACCTTAATTATCCAATAAAGAAATTAATTTTTAGCAATCTTTGTAGAGACCCAGAGAGAAAGAAGAGACGTGATAAGAAACATCATTCCAACTACCACAAGACCACGCAGCAGGCCACGAGGCAGCCCAGACCCTGGAAGACTGAATAACCAGAGCAGACCCAGTGTTCAAGAGGATGCAGAGCTTTTCAATCCCGATAATCCTTACCACGTGCGTACTTGTGGCTTCCTGACAAGCTTAGACTAGAGCATTAAGTCCAATGTTGAAATGGCGTTTCTACTTGAGGTTTCATAGAAGCATTTCATTTTTAATGGAGACCTTTCCTCGATTATTTTAAAAACACTTCTTCCTCTATTTGATGCATGGGTTAGAATGAAGAGCAGGAACACTGAAGCATTGCCCGTGTAGCATAAAATCCTTATTGGTTAGAGAGTTAGAATAATTCTCTGATTTCCTGTGCTCTTTTAGCTTGTCACAGGAAAATCCACGCAAATTCATATCAGGAATTTGAGTATCTAAAAATGTCTCTAAATGTGTGCCTCCGAGGCACACATGGAGAATGAAAGTATTCTCTTTCTCTCTTTATCACTTTTTGTATCCAGGCACCAGACATCTAGGGAGCGGTTGGCCTGTGCAGGACAGTCAGGAGATCCCCTGCCTGAGGGCAGGGGTGTTTGCTCAGTGCACTCTGGGACAGACACCCCACTTCACACAGCACATGATTATGAGGACAGCACTAAGGTGCTAACGCCTCAAGCCTAAGAAATATTGTTTACCATTACTGTACTTTGCAGAATTAAAGAATATTTATTTTTAACTAGTTTTTAAAATAAAAAATATAGTTTAAAAAAGAACACCATAGCCGGGCGCTGGTGGCTCACGCCTGTAATCCTGGCTACTCAGGAGGCTGAGATCTGAGGATCGCAGTTCAAAGCCAGCCTGGGCAGGAAAGACCGTGAGACTCCTATCTCCAATAAACCACCAGAAAACCGGAAGTGGCGCTGTAGCTCAAGTGGTAGAGCGCTCACCTTGAGCTAAAGAGCTGAGGGACAGCGCCCAGGCCCAGAGTTCAAGCCCCACAACCGACAAAAAAAAAAAAAAACCACCATAGAAGCTGGGCACTGGTGGCTCACACCTATAATCCTAGCTACTGAGATCTTTAGACTGAGGTGTGAAGCCAGCTGAGGTAGAAAAGTCCATTAGAATCCATCTCCACAATAAACACAAAAAAAGCTGGATGGAGGTATGGCTCAAGAGCACCAGCCAGTGAGCAAGTGAGAGGACCTGAGTTCAAGCCCTGGTACTGGCAGAAACAACAAAAAGCAATACAAAAGGATACAGTACAGTATTCTGGAAATTGTTTAAATAAGCAACATAAATTCTTCATTACATCTATTCATGTAGCAGTATAATATGTTGAAGAAACAACTAGTACAGAAACTTAACTATTTTGGTGGACATAGCAGCTTTGTTTTGCTGTTGCAAACAGGGTTGGCGTATACTAGCTTGTACATGATTCACTAGGTAATAGGGAGTAAATGGTGATGCCGGGGGGGACTCTCATCACACAGGTCAGCACATTGCTCACCGTTAGCTATTAGTTTATCTCCTCTATATACTAAGAAGGACAGCTTTGACACAAATACCAAAGCACATATTGTCTGCTGCATCACACATTTTGGAGATTATAATAGATTTTTCTGGGAATTTTACTTTGTGTCTGTATAGGTCCTAGGGCTTGAATTCAGAGCCTGGGTGCCATCCCTGAGGTCTCTGTTTTCAGTTCAAGCCTAGTGCTTTACCACTTGAGCCACAGCTCCATTTCTAGATTTTTTGTTGGTTAATTGAACTTTGCTATTGGACTGGCAACTGTGATCCTCAGATCTCAGTCTCCTGGGTAGCTAGGATTACATGCATGAGCCACCAGCACTTGGCTGGAAATTTTACATTTTAATAAGGCATCCCAAATTGCTTTCTAGACAATTCTGCCAACTGCATTTACAAAGAGTGGTTGGTAAATAAGAACATTTTGTGTGTGTGGTGCAGAGGGTTGAACTCAGGGCATCTAACATGTTGAGCACACACCCTACCACTGACCTACACCCACAGAACCATTAAACTTTCTAATCTCTTGAGCTATACATTGTATTCCTTGATTGTTTTCCTTGTTTTTAGTTATAAGGTTGAACATCATTTCACCTAGTCATTTATTCTTTCCTGGCAGCCTATGCAGTCCTGCACTACTTCCTGTGTTAATATATTTTCCAAATCAGGCACTAGTTGTGCACGCCTGTAACCCTAACTACTCAGGAGGTTGAGATCTGAGGATTATGGGTCAAAGCCACCCCCATGCAGCGAAATCCCTAAGACCCTTACCTCCCATTAACCACCAAAAGCCACAAGTGGAACTGTGGTTCAAGTGGCAGAGTGCTAGCACTGAGCACAACAGCTCAGGGACAGCTCCAGGACCGGCACAATATATATTTTTCTCTAGCTTATCATTTTAGACTAATAGATGTTAGAAAGATTTACGGCAAAGAGTATGTTTTAAGCAACCTAAAGTTTATCAGAAATTTCAGACCACCATAGTTTCCATTCCCTAAGCTCAAAGAAATGCCATGTATTTTCAATTAGCTGGACTCACTGTCCCTGTGCACATGTGTGGGTGTGAGTCCTTTTAGAATGGCTTCAGATTGTATGTCCTGGTTTCAAACTTAAAGATCCATACTCAAAAAAAAAAAAAGCCAGGCACCAGTGGCTCACACCTGTAATCCTACTCCAGAGGCTAAGCTCTGAGGATCTCAGTTCAAAGCCAGCCTGGGCAGGAAAGTCTATGAGACTCATCTCCAATTAACCACCAGAAAACCAGAAGTACCACTGTAGCTAGTTTTGAGCTGAAGAGTACAGGGACAGTGCCCAATGACCCACACACACACAAAAAAAAAAACAAATAAAACCCACACTTTTAATATGTTGAGCTTTAAGCAAAAATACTTCAAGCATTCCTCCTCACTCTGTCCCTCAGATATTCTTTTTAAGAAAAATCTTAGAGAAACAACGCCTTCATATGAGGAAACACCTCAGGCTTAGGACATTTGGTCCACAGAATCAGTTATAGTTGCTAATCAGGTGATTATTAGTCAAACTGTCCCAGATGAGACTATTTCAAGAGATAAGGGGGAAAAGGGTCAGGAGAATGAGGGTGATGTTAGAGAGTAAGATCATAGAGGTATTGATGACAAATCTAAACAAGCTGCATCAGACATTGCTAAGATATCATATTTTAAGATATGATAATGGTGATTTGGTTATGTAGGAAATGTCCGTTTGGAGGTCCATTCTAATGTATTTATAGATAAAATATCACTATGCCTTTCTATTTCACATATGTATTTACCTTAAAAATACTTCAGAATGCTTAAAAAGGAAATTTGACAATAGATTTAAAAATTAACATATACTAACAGTGTAATTTTCCCCACCCCCCAAATTAAAGAAAGTACTATAATGAGCTACCATGTTTAGGGCTTCTTGGAAATATAATTTAATAGTCTTAGAGAATACTACCAGAATCTTAATCCCTCAGATTCTTGCAAAGGTAAACCAGACATGCAAATTGAGCAAAAGACAAATTACTTCTAGTCTTATAATCAACATGATTTTATCTGGTAAGTCTTAAGGGCTTGAATTTCTACAAATTTTCATGGAGCCTTTTTCTAGCTCCCTAACATCCCCATGGAAATGACACCCTTATTCTGTTGCTGAAATTAAGGCAGGAAATCTAAATGACATGACAGTGCTCGAGACAGCCCTAGAAGCCATTACTGTAGGAAGGCTTAAAATTAGCAATAGCAGAAAAGCTAGTTTTGATCAAAATGCTTCCTTTTTGTTTTAGTTAAAACAAATTGAGTCACTGTGAGTGGTAACCATGGCTCATTTAAGGTATGGTGGAATTTCAAAACATCATTAAAAAGCACACAAACTTTCTGTCCATGACAGATTAAGTAAGTAAAGGTTCCTTGATGTCAGATCATTTAACAAGATTGGAAACTTTAGAACTGATTATGCCGATTTCTTGCAGTAGTGAACAAGTCAGGATGTTATTTTAACCTAATGTGCACACTATAACTTTCTCATTATGAATACAAGTAATCCTTTTATTTTATAGCAGCAGGAAGGGGAAAGCATGACATTTGACCCCAGACTGGACCATGAAGGTATATGCTGTATAGAATGTAGGAGGAGCTACACCCACTGCCAGAAGATCTGTGAACCCCTGGGGGGGTACTATCCATGGCCTTATAACTATCAAGGTTGCCGTTCTGCCTGCAGAGTTATCATGCCTTGTAGCTGGTGGGTTGCCCGCATCTTAGGCATGGTGTAAAATTGCTTATCAGGTACTGTCAAGAATTAACTCAAGAGTTGACAACCAAAGCAGCAAGATGCATGTTGATGCTGAGGGACCACAAAGTATTTTATACCCAACCTGAGCAATGTTATCCTAGACATAAACGACTTTCTGTTGCTTTCCAGAACTATATCTAGTGAGAGCAAATGTACTGAAGGGGTAGTTTGACACAATCCTTTGATTTTTTTCTTTGCCTTGACAATAAAGCTTATTGTAACTATGAAATAAATTGATATGAATAAATGTGATGATTTACAATTTTAGAGATGGTTTCAATCAAGTCATGACCAAAATCTTTCCAGTCATTGTTATTTATACAGAATTCCTCAGTGGTTCTTTTTTTTTTTTTTTTGGTTGTGGGGCTTGAACTCTGGGCCTGAGCGCTGTCCCTCAGCTCTTCAGCTCAAGGTGAGTGCTCTGCCACTTGAGCTACAGCGCCACTTCCGGTTTTCTAGTGGTTTATTGGAGATAAGAGTTTCAAGGACTTTCCTGCCCGGGCTGGCTTTGAACTGTGATTCTCAGATCTCAGCCTCCTGAGTAGCTAGGATTACAGGCGTGAGCCACCGGCGCCGGGCTCCTCAGTGGTTATTAACCTTTATTGTTCTTCCCAGTCTTGCAGAACTTCCAGAATTCCCAGATAAATATTCAAACCAAAAAAATAGGCTGCATGATAGGATCCACCAGAAAAGTAAATTTTACCTTCATTGTGGTAGCTCATAAAAATTCCTCAACTATACTTTGCACTGGCATGTGGTTAACAAGTGGCAGCCCTATGGTTAAGAGTATTGGGATAAGGAAAAATGAAATTTGAAGGTAAATCACACTTGTGGTGAAGAACTTTGTTGACATTCTGAAAGCAAGTCTTCATCTTTTCAGTCTGTTTTCAGTAAGTGGTCACTAAGCAAGAAACAGCATGATGAGTTTACCACCTTTGTAGTACAAATCAGTCTGCTGGTGTAGTCCAATTACCAATAAGTTACTCTACTAGTAATAGGGCTGACAGTACAACTTGGCAGATCTGGCTGAAGAATAACTTGTTTATTTATAAAGACACAAAGGAAACATCTCAGGAACAAAGACCATCTTCAGAAATTAAAATATTAGTTGAGAAAGATGAGCAGGTATTTTATATTTTGACATTTTGGTACTGAATCCCAGTTTGAGAGTAACAAACAATTTTCCTGGTGAAAATGTTTCCCCAAACACCACAGGACTGACATGCCAAATGGGTCTTGATGCCATGATCTCACTACTCCTACCTCAAGTGTCTGGTGTTTGCTAATTCAAGTCTATAAAAAGATAGAATTTTAAAACCTAGCTGCCAAATGATCCACTTAATGGCCTATACAGCAAACTCTGTCTCTGAAGAAACAAAAAGGATGAAAGGAAGCACTCCATAATTACATGGAATGGTCACAACTGCTCTCAGGCAGCAGCTCCTTTCTTGCAATTGAATTTTATATGCTCAGTAAAATGACTGCTATCCTACAAACTAAGTGAAGTATGCACCAGCAGTTCTGTATAGCATCTTCCATACGCATGGGTCTACAATCTGTCCTGAATTTTAGGACAAATAAGAAAAAGATCACAAGATACAAAATCTTGATAAAGATGAGAGTAGTATATCTTACTACCTGAAGTCTTCAAGATGAGCAAATGGCACAGTAAAGAATGGGCATTTCTAGGTAGGTAGTGGGGAATAGTCTGTTGAGTAAAGTGACTGCTTCTTCTCACATAAAGTGGGTCATCTTGGCAGCTCTTCATGTGGAAACTGAGTTCCAGACAGGCTGAAGGGCATCTGAGCAAAGAGAATATAGAAAAGGCTGCTTTCTGGAAAAGTGTTCTTTTCCAAAGTTCCTAATTAAATGAACATACAGAAGATAAAGGGGTTGTGTTCACAACAAAGTCACTAACTACTAAAGGACAGCACCTTCACAGGAAGAAGAAGAGAAAAAAAAAAGCACTGGAAAATTGAAGGTCAGAGGGGAAACAAGTTTGGATGAAGGGACCCAAATTGTGCTCCAGGAACAAAACTATGGTCTACTTTGAAAGAAGTAGGGCTGGGAAGGTGGCTCAGTGGTAGAGTGTTTGCCTTGCATGCATGAGGCCCTGCATTCGATTCCTCAGTACCACATAAGCAGAAAAAGCCAGAAGTGGCACTGTGGCTCAAGTGGTAGAGTGCTAGCCTTGAGCCTTGAGCTGAGGGACAGCGCCCAGGCCTAGAGTTCAGGCCCCAAGACTGACAAAAAAAAAAGAAGCAAGTATATATGAAGAACATTTAGTAAGGAAAAAGAGGACAATGAAAGAATAGAAATCTCTTATCACTTAGTGCTAATCCCATATTACCTCTAACCAGGCCAGTCCAAACAATGTCTAAAAAATGCAAAATCCCAACTGAAACCTATCAGTATGTGTGGATTGGTGCCACTGTATTCTTTCAGATATTTACTTCATTCCCAGTGGTGCTGTAAAGCAGTCTTCTCAGAAAATTTTAGGTTTGGGCTGGGAAGGTGGCTCAGTGGTAGAGCGCTTGCCTTGCATGCTTGAGGCCCTGGGTTTGATTCCTCAGCACCACATAAGAAAAAAGAAAAAAGCTGAAGTGTTGCTGTGGCTCAAGTGGTAGAGCGCTAGCCTTAAGCTGAAGAGCTGAGGGACAGCACCCAGGCCCAGAGTTCAGGACCCACGACTGGACCCCCCACCCCCCCCCCCAGAAAAAAAGAAAAAGAAAAAAAAAAAAGAAAATTTTAGGTTACTTTTCAAGGTCCTACTGTCATTCTATAGTCGTAGATATATAGTTAGCTACTGCTCACTTAGCAAAAGGAAAATAAAAGATACTGCTGAGTTTCACTTATCTATAATTATTCTGTCATACTGATTGTCATTATAGTATGAAAAGCTTCCATTGCAGCAGTTTTAAAAACCTGTTGGGCTGGGAAGGTGGCTCAGTGGTAGAGTGCTTGCCTTGCATGCATTAGGTCTTGGGTTCCATTCCTCAGCACCACATAAGCAGAAAAAGACAGAAATAGCTCTATGGCTCAAGTGGTAGAGTGACAGCCTTGAGCTGAAGAGCTGAGGGACAGTGTCCAGGCTCAGAGTTCAGGCCCCTTGACACATACACACAAAACCCAAAAACTGTTAACTTAATCCTATCTCTCCTTCTACCACTCCCTCATTCTAACAATTAAGAGTAAATAAGCTAAGATTACTCAATTGATCCATTGATCTTTTTTTTTTACACCAGATTACTATACTCAAATTCAATCTAAATTTTCACAAAACAGAAATTCCTTGTGAGAAGTGATTTCCACAGATGGACTCTATGGATTTATCTAATGAACATATATTGTATAAAATCACCATTTAAATGATCAATTTAAATGATTTATCAGACAATAGGAAGGAAATGACATAGTCCAAATAGTATAAAATCAAAGTGTAAATTTGGAATCAGTAGCAAATTTTAGCAAAAGGTAACAGTAATGTTTTATTCATGAGCAAATTCCTTTAAAGGACATTTGTACATACATGCATGCTTTGTTCTAAGTGTGTATACATACATACTTATTTGGAAAAAGTTCAATAGAATACAATAAAAAATACAAGCAAAGCATGGGTGTATCATACCTGTAGTTCTAGGACGCTGAGATTGGGAGGACTGCAATTTGAGACCAGTCCAAGCAAACATACATCAACCAATATTGGACACAGTGACGTATGCCTGCCAGCCTAGCTATGGAGAAAGCGGAGATTGAAATAAAGATTTGCTTTTATTTTAAATGTATAATTTGTCCCCATGCAACTGATACAGGCCACCTAGTTTTGAGTTCTACACACACATATTTCTCGGATACCATTTAGTATTCAATTTTAAAATCCTATTTCCATCCCTTTCTATAGCCCTTTCTCATATTTCCCTTCTATCTACAAGTAGAACTATTCTCTTGCCAATATTTCCTTCTAAACCTACTTTCACATCCCTACTCTCTCATTACCTACACACTTAATAGGTAACTGTCTTTTTGGTCTTTTGTGTTTATTAAATTTTCTTTGCCTCTGCCCTCCCTACACCAACACACTAGCTACATTTCTTGTCCCTTACTACCTCACTCCACTTTCTCATTAAAATCCCATAATTGCTAGGCTTAGCCTTTATCCTTTCCTTTTCTATAATAACCAAACAGTATTTTTCATTACTGTTAACCCTGGTTTTTTATGTGTTTATTAAATTTTCTTTGCCTCTGCCCTCCCTACACCAACACACTAGCTAGATTTTTCCCCCTACTACTTCACTCCACTTTCTCATTAATCTCCCATAATTGTTAGGCTACCCTCTATCTTTTCCTTTTCTATAATAACCAAACAGTATTCTTCATTACTGTTAACCCTGCCATTTAACTAAGATCTCCCTAGACCATGAATGTAGCAGTAATGGTGACTAATCTTCATCAGAAATTTCCACAAAGACAAAGTTGTCATTTATCAACTGTAATTTCTATACTTCCCAAGTTTATTCCCCATTAGGGGAAAAGAGTGTCATACATGTCTTGAGCATTCTTGTGGAGACTAACAGGCAATGATCAGAATTTGGACCCTTAGATCCATTATAGTTAAACACAAAATATACAGTGTATAAAAACAGTATTGAAAGCTGCAAGGAACTAAGAAACTTATAATGGCAATCCATCAGAAAAAATATCAGATTTCTCAACAGCAACTCTAAATACAAGGAGGGCAAGATCAAGATCTAAGAAATAAGAGTTACCAACTTGGATTAGTGTACCCAGTAAAGCAATTCTCTTATAATTGACAGAAATAAAAATCCTCCATGATAAAAACTAAAGGAATTCATGACTACTAAACAAGCATTGCAAAAGATAGTTGGAATCCTACCCAAAGAAAAAACAGTAAAATATAGGAAAGAATACACCCTACTATAGAGCAAAACAGGAACAGGAAGCAATTATACAAACAACAAAATGACAGAGAACACAACAAAGGTTACAGTATCAACACTAAAACCTAATGGTCTTAATTCTACAAAAGTAATCCATTTACAAACCAGTTTTAGGCATTTGCTATGTAAAGATAAGTAAATAACTATATACATATTTATTCATTATAACCTAAATTTGGCAGATAGCTAACACTACTAAGATGTTTGGCTCACTGAACCTTTTTCATATCTTAAACAGTTTTTACATAAAATTTGTTAATCTGTATTAGGAGACAAAAACTGAAAATAATATAACTAGCTAAGCAAGTCACTAGTTGAAACTAGCCAAGCACAAATGGCTCCTATCTATAATCCTTGCTCCTTTGGTGACTGAGGTTGGGATGATTATGGTTCAAGGTCAGCCTGGACAGAAAAGACTGTGAGAACCTTAATCAAGAGCTGGATGTGGTGGTATGTCATTCTAGCTACAGATGGAAGTGAAAAATAGAGGTACATACCTTGGCAGTGAGAGCCTATCTCAAAAATAATCAGTGCAAAAAAGGACTAGAGGCATCATGGATCATTCGTAGAATACCTGCCTAACAAGCACAAAGAAGGCCCTGAGTTCAAACCCCAGTACTACTAAGTAACAAAGAATCCATAAAATTATTTAAATAGTATCCCTAACCAATTCCAACTATGATTTTTGTAATTTATAATGTGCTATATCATATTTCTGCTCTGTCCTTTGTGGCTGCTTCTTGGCAAAAATTCTTTCTACAATATTCCTGCATCTAGCTCAGAACCCCAGAAAAATATACTACCCCTCTGTATATGGTTGTAAAAATTCTAATAGCAACAAGACAGTATGGAAGGAATACTTCTGCATACTTTTGAAAATTGGCATTTAAAAGCTTACTTCACATTTTCAATGTGACTTCAGTGGCTTTTTATGCCGCTGCCTTCAAAGGTGTGAGTAACTTAATTGCTAAGAATTTTCTTTTCAACTGGCTATACTTAATTAGCTTAGACTACTACACATCTTCAATAATGACTTTGACTTATACTGACATTATCAAAGACACAGAAAAACTAGTCAATCACAAAATTTCTTAGCAGGCCATATGTTGAAGGTAGTTCCCTTTTTATTAAAACTGCAATCTTAACTGTTACTGAGTTAACTAGGTAAGGTAGTAAATGAATAGCATGTACATTAACATGCATTCTACTCAGCTGACTCAACTAGTACCATACTTAATACTTAGCATCTGATATGTGTATCAGATAGCAACTACTGAGAATATTCCAGTTGCTAATGAAGAAATAGTGCCTCATTATAAATTTATGTTATGCCATGGCCATCCATGAACACAGAGTATTCTCTGCTCAAATTCTGTAATATTGTAGTAGTAATAATGTCTTGCTCAAATACCTGTTCTCAGATTTCTTTCATTTTGGCCCAAACAGCAGATTTTTTTTTCAAGCAAGCCTTGGTTAAATAAATAAGAATGTTTCAAAAAGAATACAACTGGCAACAAAGGAAAGACACATTGGAGACAATGGAAATTAGCTCAATGTGGATGACCTCTCTTTACATACAACATAAAACATTATCCTAACTATGAGACTATTAGGAGGCTGAGTAAAGGGAAGGAGGAAAAAGACTGAGGGTGAATAATTTCATGCAACTACATATGAAGATGGCAGAGGCAATCTCAATGGAAGATGTTGATCAATAGGGGACTGGAATTAGGAGAGAAAATAAATGAGAAAATATAAATACCATAGTGAAAGCCCTTGGTGCACAAAAGACATAAATGACACTCAAGAGGTGCTGGTGGGCTTATACCTGTCATCCTACTACTCAGGAAGCTGAGATCTAAGGATCACATATGTAAGCTAGCCTGAGCAGGAACACTTTTGTGACTCTTATCTATTACTAAGCACCAAAAGGCTGGAAGCAAAGCTGTGGCTCAAGTGTTAGAGCACTAACCTAGAGCAAAAAAATCAGGACCAAAGGCCAGGCCCTGAGTTCCAGTCTCAGGACTGGCACACACACAAAAATAATGACAGGAAAGTAAAACAGGGGGGCTGGGTACCAGTGGGAAGGATTAGACCTAAAAAAGGTGAGTGAAGATGAATACAGTTAGACCAGTTTACTTCCATCTATGAAAGTAAAACAATAAAAACCATTGCAATTGCTTTAAGGAGGAATAGTAGGGCAGGAAAGATAAACACATGTGCTGAAGTTTTTAACATGTATGGAAATGTCACAATAAAAATCTCCCTTGTGCAACTAATGTACACTAGAGTTTTCAGGGGGAAAAAAAAAAACACAAAAATCAGTAAAGTAGGACTCTGAACAGAAACCAGAAATTGTCGTCTTAATTTTTATCTTTTCTTAGCTCTAATTCCTCTAAGGCAAAGAGAATTAATAATGTTCTTGCATGGTTATAGTAGCAAGTATGATCACAAAGTTGTAATTCCTTAATGCTGCTTAAAGAGAACAAGCTGTAGTAACATAAAAACAACCACCTTAGCTAGGCACTGGTCGCTCAAACCTTAATCTGACTCAGGAGGCTGAGATCTGAGAATTGCTGTTTGAAGGCAGGCTTGAGTGAATATAGGGGACAGCACTTAGGCTCTGAATACAAGCTCTAATACACATAAAAATTAAAAATAAAAATGAATTTTAATCATGGAATGCTTACTTTGATCTCAAAACTGTATTTACAATGAGTGCAGCTTTCAACCACTCCATACCTTCTCCTGCAACATAAACTCTTTGAAATTAATGTCTTTTTTTGTTTTGTCATGGTATTTAGGCATACAGTAAATACATACAAAGATAGTAATTTAGTTTTAAAGTAGTTATCATATCTACTGAGATCAAGGTATCTACAAGAATTTGAGAACAGATTTTTCTCTTAAATTTAGAAACAAAATATAAAAACTCCACTAGTGCTATAACTTCTGGAATCCTGATATGACCAAAGTGCCAAGCAGCAGTTTCTCACATTATTCTTATATAATATGCCACATAATATAGAACAGTATCTCCAAAACCATAGCTGTTTGCAGTATGTTAAACTCAAGAACCTACTTATTTAATAGGAATTCAAAATCTCAGTGCAGTTACAAATGACAAATATTTCTCTTAAAAAGAACTAAAGGGGACTTTTCTGTGATTACTGCTCAAATTTCTCATGACAAACTTAAGGAAAAGGTAAATAAGCCAAACGTTTTCATAGAAAAAGTGTATTTACAACTCTCATTCAAAAGCAGTTTTTAAAAGAAAACACAACGTAACAATGAAGTTGAAAACTTTATGCTCAACCAAAGTTGCCAGGTCTAATAAGTTATTAACAGAATACTGGATCAAAAGTAAGGCAATAACCCAAGATACATCATTAAAGATTTCTCCACTCCCACAACTAATAGAACTAATCTACCTAGTGGCAAATAATACTTCATTCAGGTTATCATGTTTGAAATCCTTAAGGACTGAAGTAATAAAGATGTGGTCTTCATTCTTCATTACACTCAGAACACGAAGGAAAATAGTTTCCAAAGCACAAAGAGTTTGTAAAGAGGTATAATCTTTGAAAAAGATATTGTGTTCAAAATTCAAGAATGCAGTATCAATACACACTGGGTATTAGTGAATATATGCAATACAATGATATCAAATTTATTTATTTAGTACTTTTTCCATTCCATATCATCAGGAGGATTGATTTCAACTTTCCTTTTACCTACATCTGACCAGTTGGTACTCAAAACTGTACCACCAGACTCCATCTGCAATAAAAAAAAAAAAAAAAGAATAAATTATTACTTGGTCCATAAAATCAAAATGGATGAGTATCTTTCAAAATGGTCCAAATATAGGCTATTTAAAATATTTACGTAATCTTAGACTTTTCAAAGACGCTAACAAGTTCTAAGAAACCTGAAAAGTAAATTAATTGTATCAGGTACTCAAAGCAATATTAAGCACCATGTACTCCTCTGCTAATCAATACAGAAGTATATATGGGAAAAAAAAACCTCAAATAAAAACAAAGTTGTCTATCAAAGAAGATAATGCTATAATCTTCTGGATACAGTAAAGTCCAAGCAAATTAAACTACTTTTAATGCCAGTTAAGTAGAAATTTAAGAATCCATGTTTAATGTTTCATTTGTGCCAAACACAAAGGCTTTCTCCTAAATTGTTCTTAAAAATCAAAGTGCACAAACTCTTGGTATCTGCACTTCATTGTATTTTAAGGTGATGACTGCTGAATAAAAACTGCAAATGCTGAGACAACAGAGTTCAATACTCTTAAAATTCAAATTTATCTGCATCATACATGCAGTAGGTCTGAACATCTGTACCATGAAACCATATGGAACAGGTTATACTACTGTCACAAAATTACTTTTGAATACATTAATACTGATCACATAAACTAGATTTCATGTTCTTTACATTGAATGGTACACATGCTTGATTTCATTCCACCAAACACAAGCTGCCTGTCTTTCAACAAACCTAAAATTCTCTTTGTCAAATTAAGCACATTACATGCCTTTTTTTTTTTTGGTTTGAGATGATCACCAAACTCTGGAAGGCCCCATTTGCTTTTTGGGAAATATTTTCACAAAAATAAGGACCGAGAAACACTCAGCAGATCCCATGATTTACACACATTTAATGACAGAAAACTGGCTAAAAGCTTCTCTGAATCAACCGAGCTGCTTAATGCACATGGGGGAAGTTTTATTTTTTGGTTCTGAAATTTTTTTATTATATTTTTTACTGCACTAAGTCAAAATCCATGCAATATATTAATGATTAAGATGGGATTGCTGTACATACAATAAAGCTAGACAAAGTCAGTGTCTCTGTGGAAAACTGGTTACATATTTATCATTTACTGAATATATCACTAACCAAGGACTATACCATATTCATAAAGTCATATGCAACATTAACAATTAACAGTTTTGGCCAACAATAAACTGCATTTAATTTCAAGATATCAGATGTGAATAAGCATTCCCAAAAGAGCACTTTAAATCTTCACTGCTCCCTTTAAATACTTTTTTTTAAAACTTATTCCAGGAATTTGGGTTAAAATTCCTCTTAACAAGCCCTTTAATAAGGTACTATATTCCATAAATAAGGTTAAAATATAATTAAATTCATCAGTTTTCTTTACAATTTATTTTCTGTCTATATGCTTTCTATTTGAACACATCATGTGGTGACAGAGTAATAACAAAATATTTTAGGACATTCAAATATCCATGTCATGTTTTATTATTTTGCATTTTTACTAGTTCTTCCAGTATTAAAATACAACAGGTTGGGCTGGGAAGTTGGCTCAGTGGTAGAGCGCTTGCCTTGCATGCCTGAGGCCCTGGGTTCGATTCCTCAGCACCACATAAGCAAAAAGAAAAAAAGCTGGAAGTGGCGCTGTGGCTCAAGTGGTAGAGCGCTAGCCTTGAGCTGAAGAGCTGAGGGACAGCGCCCAGGCCCAGAGTTCAGGCCCCACAACCGGACCAAAAAAAGAAAAAAGAAAAAAAAAATACAACAGGTTATTTAACTATAGGAATATATATATATATATAAAAAATGAAATGTAGGGGGTTTTTTTTGTTTTTTTTGTTTTTGTTTTTGGTTGGGGCTTGAACTCAGGGCCTGGGTGCTGTTCATAAGCTTTTTCACTCAAGACTCATGCTCTACTACTTTGAGCCTCAGAGATAACTTCTGGTTTTCTGGTGGCTAATTGGAGACAAGAGTCTCACGGACTTTCTTGCCCAGGCCGGCTTCGAACCACAATCCTCAGATGTCAGCCTCTTGAGTAGCTAGGATTACAGGCATGAGCCACTGCACCTGGCTCTCAAATGTGTTTTTTCTGCTATTAGTAAGTAGTCATACTTAGGGCTTACAATTCCTAAGTCAGGTTATAAATACAATGCTTCTTGGTCAATGTCACCCCTTCCTTCATTCTCTTCCACTTCCCCCACTACTGTCCCTAACTTCAAGTTAGACAGTTCATTTTTTACATTATTGAATGTAATAACTGCATTTACTCACCCTCCATTACTGTGTTTTTGTCCTGTGTCAAAACTATTTGCTCAAAGCTATAATTATGATTGTTCTGTTATCCTCATCAATGATATCCTCAAGACAGACAGAATATCAGTAAATATTTTGACTGTTTTAGTGATAAAACTTGAGTTTGAACTCAGGGCCTCCCCCTTAGTAGGCAGTGATCTACTACATGAGCCATGTCCCCCATAATCTTGAACTGCATATAATGAAAATGTATGACACTCCCCCCATGTTAGAAAATGGAAAGACTTGGAAAAAATTATATTAATTAAGCCAGACCCAAAGAAACATAGGTCCCAAAGTCTCCCTTATTTTCAGTAACTAGTATACATCTAGAATAATCTTACCAGACAAGCAGAAAAGGTCAAAAACTATGTACCTATGACCATATAAGATGATGCTAAGCAAAATGAACCACAAGATATGGACAACAAGAGGTTTTTTCTTTGTGGCTGTTGTTTTTAATGTACTATGTGATTTTTTTTTTTTTTTAATTATTCTTTGGTATGTTCTTCCCCCATGGTATAACCCCTGTTGTCACTGTATTTGATTCCCGTGCCCTGCATCTTGTATATACATTTTTCTAATTTGGGGAGGGGAAGGGGAAAAATGTATTTCTCATCTCTACTTCATGTTTTCAAATTCAACAATTACTCTGTTTAGAGTAAGGAGAAATTTTTAGACAAAATCTATTCACAAAAAAGGTCTAACCATATATAGTATACGTAGTTTAGTCCCAAATTATCTACTTATTATTTTCTTAAAATGTCTAGATTTATTCCTACATTTGAAAATATATATATATATTCTTACAAATGATTTGTTCATGGCACGTTTCACTTCATCAGAACCATCTGAATATATTTGTTGAAATAATTTGTTTAAAGCTGCATCACCCTCCAACTTCTCATTCTTTTCTTCCTCTTTGATCTCACCAACCAATTTATCCCAATTTCTTGTATAATGAGATGATGATGGATATAGGTTCTTTACATCTGCAAAGTCAAAAAGGCAGAAGTGATTAATCAATATCATTTGATTGTGTCAAGAATCCATAAACAATGTGACCATGGTGGTGTATAGAACATCTTATCAAACAGTATAGCCTCCTGAATTACAAGTTTATGGAAAGCATTTTTTTATATACACATCAATAACTAACTAGGTTTGTCCTTCTACAAGAATTAGCACATTCAAAATCTAGGATTTTCTTTGGAGAAAAACAAAACCAAAGTGTAGGTTATGGGGGCATTATATAAGAATAGATTGTTAATAACAGGAAACTAACTGAAGTACATAGACTTTCAGAGATGATACAAGCAATAATTTTTTTAAAAAGATGTTTTGTTAAAAATTCCTAGTCAGGCTGTGGGCTTGGCTCATGTGACAGAGTACCTGCTTAGCAAGGCCAAGGCCCAAACCATTTCCTCTAAAGTCAGGAATAAGATAAGGATGACTACTGTATTGCTTTTCAATGTAATACTGGAATTCCTAGCCAGAAGATTAAGGTGAGAGAGACATAAAAGGGATTCAATTAAGAAAAAAAAAAAAATCAAACAATCCCTATTTGCAGAATATAATCTAAAGGATCCTAGAAAGACTCTACCTCCAAACTCCTAGACCTGATCAGTAACTTTGCCAAAGTAGCAGGATACAAACAACCCACAAATATCAGTATTTTTCTGTATACCAACAATTAGCAGACAGGAAATCAGGAGAACAATTCAATTTGCAATAACAATTTTTTTTTAAAATCTAGGAATATACTTGAGGAAGTGAAGGACCTCTATAACAAAAACTAAAAAACAAAAACAAAAACTTTGAAGAAAGCAATTGAAGACACCAGAAAGTACCATCTGCACTGATCAGCAGAATATTGTGAAAATTGGTGGCTCGTGCCTGTAATCCTAAATACTCAGGAAGCTGAAATCTGAAGATGGAGGATCAAAGGTAGCCCAGGTAGGGAAGTCTGAGATTCATTTCCAATTAAGTACCAAAAAAGCTCAGAGACAGTAAACTGGCCCTGAGGTTCTAATCCCAAATCCAGAACAAACAAAAGAAAATTGCCATAGCCAAAGGTGATCTACACATCAGTGCCAATACTCATCAATATCCCAATGTCAATGAGAGAGAGAAAATAATCCAAACATTCACATTGAACCACACAAAAGGTCCCAAAGAGCCAGAGCAAATTTAGACAAAACAATTCTGGAGGCTATCACAATTCCAGACCTCAAACTTTACTATAGAGCTGTAGTAACAATACCAGCTTAGTACGGGCACAAAAATAGGTCCAAAGACTAAAAGAATAGCCTTGAGGACCCAGAAATAAACCCATATACTTACAGCCATCTAAAATTAGACAAGGATGCTAAAAATGTATGCTGGAATACAGTCTCTTCAACAAATGCTGCTGAGAAAACCACATATCCATATGTAAAAGGCTGAAATTGGATCCATTTGTCACCACGCACTAATAACAACTTAAAATGGATCAAAGACCTCAACATCAGACCTGAAACCTTGAAACTACTACAGGAAGGAGGAAAGACATCAGAACTTATTAGCATAGGGAGTAGAGTTCCAGGGGCTCAGCAAATTGAAGAGACAATCGACTAAAGGGATTGCATCCAACTAAAAATTTCTGCACAAGGGCATAGTTACTAAACTAAAAAAGATAGTCTACAGAATGGGAGATCTTTACCAGCTATATATCAGACAAAGGCCTAATATCCAGAATATACAAGGAGCTCAAGAAAGTAACCACCGATACAATAAATAAGCAAAGGAGCAAAATAGAAACATTCCAGAAGACTTTTTTTTCCTAATTGAATCCCTTTTTTGTGTCTCTCTCTTGCCCTATTCTTCTGGCTAGGAATTCCAGTATTACATTGAAAAGGAACAGAGTAGACATCCTTATCCTGTTCCTGATTTTAGAGGAAATGGTTTGGGGCCTTGGTCTTACTAAGCAGGCACTCTGTCACATGAGCTAAGTCTAGGAAGTTTTAACAAAACATCTGTTAAAAAAAATTAGAATTGCTTGTATCATCTCTGAAAGTCCTAATAAACACATGAGGAAATGCTCAGCATTCCTGATAATAAAGGAAATGCAACTCAAAATAACATGGAGTTTGTATCTCACCCTAGTAAGATTAGCCCGCCTTTTGAGGAGCTAGGATTTCAGGTATGAACTATTGGTGCCTGGCTTCACTTTTCATAGTTGTAAAATTGAAATCTTAATATCAACTTTGTGGTTATCCAAGGACACAGGAAGAGGAATCTCAAGTGTGTGGGGTTGTTTCTCTTCCCTCCTACAGCCTGTACAGGGGCGTCTGCTTAGCATAACCATCTCAGGCTTCTCTGCAACTTAATGGGTAGATAGAACAGGCAGATTTGGGGATCTGAAGTTTTTGAAGGGTGTGTACTTGAAAAGGGGAACAGTGGAGTTCATGAACTGAGGATCCTGATAGTCAGGAAAGGCAAACTACACAGCCACTCCTGATGCTTACTTTTCTTTTGCTCTTGCCTTTAAAAATTATGATGATGATAATGCATATTTTAACACAGTAAAGTGGTCAGTTTAATGAATTTTGACAGATGTATACTTCCATGTATCCAATCCCAAATCAAGACATAGAACATTTCCCAGCATTTCCTTGTGCTCCTTTTTACTGGGGAGATGACTCCCTGCAGGCAGTCCTTAGTCTGACTGCCTGCTCTGTAGATGAGTTTTATCTTTGTTTGGACTTGGATCCCATCAATGGAATTGTACAACATGTTGCCTCTATTACTTTTCTAGATGCTATTGTAATATATACCTACAAACTTAGTGGCTTAAAACAACCTAAATTTATTTCTTTTGTTTCTGTGTTAGAGGTCCAGTCTTTGGGCTGAAGTCTAGGTGGTCACAGGGTCTGTTCTTTTCTGAAGTCCCTTGGGAACAATCTGTTCCCTTGTCTGGGCCAATGATATCTTCTCCATCTTCAAAACCAACTGTTTACGGGCTGGGAATGTGGCTTAGTGGTAGAGTGCTTGCCTAGCATGCATGAAGCCTTGGGTTTGATTCCTTAGTACCACAAACAGAAAAAGTCCGAAGTGGAACTGTAACTCAAGTGGTAAAGTGCTAGCCTTAAGCAAAAAAAAAGAAAGCTCAGGGACAGTGTCCATGCCCTGAGTTCAAGCCTCAGGACTGGCACAATAAAAAACAAACCAAAAACAGCAACAACAACAACAAAAAAAACCCACAAAAAAAGCAGCAGTGTTACATCTCTGCCATTCTTCTCTAGTCACATCTCCCTCAGGCCACAGTTAAGAGGAAAGGTTCTAATGCATGTATGCATGCACACTAGTACTAGGGATTGACCTCAGGGCCTAAAGTTCCTTGGCATTTTGAGTTCATGGCTAGTGCTCTACTACTTGGGCCACACCTCCAGTTCTAGCTTTTTGCTGGTTAATTATTAGACAGATGAATCTTGAGACTTTGTCTACCCTTTGTCTAGCTGGCTATGAACCATGATCCTGATAGCTCAGATTCTGAGTCGTTATGATTATAGTTGTGAGCCATAGGCATCAAGACACATCTCTTCTCTTTAGATGACTCAGGTGGTTGGATTGGGCCCTGAGATAGTTTGGATGTAGTTGGCCCTAAAGAATCATTTGTTGAGCCAGGCAACGGTGGCTTACGCCTATAATCCTAGCTACTCAGGAGGCTGAGATCTGAGGATCATGGTTCAAAGCCAGCCCGGGCAGAAAAGTCCATGAGACTCTTATCTCCAATTAACCACCAGAAATCTGGAAGTGGTGCTGTGGCTCAAGTGGTAGAGCACTCACCTTGAGCTGAAGAGGTCAGGGCCAGTGCCGAGGCCCAGAGCTAAAGCCTCATAACCCATCAAAAAAAAAAGAAAAGAAACAAACAAAAATATACTAATGAGCATCTTTTAAAATATAGCCTTTGCTAAGAAAAAAAAAAAAAAGATGCTTTCTTAAAAATTCCTAGTCAGGCTGTGATCATGCATGGCTCTAGTGGTAGAGTGTTTGCTTAGCAAGAACAAGCCCTGAGTTCAAACCCCAATACTGCTAAAACAAAAATAACGAGTTCAAACCCCAATACTGCTAAAACAAAAATAACAAAACAAGGTCCTCTTTGCAAATAAGATTTAAATGGTAAAAATGTGACTTTCTTTAAGTAGACACTCTTAAGGAAAGAAATAAAGAGGAACTATATATAACTACCATACTATCAGTTAAGACTCCCATTACTATCTCTACACATTAAAAATGTAAGAATTGCCAAGTGCTGGTGGCTCACGCCTGTAATCCTAGCTAATTAGGAGGCTAAGATCTGAGGATCGTGGTTCAAAGCCAGCCTGGGCAGGAAATACCATGAGACTCTTATTTCCAATAAACCATCAAAAAACCAGAAGTGGTGCCATAGCTCAAGTGGTAGAGTGCTAGCCTTGAGCAGAAGAGCTGAGGGACAGTGCCAAGGCCCAGAGTTCAGCCCCATGATTGACAAAAAAATAAAACAAAAAACAAAAGTAAGAATTAAGAAGAAATTCCTGAATGCTGAAACTACCAGAGTATTTAGTAATGACTATATATAAATTATATATATAGTATAAAATGGGCACATCAGGGTAAACAAAGGTTACCTGCAACAGAGAAGCTACTAGCCTAGTGTGCCTAAAGGCACTATAAGGGCTAATCCAAAAACCAAAGAAATGAAGATGCTACAACATAAATAACTTTAAAAATAACTAAAGTCAGGCACTGGTGGCACATACCTGTAACCACTCAAGAGATCTGGGCTGAGAATGTGCCTTAGTGGTAGAGTGCTTGCCTAGCACGCATGAAGCCTGGGTTCGATTTCTCAACACAAACAGAAAATGCCAGAAGTGGCACTGTGGCTCAGTGATAGAGTGCTAGCCTTGAGCAAAATAATCCCAGGAACAGTGCAAGCCCCAGGACTGGCCAAAAGAGGCTGAGATCTGAGGAATCACAGTTCAAAGCTACCCCAGGAAGGAAAGTCTGTGAAATTCTTCTCCAATTAACTACTAGAAAACCAGAAGTGTCACTATGGCTCAAATTGGGAGAGTGCTATCCTTGAGCAAAAAAAACTGAGACAGCCCAGGCCCTGAGTTAAAACCCCTCAACTGAGAAGGAAAAACAAAAAACAAAAAAAACAAAAACCCCTAAATGACCTAGTAGGTGTTAATAACGAGTAGCTCTGTTTACTGTCCAATGAAAATATGAAACAGCCACACAGAACTTTAATATTTGTAGTTGAATGTTACTAAAACTAAGAAATAAAGGGAAATGCATTTAGTATGAAGTATATTTTATTTAATCTAGAATATTAAAAAAAATTTCATCTTAACACATGAACTCAAGAAAATATTAAACAAAATCCAACAAGACCCTGGACAGTTTTTCAAGGTAAATACACTATTTTGAAAAAGCAATCCATCTTCCCTGTATTGAACTTTTTTTCTTTGTATATTTTCATTAGTAGCCAAAACAAAAACAAAAGAAAAATGCTTGCAATGGGAAGTAAAGAGCTGGGAAACATGTATTTAATTAATTCTAATGCTGACTCCCAGAAAGGATGGGAATAGAGGTTTTAATCTCCATTTTACAGATAAGAAAGCTGGCCCAGAAAGGTTAAGTGACTTGCCCTTATCTACAGTCTACAGCTTGCAGTACACAGGAATCTGACAAGCATATTAATTCCTTACAAAAATGTAACAGGACAGGAGAAAGAACATCTTGAATATCTAAGGTATTGAGTTTAGTGGGGAAAAAACTTATTAACTTTAACACTAAAAAAAAAAAAAAAAAAACCTTGATATTTAATCTCAGAAAAACCCCAACACCTGGAGACAGGAGATGAACTACTGAGAGCTGAATAATCTAACGTCCTTATTCATTCACTGTATTATCAAATAACTGCAAAGATACTCCTGTCAGCAGAGACCATTTCTATTGTTAGAAAACGCAACAACAAGCAGTATCACACATGGGGTTAATAGAAGAACCAAACCCAGATTCTGAAGTCCTGCATTGTAGTTCTATACAATTTATCTGCCAGGTGATTTTTAAGATAGGTGTTTAACCTATCTTAGCAAACTGTGAAGTAGAAGAAACAATACAGGGTGTCCTGTTTTAGAAGTGAGCTGGGTGTTGGTGGCTCACACCTATAAACCTAGCTACTCAGGAGGTTGAGATCTGAGGATCAGGATTCAAAGTCAGCCTGGGCAGGAAAGTCCGTGAGACTCTGCTCTCCAATAAACTAGAAAACCAGAAGTGGTGCTGTGGCTCAAGGGGTAGAGCACTAGCCTTGAGCTGAAGACCTCAGGGATAGCACCCAAGACCAGAGTTCAAGCCAAAAAACTGACTGAAAAAAAGAAGTGAGGGGGGAGGAGGTGTGTGTGTGTGTGGGGGGGGGGAAACAGGAGGATGGGAAGGCATGGGAAGGGGAAACAAAGAAGGAGGCTACAATGCTTGATAAGAAGTATACTCATTATCTTGCCCATGTAATTGTAACCCGTCTGTACAGTATTTTCACAATTAAAAAAAAAAAAGAAAAAAAGAAGTGAAACATATTTATAGAGACTCACATTATATAAACCTCTGCCCCAGAATTTCTGTAAAGGGTCCCAGCCACAAGAAAAACACACAACATACCTTTTTAAGTATCAACTAGAAATATTTCAGTTCTTAAAAATTATTTGTTCATATCCATTTCCTGGCTTGCTCAACGATACTTCAGACTGGTTAAGACATCATAACTGGGAAAAGCTAAATGAAGGGCATATGTAAACTCCTATTTTTATCATTTCTGTGTCTAAAATTACCTCTAAATATGCACATGCGTGTGGCATGTGTGTGTGCACGCACACACACACCCACACACTCCCCTACTAAATAACTCATCTTCTAAAAGTTTGCCACAAGCAATCTGTTACAGAAGTAGTTAAAGTGTGAAAGTAACTGAGACACAATGTTAGCTTGATTCATTAAATTAGAGCATTAACTAACAAATCAAAAAGAAATGTCTTTATTCATTAATAAGGCTATTACAGTTGAAAGCAATCTTAGGTTATATTTCTAGAGTGTCCTTCAGATTAATTATTCCATTAGAAAAATGCTTATCTGCTTATTGCATATGTGAGAACTGACCTCAACACAACAGTATTCATCCCTCAAAGGGTTATAAAAATCAATCCTAGTTTTCCATTTCTTTCATAGTTTTTTTTTTCCTTAGGTACTCATTATCTGTTTTTGTTCATCTCTAAATTAGTAACAGAATAAATAAGTTTTACTCTTTGAAACCCTCATATTCTAGTAAATTAAGACCTGATAGTATCAGTAGAAGAAATAGGAATGAAGAGAAGGAAATGTATCAGGTTCAGCAAACTAACTTAAAATCAAAACAGAATATTAAAGTCACACAAAAAAAACAAACTCCAAAAAAAAAAACAAAAAAACTCCAACTAATATCATACGTTTACACAGTAAACAACCCCACTCCTCTGCTGCCATACATTTGTATTCTTACATTAGGGAACTGAAGCATTTATGAAAGGCTACTTTATATTCATTACAAAGTATAACTTTATTATAATTAATTTATCTTTTCTTGGCAACATAAATAATGAAGTAGAAAGAATGTTCATTACTATTTAATTTCAAATATACAACACAATATGAATTTAAAGCTATCCAAACAAACCTGCTATAAACTGTTTTGGTGTAGGCACATCTCCTTGCCCCTCTAGCTTTTCCCATCTCACAGCCTCTGGCTTTTTCATTTTAATTTCAATCTGAAGGAAACACAAAATAAAATCTATTATTCACTGTAAAATACATAAATCAGTAAAAATGCAATTTTCTTATGTCATCAAAATTTTATAAGAATTAATAATGTCCCTGACAGTTTGCTTGAATTACACAAGGTTAAATTCGAGGAATTATGAAATATTTATTTTGTTTCTACTCTAGAATTCACCCTTCAAAAACTAACACATACACCACATAAACTACAATTAAGAATCTTGTCCAGGTGCCCGTGGCTCACGCCTGAGCTGAGATCTAAGAATCATGGTTGGAAGCCAGCCTGGACAGTGAAGTCCATGAGACTCTTTTATTTTCCAATTAATCACAGAAAAAGCTCGAAGTGGCCCTGTGGCTCAAGTGGGAGAGTGCTAGCCTTAAGCAAAAGGAGCAGAGGGAGAGTGCCCAGGCCCAGAATTCAAGCCCCAGGACCAGCAAAAAAAAAAAAAAATTTGATATCTAAATGCTTACTTTTCTTCTAACAGAGCAATTCTGCCACCCAGAGGGCATTTGGTGTCAGTTATCACAACCACAATGTAATTATCTACTCCAAAAATACCTTCAAGGCCATTACTGAAAAACCCTGTTCTAAAGAAATTACTGGAAGAGCTTACTCCACTGTATAAAAATTGTACAAGTCTTTAAAGCACAGCTCAAGAGGTAGACTGCCAGGCTAGCAAGTGTAAAGCTGTGAATTCAAACTCCTGCTCTGTTAAAAAAACAAGAATACAACTAATGTTAACAAACTTACTAATACCTCGGACAAGTAGTCTGGGGGCTGGGAATGCGGCTTAATTTTAGAGTGCTTGCCTACCATGCATGAAGTCCTGAGTTCAATTCCTTAGTGCCACATAAACAGAAAAATCCAGAAGGGCCACTGTGGCCCAGGACTGGCAAAAAAAAAAAAAGTAGCAATTCAGATTTTTTTAGACTTTGTATACACATAAAGAGATTATTTTTATAGATTGGACCAAAGTTTAAAGATGGCATTTATAATTACATTTCACTCATACCTTTTACAAAAGCCTTTAGGTAATTTTATACAGTATACAATACTTTTAGAGTGCCAATGTTTTGATTGTCATATATGGTCAGGAGTAAAATTTTCTTCATTTGTGATTTTGAAGCATTCTAGACTTTGTATTTGAATACTAGGGATGTTCCACATGTATTAAACACCTACTATGAATAGAAATAGTCTTCAAGACTAGAGAATCGTGTGTATGTGCTGGCCTGGGGTTTGAATTCAGGGCCTGGGCATGGTCCTGAGCTTTTTTGCTCAAGGCTAGTGCTCTACCACTTGAATTTACCACTTGTTCTAAAAGCTCAAAAAAGAAGGCTGTGATGAAGAAAGGTTCCACACAGTCTAAAGGGCTCTGATAGTAGACCTCAAAGGTAAGGTCTGCAGAAGCAATAAAATGGCCTAAAAGTGGGGATTTGGGGAGTGAAAGATACAAACTCAGGAGTACAGAGAAGAGAATTAGCTCCAATGTAGGATTTACACCTTGACAGCTGATGCCAACATATGTATAAAAAGAAATAGAAGTTAGAGAGTGCTTCTGAACACTAGACTAAGTCCATTTATTACTTTAATATATATTTTTATTGTAAAGATACTGTACAAAGGGGTTACAGCTACATGATTAAATTAATGAGTACTTCCTATTGAGCATTGTTACCCTCCCCCTTTGTTTTTCCCCTACCATCCCTTCCATTCCCACCTCCCCAACTTCTCACCCCAACCTCCCCCCCCCACCGAAGCTGTAAAATGTAGTAGCATTCTAATAGCACTTTTGCACTAATCAAGGCGATCCTCACAATCTGCTCTTATCCCTAACATAGTCAAAATGCATAATGCTTTCATCCCTACTGTTAAAAACTTAGCAAAGACTATGTTTGGTGGCACTGACTACTGAGGAGGCAGAATAGAACACAAGTTCAAGGCGAGCATGGACACACTATTGCAACAATTAAGAAAGACTGGACATGTAGTTCAGAGTTACAGTACTTTCCTAGCATATACCAGACCCTGACTTCAATTTCTAGTACCAAGAGTGGGGAAAAATATAAAAACAAAACAAAAAAGTGTAGCAAGACCATTAATCATAGTACTAAATAGTATTATATATGGTTTAAATTAAAAATCAAATTCATAATTTAATTATTTTCTATGACAAGATCATTACTTTTGTAAATAGAAAAAAAATTTTTTTTTTGGTCGGTCAAATGGGGCTTGAACTCTGGGCCTGGATGCTGTCCCTGCACTCTTCAGCTCAAGGCGAGCACTATTGAGCCACAGAGCAACTTCCGGCTTTCTAGTGGTTTGTTGGAGATAAGAGTCTCATGGACTTTCCTGCCCGGGCTGGCTTTGAACCGCGATCCTCAGATCTCAGCCTCCTGAGCAGCTATGATTACAGGTGTGAGCCACCGGTGCCAGACTAGAAAAAAAATTTTGAAACATACCTAACATATAGAGAAGCCTATTCACCCATTGCATTTATTTCAGATGGTTCATTTAAATCAGCAATTCCTAGCCATCTTTCTCTCATCTGCATTCTGTAAGACAATCTCCAAATTGTACTTTAAAATACCTTAACAAAGAACGAACATAGAAAACCCAGCATATGTACTATGTGTACACACACACACACACAAAATTTTTGAGACAGTGTTTCACATTTTTCCCAAATAATTACTCAAGCAATCTTCCTGCCTCAACCTCCCAAGTAGCTGGAAGTACAGGCACATGCAAATGTGCCTAGATTTCAGTCAATATTTTAATTGGACATGATTTAATTGTTTGTAGGGAAGTGTTATAGTTTCTGAGTCTATTTTCTTTATGAGAACAGAAATGTTTTCAAAACAGAACTGTTTTCAAAATAAGAGAAATACATAAAACAAATGTCACTGGCCAAAGGCAAAGTATCTTTAATGTAATGTTCATGCTTAAATTCTGCTAAAAAGAAAACCAACATTTGTTCATGCTTAAGTCCTGCTAAAAGGAAAACAAGCATTTTACAAGAAATCTCTAGAATTTCCTTTAGTGAACTATGACTAATATCACTAACGTAAAATGGCACTAATATTTTTTCACAGATATTATGTGATAGTACTTTGGTTATTTCGTTTTTTGTTGTGTTTTTTTTTTGTCAGTCATGGGGCTTGAACTCTGGGCCTGGGAGCTGTCCCTCAGCTCTTCAGCTCAAGGCTAGCGTTCTACCACTTGAGCCATAGCTCCACTTCCAGTTTTTTTCTGTTTATGTGGTGCTATGGAATCGAACTTGGGGTGTTATACATGCAAGGCAAGCATTCTACCACTGACCCACCTTCCCAGCCGTGCTTTTCTTTTTTTTTTTGGCAGTCCTGGGGTTTGAACTCAGGACACTGTCCCTGAGCCTCTCTGTGTTTAAGGCTAGCACTCTAGCACTCTACCACTTGAGCCAAAGCGCCACTTTTGGCCTTTTCTGTATATGTGGTACTAAGAAATTGAACCCAGGTGCTGTAGAAAACAAGATAAAAATATAGGTATAGATCTTGATACTGTTCCATTAGGCCCCTGCATTCCCCCAGTGGTGAGGCTTGAGGAAACCTAAGGATTCTTGCTTAATAAGCAAGTTACTCTACCTTGAGTCCTGGATTTGAAAAGACTTAAAACAATTCTCTAGCATCACTGACAAGAACATATTCAATGAACAGTTAATAAACACAAGCAAATTAGTACTTTTACTCATAATCTGTAACTCTAACTATATAACTATAAAATTACAGTAATTGTTAAGCCAACCAATTACTAATAACATAACTACATTTCAACTATGCATCAATGAAAATGGTCACCATTGCTATAAAATAGTCTTTCAAATTACTTGTCTTCTTTCCCAGAAGTTACAGCATAAGCCAAAAGGCAGAGTAAAACTAAACTGGCAAACTTAAGGAGGTTTGATTTTATGTTTATCCCATGATTCTTTATTGTTTTTGAAATTATACTAAATAAATGTACATACTATGTTTGTACCTTTAAATATCCATATATTCTAAACCCCTTCTAAGAAATAAAAGTTTATCAATTAAAAAAAAAAAAAAGAAATTGAACCCAGGGCTTCTTCATGCCTGCTGGGCAAGCACTCTACCAACTAAGCCACATTCACAGCCTACGTTTGTTATTTCAAGAGTTATTGCTGAGGTAACTCATCAAAAGGGAACAGAGGAGCCATGCACTAGTGGCTCACACATATAATCCTAGCTACGGAGGAGGTTAAGATCTGAGGATCACAGTTCAAAGCCTGCCCAAGCAAGAAAGTTCATAAAACTAATCTACACAATTAACCACCAAAAAACTGACAGTGATAACCTTAAGCAACAAAGGCTCAGGGACAATGTCCAAGCCCTGAGTTTAAACTATGCATAGGACTGGTGTGCATACGCACGCGCGTGCACATGAACGCAAGCACGCACGCACGCACGCGCGCACGCACACACACACACACACACACACACACACACACGAATGGAAGAGCTCAATAGCTGGCAATGACAAGCAACAGTTACCAAAAAGAGCTATTAACATCATCCTAAAATTTTAAAACTGAGTCTTGCACCCTTAATTTTCAACTTATCTGGACATGATAGCAGGGAAAAGGGTACATATATTGGGCATACTGAACTCATTCCCAGGGCATCCTATAGTGAATATTCACTCAAGTTCCTGGACTACCTACTCTTTGTAAAGTTCCTTGTTCCACCCAAAGAGCAGCACAGACTAGCACTCACATCTACTGAAAGCCACTGTAACCTGAGTAATTGTGCAATATGAATAAAGAGGCTTTTATAAAGCTAGAGTCAAAAGCTCTTAACAACAACCTGTTTCAATTGAGACAGGCTGACCTGAACTTGAAATTATACTTATTCTATTCATTAAATAGCAGCATCTACTAAGCCTTTTAAGGGAACTGTCTTAAAAGGTATAAAGGAGGGAAGGACTGATTTTGTGTGAATTCCTTTTTATACCTACTTCACTTTCAATGCTTATACATGCTTTTAGAAATAAAGTGTAAGTCTTTATTCTGGAATACATTTCTAGAGTTGTCAGTCTAATTTCAAAGGTTTTTATTTGTTCCAACTATGAATAAATTTATCTCATTTTCACTTACACAAAAACATTTTTGAAGGTTAACTTAAAACCTTATTAAGTTGCATATTGTTCTTGTTTTTCTCCCCCCCACACACACCTTTTTTTTTTTTTTTGTGGTCATGAGGCTTGAAGTCAGGGCCTTGTCACTGTTCCTAAGGTTCTTTTGATGAAGGCTAGTGCTCTACCACTCTGAGTCACAGTGCCACTTCCTGTTTTCATTTTTCACAGGAAAGATCTTCAAAACATCCAAATATGCCAGTATAGTATCTACAAGCTAATAAGAGTCCTTGGCCAAACATGGTGGCTCATGCCTGTAATTTGCTATTCTCGAGAGTGAGGCAGGAGGGTAGTAAGTTTAACACTTAGGCAAAGTTGACAAGACCTACCTCAAAACAAAAATATTAAAAGGAAGGGCAGGGGCCATGGTTCAAGAGGTAAAAAGCTTGGCTATGATAAACAAGGCCCTGGGTTTAATCCCTAGCATCACACTACAACAACAAACCCTCCCTACTACTAAGATTACCCATTTTCAACATTCTATGTACTACCACCACTTCTGTGAGGTCTCTCTGTGTAACAGTATTAATGTTTTTCCAATGAAAAGAACTTCAGATTTAAAAGAGAAGCCATTGTGATTTCTTTTTTTTTTTTTTTTGGGGGGGGGGGGGCCAGTCGTGGGGCCTGAACTCTGGGCCTGGGCACTGTCCCTCAGCTCTTCAGCTCAAGGCTAGCGCTCTACCACTTGAGCCACAGCACCACTTCCGGCTTTTTTCTTTTTGCTTATGTGGTGCTGAGGAATTGACAGGGCCTCATGCATGCAAGGCAAGCGCTCTACCACTGTACCACCTTCCCAGCCCCACCACTGTGATTTCTAACCAACCATGGCATTAAGGCACCTTCTTCTTAAAAAGTGTTAAGATCCTACTCATTGGAACAAACTAGTGGCAAAGGGATCTTTTCTAAGTCAGTTTACTGGAAATTTTTCCTCAGTCATGCGGCTTGAACTCAGAGCCTGGGTGCTCTCTCTGAGCTTTTTTGCTCAAGGGTCTTGCTCTTTTGAGCACTTTTGAGCTACAATTCCACTTCCGGGTTTCTGGTGGCTAACTGGAGATAAAAGATCTCACAGACATTCCTGCCAAGGATGGCTAAAAATTAAAAGTTAACTATAGTAAAATTATTTTAAATAATATATCGAGAAGAAAAGAATATACTCCAAAATCTATAATCTGAAGCTATCAGCAACTTACACATGCAACACTTCAGTGCTATACCACCACTGTATCAAAAGGCTAAAAAAAAGCCCAACATTTACATATTCAGATAACCAACAGTACTCCTACTTCATTACATTCTCTCTGGGATTTTCTACATAATATTTCACTTTAATGAAACATATAAATAATGGTTGTCATGGATATACAACATTTATTCAACTTTAAAGGTAGGAAGAAAATAAAATTCCCAAAAAGACATAAGCAAATCTGGGCACCGGTGGCTCACATCTTAGATTGTGGTTCAAAGCCAGCCCAGATGGGAAAGTCTGTGAAACTCTTATCTCCAATTAGTCACCAGAAAACTGGAAGCAGAGCTGTGGCTAAAAGTGGTAGGGCCAGGCGCCGTAATCCTAGCTACTCAAGAGGCTGAGATTTGAGGATCGGATTCAAAGCCAACCCAGGCAGGAACGGTCCATGAGACTTTTATCCCCAATAAACCACTATGTAAGTGGTGCAGTGACTCAAGTGGTAGAGCACTAGACTTGAGCTGAAGAGCTGAGGGACAGCCCTCAGGCCCAGAGTTCACGCCCCATGACTGACCAAAAAAAAAGTGGTAGGGTGCTAACCTTGAGCAGAAGAGCTCAGGGACAGCACCCAGAACCTGAGTTCAAGTGGGGGGGCTGATATCTATAGTTCTAGCAAGTGAGGAGACTGAGATATTAGGATCCAATATCAAAGGTGATCCGGGCAGACAAAACCTTTAAGACTCTGATCTCTGGGGGTGGGTGGTGGGGCTGGAGAGGGGAAGGGATGGGAAGAGGAAACAAAGGAGGAGGCAAAAATGCTTGATAACAAATATACTCACTATCTTGCCCATGTAATTGTAACCTATCTGTATGGTATTTTCACAATTAAAAAAAAGACTCTTATCTCCATTTGGCCACACAAAAGCTGGGAATAGAGATATGGCCCAAGTTGTAGAGCGCCAGTGAAAAAGCCAAGAGAAAGGAAGACACTGAAATCAAGCCCAATACTGGCACTCTTACAAAAAGCAAAGAAGTTCACTTAAACCATAAATTTCACAAAACCATTCATTTAAAGCAAATTCTAAACAAAATACACGCTTTCCTCAATTCATGAAGATTCATTAAATACTTTCAATTCACTTAATACATAGAAAAGAAAATTGACTATTTCCTTACCATCACCAGTTAATAAAAGCCTCAGTAACCTAGATTTTGTTTTGAATATTTTCTAACACTGTCTCCCTCTGCTGTTTGAAAAAAGAAATGACTCAAAGATTTCATCATTCATTTTCTCAGGATAAGAAATCCTTTTATTTTTACAAAACACAGCATAAATGTAGTCTGGTAACAGTTACATTTTGCACCAGTTTGATTAATTTAGTTAACTGTAAACGTAGGGATAATGTTTGCAATCCATATAGTCCTGACTCCCCCCCAACCATAGTAAAACCAAGAACAAAAACAATGCTTAGCTGGGTGCCGAAGGCTCAAACCTGTAATCCTAGCTACTCAGGAGCCTGAGATCTGAGGATCATGGTTCAAAGCCTCTTATCTCTTATCTCCAATAAACTACTAGAAAATTGTAAATGGTGATGTGGCTCAAGTGGCAGAGTGCTAAAGAGCACAGGGACAGTGCCTAAGCCCAGAGTTCAAGCCCACGACCCACCAAAAATAAAACAAAAAAACAATGCTTACTTCCTAAGGTTAACATCATAATTCATTTTAGATTAATTCACCATAACAAATTAACTTACCAAATAAAAATAAAACATAGAAGACATTTATACTAAAAAATTATTCAGTTGATCTGAAACATTAACTTCATTTGTATTTCAAATATGTGAAACTAAGTCATTCATCCCCTACTCACATAAATCAATTTAAACTTAAATGCCTTCTGATGGAAGACATTTAAAGATGAAGCCACTTTTTTTTTTTTTTGGTCCGGTTGTGGGGCCTGAACTCTGGGCCTGGGCACTGTCCCTCAGCTCTTCAGCTCAAGGCAAGTGTTCTACCACTTGAGCCACAGCACCACTTCCGGCTTTTTTTTCTGCTTATGTGGTGCTGAGGAATCGAACCCAGGGCCTCATGCATGCAAGGCAAGCGCTCTAAGATTTTTATGTCAAATATACACAAAGAAACCAAACCGGTAATTTCTTGGTCTGTCTTCCTCTCACATCTACCCAGTGTTAATATTAACTCAATTATTTTTTTGTTTCTTTCCTGGTGGTACCTGGTTTTAAACTCAGGCCTGTGCTTCCTCAGCCTGCACTCTACCATTCAAGCCACTCTTCCAACCTGGCTTTTTGCTGGTTATTTCTGAAATGGAGTTTCCTGGGCTTTTCTGTTCGGGCTAGCTTCAATAATCCTCTCAACCTCCCAGAGATGCCTCCCTAGTAGCTAGTTAGGATTATAGGCACGAGTCACCAGTTTGGCTTCAAAGTTATTTGCCAAATTCTATACTATGTTAACAGGATTAAGTGATGGACTGAAATTCTGGTTAAGATTTAATTTCTTTTCCCACTTTCTTCTGACACACATCTTGTTTCATTTTCCTCATTAACTTACTAGTTTTATGGTTAGCAAACAGAGGAAAGTCTAGTCAGGTGCTGGTGGCTCATGTATGTAATCCTAGCTACTCAGAAAGCTCAATCTGAAGACTGCAGTTCAAAGCCTGTGAGACATATCTCCAAGTAAACATCAAAATGCTGGAAATGGAGCTGTGCTCAAATGGCAGAATGCTGCCTTGAGCAAAACAGCTCAGAGACAGTGCCCAGACCCTGAGTTCAAGTCTCAAGACTGGCACCCCCCCCCCCAAAAAGGCCTTTAATTAGATGCAAGAAAACTACTTCTTTACTTAGTATTTCCTGCTCTCTTTGTGTAGCTATCCTTTCTGTATGACCAGTTACTCTTCATGGCATTGATGGATTCAGATCCATGTCCATGTGCATGACTCTAGCAAGTGAGAAGCTATTTCAAAGCCCAGTGCTATTCCTCCTCAAAAAAGAAACTTAAAGATATAAGGGTGAGTATAGTTATACACAACATGTTTTAAATATTAAAAAGATTCTAGCTGGCCTTTATAATTCATTTTCATTATCTATCATAAATTCAAAAACATTCAATTTTATAGCAATTTTATAGCTGAAAAAACTTGAGTTTATTTAGCCTATAACCCTCATTGTACAAATGCTGGAAACTTAGGCCTAAGAATAATTTTGTGAATAAATTTACTGGGCATAAAAACAGCCAGAGGCAGGGTTTCTGATTTTTAATTCTGTATTTTCCCTACTAATTTACCTTAAATATCACTGAATTTCTTAAATATCACTCAATATTTAAACTACTTATTTTTGAATACAAAGGAATCTAAACATAACTGTAACTCAAACTGTAATTTATTCACCATTCCTTCATAATAAAGTAACTCAAAATTCAGCTGAAGTAAAAAATAAAGCAAGAACCCAACTCTGTCTTTATAGGGTTTTTGTTGTTGTTGTTTTTTGCCAGTCCTGGAGCTTAAACTCTAGGCCTGGGTGCTGTTTTTGAGTTTTTGTGTTCAAAGTTATGCTCTACCACTTAAGCCACAGCCTCCACTTGGAGATAACAGTCTCAGAGATGGGCTGGGAATGTGACTTAATGGTAAAATGCTTGCGTCGCAGGCATGAAGCTCTGGGTTTGATTCCTCAGTACCATATAAACAGAAAAGCCAGAAGTGGCACTAGCCTTGAGCAAAAGAAGCTCAGGGACAGAGCTCTTAAGTTCAAGCCCCAGAAATGCGGAAAAAAAAAAAAAAAAGTAGCTAGGATTACAGGTATGAGCCACCAGTACCCAGCAGTTGTTTGTATTTTTAAATTCATTAGGCACAATGAAAAAAAAAAGTGTATTAAAAAGACAAAACTGACAAACTAATGACAAGAGACACTGATAGCACCAAAGCTTACAAAGGCTGATTACTATTATTATTATTTTTTATTTTTTGGTTGGTCATGGGGCTTGTACTCTGGGCTTGGGTACTGTCCCTCAGCTCTTCAGGTCAAGGCAAGCACTCTATACCACTTGAGGCCACAGCACCACTTCCTGTTTTCTGGTGTTTTACTAGAGATAAGCGTTTCACAGACTTTCCTGCTTGGGCTGGCTTTGAGCCATGATCCTCAGATCTCAGCCTCCTGAGTACAGGTGTGAGTCACCAGTGCCCAGCTTATTACTTTTAAGACAACATCTTAATATATAAGCACAGGTTAGCCTTGAACTAGTGCTCCTTCTGCCTTTACTTCCTGAATGCTTGGATTATAAGATAAGCCCTATTATATCTGCCTATACCAATGTCTATCTTTACTGAGAAATAGCACTACCTTCATAACTATATAAACATCATACAAGCCAAATGGATTTTTACATTCTCTTGTATTAAAAATGTACAAAGTGGTTTAAAAACAAAAATCATTGTTCTTTATATCTGTCCCTTTTACTTTAAAGGTATTGGTTTAGAAGAAGCTAGAAGTTTATTAAACACAGGGTATTTTGTTCATCATTACTTACATATTTTGAATATATTACTAGAATAATCCTTTTCAATTTCCTTACCTTTGTTGAAAGTACTTTAAATGTGCTCTGTTCTGGTATTATAGGATGAAGCAGTCTCAGTTTCAAATTATAATCCTCTCCAGAAGAAAGTTTTACCAAAGCAGACAACTATTGAACACAAAATACATTTTATAAATGTATAAAGGGTAAAATAGTTAAACTGAATATATAGAACTTCAATTCTGTAGATCAGGGACTGTAAATACAGTATCAGATTTATGTGAATTTTCTTATATATAAAATAGCAAAAATATCATGTTTGCCACATATTTAATATTCAAATGTAAACAAAACATACCACACAAGAACAAAGTAATGTAGTAAAAAGCATGTAATAAAAAGCTATTCCTATACTAATCATGTAATTCTGCCACTACTTTTCTGAAACATCATAAAGTTCCCACTAAATGCTAAGAAATCAAGTAGCTAAAATAGTCGTTTAATACGCTTAGTAATTCTAAGACATGTAGATCACACAACAAATTATGAAGTACACTATACAGCAAAATTATCTATCTTACTGTCAACAAATTCTCCCTTGCATTCCAAATCTGAATAAAATGTACATCTAACTATCTTTTTTGTTTTTGTTTTTGTTTTTTTTTTGGGTCCGGTCATGGGGCCTGAAATCGGCCTGGGCGCTGTCCCTCAGCTCTTCAGCTCAAGGCTAGCACTCTACCACTTGAGCCACAGCACCACTTCCGGCATTTTTTCTTTTTGCTTACGTGGTGCTGAGGAATCGAACCCAGGGCTTCAGGCATGCAAGGCAAGCACTCTACCACTGAGCCACTTTCCCAGCCCCAACATCTAACTATCTTATCTCAAAACTTCTCAAAACTTAAAATAATTCAAACAGTGAAAACAATGATTCATATTTTATTCAGTGTTTTTCCATATAATTTCAGGAAGACATGGCATCTCATAAACTACCCCAAATAAATCTCCCCATGAATGTCTCAAGGGCTAAATACCTCTTTTTCAGAAAATTCCACATTTACATCATTCTTCTGAACATTCTTTATCATAAGTGTAATGATTACTTGAGATTCTGTCTGATACCAATCATACCTATCAAAAAAGAAAGGAAAAACCCCTTAAAACAGGACTTTTAATTTTCTTGAAATTGCAAAATAAAAACTAGTAAATAAGTAACAAGAGCTCCACCTTGAGTAACAAAATGGCAGAGTGTGCTAAGCACATTATACACAATATTTTCCCCTTCAATCCAAGGTATGAAAAAGACCCATGTGTCAAGAGATTTCTCTATAAATATCTTTCACTCTGAAAGCTCTAAACATGCAGGAATCCTCACTTTCAATTTAGTCAAGAATGTAATTTCCCCGAGTCTGAGCTATTTATCCTGCCACTATTCTATCCCCAGAAAGAAGCACAGTGCTAACAACACAATATACTTAACAAATAAAATGTTAACTTATTTTATGTTCAGAACACTATAATTACTACTTGATGTTTAGGTATCCTATTCTTGCTGTGGCCCTAGGCAAGTCAAGTTTCTTACTTCTAGGTACTTGAAATTCTAGCCTCTATTTCTCCAGAAGGAACATGAGTAAATTGTTTTTGTTTTTACATTACCTAAGTTAAGTTAGTTCAGGTAATTATGTAAAAAACAACTTGATTAAAGAAATGAACTTTAACAGTTTCACAGTTTGCCCCTGAAATTCAGTGAGGATGCAGAGCTCCAGATCACACCTCATGCCTAACAATTCTAACACAAGTTGTACACAAGGCTAAGGAATACCTAAAAATAAAGTTAAAAGAACAGCCAGTTGCTTATCCTTTATAATTACTGTCCTCAGCAATATTAACTTTCAACTCAAGCAGAAAATTCCTATGAAAAAATGTACTCGAACTGGAGGTGTGGTTTAGAGAGCATCTACTTAGCAAGCTTCAAGCCCCGAGTTCAATCTCCGGTATAGCTAAAAACAAAATTAAAAAAGAAAAATAATTTACTCCAAATTAATAGGCAGGGCAGGTTACAATTCTGTTAATACTACAAACTCATTTTATGTGTATACCGACATCAATTTAGCTAGAAAAATAGTTCCCCTAAATACACAGAAAGTTTTAAGACATGTTTTGAATTCATATAAACATTAACACATATCATTAGGCAGGCTTAAAGTTTTTAACAGGGCTATAAAAACATTTTTTAAAATAAAATTATGAAACACTTAAAATTATGTAGTCAGGACTTGATTTATGAAAAAGAAATGCTTACTTGATTTTTGACTGAGTCCGCTGGGATACAGATTGATTCTGGCAAGTTGAAAGAAAAAGATTTTTACAAATTTGATAAGCAACTATATTAAAATGTATGTATTATTCATTTATCCTCTTGATATGACTACATGAAAATTTTTTTCAAAGGTAAAACATAGTATTTGTAAGTGTTAAATCATACAGTAAGTGTTAAATAATACAATAATCACAAATAAGTAGAATAATCACTTTAACAATTTTATTAGTTTTTGTTTTGTTTTGTTTTTTGAGTCCAGTCGTGGGGTCTGAACTCTGGGTCTGGGCGCTGTTCCTCAGCTCTTCAGCTCAAGGCTAGCACTCTACCACTTGAGCCACAGCACCACTTCCGGCTTTTTTCTTTTTGCTTATGTGGTGCTGAGGAATCAAACCCAGGGCCTCATGCATGCAAGGCAAGCGCTCTACCACTGAGCCACCTTCCCAGCCCCAATTTTATTAGTTTCGATTAAAAGCAAAAATTTATTCACAAGGTATGACAAGGTCTATAGATGCCACCTCAGTACCAAGACCCTTCATTTACTATTGCAACTAGTAAAGACTATTTGTACCACAGTTTAAAATAATAATAATAAAGCTTAATACCAGGTTTGGTGGTACACTGCTGTAATCCTAGTACTCTAGAAGCTGAGACAAGGCCAATCTGGTTTAAGTGCAAAGATTACCTAAAAAAAAACTCTTCTAGGGCTGGGAAGGTATCTCAGTGATAGAGTGCTTGCCTTGTATGCATGAGTCCCTGGGTTTGATTCCTCAATACCACACAAGCAGAAAGAGTTGGAGTGGAGCTGTGGCTCAAGGCTAGCCTTGAGAAGAGATGAGGGACAGCACCCAGGCCAACAGTTCAGGTTCCACAACAGACAAAAAAAAAAAAAACCTTCTAAAGCAATAGAAGGTGTGATTAAAAGGCACAAAGCCATCCATCCATGAGTGAAATAACTGAGTAAGAGCACAATAAATCCCTTGTCCATGAGCCCTGGATGTGGCATTAAAAAAAAAAAGGACAAAACAACCATCACAAAAAAAAAAAAAAAAAAAAAAACCTTCCCAAACCAAGTGCCTGTGGTTCACACCTGTAATCCTAGTTTCTCAGAAGCTGAGATCTGAAGATTGTAGTTCAAAGCCAGCCCAGGCAGGAAAGTCCGTGAGACTCTTATCTCCAATAAGCCACCAGAAAACCAGAAGTGGCACTGTGGCTCAAATGGTAGAGCACTAGCTTTGAGCTGAAGAGCTGAGGGACAGCACCCATCCCCAGAGTTCAAGCCCTATTACTGACCAAAACAAACAAACAAACAAAAAAAAACCTTTCCAGCCAGGCACTGATGGCTTATGCTTGTAATCCTAGCTACTAAGAGTAGACTGACATATAAGGATCAGTGGTAGAGCGCTTCCCTTGCATGCATGAGGCCCTGGGTTCGATTCCTCAGCACCACATAAGCAAAAAGAAAAAAGCCGGAAGTAGAACTGTGGCTCAAGTGGTACAGCGCTAGCCTTGAGCTGAAGAGCTGAGGGACAGCGCCCAGGCCCAGAGTTCAGGCCTCACGACCGGACCCCCAAAAAAAAAAAAAAGGATCAGAGTTCAAGCCAGCTCTGGCAGAAAAGGACAGAGAAGTCAGTGAGTCTTACCAGCAAAAAGCTGGTGAAAGAGTGGTTCAGTTGAGTGCCAACATTGAGCAAAAAAGCTAAGGGAAAGCTCATCAAAATTCTGAGTTCAAACACAATACCAGTACCAAAATAATAAGCCTTTCTAAGGGTCTGACTAGAAAAGTTTATGTATAATACTAAGACATAACAACTCCCTTAACTGATTATGACATTAGCATTTTAAAACTTTTTTTTTTTTTTGGTCCCAGGGGTTAATCTTAGGGCCCGAGCTCTGTCCCTAATTATTAGTCTCTTTGCTCAAGGCTAGTGCTCTACCACTTGAGCCACACCTCCATTTAACTGCTGAACTACTCAGATTTTCCTAAACTACATGTGCACTGGTTAAGACTATGTATACAAAGCTAAAGAATGTCTTCCATCATATGTTGCCTCTAAACCATCCCTAAATGAAAAAGGGAGAAACTGGGTAAACAACACTAGAAATCTGAGTCTAACTCAGAACTTCTCCTCAAGTGAATGAATGAAAAATAATAAGGATTTAGATATCAAGTGGAAATACTGACTAGAGTAGAGTATTTCAGTTCATTCTAGAGTCAGTATAAAAGTAGACTAATAATGCACGAAGGCTATAGCACCTGTTAGTAACAATTTGTTTCTTGTTTCCTGCTGCTTTAAAATCTATGTCATTTTGTTATTTGAAGACCTAGTCTGAATCTCAAATACTATAAAAACTGATCAAAACTAGTAAAGATAAAACAAGAAGCCAACTTCTGAAAACCTCTTAATTCATTCTCCACCCACCACTAGAAATTATGCAAGTATAAGGACAGATAGGCTTCTCTTTTGAAGATTTCCCAAACCCTCATCACTACATACACATATATTTTGCCTGAAAACAGATAAACTGTTAACCTCCGTTTACAAAGGAAGAAATCTCATGAAGTGACTTTCTCAATGTTACAAAATAATTTTGGAAGAGTGAGATGTAACTCTTCCTTGAGAAATGAAGAAAGCAATTCAAAAAAGTTAACTGTCCATAGAATAAGCAAGGACTATTCATACATCTCCCAACTCCTTGTAATTTTCCTTCTTGACTAAATGTTGATGTCTATTGTTAAACTAGTACTAAGCATAATTTAACAACATATAAGCCTATAAGGATTAAAAAAAAAAAAATCTGACTTTTTTTTGTTTTTGTCAGTCGTGAACTCTAGGCTTGGGCACTGTCCCTGCGCCTTCAGCTCAAGGCAAGTGCTCTAACGCTTGAGCCACAGCACCACTTCCGGTTTTCTAGTGGTTTACTGGAGATAAGAGTCTCACAGACTTTCCTGCCTGGGCTGGCTTTGAACCTCGATCTTCAGATCTCAGCCTCTTGAGTAGCTAGGATTATAGGCATGAACCACTGGCGCCCGGCTCCTGACATAGTTTTTAATAACTAAAAATGCCTGAAAAATCTTCGACTCCAAAACAAGAAGAAACATTAACAATGAGTTAGATATAAGCATTTCAATTTTACATTATACCATGTGTTTTAAGTCTAATCATAAAAGTCCTACTAGAGAGGGAGGGAAATCAGGCACCGTTGGCTCAGGCCTGTAATCCTCAGGCTGAGATCTGAGGATCGCAGTTTGAAGCCAGCCTGGGCAGAAAAGTCCTCGTGAGACTCTTATCTCCAATTAACCACTCAAAAACTAGAAGTGACACTTTGGCACAAGTGATAGAGTGCTAGTCTTGAGCACAAAGGGCTCAGGAACAGGACCCAAGCCGTGAGTTCAAGTCCCACAACCAATGAGAGAAAGAGAGAGACAGAGAGAGATGAAGAAAAAGAGAGACAGAGAGAGAACATGAGGGAAGAGGTGACATTGTCTAAAATGAAATGTACCCATTACTTGATTTATATAACTATAACCCCTCTGTATACCACCTTTATAATAACAATAACTAGTGATTACAACTATTCAACCTGAGAGAAATGAGATAATATTTTTGCAGTTATTTGGCAGTAAAAAGATAGGAAGTAATTACCCTGGCCATACAAAAACAAACCAAATCAAACTACGTACTAAAACATCCAATAATTTTCATGACTATAAACTTGTTTAATTTACTTCATCAAAAATTATTTCATTTCAGTTACAAAAACAATTAGCATTTAAATTCAACTGCTGAATATATGAGAGCAAGCTCATCCCATCTCACATATTTCTCAGACATATAAGAAATTTTATGTATTTATAAATTAAAAACACCAAGGATGAAATTTTGGACTTACCACCTCAGATTCTGTTCCTATAAAACATAAAAAAGCATTTTCAGATAGCAGTATATTTATAGGAAGTTAGAAACATGATTTCTATGTCACCAACATACTGATTAAGAAAGTTAATTCCGTAAACCCTCTCCTCTGTACATCATCTTTATAATAATTTTTAAAAATTTTTAAAGCTAAATCACCTATATCTGTTTTGTTGTTGTTTGGGTTTTAGCAATACTGGGGTGAGAACTTGGGGCCTCACATTTGCTAGGCAAGCACTCTGTAATTTGTGAGGGTCTCCAATCCTCTCCATACATTTCAAATGAAAGAGAAGTTGGCTTAATTCCGAATGCTGCAATTATTTTAGATTCACTTAATTCTTACTGGTAACAGCATGATTCTCACATAAACAAATTCATCACTTTCAAACTAAGAAACTAGGAAAAAATAAGTATGTCTTTGGAAATCCACACAAGGAAATAGGTACTCCTTAAATTATAACTTTAAAAACCAATGTTGCCAGGTGCTAGTGGCTCATACCTGTAATTCTAGCTACTCAGAAGGCTGAGATCTGAGAAGTGAAGGTGCGCGTGGGTGTGTGTGCATGCCAGTACTGGGCTGGACCTTACAAGGTGACCTCTATTCCTAAGTTTTTTTGCCACTGGAGCCATACCTCCAGTTCTAGCTTTTTGGTGGTTAATTAGAGATAGGAGTCTCAAACTTTCCTGCCCAAGCTGACTTTGAACCTCACTTCATTTCACATTAAAAGACTATGATTTCAAAACGTATAAAACATACCATTCTGAGGTTCCTGACACCTTTTAATCCAGACACTGAAATCTGCATCTGCACCTAGAATGAAGGAAAAACTGTAATATCATTCATCTTCCAAATGCAACATACTGAACAAATGATTAATGTCCTAACACTGTTCTAGGCACTAGGGATTCAGCAGTAAATATAAACATTCACTATCCTAACAGCTTTTAATAACCTTAATGTTACATCTATCAATAAAACCAAAGGTTTTCCATTTAGATGTTTATCTTAGAAAATTGTTTTACGTGTCAAATTAGTTTTAACTACAGTTAACCTCACCAGTTACCAAGGTATCATACACACTTCCTCCCAATACTCAATTCTTTTTTTTTTTTTCTGGTTGGTCGTGGGAATTGAACTCTGGGCCTGGATGCTGTCCCTCAGCTTTTCAGCTCAAGGCTAGCACTCTACCACTTGAACCACAGCGCCACTTCCGGCTTTTTCTGTTTATGTGGTGTGAGGAATCAAACCCAGGCCCTCATGCATGCAAGCACACTACTACTAAGCCACCTTCCTAGTCCCTCAATATTTAATTCTTTTGTCACAAACAAAATCAGAACTGAATCAGACTGCAAATATTCCATCAGGCTAGGGAAGACATTAGTCCTGATAACTGGATTTGAGCTGAGATTGAAAATCCTTTCCTGGTATCATCCTGCCTTTCTTTAGTGTAGTTATATATCCTATTATTCTCCCAGTGGTTTTAGCTGTTTCCTTACCTATTCTGTCATCATAAAGAATATTTATACTTAGAAAAGCTTTATTACAACTTCAAGTTACATATTAACCAAGAGACTTTAAGTGGTGAATTTTATATTTATAGAAAACACTGTGAAAGTGAACATAAAGCATTTACTCTGAAGATGCAGAGCAATATCTAGACATTCTTTAGTGGGTACTGTGACAGTTAAGAAAATGCTAAAAGTGATCTAAATAAAATCTAACTAACATATTTATGTTAACTGGATTTTTTCTACTTCAGATTTATTGAGAAACTAAAAGTTGTTATAATCAAAGTAAAATTAACTTGATACATACAGCAAGTGTAGTTCAATGATAGCTTGATTGGTTAATAAAAATACTTCAAATCTTAAAAAAATAAAAATCTGACTAATTAACAGGAAATATTAGTCTGAAAAGTTAAAAGCAGTAAGTTTTCTTTAAATTCTGATTCATTTATGAAACTAATCAAACAACACGCCTTAATAAAAAATGTAAGCACACAAATAATGTATCTACCGGGGGAACTGTCTTATCTAAATACTCGTCTCCAATAACCTATTATTCAATCAGTAAATAAAACCAAGCCATTTACCATACAAAAAGGGAATAAAAAAAGCACAGACTTTAGAAATTTAACAGACTGCATGACTCATGTCTCCTTTGAGTTTTCTAAATTATTTACAATTGGTGTTGATATGCTGGTTTGCTAACTTGACTCATTTAAGAAGTCTTATCACCCAGTTCTCTTCTGAATTTATGCCTGTGTTGTGTGCATATTTGGATCTAAAGTCTTACCTTTTTTTAATTGTAAAGATTCTGTCCTCTTACCTTTTGATTAGTATACAGCAGAGGAGCAAATTTTAAAACAATACAGAATTTTAAGAACAGGTTTCCCAACACAGCAGGCATTTTTGGCCAGACAACTTTTTTCCTTTAAAAAAAAACTTACTCGTTGTACAGTGTTTAATTGTGGTATTCTCATACCCCATTGCTCTTAGCTCTCTTGTAGGGAACTGTTCTGTATTCTACAGCATGTTTAAGTAGTATCCGTAATATACTGTCTATCCATTAGCACAAAAAAAATAATCTTCCGACACAGAAGCTGCCCTGGAAGCAAAACTGTTCCCAGTTAAGATATTATTATCACTGTTTCAAAAAATTATGGCATACAATCACTACATAAAGACAGATACCTGTCTGTGTAGTCTTCTATAATATTCTGCAGTATTACTCAGAACCTCTACCTTTTAGGGTGATTTTTTTTTTGGGGGGGGGGGGGGGAGAGTCCGGTTGTGGGGCCTGAACTCTGGGCCTGGGCGCCGTCCCTCAGCTCTTCAGCTCAAGGCTAGCACTCTACCACTTGAGCCACAGCGTCACTTCCGGCTTTTTTCTTTTTTCGTTTATGTGATGCCTCGTGCATGCAAGGTAAGCGCTCTACCACTGAGCCACCTTCTCAGCCCCTTAGGGTGATTTTTAAATTCTCAGTTCTCACCATTTCTTTTCATGTACCTTGAAAAGCAGGTATGGTGATAAAATGTTCATATATAACAAGACTGCCTTATTTTAGCATTACATGTGGTTTTGACTAAGCACAAAAAAAAATTGTAATAAGATCAAAAAAATGTTTTTTTAAAATAGGTTACTATCTCACATACACATACACATTACCCAGATTAGCCAATCCTACTTATTATCCTACTCAGTCTTAGTTAAATGCATTTAAATTATTAAATCAACACTTAAATGTATTTATATCATTGTGGGATCTGATTATTGTTTTGCCTGCCCTCAGTTTTGTGAAAATCTCCTCCCAAAAGACAAAGAGAAAAAAAGACAAAGGGTGTGAAAAAAATCAAAGTAAAAGTTTACATGCTTGATTTAAGACAGTGAAAACTGAATCAAGCATTTACATTATTCAAAGTAAAGCGCAAGAAATAAGCTAGAAATATTGGGACAAAGAGTGAATCAATTCAGCAGTGAAACCCACTAGACTATGTTGGAAATGAACTATACAACTTTGGGGGAAGAGAAGTCAAGAGGGGAAAACAGAGAGAATGAGGTAGGGGGGTAACACTATTCAACTGGAAATAAACTCACTACCTGACTTATGTAACTGTAACCCTTCTGTACAACACCTTTACAATACAATTTCTTAAAAAAAAAATAAGCTTTCGTTTCTGAAGTGGACAACAGTAATTTTTGTGACAATAATGTAACTTGCCCTCCTACTTCAAATTATAGATGTTCAGTCTTAATATATACGAACAATACATTTTAGTCAATTCAGAGTTCTGGCAGTCATTTCAACAGGTCTCCTTGGAACCATATATCCACAAATATAAGGATCTATAGCATTACTTTCAAAAACATGACATTTTTGGGCAGAAGAAATGCTGTTATCTCATCCACTCAGGAAGATTATGGTTCAGGCCAGCCTGAGCAAAAAGTGAGATCCTAATCTCAAACACAAGCCAGGTGGGAGAGGTAGAAAGAGGGTTGTAGAAGCACATGTAATCACAATGACTAGGAAAAACCAAAGTAACCTATCTGAATAACTGCTAAATATCAGCACCACCAAAAACTTTTTTAAAAATTTAAAAATTATACTTCTGAGGGGATGGAGTATTGTGGCTCATGTCTGTAATCCCAGCTACTTGGAAGTAGACGGTGAAGACTGAAAAGATCACGGTTCAAGATCAGACCAGCAAAAAGTAAGATCTTATATAAACTAACTGGCAAGCTTGGAATCCCAGCTATATTAGGATGCTGTGGTTGGTGGGGATTAAAGTCTGATTACAGGTACTTGAAAGCTGCTTTTGCTAAAGAAGCACACTGACTTCTTACTTGGGTCCACGAATTAATTGAAAGCAGGAGAAAAGCTAAGTATTCCAGCTTCCATTTTGGATCTATGTTCTTTGACCTGAACCATTCTCTTCTACAGTCACTTTGTACAAAGTGGATGGAATCCAGGAAGGACCTGACCACCTTCCTGACATCAATGAATTTTATACTAAGGCCCTACTTGACTTAATCCTAAAATAACTAGCTCATCTTCTGCTGCCTACCACCTCTGACTAATGGAACACATCTGTGACTGAGACTGTACTTGTATTTGTCCCCAGTATTCTTCCTATGTAAAACTGAAAATAAGTATCTGTCCGGGACCTTTTACTTCCTATGGCTACCAGGCTGTATAACAAACTTCCTTTCTTTATCCTTCATCACTTCTCAGCTTTTTTTTTTTTTTTTTTTGAGTACTTGTACTGGGGCTTGAACTCAGGGCCTAGGCAGAATTCAAATACCAGTATCATTATATATATAATAAAAAACAGTTACGAGAACATGTTTCTTCTACATGTTCTCACAAATTTATTCAAATAAAAAACATTTACGAGAACATGTTTCTTCTACATGTTCTCACAAATTTATTCAAGCTTGCTTACTTACTTCTTCACAGACATTTTTGCGTCTCTGTGCCGGTCCTGGGGTTTGAACTCAGAGCCTGGGTGCTATATCTGAGCTTTGTTGCTCAAAGCTATCATTCTAACACTTATGCCATAGCTCCAAGTTTGTGGGGATTTTTTGGTGTTTAATTGGAGAAAAGAGTCTCACAGACTTTTCCTGCCTGAGCTGGCTTCAAGTCAAGATCCTTGTATCTCAGCCTTCTGAGTAGTTAGAATTACAAGAGTAAGCCAATAACACCTGGCCATAAAAGATTTTTTTTGGTGGGGTGGCCAGTCCTGAGGCCCAAACTCAGAACCTGGGCACTGTGCCCAAGCTTTTATGTCCAAGACTAGTGCTCTAACCACTTAAGCCATAGCTATACTTCTGGTTTATTGAAGTTAAGAGTCTCTCAGACTTTACTGTCGAAGCTGGCTTTGAACCATGACCCTCAGATCTCAGCTTCTGACTAGCTAGGATTACAGGCATGAGCCAAAAACATTTTTAATTTTTTATTTTATTTTTTTTTTATTTTTTTGCGGTCGTGGAGCTTGAACTCTAGGCCTGGGCACTGTCCCTCAGCTCTTCAGCTCAAGGCAAGTGTTCTACCACTTGAGCCACAGTACCACTTCCCGTTTTCTAGTGGTGTATTGGACATAAAGAATTTCACGGACTTTCGTGCTCAGGCTGGCTTTGAACCGCAATCCGCAGATCTCAGCCTCCTGAGTAGCTAGGATTACTAGCACCCGGCACAATTTTTTTTTTTTTTGTAAAGACTTCTCACATTAGTACTCTGAGTAAATAAATACAAATATCATTAAGAGGAAGAAAGATGTTGAATTCCTATAATTCATTTGAGATTACAGTAAGAAAATCTAGCTATGGTATTTAAGACAGAAATAATAAATTAGTATAAACTGGAGGCTGATTGGGATTACATTCCAAGTTATAGGGCTATGAGCTCCCCCTTCAAAAAGTAAACAAAAGCCGGGCGCTGGTGGCTCATGCCTGTAATCCTAGCTACTCAGGAGGCTGAGATCCGAGGATGGAAGTTCAAAGCTAGCCCGGGCAGGAAAGTCCATGAGACTCTTTATCTCCAATAAACCATTAGAAAACTGGAAGTGGCATTGTGGCTCAAGCAGTAGAGCGCTCACCTTGAGCTGAAGAGCTGAGGGATAGCACCCAAGCCCAAAAGCACAGAGTTGAAGCCCCCACGACCAACCAAAAAAAAAAAAAAAAAGAAACAAAAGAATGGGGAATAAGGGGAGGGGACACAATGGAAGAGGTGAGGTGACAATGATCAAGCATTGAAACCTGACTTATGGAACTATAATTTTGTTATACAATTACTTAATAATAAAGATTCATTTTCCAAAAAATAATTCTAATACTTACTTAATTTCTGTCCTTCTGTAAAACTTTCTAGAGCAGCAGCATAGTTTTTTTCATGGTATTCACATATTCTACAAAATTAAAAACAAATACACAAATGATTTTATTTAGCTTTTTTCCTAAATTAAAATAAAGTCTTCGTACTGCTGAACAAGAGAATTTGCCAAGAGATTTTCTAGAATACTGTAACATCTAATATAATTCTCATTAAAACTCAATATTGGAACTCTCTTCAAAAGGGGTTTGAATTATGCAAATCACATTTTAAAACATAATTATAGAAAGGAATATTTTCATATAAATCAAGTCACACTTATCAACAAAAGAGGTTGTGTTCAACAAATACAGATAAAAGATATAGAGCTTTCTTAGTATTAAATATGCTAATCCATCCTGGTTTGGGCCTAGGACAGAGAGCATCCATAATTATTTGCAGAACTTTAATCATCACGATTGTAAAATATAGCAACTAGACATTTCCTTCACATACACCTTCAGTTAACATAACAGAAGAGCCAGATGTGGTAACCCACACCTGTATTCCCAGCAATTCTAGAGGCAAAGATAGAAAGGTTATACTTTGTGGCCAGACCAAGCAGGATGTTAGCAAGATTCTACCTCAAAACTAAGCTGGGGTGTAGTGGCATTCAAGAGGCAAGGACAGAAGGATTATAGTCTGAAGACAGCCCAAGCAAAAGTGCAAAAGAAAACAACTATAATATGGTTAAAGTTGTAGAGCATTGGCTGGGAATGTGGTTTAGTGGTAGAGTATTTACCTAGCATGTATAAAGCCCTAAGTTTGATTCCTCAGTACCACATAAACAGAAAAAGCCAGAAGTGGTGTTGTGACTCACATGGTAGAGTACTAGCCTTGGGCAAAAGAAGCTCAGACACACTGTCGAGGCCCTGAGTTCAAGCCCCAGGACTGGCAAAAAAAAAGGTTATAGAGCAGCTGCTTGCTATGAGTTCAATCTCCAGTACAAGAGGGAGTAGAAGGGAGTTATACTTAAAACTGAATGTTTTCTCATTATAAAATATATACATATTTTAGGGTTTTGTTTGTTTGTTCTGTTGGTCATGGTGCCTGAACTCTGGGCCTGGGTGCTGTCTCTCAGCTCTTCAGCTCAATGCTAGCACTCTACCACTTGAGCCACAGCGCCACTTCCGGCTTTTTCTGCTTATGTGGTGCTAAGGAATAGAACCCAGGGCCTCATGCATGTAAGGTAAACACTCTCCACTGAGCCACCTTCCCAGCCTATACATATTTTATTATATATAAAAACCTTATAATGAATTAGTTTAACAAATGAAAATATCTGTAGTTCAAGCAAAAAAATACAATTAAGTACATACCCTTTTCTCAGTATAGCAGTAGCATTATTTGGATTGAGTTCAAGGGACTTCTTTGCATCAGCAATGGCATCTGTATCCAAAAAGATGGTGTTTCTAATCAGTTATGTGCAAAGATAGCAAATACTAAACAAAAAATTTGAATCAGTCTTTAATTTTTAGATTCTTAAATTGGTGGAAAGGCTACATGCTTTTAAATTATAAGAAGCTAATCCAAGACAAAATTCAAGCAAGTACTACCCTCACATCATCTTTTGGGCCTAAAATTAGCTCCTATATTAAAAGCTCTGTTGCAAAGTTCATCTCCTTTTCTCATCAACACTTATGTAACTTGACTCAATGTAATGAATTTCCTGTCCAGATTCATAATTAGAATAATTCTTAAAAGTCACACCATATAGACACATTATTTTTAAGTTATAAAATGCAAGGAGTATTTCATTTAAACACATTAAAATGATGTGATCCAACCCCTGAAATCTATATAATCTACCTACTGAAAAAAGAAGACATATCCTTGATAATTAGGTGAGTGTTTCTAACAATTTCGTAATATTATAGCTACTTTACACTGGATATAAGACTAATTTCAAAATCCTCACCGATAATCTCCATTTTATCTTGGGCAAAACTTGTAAGTAAATTATAAACAGACAAAATACTTTGTAAGAAAAGTTACCACAGTATTTTCCAAGAAGAATGTGACAATAAGCTCTCTGACAATAATACTGTGCATCATCTGGATTCTGTTCCAAAGCCTTAGTCAGCTCCTACAAATACAAACATGTTGATCATCAGTAAATGTTTCTTAAAGCTATCTAACCCTAATTAAAACATAATTTATTATCACATGCTATTTGGAGAAAAGATAACAAAAAAACAAACTTGGAGCTTTTCTTTGTAAGAGGATAACTACCTCCCCTCTAGCCATGCCAAAGCACACAATGAGAAATAATACCCACATAAAGCACTTACGTAGCAGTTCCTGGCCTACAGCAGGTACTCAATAAATGGTAATTACCTCATTATTCTGAAAAGTTGAGTTAGTATACATCAGCCAATACAAAATACCTCCTAATTTAGAGAATACTCAAAGATCATAGAGAATTTGAGCTGCCAAGTAAATGTAACACTATGTGACTTAAACACAACCAAAAAAAAAAAAAAACCCCTACAAGTTAAATCTTGAACTCAGGTAGATAAATGGGATTAATAAATACACAATCAGGTTTACCTGGACTTTTAAACCCTAGTCGATTTTAACACTGTGTTCGATCCTAGAAGGAATCTCATAGGTAGCTATTATCAGTTGATTATGTTAGCATTGGATTGAAACTCATACTGACTTGGGCAGTCACAAGATTTAGGTAGTAGCTAGAATAATAATGAAAAGATCTTTCAATAAGTAAGGACAAGTTCAGGCAAATATCACTTAGATCCTCTACCCACTGACTGAGTTATTGCAATGGCTACATACCACATATCACTGACTTTTAATTAATAGAGGGATTCTTTACACAATCAATCAAAATATACCTAAAACCAAACCACTTTTTAGCATCTTTGCCTACTAGTCCAAGCACTGATGTTAGGCGAGATTTTGTTATTTTATCTCTCAATGCCTTTCAAGCTGACTCAGAGCAAAAGCCAAGTCCCTCCAGAAGCTCTCCTTGATATAACTCTCAATCTTCTCTGATATCACTTCTTGCTACTCTTCCTCCAGTTCTGTCCATCTGGCCACAATGGTCTGGTTCCCTGTAACTGCTCAAACATTTTCACAACTCTACATATGTGTTCCCTCCAACTAGAATACTCCTTCCCGAAATGTGAATGGAGAATTAATTCCCTTGCTTCCTCCTCATGAGACAAGAAACTGCCAGACATGAGTCAAATCCAGGTCTGACTAACTCCAAAGTAGATTTTAACCACAAAAACAACACTGCCTCTGAGGATTATGGTTCAAAGCCAGCCCAGGCAGGGAAATCCATACAATTTTTATCTCCAATTTTATCACCAAAAAAGACAGAAATGGATCTGTAAAGTGGTAGAGCACTAGCCTTCAGCATGAAAGCTCAAGAACATCAAGTGGTAGAGCACTAGCCTTCAGCATGAAAGCTCAAGAACATCACCAAGGCCCTCTGAGTTCAAGTCCCAGGAATGTCCCCTCCCTGCCACACACACACACACACACACACACACACACACACACACACACACACACACACACACACACACACACACACACACACACACACACACACGAATTGGGAGGCTGAGATAAGTGGAATCATGGTTTAATGACAACCTGGGTGTACACTGGAGACCCCTTCTGAACTAACAGGTCAACAGGGTAGTGGGCATCTGTATCCCAGCTATGTGAAAGGTTGGAGAGGAAAATGGTTCTAGGCCAGCCCAAGCAGAAAAGATCAAGAAACTCCTGGCATAGTGGTATGCACCATCAATCACAGCTTCATAAAAAGCCTAAAGTAGGGGCACTTGGTCCATGCATCCAGACACAAAGTGAAACCTTATCTAAATAGTGCAAAAAAGAGGACTTAGCTAAGCAGTAGAATATCTGCCTAGCAAGCAAGAAGCCATGTTCAAATTGAGTACACTTTTAAAAAATGGAAAAGCAGACTGCTCACTCTGAAGGCTTTAGCTCTGGGTTTCAATTTAATTCCATTTTCTTCCTCAGTCACACAATTAACCCTCAACCACATAAACAAGAACATTAATCCTTCTGTTTTAACCTACTTAATACTTCTAGAGGAGGAATAAAAACCATAACCATGTAGAATGGGTTTACCTACCAATCAGCTGTATTCTTTGGGTTTTTTTTTTGGGTCCGGTCATTGGGCCTGAACTCTGGGCCTGGGCACTGTCCCTCAGCTCTTCAGCTCAAGGCTAGCGCTCTACCACTTGAGTCACAGCGCCACTTCCGGCTTTTTTCTTCTTGCTTATGTGGTGCTGAGGAATCGAACCCAGGGCCTCTGGCATGCAAGGCATGCGCTCTACCACTGAGCCACCTTCCCAGCCCCTCAGCTGTATTCTTAAAACTTACTTTTAAAAGCTACTTAAAAGTCAGCTACCGCTGGGCCCCAGTGGCTCACGCCTGTAATCCTAGCTATTCAGGAGGCTGAGATCTGAGGATCGAGGTTCAAAGCCAGCTCAGGCAGGGCAGGAAAGTCCGTGAGACTCTTATCTCCAATAAACCACTAGAAAACCAGAAGTGGTGCTGTGGCTCAAGCAATAGAGCGCTTGCCTTGAGCTGAACAGTGAAGGGACAGCGCCCAAGCCTAGAGTTCAAGCCCCAAGACAGACCAAAAAATAAAAAAAGTCAGCTACCAAATTGGTAACAACATCATATATCTATATTGATAATCCTCTTGTCTTCCAGCAAATGAGCTTGATCCTCTGAAACTTCCAAGCCTTTTAAGCAATTTAGCCTCTAAACTGTTTTGTCTCAACTTCCACAGTAAAATGCAAACTAATCCCACCTCAGTCAATATGGGAATTACAACAGAAATCACTTAATACATGTGCACGGTATCATCTACCAAGTGCAGTAACAGACAAAGCAAGCTATCATTGTCCTGCTATACTATTGTTGGCCTCATTTAGATTTACACAGGAAAGCCCAATTCTTTAAGGAGGTACCAGCTGAAATCTAAAGGAATAAGGATTTCCAAGCAAGATAAGTCAAGAACATATTCTAGACAAAAACAGGACTGAGCTTACCACATTCAAGCAACAACAACAAAAAAGCCAACATGGCTCTAATCTAGACAGCAAAGAAAACTACAAAATCCTACTTTGCTAACTGCCATGGCAGGTCATTATAAGAAATGAGGACCTTTAGTGTGATGGAAGCTGGCCTCTGCTGTGTAGCCAACTCACCTCCTTACACTTTACATTCTAACACTACTGAATAACCTGTATCATCCCCCAAATTCAACAGTTCTCGAATCCTGACCATGTGCCAGGTACTATACTAAGCACACAATAGTATCTCATTTACCTTCATAATTCTTTCAAGTAGGTCTTATTTATTTCCATTTTACAAATGAGAAACCTGTTCAAGAGTGGTCATTTAGTTAAGGTTACACAATTATTAATCCAAGATTTGAGCCTAAGTGTCTCTGACTTCAGACTAGGTTCTTAAGTACCATACATACTGAGGTTCAAAAAGACTCTCAAAAATCTACATTTTTGTCTCTTCTACTGAACTGCAAACTCCTTTGAAGATTTTGATTTAACTTAGTTTACTTTTATTTTTATTCGACATAGTATTGGAATTGTTTAACATTTCAACACACATAATAAGGAATATAGTTCTTCCTTCCTATACAGCATGTTCATCTTCCTATAAATTTTTTTTCTTTACTCCCCTAGCTGCCCTTTATTTTGCTATGAATGTTCAGTGTACTTAATACACAAACCCATTACAAGTTGTATTTTAATGCCTTGCAGACTTATCGCCCCCTCCATTAGATTGCAAACTCCCTCTCCACATTTTTTTCATCTTTATATATAGAGTCCTGATTCCCAGGACAGCATTCACCATTAATATATGCTATTTAATTGAATAAAAACTGTGAAACAGTCTTATGCTACACAAAACTTTTTTCCCTTATCCCTCATTTGATGAGCTTATGTAAAATATGTAAGACCATATATAAACCTTGGGAAAATCTAGAGGAAACACACAGATTTATCACAAGAGCTCGGCATTGCTTTCTACTTTATTATTATTTAATAATTTACATCTACTTGCTAATCTTTATGAAGTCATCAAGATGACCTCAAGGTGACAGATCATCTTCTCCATAACAGGTTCTGGTTCGAGGTGTGTGGTGGATCCTCAGAAGTGCCTTCTAACAATGATAGCAGCTGGTATAGAGATACTTTTCAGAGCCACTGTTCTACAACATTACAGTTAGGAAACCTGTGTCCCAATGGCACACTCTAGAGAGCCACTATTCTCCAGCATTTGGCTAAAATGGAAACTTTGTGTTCTGAAGTCTCCCATTCTGCCTCCAGCTGTATACTTGTATAACAGATCACTTGGAGTTTAGTCTCAATTTTCTTCTGTAGATTGTAAAAAGGAAGTAAGTTTTGGATTGATGAGTTGCAAGGATTTTCAGTTTTAAAATAATTGCATTTCTAATGAGTTTTCTGGTAACACAGCTACTGCTGCTCCAAGTGCCACAAATTAACAATCAAGGCACTCAAATCATCAGCCTATCCTATGCTGATTTTCCTTCTAGTGTAAACAATCTAGAGCCAATGCATGTGCTCGCCAAAATACAAGAACATAACTTACAAGCATATTGAGGTTTTTAAGCATACTAGCCAGTAACTACAAATAACTCAAATGTCTATTGTTAAAGCTATACTGTTAATGCCACAACTGAATACTACACACGAATTAAAAAATGAAAAAAATGACCAAAAAAACCCACAGTATATATGCTCTCACAATGATTACAGCCAAAGTATATCTTCTTTCATTCCACTCTAAGCAAAAACGGATTTTTGCTGCTCCTGGTACACAGGTCAAACTCAGTTCTGTAGTAGGTGTTCTCCCTGCCAGGAATCCTCTTTCCCAAAAGCTTCACACTAGCTTGCTTTCTGGCCTTCAATCATCACCACCTCAGCCTCTGGTACCCTAAGACAAATTTCTTTTTAAAAGTCACTAAGGAAACTACGGAAAGAAACTAAGGAAAAAAGGCTCACTGACCTCAAGTTGTCAAATTTACTTAGGCTAGATAAGAAGATTAACAGGGTTACTTATGTTAGAATATAAATATCAACACGCTGCTGTTGTGGAAAGCAAGAAGCACCCTAACTTGTGTGACCCACAGTAGTTCAGGCTCTCATCATTTTATGCTTATTTTAAACTCTTAGATCTTTTGCATTCCTTTAGTTTTACAGACTTGCCTTTCAGTGCACAAAAACACAGTGATCTGGGAAGGTGGCTCAGTGGTAGAGCGCTTGCCTTGCATGCCTGAGGCCCTGGGTTCGATTCCTCAGCACCACATAAGCAAAAAGAAAAAAGCCCGAAGTGGCACTGTAGCTCAAGTGGTAGAGCGCTAGCCTTGAGCTGAAGAACTGAGGGACAGCTCCCAGGCCCAGAGTTCAGGTCCCACGACCGAAAACAAAAACAAACAGTGATCTCTAAATTTAGCTAAGTATTTAACCTATAGCAATCAACGCCTTGCATACAGCAACTACAAATTGTCTAAACAAAAGAGTGAATGATGTACAGTGACAACTATTCTCGAAAGTTTCAAGAACGTAAGAATAGGTTTTTTGATCTGGTAAAAGGAGTTCAGACCCTTGGCAGTGCCTGGTATATAAGCACAAGTCAGATGAAAACGTGAGTTAATCTACCAAGCCCGAATTTCACATTTCTCTTTGTCACGAATGTCACTTTCCAGGTCCACCATGGATGGTAACTATACTCCACCCACTACAACCCCCCCACCCAACACCCACACCCAACACCCGAGACCGGATGGGTTTTCTCACACCGCGGCGGGATGCAGGAAGCTGGGGGCGTGAAGGGTAAGAACAGGGGGTCGCTGTGGGATGGAGAAAGGGGCCCGAGGACTCCAGTCCTGGGGCTAGGACCACCTCGCTGGGCAGAGGCGGGGTCGGCGGGGGCCCCTCGCAGTCCCGACCCCCGCTGAGGAGTGGAGAAGACGCAGAACCCGGCCCGCTCACCTCCAAGGCCGCCTGAGGGTCCCCGTCGATCAGAGCATCTGAGAAGCTCGGGAAAAACCTGCCAGGAGAAACAACGACTTCAGCCGCGGGCTCACCGCCCAGGGGAAGAGGGATCGGAGAACATCAAAAAGTTTTGAGGGGTAAAAAGAAACCAAACACGCACCGTTGGGCTGTTGCAGGTCCCGCTGCAGCCGCCGCCATCACTAAGTCACTGTGGCTGACGCCGAAGCGGCCACTAACACGGTAACCAGCTCCGCCGCCGCCCAAGGGGGAAACTTCTGGAGAAACACCAACCCAGCTTCCGTCCTAAATAGCCAACGAGTAGCCACGCAGCGTGCAGCTGGGGGAAGGGACGGCAACAGGCGGCCGCAGAGCCTGCTGGGAAGGCGGCGGACCGCCTCGGGCGTCCCGTCCCGCCTAGGACTCCGTGACCGGCTCTCACAGGCCCCACCCCTCGGGGCCATGGTGACGGTGCCGACGGCGTCCGCGGCAGCGCCGTCACTCAGACTAAACCTCTAAAGGGCGGTATCCTGCTGTCACCAACGGCGTGTGGCGATTGGGGACGTACGCACGTCCGTTAAACAACGCATGCTTTCGTGAAGCTCCTTTTACACTCGTTCCCACCGAGACTGACTACAGTCAGCTTGGTTTTTCTCGCGACACTCTGCGTCTATGTGGTCCTTTCCGGGAGCGGAGTCCCGGATGTCGCGCAAATTCCCGCGATGGTTGTGTAAAGACCTCTCCTCCCCCACCGCCTCCCGCCCTCCTCCGGCCCGGAACTCGCCGGAAGTCGGTTGGCCTTTCAGGGACGGATCGTCCAGTTGGTTAGTCGTGTGCCGCTTGGCTTCCCCGGCACTCCAGTGCCCTAGCGTTCTTCCCAGGCGACGTTCCGATCTGAAGGCGTTTGAGGGCAGGAAGATGGTCTAGCCTGGCGGGGTTTTGCGTGTTGGGCCCGCAGGGGCGGGTTTGCGTTCCAACTTGCTGTGATAGCCGTCCCCACCCCCCATCCACCCAAGCAGATGGGTGGGAAAACTTGTGACCACGTCTAGAGGGAGGTTGGAATGGGGAGAGGGGGAGAGCCCGGTTCAGAAGAGGTAAACACAAATGGACTTAATGTCTCCTATTCCCCAACTAAATTTCGGGTTCCAAAGAGGTTAACGAACGTCCTCCAGAAGCTTCAGTCAGCTCTAAGTGATGAAAGGGGTGCCGGGAGGTGAGGAGCATTTAGCTGGATGGATGCCTGGAGAATGTAGCACTGACCTCAGCTCCAAAGATAACAATCGAGAAAGAAAAGGAAAAAAAATCGTTCAGAAAAAACAAGAAAAAAAACGATGCGATCTAAAGTGCTTAGGAGCCTATCAAGTTGAAGAAGAAGGGGCCAGAATGCATGCCAGGTCATTTTAAGGTTGGGTGTGGTTAAATGTTACTCAATGGCGTTAACTCATAAGGTTTTGTTAATTTCAAAAGGCAGTGACAGTCAAATTTTCACTTTTTAGGTGGTGGTGTCTGTAAATGAATGAAGGAGAAATAGCCATGGTAGATAATTTGTAATACAGGTGAAACCAATGAATATGAAACCACTGCAGGGAAAGATGTGGGGGGGGAGGGGGAAAGGGAATGAATGACAGAAATTTTGGGGCTAAACCTATGTGGGCTTACAGATAACTCGTTTCTAGTTTGCACAGTTGGTGAAAGGCATTACGCCATTAAATGAATGCAAAAACAGATTTGTAAAGAAAGGTTAAGTTTTGCTATGGATGTATTCAGCTGAACTTCAGCTTAGAGACACAGGACACAAATGTAAAAATATTAGGGCTGTAAAAATCTACTCAAATCCTTTGCATAATTGTTTTTTGCCAGTCCTGGGGCTTGAACTCAAGGCCTGAGCACTGTCCTTGGGCTTCTTTTTGCTCAAGGCTAGCACTCTACCACTTGAGCCACAGTGCCACTTCCAGCTTTGTCAGTTTCTACGGTGCAGAGGAATTGAACCCCCCCAGGGCTTTGAGCATGCTAAGCAGGCACTCTACCAGGAAGCCACATTCCTAGCCCTGCCTAATCATTTTTTAAGAGTGTTATCTTACCAGCTAACAGTAGAACTTTTCATTTGGCCTAGATGAGTCATTTGTCAGGTATATTTATTGCAGCTGTCTCTCTCCCAGTTTCCTCTTTATTCTCTGAAGCCTTTTAATACAGTGTTGTTTCAAAGTACTTTATCTTATAGCCAGTGCTTTTTTTTTTTTTTGGGTCCCGTCGTGGGGCCTGAACTCTGGGCCTGGGCACTGTCCCTCAGCTCTTCAGCTCAAGGCTAGCACTCTACTGCTTGAGCCACAGCGCCACTTCTGGCTTTTTTCTTTTTGCTTATGTGGTGCTGAGGAATCAAACCTAGGGCCTCTGGCATGCAAGGCAAGTGCTCTACCACTGAACCACCTTCCCAGCCCAGTGCTTTTTTTAATGTCGTAAGTAAGACTTTCTCTATTCCAAAGCTGCGAAAATATTTCCTTCTAGATGAATTAACTTTTGTGAAAGGTGTGACTGGAGATAAAGGTGGTTTATCTCCCATCTGGATATCTAATTGTCCCAATGCTATTTCTAGGAAACACGACTGCTAAACCTGCCAGATCTTAATTTTTTACTTTTTTTTCTTTTGGTTGGTCGTGGGGTCTGAACTCTGGTCCTGAGCACTGTGCCTCAACTCTTCAGCGCAAGGCTAGCGCTCTACCACTTGAACCACATTGCAACTTCTGGCTTTTTCTGCATATGTGGTGCTGAGGAATCAAACCTAGGAACTCATGCATTCAAGGCAAGCACTCTACCATTGAGCCACCTTACCAGCCCTTAATTTTTTACTTCTAAACCTCCAAACCTGTGAGCAAATAAATTTGGCTGTTATAAATTACAGTCTAGATAGTAAGCTCAAGTTACTCTAGGAATAGACAGAAAGATATCTTTATGTATGGCCAGCCTGAGCAAAGAAGTTATTGAGGCCCCATCTCAATCAGCAAGGCAGGCATGACCCCAGCTACTCAGGAGGCATATGTATGTAGGTGGATCACAGTCCCAGTCTGCCTCAGAAAAAGAAAGATCCTTTGAGGAAAAAAAGCAAAAGAGAGCAAGGGGCATGGTTCAAGTGGTAAAACACCTACCTATACCAAGTGTGAGGCCCCAAGTTCAAACACTAGTACCACACCAACCCCGGCCCCAAAATTACCTCGTTTTTTGTGACAGTAGCACAAGTGAGTTATTATATATTCACTGCTATTTATGTAACAGAAAACTACAGTACTAACCAAGTTAAAAAGTTTTGTCGAACTGCATTAAAATACATCTTTAAATGTTTTTTTGTGTTTACTAATGTCCTAATATGTAAGTGAAACTATCACTTTCACTGAATATAGGGGTATTAATTTATAGGTTTTAATTTCATTCATGCCATGTTTTACAAGTTTAGTAATTAGCTTACCAAGGTTTCTAATTAGAAGACTTGTTATTTGAAGAATGTTTAAGCTGGATGTGGTGATACATACCATTAGTCCCAGCACTTTGGAGGCTGAGGCGGAGAACATTCAGGAGTTCAAGGCCAGCCCAGACTACATAAAGAATCCTATCTTGAAAGAAAAGGAAAAAATGAATTTCAAATTACTACTGAGAATATTTTGATTTCTAATTTTTGGAGCTTGATTGCTATGGTTTGAATGTCCCATCTAAAACATACATTGAAATTTAATTGCTACTTTAACAATGAAAACTTTAAGAGGTGATTAGGCAGAGAAGAAATATGACCTGATGAATTATGGCCCATTATTTCGGGAAATTTGTCATAAAGCAGTCACCTATTGCTCTCCTGCCCTGTCATGGAATGACAGAGCAAGAAGGCTCTTGAAAAATGGCAGCATCTTGATACTAGACTTCAGAGCCACCCAACTCGGAGAAATAAGTTACTCAGTCTGTAGACTTTTGATATAGCAGCAGAAAATGGATTAAGTCCTCAGCAGTCTTTGTGCTATGTCCAGAAACTTGAAGATAGCATGGTCAAATGAAAGGAGAATTATTCTGACCAAATGGAGTTTTGTCATAGGAACATTTAGTAGCACTGTAAATCTTAGCAACATTCTGTGCATACTTAAGAAACATTTACCTGCAAACAGAAATATTGAGAAATTTTACATGATTTATTTAATAATAAAGATACAAAAACGTTTAGAGGATTCCAAAATTTAAAGTTCTGTTTAAATACAAATTCACTTTATAACATGAAAACATATAACATTAGACCTCTAAACATAATGATTTTTCATCTACAAAAATTTCTCTTGACTATTCTAGAAAATTTTCAGAGAACAATTTTTCTTGTGACATTAAATGTACATTATTTACAGTTGAAAAAGTAATCTAAAAACTTTCAGAAACTTGAATATATATTTTTTGTATGCAACTTCCCTCTCCACTCACCCTCAATAAAAAATGATCCAAAATATAAAGCAATTATGCTTTTATAACAACTGACTACTCAGCCAGATTAGCCCAAAACTCACATTCCTTTCTTGGCCCTAAGGAGCCTTGACTTCCTCAGTATAGCAATATATCATTTAGAACTCGTCAATGTAAATTTACTAATAGATCACAGTACGCAGTAGACTAAAATACTAAGAAACAAAGTTAAGAATGAATTTTAAGAGGGTTGCTTATTTTTCTACAATATTTTACCTGTATTTACATTAGGAAATAATCTGATGTTTTGACATAATATTAAAATATAGGTGTTAGAATCATAAAAGTAAGAACTAGGAAACAAACTGGAGATCAATTTTGTGTAGTCCAATGTAATTCTTTTTATGAAAGAACTAAAGCCCCAAAAGATCAAATGTCTTGCCTTAGATTACATAGCTAGGGGCCGGGAAGGTGGCTCAGTAGTAGAGCACTTGCCTTGCATACATGAGGCCCTGGGTTTGATTCCTCAGCACCACATAAGCAAAAAAAAAAAAAAAAAAAAGCCGGAAGTGGCACTGTGGCTCAAGTGATAGAGCGCTAGCCTTGAGCTGAAGAGCTGAGGGACAGTGCCCAGGCCCAGAGTTCAGGCCCCACCACTGGATCCAAAAAAAAAAAAAAAAGATTACATAGCTAGTTAGCAGGAAAGCCACTAAGGCCATTGCTTTTACAGGGATGGGAAATGTCTAGCCTACAGGTCATGTAAGGCCTCAAAATCATTTGTTCCAAGACAGAAGACATAACCCAGGACTGCCTGTAATCCCTCTCTGCTTATATTGATAATTTTGTACAGTCCAAGGATGATGATGATATAAATATCAAAATGTCCCTTGGCAGAAAAAAAAAGGTTCTCCACACATTTTTCAGAAATAGTTTGATATATGTATCAAGGATACATTCCAATTTTTAATGTTATTTTATATAATCATACAGTGTGGCCAACTAAAGTCAATCTAAATGACATCATAATTTTGACAAAGTATAAAGTAAGTTTCTTGCACTTGAAACAGCCAAGACTAAAATGTATATAAGTGGAATGAAAATAGTTCCTACATAAATTTCCTGTTGATTTATATTTAAGTATTGTATTTACAAAAGAACCAGAAAAGCCAATACAATGTAAAATTAGAAAAGAAAATCTAAAAATGCTTATGATATAACAACTGAAGAAAAATCTCAAGAAGAATGTCTTCGTAGTATAAAATGCCTGTTCCTTCAAAACTGAATTCAGAAACATTTGGAGAGTAAAGAAACACTTAGGTTTTCCTCCCTCATCTAACAAAGTCAAAATTAACTAGAAATTTAGCAGTTATAAAATTAGGAATCTCTCTGGATTTATCTTAGGTTTAATCAGATAGTTTGCAGACAACTGAAAATGAGTTCAATTTTTAAAAAATTATCCATAATTTTTTTGGTATATTAAAAGGAGTTGGGTTCCAAGAGTTCGTTTTGCTTCATAGCTACCTGAGAGGTAAATCCATTTGAACTGGATACCACCATCACATAGGGCTGTGGTGGCTGCTCAGTTTTCTCTGTGTGTTCTTCCAAATCATCTTCAACCTCCTTTTTCACTTCTTTCATATGAGTTTTTATTTCTTGAGCTTTGATGACAGAAGTTATTACAGTGCCAGGTGGGTGAGCAACCACTTGTGAACTTCGAGAAAAGGTCACCACAGGAGAAGTAGCACTGAAGGATGGAGATGAAGCCACACTGACGGTTCCATTGCAAATGGATTGAACATTGCTTGTAAGAACCTGCTGTACATGAGCAGGGCTAAGGACAATTGAAGGAGGAGAACTTGGCTTCTGTGACTGTAGCATGACATTTTCTTTCAGTACTGTCATAGGTTGTGATGATGGAATGGCTTGTAAAATAAATTTCTGAGCTCCAGCACCTGCTGATGGATCTGTGCTGGCTATAACCGTTGTGAGTGGCACTGTCTGGAGTGTTACTGTATGTAATTGCTGATTACCAGGAGACACGACCACTGGAACTTGGGTTGAAGCCTGAATAGTCCTATTGAGATTACCAAATAAAAGTGGTATTATAATTAACATATTCTACATCATTTGAAACTTCAAACATAGAGGCTCAACAAAAAGCTGTTCAGGTGTTATACCATTTCAGTGACATATAGTTTTGTATATAATGACATATTAACATGAGTAGAAAGAAGAATATCAAAATGCTTAGCAAAAAGTTATATGTATGAGTTATTTGAAAGAAGATGAGGAATTTAAAAGTGTATCTGTTTTTTGGGTTGTAAGTGTGCACACATATATTTGGTTTTTTTTTTGTTGTTTTTTTTTTGTCGGTCGTGGGGCTTGAACTCTGGGCCTGGGCGCTGTCCCTCAGCTCTTCAGCTCAAGGCGAGCGCTCTACCACTTGAGTTACAGCGCCACTTCCGGTTTTCTGGTGGTTTATTGGAGATAGGAGTCTCACGGTCTTTCTTGCCCGGGCTGGCTTTGAACCTCGATCCTCAGATCTCAGCCTCCTGAGTAGCTAGGATTACAGGCGTGAGCCACCAGCGCCCGGCTGCACACATGTATTTGTATCAGTCCTTGGGCTTGAACTCAGGGTCTGGGCTCTAACACTGAGCTCTTTAATTCAAGATCAGTGCTGTACCCCGCTTGAGCCACAGCTCCATTTCTGGCTTTTTGTTGGTTAATTGGAGATTAAGAGTCTTTTGGTGCCTAGACTAGCTTTGAACTAGGATCCTCAGGGCCCAGCCTCCTGGGTAGCTAGAATTACAGGCATGAGCCAGTGGCACATGGCAGCATATTTACTCTTCCAGGATGTTTATCCATTACAATGACTAAATTTAATATAATTGTTTTCAACTTGTGTTGTCTTAAAATTTACATATAATAGAACTATGACAGTTTTAATATCTTACAGTCCCTACATTTAAACAAAACAAAGGATTACTGTAATTAAGTTTTATACTGGAAAAGAGCAAAAAATTAAGGACAAGTTTTGGCAAAAAAATAAGCAGACATTTTATCAGTTTTGTAGACCCAAAAATTTTCACAAGTTTTAGTTATAAAGCTACAATATAATGAAATCTTTTAATGGAAAATCCAGATTATATAATGTGATCATTATTATTAAATAAAATGGTATATAAATTATATGAGTCAGTCTAATTTGAATAGTTCAAATGAAATTTGTAGTTATGGCAATTGTAAATATTAAATATTTGAAAATATAACATCCAGATCTCAACTGTTTTCTCTGAATTCTTTTTCTTTTTTTGGTCGGTCGTGGGGCTTGAACTCTGGACCTGCGCACTGCCCTCAGCTCTTCAGCTCAAGGCAAGTGCTCTACCACTTGAGCTACACCACCACTGGCGGTTTTCTGGTGGTTTATTGGAGATTGGAGTCTCACAGTCTTTCCTTCCCGGGCTGGCTTTGAATCGCAATCCTCAGATCTCAGCCTCCTGAGTAGCTAGGATTACAGGCGTGAGCCACCAGCGCCCGGCTCTCTGAATTCTTTATGAAAGAAACATTACTAATACTAAATTAGTCCCTGTAAACCAGAGGATTACTAATGTTACAAGATAGATAGAACTGAATCATGACTCAGTGCAATTCAGAAGTTAAAAGCCAAGTTCAGAGGTATACTCCCAGTGGTTTTCCAACTGTCCTTGGTAAACAGAATCTTCATTTCTAGGTACAAGAGTTCCATGGACTCTGCCCATTTATGATACATTTCTCGTCAGATAATGAGGTTGAACATTCATTCTGGTCTTGCTTAGGAACAGATGTTTCAGGTTTCTGGATTTTGCTTTTGGGGTCTGGAGTATGTGCAGATAACATAAACTATGGGTTGTGACCTGTGACCTGTAACTTGAGGCCAGGTATGACATTTTCCACTAGTGACCGCTTTTTGGATTACATATGCTAAACATTTCTACAAGACATTTTTCTAGATTTTTTTGGTTTTCTTCTTTCAACTCTTTCCAAATCCATACTGCATAGTTTCATAGACTCAGCTGCCAACAATCATATTCTTCACATAATTCCTTCCTACCTATACAAATAAAGCTGGCTGCCTGACTACATTTCCATTTGTTATCATTTGATTTTCACAATTTAAAACATTTAAACTTGGGTTGGGACTGAAACCCAGAGGTAGATCACTTACCGAGCACATACAAAGGTCCTACCCATTCAGTCCCCAGCACCACATTTTTTAAAAATTTGCTACACAAAGAAGACTGGGTTTAAGTAATATTAACTTACATCAAGAGCAACTGACAAAACCTTGGCATTTATATTCCGGGATATACAACTGTATTGTCTTTGGAAAGGCTCCAATATGCTACGTTAAGTCCATATTCTGGAAAATCATGAGCACTGCAAGTATCTGTCTTAATTTTCTACCATCTTCCCTTGTTCCCACTCTAAATCAGGTGAGACCAGTCTCAATTTCTACAAAAGACCAACCATAAAGCAGGTAGTATTTTCTTGGTCAATTTATTATTCAGCATCTACTGAATAAAAAATAAAAAATTACTTTTCCAACTTCTGGCACACTGAACTCTAAAATAAAGGATCTTAGAGCCAGGTACTGGTGTCTCTATAATCCTAGCTACTAAGGAGGCTGAGATCTGAGGATCACAGTTCAAAGCCAGCCTGGGCAGGAAAGTCCATGAGACTCTTATCTCCAGTTAACACCAGAAAACCAAAGTAGTGCTGTGGCTCAAATGGTAGAGTGCTTGCCTTGAGCTGAAAAGCTCAGGGACAACACCCAGGCCCAGAGTTCAAGCCCCACAACCAATAAAAATAAAGGACCTTAGATTCTTGACTTCCACACCTGTTTGAATTTTAGGCTGGTGCACTAACCACTTCAGCCACACTTGTTTGAACAGTAGAACAGTTTTCAAAATAGAAGCTTCCCAAGAAATAACATTTCTCAGAACTCAAAGCATTCTAAACGTCATAAGATGTCAATTTATGCTGAATTTTTATAGATTCTAATGATCTGAAAAATGATCTACAACTATCCTTTGGTATTTTTTGTCCATTTGAGTCATTCTTTGTGTGATCCATTTAGTGGAATAAAGCAATAAAATTACATAAAATACAGTCCAAGTTTAAAACTAAAGAGTCCTTGATACTATCAGATGAATATCATAATATTGCTGCTCCTTAAGCAATCTGTCAAGAGTTCTAGCTTGAAGTTTTAACCTCTGAATCTTGACCTACTTAAATAATGGCTCTGGTCAAAAACATTACATGGTGATATGAATCAGTCACTTTGGTTTTCTCACCTAATACTCGGAATAGTTTCTTCCTGCATGGTGCTGGTTATGGTTGCTTCTCCTTCTGAGACAGCCTGTACTGGCTGTACAACATGAACAGTCCGGAATAACTGGGTAGGATATGGAGACTGTGAGGGCTGCACTGTCCTCACAACTTCTGATGGCTGTGCAATTTCCACAGGATCTTTGGGTTTTGCCACTTTAGAATGCCCTGGTTTTAGAACTGAAGTGGCTCCTCCTTTTACGCCTGGACTTGAAGATACTCTTGAACGGCTTGCTTGATTCCTACTTGTGGCTGTTGAAGATAAGGATGGATCCGAAGACTCTATGCTGGAACTTGCGTCCTCCTCATCTATATATATAAGGTCTTTTGGCATTTCCTTAAACTGATACACCAAGCGCTGACCTTCCACTTTGGCCAAAATACCCCTCTGATAATAGTACCTATTTAAGGCAAACAGTTCATCGATGTTATTCAATTAAACATCAATTAAGCAAAAGATGACAACAAATTAATTTTTCCTACTCATAAAACATTAAAACTTGTATTCAAACAGGTGAGAATGTAGGAAGTTATACAGAATATACTTATACATTTAGACACAAAAAAAGCCTTTCTTAAATAGTATATACTGGTGACATAGAAAAAACAAGTTAAGAATAAAAGTGGCTGGGCGCTGGTAGCTCACACCTATAATCCTAGCTACTAAGGAGGCTGACATCTGGGAATTGCGGTTAAAAGCCAGCCTGAGTAGGAAAATCTATGAGACTTACCTCCAATTAGCCACCAAAAAGCTGGAAGCAGAGCTGTTGCTCAAGTAGTAGAACACTAGCCTTGAGCAAAAAAAGCTTAGGGACACTGTCCAGACCCTGAGTTCAAGCCCCAGGGCAGGCATTTAAAAAAAAAAAAAAAAGGTACTCTCCTTCAAAAATGTCATGTCTAATATAATAACTGATGAGATGGGGAGAAGAGGAAAAGGAGGTACAAGGATCATGGTCTAATGGTCCAGACCAAAAGTGTAAGGAAGGCCAGGGGCTGGTAGCTTATGCCTATAATCCTAGCTACTCAGGAGGCTGAGATCTGAGGATCACAGTTCAAAAGCCAGCCTGGGCAGTGAAACTTCTGAAAACTGGAAGTGGCGCTGTGGCTCAAGTGGTAGAGTGCTAGCCTTGAGCTGAAGAGCTCAGGGAGAGCGCCCAGGTCCAGAGTTCAAGCCCCAGGACCAATAATAACAAAAAGAAAAAGTGTAAGCAAACAAATTAAGCTGAAAACAAACTAAAGCAAAACAGACTGAGAACGTGGAGCCCTGAATTTAATCTTAAGTACTGCTAAGAAAAAAAAAGTAAAGTTCACTACTTCTTTACTAAATTTCTAAAGTTTTTCAACATCTAGGAAATGATACTCTTACACAACAAAAACTGCACATACCTGAGTGCTCTTCCCATGGTTTCATAATTCATATCAGGTTTGTTTTTGTGTTTCCCCCACAACCTGGATACTGCTTTAGAATCTACCAATTTAAAAATGCCTTTTTCTCGCTGGGTCCATTTGATATATTTAGGACAGGTAGCTTTATCCTGGAGAAGGGCCAATAAAAACTCCCAAAGATAAATTGTGTTTCCTGAAACAAAACAATTTATTCTTAAGTGATCAATTTTCCTTTAAAAGAGCACAGTAAATAACAAAGCACAGGAAAAGTAGGTGCTGGTGGCTCACATTTGTAATCCTAGCTACTCAGGAGACTGAGATCTAAGGATCACAGCTTGAAAGACAGCCAGGGCAGGGAAGTCCATGAGACTTTTATCTCCAACTTACCTCAAGAAAACCAGAAGTGATGCTGTGGCTCAGAATGGTAGAGCACTAGCCTTGAGCAAAAGAGGGTAGGACAACACCCAGGCCCCGAGTTCAAGCCCCATGACCAACAGCAACAAAGAGCATAGCAAAACACAAATCACAAGATACAGTAAATACTGTAGTCAATTTTTAGGGTCTAATAAAGGATATATGAATAAAGATAATTTTGTCAAGTAGATAAGTGATGACTTTAAGACAAAACCATTTGCCGGTTGTAGGTCTGGAACTCTGCCTGAGCACTGTCCCTGAACTTCATTTGCTCAGAGCTATCACTCTAGTACTTGACCCACAACACCACTTTCTAAGATCTTTGTTTTCCTTCCTCTTTAAGAACCATCACTTAGAAAAAATATGAACAACTTGTATAAAACCTCTGAATACTTACTCTTTTAAAAAAAAATAAGAGCCAGAGATTAACAACTTACATGAAATTTAACCAATACTTACGAAGATAATGAAATTTCAAAAACTATGTATGAACTGAAATTCTAAAGGTTGAACTCTTACAAGAACTCAATCCATGAATAGAAGAATGGATTATTGTGACAAGTAGGTGAAAATATCTCAAGTGGATTTCTTCAGTTACTTATCATTCTCTTCAAAGAAATTGCTATCTTATATGGCAGCTGTAAGTTCTATTTCAACACATCAAAAAAATATGGTTTCAACTTACATGAAGACACTATAAAACCTGAGTATTATTTGGCCCCTATTATAGGTAAATTATAGTAACACTTACCCTTCCCATCTTTGTTTTTCTTTTTCACAGATATATTTGGAGTAGTAGCCGGCGAATCTGGTCGTGGTGGTTTAGTTTTTCTCCCTGTAATTAAAATAGCTCTGCCTAAGTATTTGTCATCAAAATTAAAAGAGAAAAAACAATTTAGCTATGTTGTCACTTATCCAAAATTTCAAGTTACCACCTCCTTCCCCACACTACTCAATCCAAAAGTCATACATGCCAATTTCTCAAAATTCCATTTACTGAAGGAAAAATAACACCAGTAAAAGCTGAAAAATTAACTGTGCTTTGTGTATAGCTCAGATAATAGAGTACCTGCCTAACAAGCACAAGATTCTTGTTCAAACCCTTACAAAAAATTGAACATTAAGTAATTCAGATCACAAATACATTTATGTAAGAAATAATACTATAAGTTCATATTTTAAAATGAATTCAAATTTCAAATAGTCTTGTCTTTGACATAAAGTAACCATAATTTCTTAAAATTATGGAGACTACTCTTCACAAAGATAAAACTCAGGCTTAAAAATTAGCTATACTGGTTTGTCTGCCTGTAACATATATAAACTTTTGAATACGCAACAAAGAGGCTTTTACCTTTTCTTTATTCTTTTCTTTTTGTGCCAGTACTGGGGCTAGAACTCAGGGATTTGGTGCTGTCCATTAGCTTTTTTGCTCAAGGCTGGTGCTCTACCACTTGAGTCGTAACTATACTTCCACTTCTAGCTTTTTTTTTTTAACTGTAATTACGGTTTTTGGGGGTTCTGGGGATAGAACCCAGAATGCTACATTTACTAGGCAAGCATTTTGCCACTGAGCTACATCCCAGCCCCCCTTCCAGCTTTTTGGTGGCTAATTGAAGAACCTTCAGTCCTCAGATCTCAAACTTCTTATAAACTAGGATTATAGGAGTGAGCCACCAGCACCCACCTCAAAATATTTAAAGTGTTTGTCTCCTACATGTTTTCTTTCATTTTTTCCCCTTTCTTTTGTTTGTACCAAAAGTGGGATTTGAACTTATGGCCTTCAACTCTTGCTTGGCTTTCCCACTCAAGGCTGATGCTCTACCACTTGAGCCATACTTCCACTTTTCTATTAAAGATATTTCTTCATACACTTAATTTGTCAATATTAGAAACTTAGAGATTTAGAGAATCTATGAGGCAAAGCTTTTATGAAATGGTAATTTTTGTATGTACTCCTAAACATCTCATTTTCTGTATTTCTTTTAGCAAACAAACTTTATAGTTATCCATTATGAATCACTAAATTATAAAGTCTATCCAGACAGCCTTCATCTGAGTTGCTGAACTGTTGAAAAACCTTGTTTGAGGCCACCTTTTGCCACTTACCTAGAACCACAGTTTGCTAGCCTGTTTTTAAGACAAGCCTGCTGCCTGAGGGATTAACATTCTGTACTTAGTCACCACCTCTTTTCCCAAACTACTCAATCTGCAAGGACTCATCTGTTGTCACAGAGTAGTCAGTGTCTAAGGTTGTATGAGAGCATATTTCTTTATCATCTGGGTTTAGATTCATTCAATTTTCATTACATGTATCAACACTTTAATTTTACTACTCAATTATAGGTATATATATATATATATATATATTGATATATTGATACACTAATTCATCTATTTAATCAGAAGTTGATGGCTATTTGGGTTGTTTCTAGTTATAGACATTTACAAATAGGACTTCTAAAAACCTTCATGCATAGTTTTGTCTATGAACATAGGTTTAATTTCTTTTTATTTCAACACAGTAGCAGAATGGCTACTTAGTATACATTATAAAATTTAAGAAACTGAAACTATTACCAAAGCAACTGTTTTTTTATTATCTTTAAATAGTTGTACAAGCCGGGTGCTGGTGGCTCACGCCTGTAATCCTAGTTACTCAGGAGGCTGAGATCTGAGGATCGCGGTTCAAAGCCAGCCCGGGCAGGAGAGACCGTGAGACTCTTATCTCCAATAAACCACCAGAAAACCGGAAGTGGCGCTGTAGCTCAAGTGGTAGAGCGCTCGCCTTGAGCTGAAGAGCTGAGGGACAGCACCCAGGCCCAGAGTTCAAGCCCCACGACCGACCAAAAAAAAAAAAAAAAAATAGTTGTACAAAGGCATTGCCACTTAACAAAGCAGTTTATGAATACAATGCATATTGATCAGAGTCTCCCCTTTCAACATTCTCACTCCCCTTTGACCCACTCCCCCCTCATCTAAGGAATTACTAGTAGACTGACATCTTTCAAATTATATTCCTTGGAAGGACACTGACCTGCTTTTATTCTCAAACCTCTTTTTGAGCTTGTACGAAAGGGTTTAGGTAAAACTTTGAAGACTTCAAAAGCTGACATAAATCTTTTTCCCCCTTTTTTGCCAGTCCTGGGGCTTGAACTCAATGCCTGAGTGTTGTCCCTGAGCCCTCTTTGTGCTCAACGCTAGTGCTCTACCATTTTGGCCACAGCACCACTTTTGGCTTTTTCTGAGTAGTTTATTGGAGATAAAGACTCTTATGGACTTTCCTACCTGGGCTGGCTTCGAACCACAATCCCCAGATCTCAGCCACCTGAGTAGCTAGGATTTAGGTATGAGCCACCAGCACCTGGTTCTGACATGTATTTTTTTTTATATTTTAAATGTGTAATATAATTTTAATGGCTATAATATGAAATACTGTTTTAATTTGTTTTATGCCCTCAATTTTTTCTTACATGTTTTAATTGATGAAGATATAGGCTTGAATAAAAATATTTGGATTCCACATCAAAACTTGATTATTTGACCTAAACAAATTAACTACCCACCTTTCTTTCTTTTAGGCTGTTCTGGGGATGAGGCTCCTGGTGAATCTGCATATGTCTCTTGCACCTGTTGAGTTTCCATCACTTCAGGAATCCCATCTAATGTGACGGATACATGGGTGATTGGAGCAACAATGTCATCTTCAGAATGACTAAATATGTTATTATCTAATGGAAATAGAATAAAAATTACAATCAACAGTGTATTAGAAATCAAAAGAGTTTCCTAATTCTATGAAGATATGAGTAAAATTGAAAACCTGTATTCTCTTTTTGTTTTCTCTGTCCTATATCGAGAACCCTAAATCAGTCCAGGCTTGTCTGGACTATATCATTATTTTTCTTTTGTTCTTATCACCAATATTTCATCTCTATGTTAGCATTACCTTCTTTTAGTTTACTTTTTTTATTTAGTGTTAAGACCTTTACACTGGCAGGCTATTATACTATTGCTGAGCCACACCTTCCAGTCCTACCCCCTCACTGTGTATAAGATAGGGTCTCACTTAGTACCCTAGCATGTACTTTAATTGTGATCCACCTGAATTGTGATTGAACTACAGAATTCCTGTAGTTGCTGGGATCACAGGCATGCAACCACCACGTTTAGTATCCTTCTGCAGAAATTCTGTCCTGGAACTACTACCTTCACAATTTCAACCTCCCACTTAAGTAGCTTGGAATGTCAGAGGCAAATCACTGTGGTACAGTTATGGGCTGAGAAAGTCTCTCAAACGTTTCTGCCCAGCCTGGTCTTAAACTTTGATCTTCCTAATCTCAGCCTCCCAATTGGCTAGTTTCATAGGCTGGAGCCACAGGCATCTGGCTTTGGAGTTATCTTCTAAAGCCTGACCAAAGTATCCCTCTACATAAAATTAGAAGGAAAAATTATAGGAAAAAAATCTCTTCCTATAATTTACTAAGGAAAAAAATTTAAGAACAATGCAAACTTTGTAATATGCCTTTCACAGCTTCGACAATATAATACTACCTTTCTAATCTCATTTTCCACTCACCATAAAGCTTTTACTTCATGTACAACAAGCCATGTTCCTCAAATTTTTGTTTTTTCACAAGTCTGTGTCTGTTGATCTATTCCCTCTAGCTAGAGTACTCTTTCCTGACTCTTCTGTCTAGTGAAGCTTATTATCATTTATAACTCAAGCTAAGCACTCCCTCTTAGTGCCTATCCCTCTTAATGCCTATCTCTCTTGTTCTCATCTAGAGCATTCCAGAACACTTTGCTATTACTCTCCATGTCATTATTTTTGACTTTTACAATTATTCACATAAGTAACTAACAAAATATTAAAGATAGAGGAAAAGACAAACATTATTCATTTGTATTATCCTGTTACTGCCTAAAACTTTGTACATCCTTTATTGCTGTATGCTACTAGGCATATAGCAAATATTTTGTAATGATTTAGTAATTTTATGAGTTTAAGTCTTTGTCAGAAAAGCTCAAAGGCGAACATGGATTTTAAAAAATGTATCAATATCACAGCAATAAATTTTATGACATTAAAAGTGAGTAAAAACTGTAACCCTCTGTACATCATCTTTATAATAACAATAAACTTTTTTAAAAATTAAAAGTAAAAATTTCAATGGATTTTTATCTGTTCCATTATGCTTATCTATAGAGATGGCTAAATTATAATAGCCTGGTTTCAAAAACTTTAATATTTTCACCAATGGAGTTAAGAGAGGAAATTTATCAGTGTAATGTGTGACAATCAATGTATTACTTTTTTGTTCCTGAAGGCTTCAGTCCCCAAAGTACAGAGTTTTCTATTCTAGGCACTGGCGGCTCATTCACGTAATCCTAGCTATTCCAGAAACTGAGATCTGAGGAGACTGGTTTGAGCCCAGCCTGGCAGACAAATCCAAGGCACGTTTTTCTCCAATTAACCAGTAAAAATCCAGAAATGAAGATGTGGCTCAAGTGGTGAAATGCCAGCTTGAGCAAAAAAGCTAAGCAAGAGTGAAAGGCTCAGAGTTCAAGACCCAATATCAGCATCCCCCCCCCAAAAAAAAGTTTTCTTTGAAGATTTTAACACAGGTGACTCAACTAATAATGTCCTATAAAATGTGCTTAGAAACTCAAAAATATAAACATAGTTTTGATATTTACCATTTAATGGAGAGAGAAATGGCAAGAATAATTCACAAAGTACATACTATGAGTGATTCAACCACTTACTTCGTTTTTCATCCAACACAGGGCCAGGAGAATCCATATTGAGGAGTGCCTCAGCAGCCTCAATCGTTTCAATAGTTTCATCCTCATTATGACAGGACGCTTCAACTGAACACATACAAAGAAAAATTAGCTACAATATATACGTTGCTCTGAAATTCATATATTACTAGCTGAAGCAAGATGCATCACTTCATACTCTAAGTTTATATGCACATAAATTATAATATGTATAATTTTTGTGAACATATGAAACAGTACTGAATCTGGCTATTAAGTAAAGTGCCTAATTTTATTTAAAAATAACTTTTGGGCTGGAAACCTGGCTCAGTGGTAGAGTACTTGCCTTACATGCATGAGGCCCTGGGTTCGATTCCTCAGCACCACATAAACAGAAAAAGCTGGAAATGGAGCAGTGGCTCAAGTGGTAGAGCACTAGCCTTGAGCTGAAGGACTGAGGGACAGTGGCCAGGCCCAAAGTTCAGGCCCCACAACCGACAAAAGTAAAAAATAAAAAAAATAATAACTTTTGCCGGGTGCCGGTGGCTCACATCTGTAATCCTAGCTACTCAGGAGGCTGAGATCTGAGAATCGCGGTTCAAAGCCAGCCCGGGCAGAAAAGACCGTGAGACTCCTATCTCCAATAAACCACTAGAAAACCGGAAGTGGCGCTGTAGCTCAAGTGGTAGAGCACTTGCCTTGAGCTGAAGAGCTGAGGGACAGCGCCCAGGCCCAGAGTTCAAGCCCCATGACCGACAAAAAAAAAAAAAAAAATAATAATAATAATAATAACTTTTATAGCCAGATGCTAGTGGCTTACACCTGTAATCCAAGCTACTCAGAAAGCTGAGCCCAGGCAGATAAATCTGAGAGGTTCTTATTTCTAATCAACCAGCAAAAGGCTGGAAGTGGGGATTTGATTCAAGTGGTATACTGCAAGCTTTGAACAAAATAGCTAACCAAGGGTTTGAGGGCTTAAGTTTAAGCACCAGTACCAGCACAAGCACAAGCATATACACACAGATACTCACACACACACACACATTCAAAACAACCACCATAAAAGACCCCAACCTTTTGCAAGGAGCTGGAGATAAGTAAAATATAGTTCATACTCTGGATGAAAACCAATTAATTTGTAATTCTTACATTTCCAGAATAAAGATGAACATTAGACTGCTATGGAAAGGGTCCTGGTTTGACAGAAATCTTGTTACTAAATGCACTTAATATCAAATAAATCATTTTGTATCTCTAGATCCTTCAAGATTGAAGTGACAGTATATAACTGAATCTAAACCTTTTATTTTACACAAGAATAAAAGGTAAATATAAGCCAGGCACCAGTGGTTCATAGCTGTAATCCCAGCTACTATAATCCCAGGCTGAGATCTGAGGATCATGGTTCAAAGCTAGCTAGGGCAGGAAAGTCCATGAGACTCTTATCTCCAAATAACCCACCCAAAAACTGTAAGTGGTGCTGTGGCTCAAGTGACAGAGCCTTGAGTACAAAAGCTCACAGACAGTATCCTAGGACTGGCATATACATACACAAAATAGTAGATATAAACATGGTATTTGTAACAGAAGATGCTCCACATAGGTGAGAGTAAAGTTTAAAATTTTCAAAAAAATTTAGCAATACAAGGCTTTACACAAACAAAACTTACCTAGAAATATATAAATGCAGTGTTTAGGGGGCTGGAAAAGTGGCTTTAATGGTAGCGTACTTGTCTCACATGCATTAGGCTCTGAATTCAAATTCCAGTTCTGCCAAAAAGTGGCTTTTTAAAAATTCTGATGGTACTATAATTTTGAACTTAAGGCCTTGAACACACTCAGCCTTGTTCACAGCTGGTACTCTACCAGTTGAACCATATTTCAAGAACTGTTTTTTGCTGGTAACTTGGAAACAGAGTCTTGAGGACTTTCCTGCCTGGGCTGGCTTCGAACTGTAATGTTCCAGATCTTAGCCTTCTGTATAGCTAGGATTATAAGCATGAGCCACCAGTACCTGACATTGTACATTTTTTATAAGTTCAAATTTATACCCTGATATAAAATAAATTAATAACTAATCATTTTGATGAGCATGGAAATCGTGACTAATTATTTTGTTGAGCAGGTTATATAGGACAGTTATAATCTACTTTAAGCCTCAAATTTCATGGTCATTAACTATTTTTATAATTAGAAATTTCATACAAAATAGAAGAGACACAGTATAATGAAAATTTATGCTCATTCCCTACTTTAAACATTATCATGTGTGAGTCACCAATGCCCAGTTCTTTTTTTTTTGGGTCCGGTCGTGGGGCTTGAACTCTGGGCTTGGGCAATGTCCCTCAGCTCTTCAGCTCAAGGCTAGCGCTCTGCCACTTGAGCCCCAGCACCACTTCCAGCTTTTTTCTTTTTGCTTATGTGGTGGAATCGAACCCAGGGCCTCAAGCATGCAAGGCAAGCACTCTACCACTGAGCCAACTTCCCAGCCCACCAATGCCCAGTTCTATAAATGTTTAATCCTTTAGTCAACTTTCCAAAGTACTTTTGGTTTTTAGGTGATTTTGCTTGTGACATTAAAATTTTAACCAATATGGGATTTGTTTTGATATTTTAGAGTATGATTAAGGTAGGTAGGAATCTAACTTCTTTTTCTCCCTACTCGCCACCAAATGGGATACGCAGTCATCCTTCCTCTCCTTTCTAATTAAAATGTCACTAGGTTATATGTAAACTTCTTGAAATAGATCCGTACCTGTATTTGGCCTTAATATTCAATTCTAATATCCAACTTTCTTTTACTAATAGCACCTCTGAAAGTTACTGTCACTTCAAAGTTTTAGTATTTGGTAGTGTTTTTGTTTGTTTTAAGCCAGTCTTGGGTCTTAAACTCAGGGGCTGGGCACTGTCCCTGAATTTCTTTCCTCAAGGCTAGTGTTCTAACACTTGGGTCACAGCTTTATTTCCAGCTTTTTGGTGCTTAATTCATGGCCTTTTCTGGCTGGGCTGGCCTCGAACTGAGATCCTCAGATCTCAGCCTCTTCAATAGCTAGGATTACATGCGTGAGCCACCAGCACCCAGCTTTGCTAAATTTTTGATGGGAGAAATGTTTACTAAAAGGGACAGCACCGAGGACCTGAGTTTAAGGCCCACAACCAACAAAAAAGGACAAATAAATTTTTACCGAATTTATACCATGTCCTGAACATTGTGCAAGACACTAAAGTAAAGCCGAGTCTAAGTAGTCACAATTCTACCAACAAAATGACAATATATCTAATTATGCCTGTTTCTGGTAAACTTTCTCTTAGTAACAATGATGCAACTATTTTCTTACAAATAAAATTTCTCAAATATTCCTGACATCATGTGGGCAAGATACCTGAGTGAAAACATACACAATACATTACAAATCATGTACCAATGTTTATATCTGATAAAAGTAACATTACCCTACCGCACACATATGGAACCTATTTTTTCCAGTGAAATATCTTCCTAGTTGTGACTGAACCTGAAGAGAAATCCTCTATTCATCCCAAGGCCTTATCATACATTAGGTCATGACCTCCTATTTTGTTTCCTATGGCAGCAGTAAGAAAAGAGCATTCTTTTTTTTTTTGGTAGGTCATGGGGCCTGAACTCTGGGCCTGGTTGCTGTCCCTCAGCTCTTCAGCTCAAGGCTAGCACTCTACCACTTGAGCCACATTGCCACTTCTGGCTTTTTCTACTTATGTGGTGCTAAGGAATCAAACCCAAGGCCACATGCATGCAAGGCAAGCACTCAGCCAGGCGCCAGTGGCTCACGCCTGTAATCCTAGCTACTCAGGAGATGAGATCTGAGGATCACGGTTCAAAGCCAGCCCAAGCAGGAAAATCTGTGAAACGCTTGTCTCCAATAAACCACCAGAAAACCAGAAGTGGCACTGTAGCTCAAGTGATAGAGCACTAGCCTTGAGCTGAAGAGCTGAGGGACAGCGCTCAGGCCCAGAGTTCAAGCCCCATGACCACCAAAAAAAAAAAAGCAAGGCAAGCACTCTACCACTGAGCCACCTTCAGCACTGAGCATTCCTATTTCTTTACATTCCTATTTCTTTTCATCTTGTTCCCAGGAATACAGAGCTAAGAATATAAAAAGTTAATTTGTCAGGGCTGGCAAGGTGGCTCAGTGATAGAGTGCTTGCATGCATGAAGCCCTGGGTTCGAATCCTCAGCACCACATAAGCAGAAAAAGCCGGAAGTGGCACTGTGGCTCAGGTGGTAGAGCATTAGCCTTGAGCTGAAGAGCTGAGGGACAGCTCCCAGACCCAGAGTTCAGGCTCCACAACTGCCAAAAAAACACAAAATAAGTTAGCTTGTCAAGGCTTGATGAATTTTGTAGTTTGCCTCCTTTTTGTATCACTCCATCTCAATATAGTTAGGGAAAAAGGGGAAAGAAAAATATGATTCAGAACAAGACAAACACTTTTCTTTTTCCCATAGAGTTCTGGCTTTTGCAGAGGCTTTCTGTACCACCAAACCTCGAACTGTGCTGTAGTAAGGTCACATGAGGACAAATGTACCTGTAAGGGTGATGTCATCATCATCATCATCTATGATTTCTTCTTCAGCAACATCCAGTGAGCTCTCAGTAATCATGTCACTAGGCTCTTCCACACAGGCTAGACCAGCATAACTATTGAGAATATCAGCGCCAGGAACATGTTCCACAATTACAGCAGGAAAAATAGCTGGATCACCAAGCTAGGAAAGGTTGGGAGAGATGCAGGGAGAGAAATAGGATTATCAACATTTTGCTTTCGCTAGAAATAAGCCAAAAGTGCTTTCCTTTTATCTCATTTGTTTTGCCTTTTTGCAGGGGTAAGGACCAAACACAGGGCCTGGCACATGTTAGGTCAACACTGTATCTGATCTATTGGGTACACATCAAACCTGTGTTATACTTTCTTTTTTTTAATTTTATTTTATTGTAAAGATGCTATACAGAGGGATTACAGTTGGAGGGAGGAGGGAAGTGGGGGGGTGAGGGAAGAGAGGGAAGGGAGGGAGAACAACAAGGGGGGGGGGGTAACTACGCTACACTTTTTATGGACTTAGTTTATACATTACCAGTTACTTGTATCTTTTTTCACATATTTATAGTTACATGAGACCAGGTTACTGTAGCTTGGAATTGAGTCTTGAATTTGTTCTGTGGCCTATGCTAGCCTAGAACTCAGGATCTTCCTGCCTCTGTCTCCTAAATAATTGGATTATTTAGGAAAATGCCCAGTTTCACTATTTTTTTTTTTTTTTTGGGGGGGGGGGTCTGGTCGTGGGCCTGAACTCTGGGCCTGGGCGCTGTCCCTCAGCTCTTCAGCTCAAGGCTAGCACTCTACCACTTGAGCCACAGCGCCACTTCCAGCTTTTTTTTCTGCTTATGTGGTGCTGAGGAATCGAACCCAGGACCTCACCCATGCAAGGCAAGCGCTCTATCACTGAGCCACCTTCCCAGCCCAGTTCCACTATTTATATACAGACAATCCTAAGTTCAGGGACTATGAATCGCTACCACATATATTTCATTATGAATCTTGGATCTGGAGTACATTTTCATTGAATAATCAATTGTTAAATAATATTGCATAGAAAACTAGTAAGATGGGCTGAGAAGGTGGCTCAGTGGTAGAGTGCTTGCCTTGCATGCATGAGGCCCTGGGTTCGATTCCTCAGCACCACATAAGCAGAAAAGCCTGAAGTGGCACTGTGGCTCAAGTGGTAGAGCACTAGCCTTGAGCTTAAGAGCTGAGGGACAGCACCAGGCCCAGAGTTCAGGCCCCATGACCAGCAAAAACAACAACAACAAAAAAAAAAAAAAACAGAAAACTAATAAAATATCATGAGTGCTTAAGTAAAAATCAACAAGCAAAATACACAATAAAAATTTCTCTGGAAGAAAAAAAATAGTTCAATAACTATTATATTGTCATGTAGCACCTAGGCCTCATTTTTTAGTATTTATTTTTATTAAGTAGATCTACAAAATGGTTTCAATTCCAGAAGTCAGGTTGTGAGTACAATGCATCTTGATCAATGTCATCCATTCCAACTTTCTCCATCTTTCCCCGCACAATCAGGCTTTATTTTTTAACATCATTTGATTCACAGGAAAAACACTTAGCTTCCACTTTCTACTAGTGGCTTCTTTGAGAATGGCTGTATTCAGGGTAAAAATTACTGTTACAAATATCTGGTTAGAAAGCCAAGGAATGCATAAATAGGAAAACCTTAAAAGTTTAACCTCATCCAGCTACTTCATTTTATAGATTAGAAAAATAATCCAGAGATTTTTTTAACATTAAAAAATCAGTAGTGACAGACTTTATCAAACTATTACATCCATTAACTTTTCACTTTGAAGTAATTTCAAACTTAGGAAAATCACAATATATCCCCAGAGAATTGTGATGCAATGTGAACCTGGATTCCTCCCCCACTGTGGTGTTTAATCACACTTACGTATCACGTTTTTTACTGATTTGTCTGAAAGTGGTAAACTGATAGTGCTTCTTTAACCCAAAGTACTGCAGTGTTCCTAAATATGCTGTCTCTAAGGGTAGCAAAATTACCAGGAATGTTAACACTGATACTTGTATTATTATCTATAGACCTTATTCAAGTTTCCTCAAATGTTTGTTTTTGTTCAGATCCTGGGGTTTGAACTCAGAGCATGGGCATTGTCTCTGAACTTTTTTTGCTCAAGGCTAGCTACTCTACCACTTAAGTCGCAAAACTACTTCCAAGTTTTGTTTTGTTTTTTTTTTTTATTGTCAAGGTGATATACAGAGGGGTTACAATTACATAAGATAATAAATACAATTCTTGTCAAACTTGTTACTCCTTCCCTGTTTTTTCTACTTTCCCTCCCCCAACAGATCATTACCAACAAGTGGTCTTGTGAATATCCCTGTTGCATTGGTTTCCCCCTTGTCCTTTGTCTCATCATTCTGTTCTTCCCCTTCCCTTCCCTAATCCAGATAACATCTGCATTAGATAAAGAATCTCAGACCTTCCTGCCCAGGGTAGCAAGGAATTACCAGCCCTCAGATCTCTGCCTCCATCCAGAGTTGCTTAAACTAAAAGCATTAAGCCACGATTTCCCAGTTTCACATCCTATTTCTTAATGATATCTTCCTGAATCTGGAACCATTTTTCCTCTTTTCATCTGGAGTGATTCTTTATAGTCTCTATCTCACCATCATAATATGTTTTTTTTTCCATTTTCTTTTCTTTCTTCTTTTTTTTTTTTTTTTAAGACAAATTCTCACTATGTAACAGGCTGGTTTCGAACTTGAGATCCTCCCTCAATTTCCTGAGTGCTGGAATTACAGGCACATACCAACACACCCAGTTAATAACAGAAATTGCTTGAAGGTGGAAATCAGTGGAAAGTGAGAGGATAATAGAGGAAGGAATGCTGTACAAGTATTTTATATGCATGTATGAAAATAATCTATTAAAATTGCTTTAAAACAGGGTAGAGTACATAAGAATGCAACAGAAGGGGTGCATTTGATCAAAGTACATTAAGTGTAGTTAGGGAAACACCACAATGAAACTCAGTTGTACAATTAAAATATGCTGATTTTAAAAGACAACAGGTCATTTGTTCGTTTGTTTGTTTGTTTGGGTCCGGTCGTGGGGCCTGAACTCTGGGCCTGGGCGCTGTCCCTCAGCTCTTCAGCTCAAGGCTAGCGCTCTACCACTTGAGCCACAGCGCCACTTCCGGCTTTTATTCTTTTTGCTTATGTGGTGCTGAGGAATCGAACCCAGGGCCTTAGGCATGCAAGGCAAGCACTCTACCACTGAGCCAACTTCCCAGCCTCAGGTCATTTGTTTTATAAAATAACCTCCCTCAATTTGGGTTTGGATATTTCCTCACAATTAGATTCAATTTGTCAAGAATACCAAAGAAGTAATGTTATATTCTTTAAAGTACATCATATGTTAAGAGACTCAAAATACTCATGTCCCATTCGTGGGGCTATTTACTTTGATCACTTGGTTAAGGTGATGTCTATCAGGTCTCTGCCCCATAAAGCTACTATTTTTCCTTTCATAAGTATTTAGCGAAAAGATCCCTTCTGCATGATAACTAAACGTTTCTCCAGAAAGCACATCTTCTTAAATACAAGGAAATGTTACTGCTCATAGATAATACTTTATTTTCCTTCAATCTGCTATACTGAAAATGTAGTTTATAGTTTCATTATACTAAGCAGTCTCAATCTTTTAAAATCAATATATTAATGTAACTGCACACTAATAGAATTATACACTGCATTACTGCGAGCATAAGAATTCAAGTATCTAAATTTAATATATTTCTTAAGTGGTAAACAGACTCCTAACTTTTGGTTGTTTTTTTGTTTTGGTTTTTTTTTGGGGGGTCCGGTCATGGGGCCTGAACTCTGGGCCTGGGCCCTGTCCCTCAGCTCTTCAGCTCAAGGTTAGCGCTCTACCACTTGAGCCACAGCGTCACTTCCGGCTTTTTTCTTTTTGCTTATGTGGTGCTGAGGAATCGAACCCAGGGCCTCATGCATGCAAGGCAAGCGCTCTACCACTGAGCCACCTTCCCACCCATCAGACTCCTAACTTTTAAGAATGCTAGGCTCTAAAATTATGGGTGATAATCCTAAAGCATATTTGGGTGGTTTTATTTCCAAATATTTTCTTCCTGTTTCAGAAAAGAGGAAGTGAGCAACATGTAACTGAACTTTGAAATTGGAAACTTAATTTTAAACAGAAACTAAGACAGTCAAAAATTTTGCTGTGAAACATAAAATTCACAAGAGGAGAGGACAAGAAAGGAGAGGGGAGGGGAGGGGAGGGGAGGAAGAAGGAGAGGGGAGGGGGGATGTGGGGGGAAGAGGTAGGAGAGAAGAAGAGAGGAAAAGGGAGAAAGGAAGAGGGAAGGAGGGAAGAGAGAGAGGGGAAGAGATGGGGAGAGGGGAGAATATAAAAGGTCCAGAGTATAGTCATTAGGATTTGCTTTTTCCTTTCTAGAGAAGTAATTATTATACGTATAACCCAAACTAACACCAACATCTACTTGTTAAAACACTGCCTTTCTCCTAGGAGCTCCACTTAAGCTCTTGTTCTTCTAACAAAAAAAGCTCAGAGATCACATGGTCTCCGTTTATACTGTTATAACCCTATGTGTTCTGGGTGGTCATCTACTAAGTGTGAGATAAAGGCATGTCAATGGAATTTACAGGCTCATCTTCACACCAAAACCAAAGAATTTTTCCATATCCAAACTTTGCTGGACAAAAACTTGTAAGAGTGCAAATATTACAGAGGATGCCTCCATATTTTTTTCTGAATCTATATAGCTTTTATAGTTCCAGTAACTACAGATAGTTATTGTTTTCTTCCTTGTTCTATTCTACTGAACTTTAATTGGACTGGAGGTGTTCCCACAAGTGAGGTCTCAGAAACACCTTGTCAAATAGCACTATAGTAGACGCCACTTCTACTCCAATGCCATTGTAGAGGCAACTACGGTTACCAGGTTCCTTTGATCTCCAGCAGATACTGTCTATACTCAAATATATTCTACTTCAGTTCAAACAAACTAATTTTTTTTCAGTTGTGGGGCTTTAGCTCTGGGCCTGGATGCTGACCCTGAGTTGTTCAGCTAAAGGGGAGTGCTCTACCACTTGAGCCACAGCGCCACTTCCGGTTTTCTGGTGGTTAATTGGAGATAAGAGTCTAATGGACTTTTCTGCAGGGGCTGGCTTTAAATCGTGATCCTCAGATCTCAGCCTCCTGAGTAGCTAGGATGACGACAGGCGTGAGCCACCGACAGCTGGCCAAACAAACTACTGAATAACTTTTAAAACCCTTATGAAGAAAAATCCCAGCTTGTAATCCAACACTCAGGAGGCAGAGGCAGAAAGACCAAGATTCAAGGTTACCCCAACAAAAGTCAATGAGACCCTATCTCAAATACAAGCTGGGCAAGGTTAGCATACACTAGTAACTTTCAGCCACTCAGAGTGCTTTGGGGGTTTGTCTATGTGGCTATATCTAGAAATCAAGTAGGTTAAACAGCTGTGTTTGCAGAAGGAGGCATGGTTTTAACATTATCTGTCCCAAGGCTTTATGCCTCTGACTCTATGAGTAAATTTTCCTGGCATTGTCAATCCTTCTCAATCCATTAGGTATATCCTAAGATCATCACCAATTTAGTCACATAGCCTTCTCCTGAGGTATTTGATGATCTCATGAAAAGCACTCGCCATACTTAGCCGATTAAAATGTGAATGTACATTTAAAGTCTATCTCTACTTTTTACAAGGCTCTATAAATCCGTTTGTAAGAAAGACTAACTTACAGGTAAGAAGTCTGAGTCTGTACACACAAAAATCTAGGCAATTCCTCTCAGGTGACCAGAAAACACTGTCAGCGTTTAAGTATTACCATAAATGGAAAGACAATACAAAGTCTAGTAATTCCAGTTGCTGGTCTGGACTCAGGATAAACTGCCTTTTAAATTGGATTGACTGGCGACTGACTAAAGGATGAATCATCACGAATTTAAACTCCATAACAATACACTGCAAAATTGCTCATAGAAAAAAAAAATTGCTCATAGAGAACTACAGCTTTTTTTTTCCCCTCCTTGGTGCTGGGGATCAAGCTCAGGCCCTCAAACATGCTAGGCAAATGTTTTACTGATGAGTTACATCTCCAATATTCCTGACCTCTTAAGATTTAGATTTAAAAGAATAAATACTAGGACTTACATTATCTATCTATATACATATATTTTTTAATTATGTATACTTAAAAAATGGTAATATTTTGTAGCTATAGATATATAAAATCTCACCACATTTTAAATAGAACCTAGACATTATATTCAGGTTTCTTTGCTAAAGACTATCTAAACTTATCTACTTGAGGTATTTTTCCCTATATGTGTCAACTAGATTTCTTTCCATGATTTATTCAAAAGAGGAGCTTCAAGAAGGCCACAGCATGCCAGTGGCTCATGCCTATCATCCTGGCTAATCAGAGGGCTGAGACACAGAGGATCACAGATCAAAAGCAGCCCAGACAGAAAAGACTCCATCACAATTAACCAGTAAAAATGCCAAACTGGAGACTTAGAAGCACAATAGCCACCCATAAGCAAGAAAGCCATGTGAGATCCTAGGGCAAGCAAGCAAGCAAAAAGAAAGAAAGAGAGAGGGGAGGAGGGAAAGAGGAAGGGAGGGAGGGAGGGAGGGAGGGAGGGAGGAAGGAAGGAAGGAAGGAAGGAAGGAAGGAAGGAAGGAAGGAAGGAAGGAAGGAAGGAAGGAAGGAAGGAAGGAAGGGGAGAGAGAGAGAGAGAGAGAGAGAGAGAGAAAGTTGTCAGATGACTGGGCATAGTTGTGTATAACTATCGTTCCAGCTACCAGGAAGGCTGAAACAGGAGGATTACTTGACCCCAGCAGTTTGAAGCCAGCCTTGAAACATCCCACCCCCAAAAGAACAATGTTAAGAAAAATGTTAAGAAGTTAGAGTTATTTATAAAATACTGTTGATGGCAAAAGATTTGGGGTGTCGGAGCAATACTGAGCTTTGAACTGAAGTCTTCGTGCTTCCTAGGCAAGAGCTCTATCGCTAAGCCATGCCCTCTAGAGTCCTATTATTTCTTTTTAAAAGATAAAAATGTCAACATAACTTCCTATGATCCCTTAACAAAAACACTGTATTCCACTCATCTGGCTACTTCTTTGTAAAATGGCTCTCCAAATAAAACTGAAAGTTCCCATTTAGATAATTAAATTAACATCTTTCACAACTTGTTTCTTTTTTTCTGAAATAATGAATAAACTCTGGGCCTCTTACATGTTAGGCAAAAAGCTCTACCACTGAACAACATTCTAGTTCTACCTTTGAGTAGTAAAACCTCACTGTGTCCTACCAGTACTAAATCAAAACATCTGAGGGCGTTATTAATAACTATTATTAAAACTCCCCAAACAGGAGCTGGGAAGGTGGCTCACACCTATAATCCTAGCTACTCAGGAGGCTGACATATGAGGATTGAAGTTCAAAGCCAGCCTAGACAAAAGTCTGAGATTTGTATCTCCAATCAATCAGCAAAGAGCCAAAAGTGGAGGTGTTGTTCAAGTGGCAAAGCCTCAGCCATAAGTGAAAAAGCCAAGCAAGAGCTTGAGGTCTTGGGATTCAAATCCTAGTACCACCACCATACCCAAAAAACATTAGGATTATAAATTCTGTCCTAGTAACAGAAATTCAAATGATCAAAAGAAAAATTATGTTATATACAAGATCTGGCAAGAGTAAGACAGGGCTGGGAAGGTGGTTCAGTGGTAGACTGCTTGCCTTGCATGCATGAGGCCCTGGGTTCGATTCCTCAGCACCACATAAGCAGAAAAAGCCGGAAGTGGAGCTGTGGCTCAAGTGGTAGAGCACTAGCCTTGAGCTGAAGAGCTGAAGGACAGCACCCAGGCCCAGAGTTCAAGTCCATGACCAAAAAATAAAAAGAAAGAAAATTTGTTAGGGCTGGGAAAGTGGTTCAGTGGTAGAGTGCTTGCCTTGCATGCATGAGGCCCTGGGTTCAATTCCTCTGCACCATGTAAACAGAAAAAGCAGGGAGTGGCGCTGTGGCTCAAGTGGTGGAGTACTAGCCTTGAGCTGAAGAGCTGAGGGACAGCGCCCAGCCCAGAGTTCAGGCTCTTGACTGACAAAAAAAAAAAAAAAAAAGAGTAACAGACAACAAATACTTGAGATTATCCTATTGTTCATATGGTATGGATTAGCATTTTAACAAGCTGCAGAATCAATGTTTTATTGGCCTTAGAAAAATGACTTAGGAATTACCTGAACTGAAACTGTTTAAATAACTCACTAAAGTTGAGAAGAACTCACCTATGAAAGTATTTTGACTGTTTTGGAACGTGGTTTAGTGGCAGAATGCTTGTCTAGCATGCATAAAACCCTGGGTTCAATTCCTCAGTACCACATAAACAGCAACAGCAAGGAGAGGCACTGTGGCTCAAGTGTAGAGTGCTAGCCTTGAGCAAAAGAAGCTCAGGGACATGTCCAAGCCCTGAGTCCAAACCTCAGGAGTGACACACACACACACACACACACACACACACACACACACGCACACACACGCACACACACACTCACATATTTGGATCTATCAGTTTTCTTTATGTGGGAATTATTTCTTGAATTTTCTGTTTTTTTCACTGTTACCTATACTTTTAATTTCAAACAAAATTATCAAATTAGATAATCTCCAAAATCTGTAAAACTATCTTACTCAATGCAGTAAGTCCAAATGTCATATAAAATCCATACCTGATTCTTTACACCAGTATCCCTTAGTAGAGAATATAATCAAATCAAGAACAGGTACTGTCAGGCCAGGTGCAGGATTACAGGTGGCTCACACCTGAAATCCTAGTTATGCAGGAGGCTGAGATCTGAAGATCTCAGTTTGAAGCCAACATAGAAGAATGGTCCAACTAACTACCAAAAAAGCTTGGTGGAACTGTGGCCCAAGTGATAAGACTGTTAGCTTTCCATGAGTCTCTTATCTCCAGATAACCACCCAAAAGCCAGAAGTGGAACTGTGGCTCAAGTGATATGAGCCCAGTAAGGCAAATTTTCTACTACAAGATACTCTTTTTAAAGACTTTAATTCAGAATTGGAACTTAGACATATATTAAACTAGGTTATTTTGAAGAATGATTACTACGGATGCCTTTTTAACACTGTCCTACAAATCTATAATATGTCGAAGTACATCTAGTTTTCCACTAGTAAATTCAGGGTAAAGTTATACTAGGAGAAATTAAGCCAGCTGGGGCTGGGAAGGTGGCTCAGTGGTAGAGTGCTTGCCTTGCACGCATAAGGCCCTGGGTTCGATTCCTCAGCACCACATAAGCCGAAAAATCTGGAAGTGGTGCTGTGGCTCAAGTTGTAGAGCACTAGCCTAGAGCTGAAGAGCTGAGGGACAATGCCCAGGCCCAGAGTTCAGGCCCCATGACTGGCAAAAAAAGAGAAATTAAGCCAGCTGAAGTGATGTATGTTTGTATTTCCAGCTACTTGAGAAGCTGAGACAAGAGAGTGCAAGGTAAAGGCTAGCCTGAACAACACAGCAAAACCTGTTACACACAATAAAAAAGACAAAGGCCAAAAAGTAAGGAACATGAAAAGAGGGTTGGTTGGGAGTGCAGCTTAGTAGGAAAGCATGTATTTAGAATGTTGACTTTGCGCAAGATCCTAGGTTCAATCCCCAGAACCAAAGGAAGGAGAATGGGGGACAAAATTTCTATCATAGGGTGATTTGTAAAAAATAAAAGTATACACATAAAAACGGTAAGTACAAAGGGGTGTATAGACTATCAGGCGGTGTTGTCTTTACGCTGTACTCAAGACTAAAGTAGAGGGGCTGGGAAGGTGGCTCAGTGGTAGAGTGCTTGCCTTGCATGCATGAAGCCCTGGGTTTGATTCCTCAGCATCACAAAAGCAGAAAAAGGCAGAAGTGGCGCTGTGGCTCAAGTGGTAGAGCGCTAGCCTTGAGCTGAAGAGCTGAGGGACAGCGCCCAAGCCCAGAGTTCAAGCCCCACGACCGACAAAAAAAAAAAGACTAAAGCAAAAAAGTATTCTTGGACAAAGAGCAACACTGAGCTTAAAAATGTAAATCCAAGCCGGGCGCTGGTGGCTCACGCCTGTAATCCTAGCTACTCAGGAGGCTGAGATCTGAGGATCACGGTTCAAAGCCAGCCCGGGCAGGAGAGACCGTGAGACTCCTATCTCCAATAAGCCACCAGAAAACCGGAAGTGGCGCTGTAGCTCAAGTGGTAGAGCGCTCGCCTTGAGCTGAAGAGCTGAGGGACAGCGCCCAGGCCCAGAGTTCAAGCCCCACGACCGACCAAAAAAAAAAAAAAATGTAAATCCAGCTGGGTACCTGTGGCTAGTAGCTAGGATTACAAGTGTAATCTGGAGGCTGAGATCTGAGGATCAAAGACTGAAGCAACCAGGGTAAGTAAGTCTGTGAGATTCTATCTCCAATAAACTACTCTGAAAAAGCCAGAAGTGATGTTGTGGCTCAAGTGGTAGAGTGCTAGCCTTGAGCAAAAGCAGCTTAGGGACAGAGCCCTGGCCCTCCCATAAAAGTAAATGCACACTTCCATTAGTCTCCTCACTATATTTTATGAGTTATACACTTGCTATAAACATCATAATATACATTAGTATTCTATTATATTCCTTAATATGAAAGGAAAATAACTAAGCTCTCTTTGGTGACTAACACAATCAAAGACTAAAAAGAAAATCACTACAGTGATGTGTAAAAAGTGTTCTCTAAGCTAGGTACATATGGTGCACATATGTAATAGCAGCCAGAAGCAGGAGGCTAAAGCAGGAGGCTAACAAATGCCAGGCCAGCTTTGCCTACACAAGGAGTCCCAGGACAGTTACATATTGAGACCTTGAGACACAGTTACATAGTGATACCTTGTCTCACAAAAACCCAAAAGAAAACTGAAGAAGTGTCCACGAGTTCTTGTCTTTAAGATGTCAATAGAGGGGCTGGGAAGGTGGCTCAGTGGTAGAACGCTTGCCATGCATGCCTGAGGCCCTGGGTTCGATTCCTCAGCACCACAAAAAGAAAAAAGCCGGAAGTGGCACCGTGGCTCAAGTGGTAGAGCGTTGGCCTTGAGCTGAAGAGCTGAGGGACAGCACCCAGGCCCGGAGTTCAGGCCCCACGACCGGACCCAAAAAAAAAAAAAGATGTCAATATAATAAACCGTAAACTAGACAGTGAAAAAGATGAATGTTCCTCCCACATTAGGTTTTGCATACAGCTTACCCCAATGAATCCCTACATGCTATGTCACACGGTTAACACTTAATTAGTCAATTGATCAGAGTTCAAATCTCAACCCTGGAGATCTGACTCCAGAGTTGTAAAGCTTCACGACTACCAGACTATACACACAAGCTCCTACAGATAAACATTAGCTATAATAAAATTTCACCTGAGTTAAAGCTAAGTTTTAAAAAGTTATATATTATCTTCTCAATAAGGTTATATTTAAAGCTACAACTTAAGTTGTTTGTTTTACTTCTGGTGCTTCTGAAGAAGCCTGGCTTTTCTATTATAACACCAACAATACAAAGATCTAAGTAAATGGTCTTTTCTATTATAACACCAACAGTACAAAGATCTCAGTAAATGGTCTTTTCTCCAGACTCTCCCAAGATAACATTTCAATTTGCTATTGTAAATCCCCGTGGAGTCATTTACAGTCTATCTTATTGCAGCTCTTTGAGGACAATCTGCCTTCTTTAATCTTTGTCCAGATGTGTGTGGTTTTTTTTTTTTTTCAGTCAGTCATGGGGCTTGAACTCTAGGCCTGGGTGCTGTCCCTGAGCTTTTTTTGCTCAAGGCTAGCACATTGAGCCACAGGGTCATTTCCAGTTTACAGGTGGTTAACTGAAAATAAGAATCTCACAGAACTTCCTGCCCCGGCTGGCTTCCAACCTCAATCCTCAGATTTCAGCCTCGTTAGTAGCTAGAATTATAGGCATGAGCCACTAGTACCTGGCCTTTTTTTTTGGTCAATCATGGAGTTTAAACTTTGGGCCTCAGCGCTGTCCCTCAGCTCTTTAACTCAAGGTAGAGCTCTACCACTTGAGCACAAAGCAACTTCTGGTTTTCTAGTGGTTTTTATTGGAGATAAGTATCATGGCTTTTCCTGCCCGGGCTGGCTTTGAACCAAGATCCTCAGATCTCAGCCTCCTGAGTAGCTAGGATTGCAGGCCCGTCTGGCCCTTTTTTTGTTCCTTAAGGCAGGATAAATTGCTATCTCACTATCCGATGAGCACCAGTGGTTCATACCTGTAATCCTAGCTACTACCTACAAGTCATCAAACCAAAGGCAGACAAACTAGATGTATACTAGTTACTTTAAAAAAAAAAAAATGCAATGCCCTGTAAGTCTTCAGATAACAAAATACTTAATGTGTTTATGTGTTAAGGCAGGAAGAGAGGAAGGAAAGTAGTTACTTGCTTAGCAGTGGTTCCTTTCCTACAGAAAGACAGATACTGTAAATGTTTTTGGTTTTTCCCATGCCAGAGGATAAATAGGTTACACAAAATCATAAAATATCACCTCATAGAATAGAAAAGTCTCCCCTAACTTCAGTTTTCCCTCATCCTGTTACATTCTCCAGTCCTGCTGATCTCTAATCTTTGGTGCTTTCTCTTTAATATCACATCAGGTGAGTTAAACAGATGAGTGCACATTTTACCAGTCATTACACTATACTGTAACAATTTTCCAAAAGAATTGTCCTAATATTAAAGAAGAGGGAGGAGAGTAGGGAAGGGGAGAAAGGAGAGGGTAGGAAAGAAGAGGAGAAAGTAAGACAAAAAGAGAAAGAAGTAAGATAAAGAATAAAGAAAAATTCCTGCCCTGTATTGTAACTGAAAAAAAAATTATTGTAAAGGTGATATCAGTGAGTCAGGTAATGAGTACATTTTCTTTTCAACAGTGTCACCCTCTCCCTCATTCTCTCCCAGTTTTTCCTCTCCTGACTTCCCTCCCCTCAAAATTGTATAGTTCCTTTCCAACAGTGTCTACTGGGTATCACTGCTGAACTGGTTCACCCTTTGTCCCATCCTTTCTGTGCTTCCCCTTCCCCTTCCCAAATCAGATAAGCTTAAATATAAAACAAAGAGTACAGAAATCAAAAACAGAAGCCGGGCACCCGTGGCTCACGCCTGTAAACCAAGCTACTCAGGAGGCTGAGATCTGAGGACCACGGTTCAAAGCCAGCCCAGGCAGGAAACTCCGTGAAACTTTTTTTTTTTTTGGGGGGGGGGTCTGGTCGTGGGGCCTGAACTCTGGGCCTGGGCGCTATCCCTTAGCTCTTCAGCTCAAGGCTAGCACTCTACCACTTGAGCCACAGTGCCACTTCCGATTTTTTTCTTTTTGCTTATGTGGTACTGAGGAATCGAACCCAGGGCCTCAGGCATGCAAGGCAAGTGCGCTACCACTGAGCCACCTTCCCAGCCCCCTCCGTGAAACTCTTTTTTTTTTTGGTCCGGTCCGGTCCGGTCATGGGCCTGAACTCTGGGCCTGGGCACTGTCCCTCAGCTCTTCAGCTCAAGGCTAGCACTCTACCACTTGAGCCATAGCGCCACTTCTGGCTTTTTTTTTTTTCTTCTGGTTATGTGGTGCTGAGGAATCGAACCCAGGGCTTCATGCATGCAAGGCAAGCACTTCTACCACCGAGCCACCTTCCCAGCCCCAAAAGGATTGGGGTTTTTTTTGTTGTTGTTTGGGTTTTTTTTTTTAACTGTATTTTTTTGTCTTTTCTTTTTTGGTACTGGGGATCGAACCCAGGACGTTGCACTTGCTAGGCAAGCGCTTTGCCACTGAGCTACATCCCATCCCCGTGAAACTCTTATCTACAATAAACCACTAGAAAACTGGAAGTGGTGCTGTAGCTCAAGCAGTAGAGGGCTCACCTTGAGCTGAAGAGTGCAGGGATAGTGCCTAAGCCCTGAGTTCAAGCCCCACCACGGACAAAAAAGAAAAAGAACATTACCTTGCTCATGTAATTGTAACCCCTCTGTATGATATTTTCACAATAAAAGAAAAGAGAAGAAAAAAAGAAAGAAAAAGAAAAATCAAAAACAGAGCAGAAGGGAATCAACAAAGCAAAAGTGAAAGAAAAAAACCTCCAAACAGTATAATAAAAAACTTCTTCCATTTTTAGAGATCATCATTTCGATAAGCATCATTTTATATGATCTTATGCACACTGATATTGAGCCCTTGCAATACTCTCCTAAGAATATCATCCTGTCTTATTGCTATTGTGTGAATGTTTACATTGCTGTTTAATTAATCCTGCCCAGGTGTAATTATTTGTCTTTTACTGTCCATTGCGTTTACCTGTAGATTTATAGGCACATTCTAATTATTGCAAATGAGGAAAACATGCAGCCTATGTTTCTTTGGGTCTGACTTACTTCAGTTAGTATAATTTTTTTTCAAGTCTTTCCATTTTCTTACAAATGGGGCAATGTCATTCTTTCTGATGGAAGCATAGAATTCTATTGTGTATTATCTGTATTGTAACTTATTCAGGACTTGTTATAAATACTTTCATGTAGCAGTGATTAGCATTATTACATTTATGAATGCTACTAGACCATTAACAATTAGTTTTTTTACTTCACTAAATCAAATAACATTATCTTTATACGTACTCACTAAAGATTGAGTGGTAACACTGTTTATATTATCCATCTGTATGTGTGATATATTTATTGTCTGTAATGAACATATAGCAAAAATATATGAAAGATGTAAAAAATTAAGTAAAACTGGAAGAGGAGGTATAGCTCAAGTGGTAGCGCACTGGCCTTGAATTAAAAAACCAACCAAGAACATGAGGACCTGAGTTCAGGTCCCAGTATAGGCACAAATGGAAGGAAGAAAGGAAGGAAGGAAGGAAGGAGGGAGGGAGGGAGGGAGGGAGGGAGGGGGGAGAGGAGGGAGGGGAGGGAGGGGAGGGAGGGAAGAGGAGGAGAGAAGGGAGAAGAGGGGAGGGAAAAGGAAAAGGAAAAGGAAAGGGTATCTTGAGAAACAATAACAAAACTGGGTGCCAGTGGCTCACATCTGTAGTGGCTCACATCTGTAATCCTAGCTATTCAGAAGGCGGAGATCTGCGAATCATGGTTCAAAGTCAGTCTGGGCAAAGAAAGCTCATGAGACTCTTACTACCCAAAAGCTACCCAAAAGCTGGGAATGGCCCATGGCTCAAGTGATAGAGCACTAAACTTGTATATGTGGGGATCATAAGGGACAGGCCCCAAGCTGTGAGTTTCAAGCCTCAATACCAGCACAAAAAAGGGTGGTGGCTGGGTGTGTGTGTATGGGGGGGGGGGGGGGGGGGGTAACAGGTAACAGAGAATAACAGATTCATATGCAATTCAAATCTCATTTAAAAAATAATATTCTGCTGAGTGTAGTGGTGTATCTAGGTAATTCCAGCTACTCAGAGGTGGAGGTAGAAGGACGGGCCAACCTGTGCCAAGTTAACTGTAGACTCAATATGAAAAACAAAATAGCAAAAAGACTGGGGTCATGGCTCAAGTGGCAGGACATTTGAGAACCTGAGAATCCTTAGTATGCTCCCCCAAAAAACATATAGTATTCTTTAGAAAGAATAATGATTGGATACTTTTCAACCTAGCATATATATACAATGGAATGTGATTCAACAATTAAAGCAAATGAAGTACTGAGACATGGCACAACATAGATGAACCTTGAAAACATTATGCTAAAGTGAAAGAAGATAGCCACGATAAGATTATGTTTTATATAATTCCATTTATAGAAAATGCACAGAGCGACTGGGAAGGTGGCTCAGTGGTAGAGCACTTGCCTTGCATGCATGAGGCCCTGGGTTCGATTCCTCAGCACCACATAAACAGAAAAAAGCCAGAAGTGGCACTGTGGCTCAAGTGGTAGAGCACTAGCCTTGAGCTGAAGAGCAGAGGGACATCACCCAGGCCCAGAGTTCAGGCCCCACGACTGGACCCAAAAAAAAAAAAAAAAAGCAAAGAATGGACAAATTCCCAGAGATAGAAAGAAGAACGGGACTTCCCAAGGTATTCAAAAAGGAGAAGAAATAGTATATGACCTTCAATGATGTAGAATTCTTCTGGTGATAACAAAATGTTCTAAACTTGACTACAATGACCTAACTTTGTGTAGAGACTAACCGGAGAAGGAAAAAAAACAAAACACTGAATTGTACATTTTTAACAGATGAGTTGGGGCTGAAGATATAGCTCAGTGATATAGTGTTAACCTGGTATATACAAATCCCAAGGTTCAAGCCCCAGGCCCACATGTACATAGATACACACAAAGCTTAGATGCATATATATGTATATACACATATGTATACTCACAATATATATATAATCACAATAAACTGTTTTTTTAAAAATGCATGTCTATGAATATGTATGTCTTTTAAGCCTAGCTTCCAAATGTAAGTGAAAATATAAGATATTTAGCTTTTTGAGATTGGCTTATCTTGGTGAAGATTAAGTTCTCCTATTCCATTCATTTTCCTGCAAATGACATTTCATTTTTCTTTGTGGCTATGTATACTCTACTGTGTATGACCCTGTGGATATGTACATGCATGCACACACATACACAGTATTCTTCTATCCATTCACCTGATGTTGGATACCTCAGCTGATTCCAGAGTTTGACTATTGTGAAGAATGCTACAATGAACATAAGCACTCAGTACCTTAAGTATTGATTTATTGTCCTTCAGACCTATGACAAATATTGCTATGGTAGGCCATACGGTAGGTCTATTTTCTGTTTTTGAGACACCTCTATGCTGATTTCTATAGTCATTGTACTAGTTCACATTCCCACCAACAATACCATTTTTATGTATAATTTCTCAGTCTACAATATGTAATTCCATTCTCAAAATACAACCACAAAGAACTACCTTCATGACCCAAGGAATCTCCTAAGAAACAAGAAAACGATGTACAAGTTAGGATTTGTAATTTTATTTAATTAATTAATTTTTTTGCCAGTCTTGAGGCACTGTCCCTGAGCTTCTTTCGCTCAAGGCTAGCACTCTACCACTTGAGCCACAGCGCCATTTCCAGCTTTTTCTGTGTATGTGGTACTGAACCCAGGACTTCAAGGATACTGGGCAAGCACTTTACCACTAAGCCACATTCCCAGCCTGAATTTATAAATTTTTAAATATGCTATTTACAATTTCAATAATTATTTTAAAAAGTAGTGTAATTTCTTTGACCATGATTATCATCGTCTAACTGCATAACAGTAAGCCTGGCATGCATCACTACAAGATTATATGGTATCCTTAGTGAAAGTCAAAACTAGGTTCAGGTTATGGCTCTATTTACTTTTATTTTTTCAACTAGCTTTTGATTTCGGACAAGTCACTTCTTTATTAGGTATGTTTCCTCATCATAAAGTGAAGATAATAGTATTTGCTTCACATGGCAAATATTTGTGAAATCCTTGTAATAATTTCACAAAACTAAGCTTGATTTTGTCCAACAAAAATAAACACCTAAAAAAAAGCACACATACATGCTGATGTTAAGCTAACAACACTCTTTCCAAAGACAAAAATACATAAATAACCTCTCTAAGATAAACTAAGTGCATCATATATAGTAAAAGTACTGCTTTGGGAAATGGATGGACCTAGAACTAATCATGATAAGTAAAGTAAGCCAAGCTTAGAAAGAAAACACTACATGTTTTCTCTCATTATGTGGAAGCTAGAGCTAAAATATACCTGGACATGATAATCTACACAAAACTCAAAACATTCAAAGTGTCAGACTAAAAAGGGATACCCTTAGGGGAAGAACACAAAGGTATAACTTCTCTGAACATTTAAAATACAATTTATTGAAACTAATTCCAGGAAATGGAAATATGGGTTGTATTGTTATTGGTGGTGGTGGTAATGTTTGTTTTATATTTGGGGTTGGCTTTTTTGGGGGGAGGTGGGTAGAGAGGAAGCACAGAAAGGGAGGAAAGAAGAGTAAACAAATGTAGGCATGATATTCTATATTCAATATGTGAAAAATGACCTATGTAAGTTGTGGACAGGGATGGAAGGGGAAAACTGGGAGGAAATGAAGGAAGGAAGGGGTGACACCCAAAAGAAGAAATGTACTCATTACCTGAATTTATGATCTGTGACCGCTTTACACAACTTTAAGGCTATGCGTACACATATAAATGTGGAACCGTAAAGTGACATGTATTTCTCATGGTGGAGAGTGTGCAAGTCACTGCACTAGAGCATTCCAGAGAGTATCTTACAGCCCCAGCCTCTGTTGTCACATTCTGTTTATCAAATCTCACCTAGGATCTTTCATCTAAGAGAATGGCATAGCAAACATTTTCAAGCCTTAATATATACATAAACCTTCTTCTTAAAATAAGTTCAAAACACTTTCTCTTTTCTACTGTCTCTATTAATATATTTTTAGTTGGGACCAGAAATGTTTCCCTTCAAACATTTTTCTCCCTAATGGAAGCTCATCTTGATTTTAAGACAAGTTAATCCAAATTAAGACAAGTTAATTACCCTTTGTGGATTTTTTTTAATTCTGTCAACTCAATGGACAATAAAAAAGTTAAGAAACTATAGCAAGTCAATTTTATTATTTGCAGTAACTGTTTTTACAATACAAAACATTAAAATTGCCAACTAAAGTTTAATTTTAGAATTAAGTTTATTTCAAAAACTAAGTCAACCACATTAGGCATTTTTTAAACTTACTACTCAAATATTTTTCCTAGTATGAGTCTCTCCAACACTTAACACTATTTCTCCCACATCATACTGCTCATATAATCTGTTTAAAATAAAATTATAAAATCCCCAACACCGGGGCTGGGAAGGTAGCTCAGTGGTAGAGCGCTTGCCTTGCATGTTTGAGGCCCTGGGTTCGATTCCTCAGCACCACATAAGCAAAAAGAAAAAAGCCGGAAGTGGTGTTGTGGCTCAAGTGGTAGAGCGCTAGCCTTGAGCTGAAGAGCTGAGGGACAGTGCCCAGGCCCAGAGTTCAGGCCTCACGACCTGATCCCCCCCAAAAAAAATAAATCCCCAAAACCCTATAGACAGGGAACTTCAGTATCTCCTGTCTTTTATTCACATTCTGAAGATTACAATTTGCATATCATGCATAAATTCAAGAACAGCTGATTTAGAAATTCTCTAATTCCCCTGAAGATAATAAAATCTAGGTCTAGAGAAGGCAAGCACTTCCTCACACACTTGGGACTGAAATGTATTACAATACTGCTGAAATCAATTCATCTGCTTGAAGAAATTGCCCACAATCACAAATACTAATTACAGGAATTAAAATTTAGTATGTTAACTATAACTTTTTAAAGTAATTTAAAGTAATTTCTTAAGGCAGTTGCTGCTACTCTCATTTTAAAGAAAACAAGTTGAAGCCCCAAAGTATTCCTTGTCACATCATTAAAGCTAAGGATAAGATTTATGCTCAAGGGGCTGGGAAGGTGGCTCAGCAGTACAGTGCTTGCCTTGCATGTCTGAGGCCTGGGTTCGATTCCTCAGAATCACATAAGCAAAAAGAAAAATGCCAGAAGTGGTGCTGTGGCTCAAGTTGTAGAGTGCTAGCCTTGAGCTGAAAAGCTGAGGGACAGTGCCCAGGCCCAGAGTTCAGGTCCCACGACTGGACCCTTCCCCCCAAAAAAGAGGTTTATGCTCAATAAATTAACTGGTATGTGTACACATACCTTCAAATGTTTCGTTTTTTATTTCAGTCGTCTCTCTTATTTCTAAAACTAATTTTCTGTTACATATGAAAGATTATAATAGTTATTAAAATCCAGCTTGAAGTTCTCATACCTGATGTTCATCCTCCATGACGTTACTAGTGAATTCAAATACAAGGTCGTTCTGTTGGACAACAGCAGCCATAATAAAACATTCCCTTTAGATCCACATGGAACAATCCAAACAGATTCAAGAATGTAGCCAGTAGAGTCCAGAAACAAGTTCGGGAGAAAAAATCCCTCAGGCAAGTCTGTAAAATTACAGGCTACCCACGTTTCTTTAGAGAAGATAGTTCAAAGTTTCTTGATTCATTGATTCTAAGCAAACCGAGGCAGTACTTCTGAAATTATTCTTCTGTCAACTTTCTTGGCCTGAAAAACAAATGTTTGTTCTTTAAAATACAACAACTGATTCAGAGCACAGTGTATATCAAGTGTTTTGTTGATTAAGATGAACATGACAAATTTTTAACACTCTTATTTTTTGTTGTTGTTTCTAGACCTACTTTCTTTGAAGATTTCATTTCTGCTAAGATAAAATCTTCCCTTCATTACTAAAAATGAAGTAATTCCAGTCACTTACTATCCTCATTTAACTTGCGTTAAATGCTGAATAGTATAAAAACAAGTATATAGCAAGAGTAATGGGGCTTGGTACCCTCAATAAAGGACATAAACTATTTACTTCTTTCCACTAAAGGAAATTGCTTCTATGAATTATTTCATAAGGTATACTTTTGCCTTTAATTGAAACATTCAGAGACCATCACTGTTAGGCACACACTCACACACACACACACGCACAGGCACACACGCGCACACACACTTTGAATGTAGTAATTTCAACTTTACTATTTTATAAGCTTTAAAAATAATCAGAATTAAAACCTTCCCTTTTAGTTCTTTAAAAAGCTTCAGGTAAGTAAAATACTTTGTTACCATGTTTAAGCTGTCTTCAGTAGGTTCTTTTTTAAATGCACTGAAATGTATCCTTATCTCCAGCACAGGGCTTGCAAGCAACAGGAAGGAAACAGCCCTTGACCACGTCATGGCAAATTAGAACATGCAAAGAACTGCACTTTACAATGGTATAAAAACAGAAATGAGACTAAAGAGCAAAAACAATTTCACAACGGAAAAAAGAAATGCTTTAAAAATGACGATCAAAGATGTTTGTATATTGAGAAAGAAAGACAAAGGCTAGAGAAACAGAGAGAAAGAAACTAACAAGGTAAACAGAGCTTAAACCCAGCTACTACCAGCTGGGTTTCTTAATTTCAAGAAAACAAATTCTCTAAGTAATCTAGGTTCTAGGGACCACATAGTTAGGGATCACATAGATGACTGTGATTTCTACAACTGAAAACAAAACAACATGAAGGTAAAGCCTTCAATTCAGGTTCCAATCCAATGGTTTTTCTACTCTAACTGACTTCACCTATCTAAGAGCAAATTCAACTTCAGTAGTATTTTTAGCGTATTTCAGGCTTTTTTGTTGTTGTTTTTAAACAATGTACCATTATCTATAAGAAAATATATTTTGTTTTAAATTGAGCACACATATTTAAGTATAAGACATATATTTGGTACTGGACAAATATTACTTGTATTATCCTTTCCCTTAAATTATTACATTTCTTTTATAGTAGGCCTGCCTTCTGTTTTTCCTTCTTAACTTGTTATGCTCATTCCTGGAAACCTCCTCTAATCTCTAAACACTCAATCATATCATATCCTTCCTTCCTTCTTTTCCTTCCTTTCTTCCTTCCTTCCTTTTTCTATATTGTTTTCTTTAGGGGAGAGGAGATGCTGGTTCTGGGGCTTGAACTCAAAGCCTGGGTGCTGTCACTTAGATTTTTCAGATCAAGGCTGCTGCTCTACCACTGAGCCACAGCTCCATTTCTGGGGGGTGGTGGGGGTGGTGAGATAAGTCTCATAGACTTTTCTGCCTGGGCTGGCTTTGAACTGTGATCCTCAGATCTCAGCCTCCTGAGTGCCTGGCTAAAAGTTCACTTTTTCTTTTCCATTATAACCATGTACTTTTTCTCACTAACACTTCCATACTGCTACTGTGCTTTATGCTTTAGTAAAAGTCTCTGGAAGATTTCAAACAATAAGGACAACCAATCAACAGATCCATTCCTCACGGCACATGCTAACAATCAATGTTAATGAAACAGCTAGAATGGTTCCCCACAATCACTAAGCCTTTTGCTGAGGTAGGAAAAGAATAACTAGGGCACATAACTCTTACTAACGTATACTGTAGAAGTTCAAAGCTGAAAATATGTAAGTAAAGCATTTTATTGGTTTCATCAGTTTTGAAATGGCCTGTTGTCTTTCCTGTTCCTCTTCCTCTTCTCTAGTTATAGACCCTATGATATTAAGGTGGTTCTTGGAAATAAATTTTCTGATTCCTAACACAGAGATACCATCTCTATATGTCAGGGTTATTTAAGTAACATAGTCTAGGCATATCAAAAGTTTTTAGTAACAGACAAGACAATCTAGATCAATGAGTCAATTTTTCACTGAAAAAACTAAGATGTCCAAGATCTCAGAGTCTGTAGTAAGCACAACAGACCCAGTAATCCTACAAGGTAAACCAGAAGGCTGAGACGTGAGGATTATGGTTCAAAGCTAGCCTTGGCAACAAACTCTGTGAGAACCTTACCTCTAACTAACCACCAGAAAACCAGAAGTAGAGCTGTAACTCAAAGCAATATAGTGCTACCCTTGAACAAAATACCTCAGGGACAATACCCAGGCCTTGAGTTCAAGCCCCACAACCAACAATCAATCAACCAACCAATTGAGTTCTAATTTCCTAAATCAAAACTCTATTACTATAATTCAGTCCTGCTTCCAAATCTAACCACATATGTCAATGTTAATGGGGAAAACCCTATCTAGTTTAGCTCCAAATCTAGTCAATAAACTATTAGAACAAGACCACCTTAGACACAGCATGTCTAAAACATCCAAACCTTATCACCATGTTTCTTCAAATTTGCTCTAGTATGGAAATATATAGGAACTAAAGCCTTCCAGGAAACAAAAGCACCCATAATATCTTAATACACTTTAAGATCCTCAGAAATTGTCTGTAATTTGCTGCACTTGTAGGGAAAAAGCAGGATACTGAGTTTCAAGACCAGCCTAGACTACAAATGAAGACTAACTCTAAATCAAATACTAAAGCAGAAATAACATAGAAAGATCTCACTGTTTAAATTATCCATTACTGAGTTACATATGATATTCAAGTGCACCCTGATGCATTTAATAGCACTTTATAGCATGTTTTTACAATACTGTAATGAAAAAATATGTATGAGTGGCACAGACACAGCAGCCAACTTTTTTGCATGGTTGAAAAGTAATCCAGTGGACCATCCACCAGATTAAAAACCCTCCCAGCCTGGCTCTTTCAACTAGGTCAGGACTGTATTCCCATTTGTTAGCGAGACGTGCCACCTTAAGGTAAAATAGTAAAGCAAAACAGGATCTAGAGTAAAAACAACTTGTATTCCAATCTTTTGCAATATGATCTTAAACAAGCTGACTTATGTAGTGTCTCAGTCTGACTTTCCATAAACAGGTGTAAAACTCAAGTTTTCTCACTCTGTAAATAGTACAACAAATAAAGTACAACAAATCTAGAGTTGTCAGGATTAGATAAATAATACATTTACAGCTGGGCACCTGTGGCTCACACCTGTAGATCCCAGCTACTCAGAGATCTGAGATCCTAGCTGAGATCTGAGAATCCCAGTTCAAAGCCAGACAGGGCAGGAAAAGTCCCTGAGACTCTTATCTCCAATTAACCAACAGAAAACTGGAAATGGTGCTGTAGCTCGAATGGTAGAGCACTCCCTTGAGCTGAAAAGCTCAAGGACCACACGTAGGCCCAGAGTTCAAGCCCCACGACCGACCAAAAACAACAACATGTGCAAGGCCCATGTGCAAATACATGTAGTTCAGTGTTAGAGCATGTACCTGGCATGCACTTTGCCTACCATGTACAGGTAAGTATTGGGTTTTATCCCCCAGTACAATAAAAAATTGAAACAGATTAAAGAAAAAGAGAAAAATACATGTGATGAATGCCTGGAAAATTGTACTCAATAAAAATTAGCTTAATTATAGTGCCCAGCACAGTGTGCAAGATGGGTAGCAGGTGCAGGTTAGGGACTAATTATTTCGTAAATCTCATTTCTGTGTTCCTGGACAGGAACACATAGGCTATTATCAACAAACTAGTGCTCAAAATTTAGCACGTTTTGGTAATTCCAATTGTGTCAAGGTTAGAACTTCACTCTAGTCTACAAGGCTTTGCTTCACAAAGTCCAATTTGGCCCCCATTCAATCAAAATGACTTACCAATTGTAAACACAAAACCCCAAATCATATTTCAGGCTACTGCTACCCAAAATTCAAGCCATTTTTGTAAAAAATATTTCAAATATTAACAAAAACATGACAGGCAAAATTTGCCTAAATTAATCCTTTACACAATGTTAGAGTTCCTGGGAAAGCAATTTTAAGATATAGGAATTTGGGGCCAGACACAACGGCTTAAGTCTGTAATCCTAGATACTTGGAAAGCATAGATCAGGGCATCAATGTTCAAGGCCAGACTGGGCATAAAAGTTCATGACCCTCCATCTCAGCCAGAGAGGGGAACTGATATTTTGGAGGGAACCACAATTACTGGGCACAACCAACAACAGACACCTGGTAGCCCCAGAGATATAAGGAAACAGAAATTGAAGAATAACAGTTTAGTACCTCTCAGGGCATAAAGTGAAACCTTGCTTCAAAGATAAATGCAGAGCCTATAATCCTAGCCACTCTGGAAACTGAGATCTAAGAATCACAATTCCAGGCCAGCTAACACAGGAAAGTCAGTGAGACTCAATCTCCAATTAACCACCAAAAAAGCTAGAAGTGGAGCTGTGGCACAAGTGGTAAAGCCCTAGCTTTGAGCTTTAACACCCAGGCCCATAGTTCAAGCCCTAATTTTAGTATAAAAATAAATAAATAAATAAATACTCTTTTCCTTGGGAAATTACTGTAGTATCAATTCACTATAATGAAAATCGACAAAGGAAACAAACAAAAATAGGGGGTGTAGATTAGGTAATTCTACATCAAAAAAGACAAAAATACACCAGGTAAGATCAATAGAGTGGTTGAATGACTATCCTAGCATTAATACACACTGTTTGTGTTTATGCGTATATACTAATGTTTGTAAGTAGCAATATCTAAAGAACTAGAATTCTGTAGTCTCAATATTTAGTGCCTAACAGAAAGTTTCTTCATAAGTGGTAACCTAATTAAGGCTTTCTTGAACATACGAACATTAAAAAAAAAAAAATCAAGAAAAAAATACAACAGAAATTTAAAGAGAATAAAAATAGATAAATTAAAAATGAGAAGTAATGAGGAGGCTACAATACTTGATAGAAATGTACTCATTATCTTGCCCATGTAATTGTAACCCCTCTGTACAGTATTTTCACAATAAAAAAAATGAGAAGTAATAAATCTAGAATTCTAGAGTAATAGACATACCACTTTTGGGTCTTACAGATCTGTTTGGTAGTTCTGGGATTTTAACTCTGGGCCTTGTCCTTGCTAGGCAGGCTGTCTATTACTTTAGCTAGACACTCAGCCCCTTTTTGCTTTCATTATTTTTCAAGTAGAGTCTCAAGATTTTTGACTTAGCCACCAAAAATAAATAATCCCTTATATAAGTCTCTATAGCAAAAGTATCCAATCACACTTCGGTACAACTACTAAGAATGTTTTTATATAGCATTTTATTCAACATATTGATACTTGGAATGGACTGCTTTCAACCACATATGTAGGACTATTAATCCCTTATATACGTCTTTATAGCAAAAGTATCCAACCACACTTCAGTACAACTACTAATTGAAATGTTTTTGTTTGTTTGTTTTTGGGTCCAGTCGTGGGCCCTGAACTCTGGGCCTGGGCGCTGTCCCTCAGCTCTTCAGCTCAAGGCTAGTGCTCTACTACTTGAGCCACAGCGTCACTTCCAGCTTTTTTTCTTTTTGCTTATGTGGTGCTGTGCTGGGAAATCGAACCCAGGGCCTCAGGCATGCAAGGCAAGCGCTCTACCACTGAGCCACCTTCCCAGCCCCTTGAAATGTTTTTATATAGCATTTTATTCAACATATTGATACTTGGAATGGATTGCTTTCAACCACATGTGTAGGAATAACTGCAGGAGAAAGCTATAAGTTTCTCTATAATTACTTTAAATCTTGGTTTTACTATTATTGCTGATTCACAACCTACATACCATCTTACTTTAGACATTTTGCCTAAAAAGTGAAAAGGGAATAGTTACGAGCCTTTTTATAAGGCGACTACAACTTAACTCATTAAACTTTCAAATAGTTTTTACTGGTATTTTTCTTTCAAGTTCCTATATGGAGTATTGTTGATTTTATATATATTTTAAAATGTGAATATGAAAATAAAACAAGAAAGACACCATAATGCAAACACAGTTAAGTAGCCAGACTTGAACTTCACCAAACAAAGATGGCGGCAGTCTCAATTCTTGCTGAGTAAGGGAGGAAAAAAAAGATACTAATTGGAAAATAAATTTCATGAGGCTATCTCAAAACTATGTACTAAGCCTGGCACTGGTGGCTCATGCCTGTAATCCTACCTACTCAGGAGACTGAGATCTAAGGATCAAAGCCAGCCTAGACAGGAACATCTAAAAAACTCTTCTCTCCAATAAACCACTCAGAAAACCAGAAGTGGAGCTCTGGCTCAAGTGGAAGAGCACTAGCCTTGAGCTGAAGAACTCAGGGACAGCGCCCAGGCCCAGGGTTCAAGACCCATGACCAACCAAAAAAAACTACAACAACAACAAAAAAATCCCATGTACTTTGTACACAAATAGATTTAAAAAGCACAGTATCACAAAGTAAACAAATCTTCCATTCAACATTCTCATAATTCAAAAAGACAATTGTTCTACACCTCCTCCAACCTTTCTGAATTTTTTCAAATATTGAAGGAATTTAAGAATGTAAAAATATGGACTCTGGTTAGATAGAGCTAAGCAAGTAGAGCATGGAAGATGGTAGCTAAGCATGCATGTAGAGCACTTGACTAGCATGGCCAAGTTCCTGGGACTGATCCTCAGCCTCAAGGGAAAAAAGAGGTCCTAAAATTCATATATGTACCATGTAGATACCCCACCAGTACCTCCAGCCTTTGGGAGGGAAAAATGTATTTAAAATTTTTTTGAGACAGGGTCTTTTGTAGGTAGACTAGAATGGTCTACATCCATGCTCACTGCTGCACTATTCATCACAGCCAAGTTATGGAAACAGCCCAGAGAGATGCCCTACAATGAATGAATGGATCAAGAAAATATGGTACAACCAACCCTACAAAAGATTCTTAAAGATGTCCTACACATAGAAAACCAACAAGACCACAATAAAGGCCAAGAAACCGCACCCAAACTGAGAGTCCAAGAACCATAGGAAGAACCCAGTTGCTGCAGCCCCCAAGAAAGTGGATAAAATGGCAGGAACTCCCAAATACCTCTCAGTCCTATCTCTCAACATTAACAGACGTAACTCTCCAATTAAGCGACATAAACTGTCTAGTTGGATTAAAAGGCAAGATCCTTCTATCTGCTGCCTTCAGGAGTCACATCTTGCCCATAAACACAAACACATTTTCCATGTGAAAGGCTGGAACAAAATCGACCAAGCAAATGGCCCCCATAAACAGGAGGGAGTTGCAATCCTAATATCAGATAAAATAGACTTCAAATTAAAATTAGTGAGAAGAGATAAAGAAGGTCACTACATATTGATTAAAGGATCTCTCCTTCAGGAGGATATTACAATTCTAAATATCTATTCACCAAACAATGGAGCACCCAAATTTATCCAAGAAATACTACTTTACCTCAAATCTCACATAGATCCGAAGACATTAATTGTTGGGGACTTTAACACACCACTATCCCCACTAGATAGATCAACTCGGCCAAAACTCAACAGAGAAGCCACAGATCTAAACAACTACATAGATCAACTAGATTTAACAGATATCTACCAAATATTTCACCCAGCAGCATCAGAATACGCATTTTTCTCAGCAACACATGGAACATTTTCTAAAATAGACCAAATTTTAGGCCACAAAGCAAACTTAACCAAATTCAGAAACATTGAAGTTATACCTTGCATTCTCTCAGACCACAAGGGAATAAAATTAGAGCTCAACACCAAAAGCCACCAAAGAAAATCCTGTTAACACACGGAGACTGAACAACATATTGCTGAATCACGAGTGGGTAATGGAAGAGATTAGAAAGAAAATTCAAATGTTCATGATATTTAACAAAAATGAACACACAAATTACCAGCTCCTCTGGGACACAGCAAAGGCAGTACTCAGGGGCAAGTTTATAGCTCTGAGTTCCTACATCAACAAATTGGAGAGATCTGAAACCAACAATTTAATGAGACACCTGAGCCTCCTTGAAAAAGAACAGCAATATAAACCCCAATCCAGTAGATGGAAAGAAATAATTAAAATTAAATCAGAATTAAATGATTTAGAATAAAAAAAAACATAGAATCAACAAAACAAAGAGTTGGTTCTTCGAAAAAATTGACAGACTCTTAGCAAATCTTATCAGAAAAAGAGAAGAGAACACCCCTAAATAAACTCAGAGATGAGAATGGAAACATCACCACAGAAACAACCAAGATTCAGAACATTATAAGGGAATACTTTTCAAAACTTTATGCTAATAAGTTTAAGAACTTGGCAGAAATGGACCTTTTCCTAGCAAATATTGACATGCCGAAACTAAACCAAGATGAGTTAAACCATCTTAACAGGCCCATATCAAGCATTGAAATAGAAACAGCAATTAGAGATCTCCCATCTAAGAAAAGCTCAGGACCAGATGGCTTTAAGCGGAATTCTACAAGGCCTTCAAAGCAGAGCTCACACCAATACTCCTCCAACTCTTCAATGAAATTGAAAGAGAAAGTTCACTATCGAACTCATTCTATGAAGCCATCATAACCCTCATCCCAAAACCAGGCAGATACTCATCAAAGAAAGAACTATAGACCCATTTCTTTGATGAACATTGATGCAAAACTTCCCCACAAAATTCTGGCCAATGGACTTCAACAATTCATACATAAAAGCATACACCTCGATCAAACAGGATTCATTTCAGGGATGCAAAGTTGGTTCAATATATGCAAATCAATTAATATAATTCATCACATCGAAGGAGCAAGGATAAGAACCACATGGTTATCTCAGTAGATGCAGAAAAAGCATTTGACAAGATCCAACACCCCTTTATGATGAAGGTTTTGGAAAAATTAGGAATCCATGGAACATTCCTCAATACAATAAAGGCTGTATATGACAAACCTACAGCCAGCATTATACTTAATGGTGAAAAACTAAAGCCATTTCCTCTTAACTCAGGAACAAGACAAGGATGTCCACTCTCCACTTCTCTTCAATCTAGTATTAGAATGCCTAGCTACAGCAATAAGACAAGATGCAAACATAAAGGGGATCCAAATAGGGAAAGAAGAAAAACTCTCCCTCTTTGCAGATGACATGATCTGGTATTTAAAGAATCCCATAGACTCCACTCCCAAATTACTCAAGCTGATTGAAAACTTTGGCAAAGTAGCAGGGTATAAAATTAACACTCAAAAATCAATGGCTTTTCTGTATGCCAACAATGAGAAAAGTGTGGCTGAAATTAGGAAAGCAACTCCATTCGTAATAGCCCCACAAAAAATAAAATACCTAGGAATTAAATTAACCAAAGAAGTGAAGGACCTCTATGATGAAAACTTTAAAAACTTGAAAAAGGAAATCAAAACAGAACTTAGAAAGTGGCAAAAACTTCCATGCTCCTGGATTGGAAAGATCAACATTGTGAAAATGGCAATATTTTCCAAGGCTTTCTACAAATTCAATGTGATACCTATCAATATTCCAACCTCATTCTTCAAGGAAATAGAAGAGACAATCCAAAAATTCATATGGAACAATAAGAGACCCCGAATAGCAAAAATGATCCTCAACAGAAAGAACAGTGCTGGAGGAATATCAATACCAAATTTCAAACTCTACTATAAAGCCATAGTAATCACAACAGCTTGGTACTGGCACAGAAACACATCTCAGGACCAATGGAATAGAATTGAAAACCCAGAAATGAACCTACAGACCTATAGCCATCTAATCTTCAATAAGGGAGCTAAATCAATAGAATGGAAGAAAGACAGCCTCTTCAGTAAATGGTGCTGGCAAAATTGGTTAACTACATGTAGAAAACTAAAGCTAGATCCTTATGTATCACCCTGCACCAGAATCAACTCCAAATGAATCAAAGACCTCTGAGTCAAAGGAGACACTCTGAAAATATTACAGGATGGAATAGGAGAAACCCTAGGTCTCCTTGGCACAGGCTGAAATTTTCTTAATAAAGACCCAGAAACACAACAAATCAAAGAAAGGTTGAACAAATGGGATTGCATGAAATTGCAGAGCTTCTGCATGGAAAGGACATAGCTAGCAAGATCAATAGAAAGCCCACGGCTTGGGAGAAGATCTTCACTAGCCATACAAGGGCCTCATATCTAAAATATACCTGGAACTCAAAAAATTAAATCCCCCTACAACAAATCTTCAAAGAAACAACTGCCCAATAAAATAAGTGGGCTAAAGACTTAAAGAGAAACTTTTCTGAAGACGAAAGAAGGATGGCCAATAGACACATGAAGAAATGCTCAACCTCTCTAGCCATAAAAGAAATGCAAATCAAAACAACATTGAAATACCACCTCACCCCAGTTAGAATGGCTAAAATCAAGAACTCTAATAACAACAGATGCTGGAGGGGATGTGGACAGAAGGGAACCTTACTGCATTGTTGGTGGGAGTGTAAACTTGTTCAACCACTTTAGAAAGTAGTATGGAGGTTCCTCAAAAGACTCCACATAGAGCTCCCTTATGACCCAGCAATCCCACTTTTGGGCATTTACCCAAAGGTTTACAAACAAGACCACATTAAAGCTACCAGCACGACTATGTTTATTGCAGCCTTATGTACCATAGCTAAGATATGGAACCAACCCAGGTGCCCCTCAGTAGATGAATGGATCAAGAAAATGTGGTATATACACACAATGGAATTCTATGCCTCCATCAGAATGACATTGCCCCATTTGTTAGGAAATGGAAAGACTTGGAAAAAATTATATTAAGTGAAGTAAGCCAGGCCCAGAGAAACATACATCCCATGGTTTCCGTTATTTGCAATAACTAGTATATGTCTGAGTCAAGCAGAAAAGGTCAGTTAAGTTGATGTTAGGGAAAAGAAGCCTAAGATATGTATTCAAATGTTTTTTTTTCTTTCATGCGATTGTTTCTAACACATTTATAAGATGATTTCTTTGTTGCTTTGTATGTCCCTCTCCCATGGTATAAAACCCCTGCTTTCACTGTATTTGATGTTGTTATAATTTGTGGAGGGGAAGGGAAAAAACAAATCGTTTAAATAGGGATACAGGTGGACCCATTGCAACAATAAGACATACAAGTATGTCGAAAATGAACTTTACAACTTTGGTGGGGGCGGGGGGGAGGGAGGGTCGTGGGGGGGGAGGGTCGTGGGGTGGAGGGGGGAGGATGGGATGGGAAGGGAAAACAAAGGAGGAGGCTACAATGCTTGATAAGAAATGTATTCATTATCTTGACCAAGTAATTGTAACCCCTCTGTACAGTATTTTCACAATAAAAAAAAGAAAATGTGGTACATATATACAAAGGGATTTTATTTATCAGAAAGAATATTATGTCACTTGCACAATAATGGATGGACCTAGGAAAAATTATGTTAAGTCAAGTAAGTTAGGCTCATAGAGACAAACAGCATGTTTTTCCTGGTATGTGGAAATTAGATCTAAAATACAGCCATATGTGATAACATATACAGTGTTACATGCATATACACACATAAACTGACTAAAGGATGATATACTTAGAAGAGAAGTCCAATGGTGTAACTCCACTGAACAATTTCAAATGAATAACAAGAAGCTAAAACATGTTCTGTGAGTTGGGGGGGACCACAGGAACAGAGAGAGGAAGGGTGAACAAATATAGTCATCATAATCAATGTACATTCTGTAAAAATTCAACTATGTAACTGGAGGGTAGGGATGGGATGGGCAATAGATGGTGTGACAATGATAAAGATGTACTGTCCTCATAATCTGATTTCTGGAAACCTCTTAATAAACTAACAACTACTAACTTAAAACAATTAACTAAAATCTAACTAAACAACTTAATAAAAATAAATGTTTTTAAATTCATTCTTTATTTTGGAGACAGGTTCTTCCTAGGTAGAGTGTTCTTAATATTCACTATGTGGTTCCAGGCTAGATTCATACTTTTTTTGGTACCAGTCCTGGAGCTTAAACTCAAGGTCTGGGCCCTGTCCCTGAACTTTTTTGCTCTAGGCTAGTGTTCTTATCACTTGAGCCACAGATCCACTTTCAGCTTTTTGATGGTTAACTGGGGATAATAGAGTCTCACAGGGTTTTTTTCCTGCCCAGGCTGGCTTCTAACTGTGATCCTTGGATCACAACTTTCTGAGTAGCTAGGAGACAGGAGTGAGTCACAGGTGCCTGACCCGGTTTAAAACACTTGATCCAAAACACTTGATCAGTCTTCTCTGGTGCTGGTATTACACTAACAAGCATGGCTACTTAAATTATGCTTTCTTTAAATTAAGCATTTTTCAATTGAGGTAGAGGATGCAGCCCAAAATGGAGTGAACTACCTGTAATTTCATAAAGACTATAGGTTCATATAGAATGGTAATAATCAGGAATCTCAAGGAAAGCTGTTGGATCAATAGATGGGAGCGGAGAAAGAGACAGAGAGGATTATTTTGATTAAAATACAATACATGCAAGTCTGAAATATCATGGTAAAATACCTTGGTACAATTAATACACATTAACAAAATAAGAATTACAGCAAAGTAACTGAAAGGAAAAAGCTTAGGGCTGGGTCAATGAGGATTACCAGGGTTGAAGTAATTTATCTACATGTATGAAAATAGAACAATGAAACTTTCTGAAATTGTTTTAAGAAGGGGAAGAGTTGGGTATGGGAGGGTGATACAGGGGAGAGTTTGATCGTAGAACTAAATGGAGGCTAATAAAAACATTTTTAAAAACACAGAGGTTTAATTTCATATAAATGAAGTATCAATTGACTCGGCATGCAAAGTCTCAGTCAAGTTTCTGATGACCTATTTGCAAGGCTCAAGCAAGTCTTTTCTGATGAAGCTACCTTAAGTTAGACCATACTAATTTAAAAAGAAATATCAGTATGATCAAACAAACAAGCTGACTTCTCCCTGCTTTTGCCTTTTTGCTGACACTCGTGAATGGGAACAGTTCCAGAACTCTTAAGGCAGGCTGCAATTACTCCCCAGACCTGAAATTCCAGTTCTTTCACATACTTCTCCACTTCCCATTATCAGCCACTAAGGCCTCCCTGGTATCAGATTACACTCAGGCAGCATTTATAGCACCTGGTAAAACAGCAGAGCAGAAAGAATATCTAAACCTGTTCATACCTGTGGTCTCAAAATTAACTATTTTCTAAGCACGTTCTGAAAACAAGAGAATTTCAAAGTAAAAGTGAAATATTCAACAGTACTCAGATGCTGTTTTAAATCTAGTTGTGAAAAAAATTAACTACTTTCCTTTCTCAAAAAGGCTAAAAGTTAAAACTATCAAAATATCATTGATTGGGGTTTTCATTACGCAAATTAACTGGCTACAGGAAATGTATTTCCTCTAGTACCCAAATTATGAACAGTAACAAAACAACAACAAAAGAAAAACAACAAAGGGGGCTGGGAAGGTGGCTCAGTGGTAGAGCCCTTGCCACACATGCCCTGGGTTCGATTCCTCAGCACCACATAAGCAAGAAGAAAAAAGCCGGAAGTGGCGCTGTGACTCAAGTGGTAGAGCGCTAGCCTTGAGCTGAAGAGCTGAGGGACAGCGCCCAGGCCCAGAGTTCAGGCCCTATGACCGGACCAAAAAAAAAACAAAAAACAAAAACAAAAAAAACGACCTAGCCAAGACACACATATTCAAAAATGTCCTTATCAGCAAAACCTGTTCAGGCAGTTCAAAATGCTTCTCTCTGCAGCAAACAAGAATTAACTTGCAAGGAAACTGTGTTTCATTTTTGTGGTTTATTATTTCCCTGGTTCATATTTTCACTTTAGAAACATTAGGCCCTAATGAAATGGTTTTTCTCATCTGAGACAATAGCAGATTTTTTTTTCTGTTTTCTTTTTCTGGTCTGTCAAGGGGCTTGAACTCTGGGCTGGACACTGTCCCTGAGCTCTTCAGCTCAAGGCTGAGCACTTGAGCCACAGAGCCACTTCAGTTTTCTGGTGGCTAATTGGAGATAAGAATCTCATGGACTTTCCTTGTCTGGGAGGGCTCTGAAAAGTGATCCTCAGAACTCAGCCTCCTAAGTAGATAGGATTACTGGCATGAGCCACTGGCACCTAGCAATAGCAGATTTTAAGAAATCACTGAGGCTCTGGCATTGACAATGACAAAAAAAACAGAAATTTTGCTTAAAAGTACTAGAACAAATGAGGTTAATCCCAGAAGTCAAGGGTTCCAGGATAGCCTAGGCTATATATAGTAAGATCCTATCTCCACTTCTATCTCTATCTTACACTGCCTAGTTGTTAAGTGGTAGAAATTATTCTATCATAAGAAGCACCAGTTTTATAAAAACACAAACTATCAGCTGAAAGCAAAATTTTAATGATCATGTAAATCACTAATGGTCATGAATTGCTGAATTGACAAGACAAGAACCACCACACCGCTGCTGGAGATGTTCACTACCACACCCAGCTGGAGAAGTTCACCAACATGAATACATGGTTATCATACTTTATATTTAAAACTAACCAACAGTTCCACTACCATTAGGAAAAGCTCCAAACCCAGTAGTAGCACTTATATGACTCTTCAATGATGTGGCAAAGGTATTAGGAAATTGCACTCAAGAGTTTCAAGACAGGATATAGGAGTACCTAGACTAGAAAAATGAACAAGATCAAGATTAAACATATACCTATTAAACTCCAATCATCAGGATAGTGAAGTATTGGTGAAAGACAAGCAGATAAATGGAACAGAGTAAGAGTCCAGAAATAGACGGACATAAATACTTTTGATAAAGAAGCAAAGCAATACAATGAAGAAAAGACAGTCTTTTCAACAAATAGTGATGAAAAAAAAATAGGACATCCCACATGCAGGAAAAAAAATGAATCAAAGTCAGGAAGGATGGCCCACACCTTTATTCCAGCTAATTGGGAAGTGACAATTTATATGGCAGAGGCCATCCAGGGTACAGAATTAGCAAGACCCTCACAGAAACCAATAAAACTAGGCATGATGGTGAATGCTTTCATCCCAGCTACATGTTAGGCATTAATAAGAAGTCTGGACAAGCCCTAGGTGAAAAAAAAAGTCTATTTGTAGTATTAAGCAAAAAGGCCTGAGAGCATGGTTCAAGTGGTAGAGCAGTTGCTTGGAGCTCAAACCCCCAGCATTACAACAACAACAACAAAACTAGACAGACTTTACACACTTGGCAAACAAACTCAAAATGGGTAATAGACCTGAATATAGTAAGTAAGCCTCTTAAAACTCCCAAAACATAATAGAAAATCTAGAAGACCATGAGTTTGATGATGACAGACATGACACAAAGGTGGAATCCATGAAAGAATCAATAAACTTAACTTTATTAAAATTAAAATTCTTCTGCTATATGAAAGACAATGTCAAAAGATGAGCAAACAGGCTAGAAACTGAGAAAAAATATTTGCAAAAGACACACCTAAGGGAATGTTATCCAAAATAATTTCCTAAAGCTTACAAGAATTAAAACTAAATAAAATAACATAATTTTAAGAAGTCCTAAGACCTTACTTAACAGACGACTTCACCAAGGAAGAAAAGCATATGAAAAATATTTAACAAGCATATGAGAAATGCTTTACATCATACGTCACTTCAGAAATGAAAATTAAAATGACAATGAGATACCACTATATACCTTTTACCAAGGCTCAAATCTAGGGCCCTGACACACTGATAACCAAATATTAGCAATGAGATAGAGCAATAGAACTCTCATTCATTGCCAGTTGGAATGAAACATGGAACAAGCCACTCTGGAAGGGAGTTTGTCAATATCTTACAAAATTAAACATAATTCTAGGCACCAGTGGCTCATGCCTGTAATCTTTGCTACTCAAGAGGCTCTGAGAATCAAGGGTCAAAGCCAGCCTGAGCAGTGAAGTCCTTAAGATTCTTATTTCTAAGTAACTACAAAAAGCCAAGAGTGGAGTTGTGACTCAAGTGGTAGAGCCTTTAGCACAAAAGTTCAGGGACAGTGCCCAGGCCCTAAATTCAAGCTCTAGGGTTAGCATGCATACACATGCACACACACACACCCCTCAAAATAGTTATTATTTACCCAAAGTGGAAACATACACCCATACAAATAACTGCACACAAATATACAAACTTCATTCATATTGCCAAAATTTAGAACATATTATAGTCCCAGATATTACAGAAGTGGAGGAAGGAGGAGCAAAGTTAAAGGCCAGCCTAGCAAAATTAGCAATTAAGACCCTATTTGAAAACAATTACAAGTGCCAAGGGAGTTTGGGGGTGGAGGCATGGCGCAGGTGGCAGGTCACCTGCCAGTGAGTGAAAAGGTATCAGATAGCAAGTTTGAGTTCTGGTCTTGGACAGAGAAAAAAAAGGCCGAGGTCTAGTACCATCAAAAGAAGACATCCTTCAAGACAAACACTGGTACATCTGGAGAATAGAAGATAATTTACCACTAAAGAGAAATGAACTATTAAGCTCAGAAAGATGTAAAGGGACCTTATATATTCATAAGTGAAACTTGCTCAGACCTACCTTCAGTAGTGATGATGTGTCAGTGTCTGTTCATAAATCATAACTGACATACCAGTTAATTACTAAAAATAGGGGAGTCTATGCATATGAGGGTATAAGGGGCTCATAGGAAGTATCTGTACTTTAAATTTGTTGTAAGTCTAGAACTGCTTTTAAAAAGCTTTATTTTGTTGTTTCTCCTGGGGGTAGGGAGGCAGGAGGGGGAGAGAGAGAGTTCATTGGCTATGGTTACAAATCTGTAATCACAGCACCGGAAAAGATGAGATAGGAGGGCTGTAAATTCAACCTAACCTGGGCTATTTATCAAGTTCAAGGCCAGCTTACGCCACAAGACCCTATGGAAAAAAAGTAAAAAACTTACTCTACACTTGTAAAGTATACTTCAAACTGTATTGTACTAGTTTTCTATTACTATAACAAATATCAGTGGTAAATCAACATTTTAAGGAGAAAAGGTCTATCTGGCTTACAGTTTCAAGCCCATGGTCATTTGTCCCTATTGTCTCTGGACTGGACCTGCGGTGAGGTGGCACACTGTGGTGGGGAGGGCACGGTAAAGCAGCATGTATACCTGGAGGAGGGGTCAGGGCCCCAGTATCTCCTTCAGGCACATTTTGACCTAACTTTCTCCTACTATGTTCCATCTCCTGGAGGATCCAACAGTGACACAGTATGGACACCAAGCCTTTAACATGTGAGCATTCAAGATTCAAACTACAGCATTATTTCAAAATCACAGGTTCCAGCATATCTGTGTATTTTTTTAGTCCCATGAGCCACCCTCATCTTCCATGATTAAAGAAGCCTCATCTAAAGAACTCATTATTGCCAAGAACAATCTAGACCCTTCTACATATTCTTTGATGATCATAAACTTTTATTTCTGTGATATTTTAAGATCTTCTTCCAAGTCTTACAGCAACCAAACTTAAGCATATAAAATCTAAGAATATAGAACATTTCCATTTTTCTCTCAAGTTGTGACTCAATGTGAAACATAAAGATACATTAAACACAAAACTATCTTGTACACCATGTGTAAGAAGACCTCAAACAAGATATTGTTGTTATAGTAGGCCCTGTTATTCTTTTAAATAGGAAAATATTTTTTATAAGTTTAGATCTAATAAACTTACTTTGTTATTTCAGAATGGGATTCCTCTTGGAATCATCATCCTGCTGGTACTCACCTAAGTTTCTAAACTCAATGAAACCAAAAAACAAGTAGAAAAACCATAGATGGAAAATGAGAAAGTCTAGAACCTTATTAATAAGCTTAGTGTTTTTAAGAGATACACTTACAATGTTAACGCTTCATATTATAAATTATACAAGTAACTTCATATTTCCTATTCTACAAACTTTAGATAGAATCTAACTTTAAGTAATTTGAAGATCTAAAAATATAGTGCTAGGCGCCAGTGGCTCACACATATAATCCTATCTACTCAGGAGGCTGAGATCTGAGGATCATGGTTCAAGGCAGCCCTGGCAGGTAAACTATTCAGATAAAGCCAGAAGTGGCACCTCAGCTCAAGGAGTAGAATGCTAGCATGGAACAAAAAACACAGCTCAAAGACAGCTCCCAGGCCCAGAGTTCAAGTCCCAGGACAGATTAAAAAAAAAACAATAATAATAATAATGAAAAAGTAAAATAACCTGGCGCCAATGGCTCATGCCTGTAATTCTACTACATAGGAGGCTGAGAGCTGAGGATTACAGGCTGGATGTCAAAGTCCAGGAGACTCTAATCTCCAATTAACTACGAGCAAATTGAAAGTGGTACTATAGCTCAAAGTGGTAGAGCACTAGACTTGAGCAAAAGAGCTCAGGGACAGCACGCAGGCCCTGGTTCAAGCCCCACAACCAACAAAAAAATAATACAAATTAATTAAATATATAAGGTAGTCTCATTTTTAGGCCTTCTGTCTTTAATAATGTAATTTCTCAATTTTTAAATCATTTGAATTCATTTCAGTTATTGCTAACTCAAGTACATCAATTACCCTGACATAAAATTTCTTGAAAGCTGGGAAGGTGGTTCAGTGGTAGAGCGCTTGCCTTGCATGCATGAGGCTCTGGGTTCGATTCCTTTAGCACCACATAAGCAGGAAAAAAAAAAGCTGGAAGTGGCGCTGTGGCTCAAGTGGTAGAGCGCTAGCCTTGAGGTGAAGAGCTGAGGGACAGCGCCCAGGCCCAGAGTTCAGACCCATGACCGGACCCCAAAAAAAAATTTCTTGAAATAGGGAATACTTTCATTATGCTTATTTGATGTATATCCAGAGATAATGAAAGATCCCAAACACCTATTTTCATAAGCACCTCTGCTATTATTGATTTAATAAGAAACATCATCCCTTAAGCTCTAATTCAGGAATCTAGATCAAGAGAGACAACGCAAGTAAGGAGCCAGGGGCTCACTTCTGAAACCCTGATACTCAGAAGGTTGGAAAATTACAGTTCAAGGCAATCCCCGGGAAGAAAAGTTCCCTAGACTCCATCTCCAAAATACCCAGAAAAAAACCAGGGCTGGAACTGGGTGATAGATAACACCTGTGAACACTAGCTACTCAGGAGACTGATCCAGAGGTTTTCAGTTCAAAGCCATTTTCAGTCAGGGAAGTCCATGAGGCTACATTACCAAAATAACACAGAAAAAGCAAAGCTTGTGAGAGTAGCTCCAGAAGATTCTAGAGATTTTCAAAAAGGATTTTAACAACAGACTACAGGCTCTACTACTGCAGAACACAATGCAAGTCTCACAGGAAGGGTATCTGGGAGCTACCATCCAAAAATGATGGTGGCTCATCATTCCACAGCTTCCTTGATACACTGATAGTTTTGGTGCATACTACTCTCCTTAAGTTCTGCATTAATTATTTATAATAGAGATTCAACTAATTTTTAAAACAATTCAGTGATTTTTGTCTATAGTTTAAAACAAAATCAATAAATTTTATGTTTTTGTTCTTTACATCAAAGGATTAGAAGAGGAGACAAGGTTTGCTATAAGGTATGACTTATTACTTCATCTTTTTATCCTTTTTTTTCCCCCTGTAGTGATAAGGTTTAAACTCAGGGCCTAGTGTTCTAACACTTGAGCTGTACCACCAGCCCTTTTTGCTTTTAGTTTGCTTTCCAGATAGGGTTTCAAAAAGTTCCTAACCTCTGCCTCCTGAGCATCACCATGTCCAGTTTGTTTGGGGGCTGGCCTCAAACCACAATCTTATCTCTGGCTCCCAAATAGCTGGGAATTTTATCTTTCTTACAAGTTAGTCAAGTGAACATCAAAACTACCCTTTAATTATTGAGACACCAGTTAAAAGTTGAAGTAAGTGCAGGAACCAATTACATCTATGCTTAATTGGATCTTATTTATTATTAAGTATTTTGAATCAATGACACTTTACTTAATGAAGAAGTAATATATATGCATGACAGATTCAAATTTCTTAATTACTTAACAGAGGCTATTATCAAGACATCTTTACTTTCTGAGCTGAGAGTGTAGCTCAGTGGCAGAATCCTTGCCTAGCATGCACAAAGCTTTGGGTGCCCAAGGCCTACAAAGAGAAATAAATCTTTGCTTTCTTCAAGAGTAATATTTAGAAGGAAAATGCTCCTACGAAAATGGTTATTTTAGTGGCTCTGTGGCTCAAAGTGGTAGAGCACTACCTTGAGCAAAAAAGATCAGGGACAATGCCCAGGCCCTGAGTTTAAGTCCCATGACCACCAACAACAAAAAATCCTGATGAAAATGGTTATTTTGAAGAAGTTAAGCTTTATTTAAACCTGACTCTTTATAACAAATGTCTTATGGCTTTGTCTTTTCAAGAATCTAAAAATGCCTCCATAAATGTAACAAGCACTTGCTAAATTAAAAAAAAAAAAAAAAAAAAAAATATATATATATATATATATATATATATATATTAGCATGAAGACACATCCAGGAACTATGCTATAAGCACAATAAAGTTAATTTATATGACTGTGTTATAATGTTTACTAAGTGCTTTATAGCAAAAAAATACACACAAAACAAAGTGAAACAAATACTATTTTGCTTTTATAAAGTAAAACAAACCCCCATAAATAGTTTCCTTGAATATCTCTAATAACTACTTTTGATTTTTGTATGTACAAAAAAATCTGATACTTTTTCAAATGGTTAGAAAAAATTTTAATATCACATCACTTTATACCTATCTCTCATGTATAAGAGTGTACAAAGATTATGATAGCCAACCAGGTAAGGGCATGGACTGTCATGGCTGTCACTTCAGTCTCTTATACAGGTGAGTTCATGACAAATATTTGTTAAGCAAATTCGCAAACTATTCAGAGGTAGAGTGGGGACCTGAGTCCGTGTTTGACTTTAGTTCAAGATCATTCACCTACTTATTCATTCAACAAATATCCACTTTGCACCTACAATAGTGCCAGATCCTATTTTATATCATAGGAATACAATACTGAACAAATAGATAAAAATTTCTGCCTTCAAATGGCTTGTAATCTAGTGATCTTAATCACATTATGCTTCTCCTCAAAATGTTGTTTTTAAAACTCATATCATAAGGCAATACAGATGCTATCTTCCAACTCATGAATACAAAGTACTACTGCACTACATCTCAGCTGCAAAACAGTTCTCATCAATTAGACCTATAAAATAAATACAACCTTTCCTACCCTAAATAGGAAGTAGAGGAGAAATTACTTACCTTTCAAATGATCTGAGTAGATAGGAGTGGAAGGGGAATATCTGGCAGAAAATTAGATACAATTGAATCCAAAGGCATACTGGTTCTTTTTTTTTTTTGTGGGGGGGGGGGGGGGGTCCGGTCGTGGGCCTGAACTCTGTGTCTGGGCGCTGTCCCTCAGCTATTCAGCTCAAGGCTAGCGCTCTACCACTTGAGCCACAGCACCACTTCCAGCTTTTTTTTTTTTTTTTCTGCTTATGTGGTGCTGAGGAATCAAACCCAGGGCTTCATGCATGCAAGGCAAGCACTCTACCACTGAGCCACCTTCCCAGCCCCCAAAGACATACTTGGTTCTAAGCAAAGTTTATTTACCTAGAGGTAACTCCAAGTCTTACTTCAAGCTTTAATTTTTAATCTGATTTTAAGCAAATTGAAATTTCACAACCAAAAAGTATTCTTGTATTTATAAAAGTATACCTTTACAAATATAAATACCTCAAGAAAGATAATTCTTCCTATATTGTCTTTTCCTATATACTAAATGATCCTCAGAAATCCTATCAGTGCTATCTACATTCTTGTCTTTATTCAACAGAACCTCATCAGAGACATTTTTGCCAACTTTGGTGGAGACAAGGGTAGGGAATATAGGTGGCAAAAACTGTCCTTAAGGGGTATCACAATCCATCAAGTAAAACAATTACAAATATATACATTAAGGTACAATTGGGTACAAAGCTCATTTTACCAAGTTGTTCAGTAATCATTTACTATGTTCTATCTCTTAAGATTATACATTACTTGAACATAACGTGTATAAAGATGTTTTTGATATATTTGTAAGAATACTAAGAATCCCTTTGGTGGTAGGTCACAAGATCAAAGGACACAGGACTCTTTTCTGTTGCTTATAAAAGAAAGATGGAGGTCTCATATGCTCATTTGGCACTTTAAAGGTTTCACATGATGCATTCAATTTCCAGAACCAAATGATCTTATGGCAGACTTTAGTAATTCTTAAATTGTCCTATGCATTCTGATTCAAATGCATTATACACCAAAATTCCCTAAAACTGATACAAAAAGGACAACCCTATAAACAATTTTCCACATCCCTAGTCTAAGTTTTAATAAAAGAGTAACTTGATTTGCACTTAGGTTCAAGCATAGGTATAATAAAGATAAATAAGACATGATCTTTACCTATAAGTAATTCCCTAAGAAAGAAAAGAAAATGAGGGGCTGGGAAGTTGGCTCAGTGGTAGAGTGCTTGCCTCGCATGCATAAGGTCCTGGGTTCAATTCCTCAGCACCACATAAGCAGAAAAAAGCCGGAAATGGCGCTGTGACTCAAGTGGTAGAGTGCTAGCCTTGAGCTGAACAGCTGAGGGACAGCGCTCAGGCCCAGAGTTCAAGCCCTATGACCACCACCACCAACAACAAAAATAATAATTAAGATGTTTTCTCAGGTAAGTCAACCTCCATGACCTTTCATTTCATCTTTTACCTTAAAACTAATCTTAAAAAGAATATGCTGGGCTGGGAAGGTGGCTCAGTGGTAGGGTTCTTGCCTTGCATGCCTGAGGTCCTGGGTTCAATTCCTCAGCATCACATAAGAAAAAAGAAAAAAGCCGGAAGTGGTGCTGTGGCTCAAGTGGTAGAGCACTAGCCTTGAGCTAAAGAGCTGAGGGACAGCACCCAGGCCCAGAGTTCAGGCCCCATGACCAGACCCAAAAAAAAAAAAAGAATATGTTTTAGCTGGCCAGGTCTGATGGTCTATGCCACTTAAGCTAAAACAGAAGGTTCTGGAGTTAGGAACCAGTTTGGGCTCCAAAGCCAAATATTGTCTATATAAATAAATCCACACTCATAAATCATAAAATGTTTCAATAAAAGCTTAAAGAGGGCTGGGAAGGTGGCTCAGTGGCAGAGTGCTTGCCTTCTATGCATGAGGACCTGGGTTCGATTCCTCAGCATCATATAAACAGAAAATGCCAGAAGTGGCACTGTGGCTCAAGTGTTAGAGTGCTAGCCTTGAACTAAAGAGCTGAGGGACAGAGCCCAGACCCAAAGTTCAGGCCCCATGACCGACAAAAAAAAATAAAAAAAGAAAAAAGTTTAAAGAATCCTAATAAATTAATGCTTAGATATTAAAATTTCAAAATTAAAACATTAGCTTATCATTTTATTATATTCAAATTTCAATGTCAATCTTTGGCAGTCAGTAAAAATGTCACAAAAGGAACAATTTTTGAATGTGTAAGTTATTACCTTCCTATTAGGTCCTATAGCAAACGTTTGATTGCCACCAGATAATCTAGACAATCCATAAATACAAAACAAGTTTGCAACACCCCTAGAATCAATAAGTACAAAGTTTAATGAAACATGCTTTGTGCTTATCTGTCTCCTTGGTGGGAAATTAAAGCAGCATTTGTACATCTGTGTCTCTCTGTTCCCCTCATTGTGGTTTAACTGACAGGAAGCAGAGAATAAGATAGGGCATGCAAAATGTCAAGCATTTCCTGCCTTCTTTGCTACATTTTTATGTCTTGTTTTATAAATAGCCCAGTAACTTATATGAAAATATACTGAAGTACGGTAGCAGAAATATATGAATGGTAAAGACTGTCTATGAAAACAGAGCCAATGAAATATTTTGATGTTGAGATTCAATATGCACACAAAAGCTCATTTTTATAGCCCTTTGAAGTATTCCTAGGAATACCAAAGAAATATTTGAAAAACCACTATGACTAAGTAAAAATCAAGTATCTAAACAATAACAATGCCCTGAAACTACTATTTCATGAGAAACACTTGATACCCTCCCTACCCTTTACCTATCAAAACAGATGACTACCGCCTGACACAGATAATACCCCCAACACGCCTCACACCTTCCCCCCCTCCTCCACACTCACACCATTGACTCTCAAAGCAACACTGATAACTTGCCTCTTTGGCCTTAGGTTATTTTTAACTGGCTTTTGCCAGCATTCTTCTGAGATTATTATTTTTATTAATCCCTACCCCCAAAACAAAACTGTCTCTAACTGCCTCACTCACTTCCCTCATATATAACTTACTGCTTGTTATCTATTCGTGTACATCAACTACCAACTGTTCATAATCCAAACAGAACTCTATTCTCCATAAATGAATCCAGCTGCTTCAAGCCACTTTAAGCTAAGTTCCAATTAATTATGATGAGAAATGATGTGATTACTTTTCATCATTCTTGAGCTCCCTCCCAACCTATCTTTTCAGGACCTCAGTTCATCACTCATTTTATGCCTTATATTTTATATAAACAAGGACAAAATTCAGCTTTCTTCTCTACTCAAATTGATCAATGCTGGGGTTTGGTTTTATTTTGTTGTTTTTTGTTTTTAAGTAGGGTCTATGTAACCCAGGCTGGCTAGGAACCCCCATCTGCAGTGGTGGCCTCCTGCCACCGAGCTATATTGGTCAGTTTTTACCTTACCTATAAATATATTACAACTATAATTTTACCAAGCTTTAGTTTGACTTCATTCTAGATGACTAAAATGACTTCATAGTTTACTGTATATCAGCTCATCCTGAGCCTCCTGTGACATACCTTTTTGAAGCAGAATTCAGCATTTATTTTCTACTCAGTTTTAAGAATGGCATGATGCTACTAGAGATTTTTTTTTTTTTTTTTTTTTTTGCTCAAGGGTAGTGTGCTAATTTGAACCAAAGCGCCACTTCGTTTTGTTTTTGTTTTTTGTTGTTGTTGTTGTTGTCTTGAGGCTTGAACTCTGCCTAGGGCACTGTCCCTGAGTTTCTTTTGCTCAAGGCAAGCACTCTACTATTTGAGCCACAGTCCACTTCTGGCTTTTTCTGTTTATGTGGTACTGAGTAATTGAACCCAGGGCTTCATGCATACTAGGCAAGCACTCTACCACTAAGCCACATTCCCAGCTCTAAAGAGAGATTTCTTAAGTGAGTGTCTTGGAATGAAAAACAATTCTATTTTTATCTAATACTGTCAAATAAGATTCTAGCTCATTCTTCTCAAGAGTCAGTTACTAAGATATTCCTAGGATATCTTTAGTATGTTTCTGCTCTTATTTGTAAACTTATTTTCTCAGTTGTCCCCGATAACTAGGGAAAGAAGAGTAAGTGTTCCCTGAACCTTGAAGGAAAAGGCATTTCCTTATGCTTTATAGTTTCTCTTCCCACAGCCTCTGGCTTTGATGTTTGGTGGACTAACCCTGAATAACATGAAAAATCTCAGAGTAGCTACAAAGAGCTTAACAACCATCATCTACCTAACAAATATGCTAACAATGGTATGCAACTGTCCTCATCTACCAAGACCAGATGAATATTATACATTCCTTTCAATTTATTCCAGGGATACCAGGTTGTAAACTATTCTGTAATAATATACAAATTTGTCTCTAATTCATAGATTAAAGGAGCAAACATAATAACACTGAGTAAAATGGTTCCTAGAACATACTTTAAATACAAATTGTTTCAAGTTGTCCTCCACACTAAAACAGAGGTAACAGTTTCAGTTAATATTTCTAATTTAAATCCGAACTCTTCACATCATTTCTCTCTACACTTAAATATGTATATATGTATCTTGAGTATTTTAAAACTATATAAGATGAAACTATTTTGTACAATTGTTTAAACATAATTTTAAAAGTTAAAAAAAAAACCTATATGTAAAGGATGAAAATCTAGCTTGATGGCTGTGTTTACAGCAGTTTGCCTAGCCATGTGCAAGGCCAGCATTGCAAGATAATAATAATAAAATGATTTTAAAACCGTAAGCAGGTAGTACTTCTTCCAGCATACCCCTAACAAGCTTAAAACTAAATTTTAGTGAAGGAATTTTAGAAAAATTTATAGATATGAAATTTAAAGTTTTTAGAACTTAGCACTTAGAAAAATATTAAACCTCACTGAAAACAATGATTCTAAGGAGTCCATTGTAACAGAGAGGTCTCTGAAATGTACAAAGAAGCCTATCTCCAATGACGCCTCTCACAGAAAGTATCTCATGCAGAAAAGAGTTATATACCTTAGGGACACAATATATGGAGGGTCTTAACAGGGAGCCTGAATGTCTAAACCCAATAGTCTCTTTCATACCTGCTTAAAATACGTCTTTAATTAGTCAAACGTTTTTGTGGGGAGTGTTTGAGCATTCACCTCAATGTCACATTTAGGCTAAGCAAAAATGTAGCATGCTATACTTCAGGGCCTACCAGGCCCTGAGTCTGACATTGTAGAGTAACTCAGAGTTCTTCTAATTAAGAACACACACACACACCAACCGGAAAATGTCTAATGAGAAACTGAAACTACTAGAAATTAAAGGCACATTTCACCTATTACTTAAAGCATGTAAGAATGATAATTGCCAATTTCATTTGCTATGAAAAGTAAGATTAATGTACAGAAGACTAAAAGAAGCCAGTAACTGCTTCTTTCTGCCTTTCAACTTCCCTTTTCTCAATCACAAAGGCACCAACTTATTGGAGATAATCACTCAGAGCCAACACTTTCACTTTCTTTGGGAAAGGCTGCATCAAACCACTCTACAAGTATTTTTTTACCACTAGGTACTCACATTTTTAAAAGGCAGTTTCACCTAATATCCTTCATGAAAACTAAAGATTATTTCCTTCAACTACCTATTCCTTCTATATTCTTTGTAAAGTCCTCACATACCATAATATAAAGATTCTGCCCTAGAGAATTCTTGCACATGTCACAGAAAACACAGGTAAGAATATTTTCAAACATCATCAAGAGAACAACATGCAGTATACTTTGGTACAGACAAACACTGTACCATTAAGTTATAAAGAAAATAAAGAGAGCTGGGCACCGGTAGCTCACACCTGTAACCCTAGCTGCTCAGGAGACTGAGATCTGAGGGCCTTGGTTCAAAGCCAGCCTGGGCAGGAAAGTCTGTGAAACTCTTATCTCCAATTAACCACCAGAAAACCAGAAGTGGTGCTGTAGCTCAAGTGGTAGAGCTCTCACCTTGAGCTGAAGAGCTGAGGGACAGCGCTCAAGCCCCACAACCGACAAAAAGAAAAAAAAAAAAAAAAAGAAAGATAAATCACACAAAGTTGAGTGGAAGAAAACAGATTATTATAGAATGTAAATGTTTCAATTCCATTTACATAAAGTTCAAAGGGATAAGAACTATAAAGAAAAGATTTCTACAAAAGTCAGATAGTCATAATTTTTAAAGGGAAAGAAATATGGACAAAAGTGGCTTCAGAAGTAACAGACATAATCTATTTACTAATCTAGGCTATTGTGACATGGGTAAACACTGTATAATTATTTAAACTGTATTACATTTTATGTTCTCTACCACATGTAAGAAGAAAAAAATTATAACACAAATCTTTGATTAGACTTTTGTATATTTAAGAAAATGCCTGTAAATTAAGTTACTAAACCAACACCTTAACTTTTACAGCTTTACTGCAGAATTTCAGTTTCCATAGCTAGCGCTCTCTCTCGCTCTCTCTTTCTCTCTCTCTCTCTCTCTCTCTCTCTCTCTCTCTCTCTCTCTCTCTCTCTCTCGCTCTCTCTCTCTCTCTCTCTCTCTCGCTGGTACTGAGGCTTGAACTAAGGGGCCTTGTGCTCTCACTTGACTTTCCCACCCAAGGGTGGGCTCCACCACTTGTCACATCTCCACTTCTGGGTTCACTGTTTTCTAAATCCAGAAAGTAACCTATATTCTTTAATTACATTTAGATTTTGTAAGTTGTGCCATACAACTTTTATGAGCAATGATCACTGTATACTGAGCATTTATCTACCAGTCAGGCTAACATATTGGTTAAAAAATAGGTCATACCACTCCCTGTGATAGACTGCTTAAGAAATATGGCTCCTGAGTAGCATGGACTGAGGGTAAAAGCAGGAAAAAGGGGGATGGTTTCTATTCACTCTCAGGCTACATCATATAGAGAGAAAAAGAACTGATACAAAAACACCCAGCAATTAAGAGACAAAGAAAACTGAATGTTCACTGGGGAAAAAAGCAAATAAAAAGAGAACTTTAGAAACAATGTTTCTACAATGAGAATGCTATTAATTCAGATATTTGCATCTGGAAGAGAAGGAGTCAAAACTTTCCTGCATAAAATCTGAGCACCCAAAGCTCAGATGGGTAATTCCTCCCTCTCTGCCAACAAAGCAAACAGAACTCGTGTGTTTTCTACTAAAGAGGAGGATGCTGTTAGAGCCATAATCAGAAAAGACATTTGCAGAATAAAGTTCAACAATCACTTCTACTGTAATATCTGGCACATTAAGTAGGGTCTCATAATGGAAAAAAGCAAATAATGCAATAGAGAAAAGGATAACTTGGATAAAGAAAAGAGGCTACAGAGGTTTTAACACTGACTATAAAGTACTCTGTTCACTTTCCTTCCTTCATAGAGGCTCTGGACTTGAAAGTATTATTGTGCTTTAAAAAATTCAAGCATTAAAATGATAAATAACTCCCAAATTGCCATTCAGAGCCTTAGTGTATACCCTACAAGTGCCTACATTACAATTACCTAGAGGATTTTTTTAAAATTACTGATTGCTAAACAAAACAGGAAGCCTAATGAATCAGAATCTGAGATGAAGCTAAGTAATTGTTATAACCAAGGTTGACAATTAGTGCTGTAAAGGTATAACCAACTGGTGTTAACTTTTTTCTTTTAACCACTATAGGTAACAGACAAAAGTGTAGATACCAAAGAAAGATTGAGCTGAAGTGAATAAACCTTCTAAAGATTTTTTGCTAAGCCTGACTTTAGCAAGACCTGGCCATCTGAATTTGTCACATGAAGTGGCAACAAAGAACATCCAAGGTTTTAATGCAGTGAATAGTATGTGACTACTTATTTTATATGCTTGAGACTTTGTTAAAGGTTGAAATAGGCACAAAAGATGAAATATGTCTCATTTCAATGAGGTTTTATTGGTGGACACTCTTCTCCTTAACCTAAGGAAAAGGTATTCTTTCATTAATATAGTAATTACTTCAAGGTAAAAAGTTCCCACCGATCAAGATGTATCTTATATACAAATTATACAAATTAGTATGTTGAACTGAAATCCTTTTGTACAATTATTTAAAGAGAATTTTTTAATTTAACGTTCCTTTTTAAAAATCTAGTCAATCTTTCACCTTACGCAGTGTAAATCTGAATTAAATTGGTAGTTTGGCTCCATTCCTACCTCCAAGCCTGTTTTCTCAAGGAGTTTAAGCATCTGAGAATAGAGCACGTGTTTCTAGGCTTTGTGACGTCTGTTGCACTAGCAAGCTGTGGAGGATCTGATAACGACTTAGTTAAAACATTCAAAAATTAAGGAGACTAAACTTAGAAAAAAAAAACTAAATTTCAGACCCAGAAAACAAGCAGATTTAAAGCAAATTTCCAACCTTCACACCCAAAAGCACTCAAAGAAAAGATTAAACCAAAGACAATTGGAACAAAATACATTCATAAAGATCAGACATGTGGACTGGAGCATTTATACATACCCTTTAATAGGATAGTTATCATATTAAATGACATTTATGCTCCTAAATATTAGGTAGAACTGAAAGAAGAAATAAACCTATCTTTATATCTGGATGTTCAGGAAGTGGCACTGTAGCTCAAGTGGTAGAGCGCTCACCTTGAGCTGAAGAGCTGAGGGACAGCGCCCAGGCCCAGAGTTCAAGCCCCACGACCGACCAAAAAAAAAAATATATAGATAGATAGATAGATAGATAGATAGATAGATAGATAGATAGATAGATAGATAGATAGATAGATAGATAGATGTTCAAGTCTTTATATAGACAGCTAGAACCCTCTTACATAGTATCATGAACTTCTCAAAGGCAAATTAATCTGGGGCTGGGAAGTAGCTCAGTGGTAGAGCACTTGCCTTGCATGCTCGAGGCCCTGGGTTCAATTCCTCAGCACCACATAAGCAGAGAAAGCTGGAAGTGGTGCTGTGGCTCAAGTGGTAGAGCGCTAGCCTTGGGCTGAAGAGCTCAGGGACAGTGCCCAGGCCCAGAGTTCAGGCCCCACAACTGACTTAAAAAAAAAAAAAAAAAGGCAAATTAATCTGAAAACATTTTCAAAACCATTATAATTTAGTTGACTCTTACCACCCAAATTATTACCAAACAAACCTAATTAAGGTTAATTAAGGCTTCTCCCCCACTTCTCTCCCCCAGGTAATGGGGCTTGAACTCTGGGCCTGGGCATTGTCCCTAAGCTTCTTTTGCTCAAGACCAGCCTCTACCACTTAAGCTATAGTGCAACTTCCAGCTTTTTCAGAGTAGTTTATTAGAGATAAAAATCTTATGTACTCTCCGGCCTGGGCTGGCTTCAAATCATGATACTCAAGATCTCAGCCTGAGTACCTAGGATTATTGTGTGAGCCACTGGTGGCCAGCTCTTTACTCTCACCACAACCAAAACATCATGGTGAGCTAGCATGAACAACTCTACATTGGAAGCTCCATCTCATCCAGAGCCAGTAACAGCACCTCTCTGGGCCAAAGCTGGCACAAGTGACTCATACCTGTAATCCTAGCTACTCAGGAGACTGAGATCTGAGGACTGTGGTTCAATTAGCTCAAAGCCAGCTTGGGCAGGTTTAATCAGGTTAAATCAGTAAAAATTGAGTTATGTGGTTTATGTATATACCTCTTCATTTTTCTCTTATGGATCACTGGTCTGTAAAAACTTCATAAATCCCTTTTTCCCCATGCCCCCCCCCCAAAAAAAAAGAAAGTTTCGCTACATTTTTCATAGTCTAGGCTTGAGGTAAATACCACCTTTGCTTACTCAAAGGCTGACTAACCCAGCAATATACAAAGATGATAGCAAATGGCTTAGAGCTGAATTGGCAAAATGTCCACAATGTCTGTCTTATAAGACTACAAAACTACAAAATGCTGCTAATATCAAAATTGCCTTTCTATTCTCCCTTTCAAAACTGATAGTATTTCAAGCACTTAGAAAGTCAAAGTAGCTACATAATTAGTTTGGTCAATAATAAATAACTTGTCTTATGAAATGGCAACCCCTTGTACAATACATTAATAATAACACTAAAACTGTATTTTAAAAAATAAGTAACTTGGAAAATTTTATTTCCAAAAGTTTTACCTTTTAGTTATTGCATATTCAAACTACTTTTATCCAAAAATTAGCTTCATGAATGTTTCAGAAGTAAACTACTATTGCTCTCATACTACCTATAACTTCAAGACACACAGAATATATATCTGCCAGCTAAAATCTCAAAATTTCAATGCCAAGCATTTCAGAAAAAGACTGAGCAATCTCCCATTTATAACAGGTCTTTCATACTTAATATTTTTAGTTAAAAAATCAAATTATAAGAATAGTAGTATAAAAAGAATGCTGATACTTCATTTTTCTTTTTACACAAAATTGAGTAGTACACATCTTCTAAGACAGCTCTACTTCTAAAGTTATTGAAAATAACTTTTTCATGTGAATTGTAAAGCTTCATTTTTTTCCAAACACTAAATAAATCATTCTAATCTTTTCCCCCTTATTTAATACTCACTTTTATAGTTATCTAAGGTATTTCAAATGGTATTTCATTTTTAAAATGAAAACAGCCTCTGTATATCACTTTTAAAGAACAATTAAATTTTAAAAAATAAAAACCAATATAACTCATTAACTTTAAAGAAAGAAAACAAAGGACAACATGGCCAATGAACACCACCTATGACTGAGTTATCCCTAAACTTTATCCTTAACTAAATACCAAAACAAAGCCACTGCCCCTAAATATTTTTCTTATCCATATTACACGTGAACAGGACAATTAGTTAACTGTAACTTCCCAGCCAGCACTACAAGTACAATTACATTTTTTTTCCATTGAAATTTGACCTGTTTTGCTTTGTGGTAGCACAAAAAAAGAAAATATCTCCTTTATTCTGAGGTCAAAACAGAAATAAAACACTAAATACATGAAACATTAAAAACACTTCACAAGGACACCTAAAACTTTCCAGCATTTGAATGCTTTCTTTCCCTCTAGTAGTTAAGTGCCATCAGGCATGTGACTGACTGTACATTTTATCAGAGTTAAAGAGTTAAACAGCACAATCAGCCATGTTCTTCAACAGGTAAGAACCACCTCCGTTTATCAGCTCAAGATATAAACAAAAAGCAAACACACAAAATCAGAAGAAGTTACCTTCAAACTTTCTTTCTCTTTAGATGTCGTCCCTTGGGCTTGAAAATAAAAAGTAACCCAGCAAGTTTTATGCTGTTAAAATGGCTCCTGTAGATTGGGGAAGTGGTGTCTGTGCTTCAGCTTATGAGTCATACATGAAACTAAGTGTTTCTAAGGGCGGCACGCCCATGTTGCTGTGGACCCAATTATTCTGCTAGGTCAAACATGCAAATCTACAGGTAAAAACGGGAAAGAGGTACAGGACAGGAGGCAGGTAGCTTAAACCATTACTAAACTCATGTTAACTGCCACAGTTGGAAATTAACAATAAAATGAGAATCTTCAAGGAAACAAAACTAGAAATTATGTTGTTTTAAAAAATAAAACTTCAAATTTTAAAAGCTATTTTAATCTATCAAATATAGAGGGGAAAGTAGGAAGATGGAAGTCCGTGAGCCATGGCTCTTAATGTAACAATAGTTTTGTAAGTCTAATCTAGCTACTCATTAACCCTTATATGTAAGAGATATATAGCTATGCAATCAGGAAAAGCAATCACATTGTAATGCTAGATACTGACTTATAAATCCTCTAAACAGATAAAATCCACTAGAAATGCCAAAGTTCAGTGGAAAAATAAGAGTGAATATGGTTAATAGAATTATTTTAAAAATCCAACACAGAAAGTCCAACATAGTAATATGATTTTAAAAAGAATTAAGCTTGGCAAATCGTCATTTATGAAAAGAAAATGTGATGTTCATCGTGCATAATTCTATTTCCAAATAACAGCCATAGCTTTACATTTAAAACTAAAATTTCCACATACCTTTCAAGCCTACCTGTACCAGCACCACGCTACAGCTCTGCTACACTGTACATAAGCCAATCCAAGGGGCAAACAATTATGGCAAGTGAAGTTCTGCTCCCCAAGTTCCCAACAACCTAACAACAAAGCTATAACTATTTCCTCTAGCTCCTCGGTAAACACTCATTAATTCCTTCTAAGCACATAAGTTAATCAAAATAGCCTGAAGGCAATAGTACTTCCAAAACTATTTGTAGAAATGAAGTACAAATCCATAGAAATGATTTGCTCTAGTATTTTACTGAAAGCAGGTATTGGAGCCAAGCACTAGTGGCTCAAGCCTGCAATCCTGGCAGTTTGGGAATCAGATTGGGAAGATTACAATCCAAGGCCAGTTTAGGCAGAAAAGGCTTTTTTCTGTTTTTTGGTTTTGTTTGTGTTTATTTTTATATTAGAGATCCCCTTTGAATCGCTTTTGAGAGATCCCTTCTCAATGAGAATGAAACATGCCCTCCATCCCAGCTACAATGGGAAGCCTACAAGAGGTGGATGGGGGTCCCTTTGTGCAAGGAAGTAAGACCATATCTAAAAATAATCAGTATAAAAGGGGGCTGGAGGCATAATTCAGTAGTTGAATGCTAAGCCATGTTCAAATCCCAGTGTTGACAAAAAAGTAGTACAGAAAATAGTGGAACTTAAGTAAGGCTTTCTCCCGTTAGTTAACTATTTAGGAACAATTACCCTTCTTTAGTTGAAGCACAGATGACAGCTCTCACTCTTTACAAACTTCTATAAGACATGACTGTGAACTGACTCTCAGGCTATGTATCTATTCCCCTTGAACACTGCTTAGTTAATCAATTTACTCAAATAATCCTCATGGTTTAACAAATTAACAAAAATTATTCAAAAGTACAGCATTTTTAATTGCCAAATGCCAGATACAGCTTACTTTAGAGCTCTCTAATCCAGAAAAACTTCTCTCAAAACACAAGTACCAAGAGAAAAAGTTTCCCTGTGCAGTCAATGGGAAGTCCACTACTCAGTGGAAAGCCCCCCCCCCCCCAATCCCCCATCTCAGTCACTTCCCATAGCTAAAGATCAACTTTGGACAACATCCATGTAAACCTAATAATCTGAATGTCTTCTTTAGCTGCTTAGAAATTATAAAGGATGAGAAGAGTGCAATAGTAAAAAAAGGATGGTAGCATGACAAATGACAGAGTTGATCATGTAAACAGACAAAAAAAACTATAAAACTACATATAACTTTAAAGTGTTTAGAGCTGGCAATGTGGCTGGGGACAAACACATAAAACCCTGAGGTCAGAGCCAGGCCCACAAAATTAAGTGCTAGGACCTGAAGCCACTTTGTATGGTAAGTTGTATATATTTCCCTACTTCCCAAATGTATTACCAATTACTAACGGCCCTAATGTCAGCACTGGTATGATAAATGTTTTGTTGGGTTTTTTTGACAGTACTAGGGACTCATGCTTGTTAGGCAAGTGATAACCCCTCCAACCTTTTTTGGCTTTTTTTTTTTTTTGGGGGGGGGGGGGGGGAGGAGAGTGAGTAGATAGTAGGGTTGAAGTCAGGCCTTGATGCTGTCCATGAGCTTTTTTTGTTCTACCACTAGGAGCCACAACACCACTTCTGGTTTTCTGGTGATTAACTGGAGATAAGAGTCTCATGGACTTTCTCCTACCCGGGCTGACTTTGAACTGCAATCCTCAGATCTTAGCTTCCTGAGTAACTAGGATTACAGGTATAAGCTACTGGCTCCCAGCTCTTTGGTTTTTCAGAGGTTCTCATTTATGCCCCACCAACATCCCACAGTGATCCTCCAACCTATGGCCTCTCATATAGCTAGGGTACAGGCCTGACTGATCATATCAGCTTACTGATTGATACTGAGTCTTAATAACTTTTGGCCTATATTTGCCTCCAAAGGAACTTTTAAAATCTCTGCTTTCCAAGTAGCTGCAATTACAAGAATAAGTTACAATGCCTAGCATGTCATAGGGTTTTAAAAGACTAATCAGCTATACAAGAGGTAGCAATAGGGAGGGAGGAATAGTTTAGGGCTAGCATGGCCATCTCAATGTGTGTGTCATCCCAGCACAGAAAGCGTAACAGGAAGATCAATATCTAGTTCTGCCTGTACATAAACATGAAACCCTATTGGAAAATAACTACAAAGCAAAAAGGGCTGGAGGGACATAGCACCTGCCTAGCAGGTTCAAGCCCCAGTATCACAAAAAATGAACTAACAAAATAGTGAATATTAAATTTTCAAATATTTTAAATGATATATAGGTACGGCCAAGGATAATCTTCTGCTATTAATAAATACATATATAAAAAGCTTCTCATTACTTGATAACAACAGATATTTGGATATGGTTTAAAAGTACTTTTGGTCACCAGCACACAGAAGTGAAGTAAGTAAAAATATCATACTTTTTTAAAACAAAAAGGTCCTCCCAGAGAGGTAATTCCAGGGTTGCTGTTACACAGTATTGCCTTTCTCAGCATCACATGTATTAATATGGTAACTTATACAGGAAATGCATTCTATTCTATTCCATTGTATTCAGAGTACCACTCTTCAAAACATAAATTGATCTATACATACTAGAATGCAAAAAAAAAAAAAGGAAAGAACAGTTTAGCATAATTTCTATAATTAATCTACCTGGGTTCAAATCCCAGCTCTGCTACCTATTATTAGTGTAAATCTGGGCACTTAACAGGGCTGTGCCCTTGCTTCTTTACCTATTTGCTAACAGCATACACCAAAAAGGATTACTGTGAGGATAAAAGTAAGCCCATATAAAGAACTTTCTCAAAGCTGGGCGCCGGTGGCTCGCGCCTGCAATCCTAGCTACTCAGGAGTCTGAGATCTGAGGATCGCAGTTCAAAGCCAGCCCCGGCAGGAAAGTCCGTGAGACTCTTATCTCCAATAAGCAACCAGAAGTGGCACTGTGGCTCAAGCAGTAGAGTGCTCACCTTGAGCTGAAGAGCGCAGGGACAGCACCCAAGCCCAGAGTTCAAGCCCCAGGATGGACCAAAAAAAAAAAAAAAAGACCTTTCTCAAATCAAAAATAAGAAAACTGCCAGGTGCTGGTGGCTCATGCCTGTAAGCCTAGCTACTCAGAAGACTGAGATCTGAGAATCAGATTCAAAATCAGCCCAAGCAGGAAAGCCCTTCTGACTCTTATCCCCAATTAACCACCAGAAAAATGGAGTGGTGTTAAGCAGAAAGAGCTCAGGGACAGTGCCTAGACCCCAGAGTTCAAGACCTACAACTGACCTCCTCCCCCCCCCCAAAAAAAAAACCTCCACACAGAAAACTACCCACCCTTCAAATGGTCTGAAAAGACACTTTACCAAAGTAATAAAGATGACCAAACCACATGCGTGTGCGCACGCACACGAGCACAAACACACACACACACACACACACACACAGAGAAAAAATACTGATACTGATAACGCCAGGTACAAATAAACTATCACTCATACATTGCTAGCAAAAATGTAAAACTGTATAGCTATCGGGAATATACTAGCAGTTTCTTACAAATGTAAGAAACATCAAACTTATCAAAGTTTCTCATCAGAGAAGAGGGGAGAAAGAAGGGCTTGGCTTTTTTTGTTGTTTAAGCTTGAATCACAGAACCTCTGGCCCCTAAGATAAAAATCTAGCAACATTACAATAAATTGCATGTTTTTTCATAAAGATGAAATATAAATGTAAAGTAAGAAATTTTAGGATGGTAAAAAAAAAAGAACTTTTAACTTCTCTTATACAGTTGACCAAAACAGCTATAAATAAGCTAAGCTGAACAACTAGTCCTGTAGCCTAATGATTAAAACCATGGGCTTTGAAGAGCAAGCAACCTAGGTCAGAGTCCCATTGGTCAACTAGTTGTTTCAGGCTACTGAAACTAAGTCTCTGCTTTAACTTCTGCAAGAGAACTTCTGTTTATTATGGGGTCAAGACAAATAATGTGTTCTCAAATACTTCACACAAAAGAGATAACATAGAGTAGTATATGTATCCTATTCAGCAATAAAAAGCAACAAACCATTAATAAACACAATCTGGATGACTCAAAATCATGCCGAGGAAAGTAGTGCGGCAAAAAGTTACATATACTATTTAGTATATGTAAATAAATGTAACCATTTATTTAGTATTTGCTGAAGAGACAGTATGACCAGGGAGGGCATGGGGCTGGGGAAGGTGATGCGAGTATGAACCGCTTTATATTCAGAGAACTGGAGAGTCTCACTCTGAGATTTCTGCCTAGGCAGAAAAGTCCACTAAGGCCTCCAAAATAATTAGCAAAAAGTAGGGCTGGTGGCATGGCTCAGCTGGTAGAGGACCAACCTAACAAGTGTAAGGAACTAAATTTAAATTCCTGGATTGCCAACTATAGGCACATCTATAACCTTAACTACTCAGGAAGCTGGAGGCATGACTCAATTTATAGAGCACCAGCCATATGCAAGAAATCCAAGAGAGCACAGAGCCCTGAATTTAGTCCCAGTAGAGACACGCTCATGCGCACACACGCGTCTATGCATGCACATACACATAAAACTGTTTAAAAAGAAATCTTGTTGAGTCAATCTTCAAAACCTCTATAACCACTTGCCTTCAATTCTATCATAATTAGAGACTTTGTCTCAAAAAAAATTCAAAGCCTGAATCATACTCCACACCACAGTCATCTCTTCCCTGTATCACTAGAGTTGTCTCAATAGCCTTCCTGCTTTTAACACGTCCTCCTTCATCTGGCTCAAAAAGAACATCCACAAGTAATCTGTTTAAAATGTAAGTCAGATCACATCACATCCCTGCTTCAAAACTCTTCTACAGATCCGCTTTACACAAAAAATTAAAATTTTATTAACTGCTTACAAAGACTTTCCCCCTAACGTCTTTGATCTTATCTCCTTTGCTTCCTACCCGGTTCCTTTCCTTCAGGTCACATGGACCTTTCATCACTGTTCCTTGAACAAATGCATCAAGAATTCTTCTACCTTAGATCTTTCCCACAGGCTCTACTCACTGCATAGGGAGTTTTTCTGTTAGATGTCTGTTAACTCCTCTACTTCCTGTGGTAAACTAGCACAGTAATAGCTACTAGTTTGTTTCTATTTTTCCCTATATGCAACATGGGTTTGCCCCGATCAAGTAGGAGAGGCAATTTTACCACCTTATGTGTAAGATTATCCTACCAACTTTGCTTTGGCCAAAAAACAAAACATATAACATTAGTGTCTCTAATGTATCTTCACGGTAGCGGCCTCTGGTCCCACCGTCCCACACAACTGTTTTTCCACACCCAGAAGCTCCACACACTAGAGGCATCTGGACAGGAGAGGATAGCCCAGATCAAGGCTCCAAGGCTCATGTGGCCTCTCTGGAGAGTATCCTCCGGGAAGATCAGGTCCTGCTCCTTGTGGGCAGGCCACAGGAGGATGACGCTATCCTCAGCCAGTGTGGCGTAGAGGCTCTGGCTACCCTGCAGATAGTTGGCTGCCTGCTTGGAGGTGAAGATCCTTGGCCTGTGCAGGAAAAGTGAGAGGTCAGACTCCCAAGGCAGCCAGAAGATGACTGGCCTGGCCAAGAGGTGGATGCAGTACAATTTTGTGCCCACCTTTGACAAGAAGAAGGGCCCAATGCAAACCCTTAAGTCCTATGTAATCTTGGCTTTCTGTAATAAAGCTACTTCACCCATGCAAGTGTGTGTGTGTGTGTGTGTGTGTGTGTGTGTGTGTGTGAGTGTGTGTGTGAGCACTAGAAGCTTGAATGCAGACAGAGATGGCTTCTCCTTGCTTGCTGCTGAAGACCCCTTTTCCTACCACTAGAGTAGGAGAGCCACATGCAGAAAGATCCCAGCTACCAGTGAAGCTACCTACCTTCATCGTGTTTCCAGTCCCATCTGAGTAAGCCCAAATCTTATCACCCAATAATTATGACAACTTGCCCAGGACCACATCATTAAGCAAACATAAAGCCAGGGTTTAAACGCATACTTCTTACTCCAGCATCCTATGCCCTTTCTATAGCATCTCAAAATTTTAAAACTTCAATATAATTTGAACTTTAGAATTTAGTTTCAAGCCGGGTGCCTGAGGCTCACGCCTGTAATCCTAGCTACTCAGCAGGCTGAGAACTGAGAATCCCAGTTCAAAGCCCGCCAGGGAAGGATAGTCTATGAGAGTCTTATCTCCAATTAACCACCAGAAAACCAGAAGTGGTGCTGTGGCTCAAAGTGGTAGCACAAGAGCCTTGAGCTGAAGAGCTCAGGGACAGAGTCCAGGCTCAGAGTTTGAGCCCCTTGACAGACAAAAAAAAAAAAGAACTTGAACAATCTCAAAAGACATTTCCATATTTAAGGATGACATAATATACAAGTACAACCCGCTGAACAGATACACAATTGGGACATTATGAATTAGTGGAATAAATTCCAAAGATTTACTAATCTGCTTTAGCTACTACTGTGTCTCCATTGCTTTTCTCCCAATCCTTCAGGATTCTGTTAAAGTACAGCAAAAGAAAAAGTACATAAGTAACAAAGCCTTCAGTAATAGAAAAAAAAAAAAAAAACCATAATGAAGGCTATAGCTTACCAAATTATCTCAAGTAACTACACATAGTAACAGATTAAACAGGAGAGTATATTAAAAAGAGATCTGGTACTACACACACACTAATGACATTTGATTCCATTAAAAAACAAAGAACAAAAAAAAGTACCATAGCCAAAACTAAAGCAAAGGAACTAGGAGAAAATGTTGAAAACAAAATGTTCTTGGGGGGGAAAAAAAACAAAAAAAATTATATGTAGTTTTAGCTTACAAATGTAAACATACTTGTCATAATTTAGCAAGTGCCTTACAAAAAGTAAAGCTTTTGTTCTACTTAAAAGAAAATAAAAACTATGCATGTTTTCTCTTATATGTAGAAGCTAGATCTAAAATACCCAGATGTTATAAATTATGTAAGTCTCTAAACATTCACACACAGGAGACCACAGGAAGATACTCTTGGAAGAGGGACAAAAAGGCACATTGCCTATGTGCATATGATCATACAAAATAATATTGATCAATATGAACTCCAGGAAATGAAAATGAGATTTTTTCTTTTTTGCCGTTTTTGTTTTCTTTCCTTTTTTTCTGTTTATTCATTTACATGTCTTTGGGAGTATAAGAGGAGACACCGAAACAGAGGGACAAAGGGTAAAAAAAATGTAGCAAAGGTATTCAGTGGACACTATGTTGAAAATGAACTGTAGAACTTATGGGTGGGGATGGGGAGGAAAACCAGAGAGAGTGAGAGAAAGTGTGACATTGTCCAAAAAAAATGTACTCTCTACCTGATTTATGTTACTGTACTCGCTCTGTACATCATCTTTATAATAACAATAAAAAATCAAAACTAGCTGGGTGTCAGTGGCTCTCGCCTATAATCCTAGGTAGTCAGGAGGCTGAGATCTAAGGATTGCTGTATGAAGCCAGCCCAGGCAGGAAAGTCCATGAGACTCTTACCTCCAATTAACTATCAAAAGTTGGAAGTAGAGATGTGGCTTAAGTGGTAGAACAGCCTTAAGAGAAAAAAGCTCAGAGACCGCACCTGAGCAAGCCCCAGTACTGGCACAACAACCAGATTATGATCGTTTGTATATTTAGATCCAGCTGCTCAAGACACTAAGATAGGATTGAGGGCACACAAGTTCAATAACAGCCTGTGCAGGACTTAATCTTGAAAAACAAAATCAAACACAATACACAAAATGAATACCCAAGTGTATGCTCTACGTTAAAATGGTTAAGTCAAAAAGTTTATATTTAGTTTTATGTTTTATTTTCAAAAAAAAGTTAAGGGCTGGGAAGGTGGCTCAGTGGTAGAGTGTTTGCCTTGCATGATGAGGCCTTGGGTTCGATTCCTCGGCACCACATAAGCAGAAAAACCTGGAAGTGGCACTGTGGCTCAAAGTGGTAGAGCGCTAGCCTTGAGCTGAAGAGCTGAGGGACAGTGCCCAGGCCCAGAATTCAGGACCCACGGCCAACAAAAAAAGAAAAGAAAAGAAAAATAAGTATCTGAAATACTACTCATTGACATGTGTATTTGGGCAGAAATACACTAATATCCAAGGCCAGTTCACAGACTAGATGCATGATAATCATACAACACTTCCAAGCCCTGCAAATTTAGGTCTTATGTGGAATCAGCATTATTTTCTTCCCAGATGATCCAAAGATAGTATATACCTTTATATCTCAACACATCTGATGGTACCTGTTATGGAGTTCTAGAATACTATAATCATACTATAATAGGAGGTCATGTTTTTATTCAGTAGATCCCCGTTTGTGTATAATATTTCACATATTTCATGGACCTCAAAGAAGAGATTTATTTTTCTCTTGCCTAGTATTAGGGCTTGAACTCAGAGACTGGTACTGTGCCTTATCTTTTCACTCAGGCTGGTGTTCTACCACTTGAACCAAAGCTACACTTCTGGCTCTTTTTGGTGGTTAATTGGAGATAAGAGTCACACAGACTTTTCCTGCTTCTACTGGCTTCAAATTGTGATCCTCAGATCTCAACCTCCTAAGTAGCTAGAATCACAAGTGTGAGCCAGCAGCCCTTGGGCAGAGGATACTTTATAAATTTGATTTCTCTTAAAATTAAAAGATTTGATATTGCAGTGACACATACGCTGATCTAAATTACCATTCCCTCTCATTTTCTTCATTTCACAACCAAACTGCCTCAAAGATTTTTTTATACTCACCCACTCTTTTTTTCTCCTACTCATTCTTTAGCAACCATAAGCTAGTCAAATTCTCCTTCAATTTTGACACTAAATCCGCTCTAACTAAACACCCTCACAGGGCTAAAGTAATTAATACTTTCATAATCCTACTACTTGAAACACTTCTTTGGCTTGTCTGAAGTCATACTCTTCGAGATCCTTCCCCAATTCTAGACTATTCTTCCTCAGTTGCTCCTGCCAGACCTCTATGCTTTTCAACACTTGAGATTCAAACAGTTTAAAGCTTTCTTATCACTCCAGACTCTTCCTCAACAATTTCTAGAGCTTCAAACTATCAAATCAGAGTATTTGAATTAAACTACCTCAGCTCAATTACTCTTGACAAGTCCCTTAAATTCACCCTTCAAGTATATTATCTTATTCATCTTATTAATATGCCACATCAGAGACTAGTATGTCATCTGAATAACTCAACTGTTTCCCTCCAATGTTCAAACACCAGATTAAAGAGGTAATTTATATTAAAAGACTATAATTTATATACATATTTTATACAGACTTATATACATAATTTTTCTTCTTACTCCCTTCCATACCAATCTATTCTATAATTTCAAACTCATCAATATTTGCCCATTGTGTTCAAGATATTATTCGGATTCCTTAATTAACATGGCCTACAACGTTTTATAAGATCTAGTACCTGCCATCCTCATCTTTCATCTTATCTCCCTAATTATAGTATTTTCCAAAGAGGTCTTTCATTTCCCAAAGTATACCCTGTCTCTCCAACTTCAGATCATTTGCAAAATGCTAGTCCCCAAACCTCCCTCTTTTTTTGTCCTTCTGACTCCAATCTCTTGTAGCCAAAGCTTATTCTTTCAGGTCTCTACCAAATGTCACTTTATAAGGAAGCCTTCTCCATACAACACATTCTCCCAGCTCGTTCGAATTCTTTATGCACAAAACAGTGCAAGCAAGCTTTTTACTTGTTTAACCAATGTCTATCTCTTTTGCTTAAAATTGAAATTTCACAAGGATTTGTCTGCTTTCTCCACTGTTATAATTCTACAAATACTGATGAAATTAGTAACTACCTCTGACTACAAATGCCTATTACACAAAAACATCTTTGTTTTGTTTTATTTTATTTGGGGGGGGGAGGGTCCAGTTGTAGGGCCTGAATTCTGGGCCTGAGCACGGTCCCTCAGCTCTTCAGCTCAAGGCTAGTGTTCTACCACTTGAGCCACAGCACCACTTCCAGCTTTTTTCCTTTTTGCTTATGTGGTGCTGAGGAATAGAACCCAGGGTCTCATGCATGCAAGGCAAGTGCTCTACCACTGAGCCACCTTCCCAGCCACAAAAACATCTTGATATTGACACAAAAATAGACCCAAAGATCAATGGAATAAATTAGAAAACTCAGAAATAAAACCATACACTTACAGTTATCTGATATTTGATCAGGGATCCAAAGACATATGGTGGAAAAAAAGTTTATTAACCACTGGTGTTAGGAAAACTGGGCAGCCATATGCAGTAAACTAAAAGTGGATCCCTGTTTGTCACCATGCAGCAATTCAAAGTGGGTTAAAGACCTCAAAATCAGACCCGAAACCTTGAAACTACTGCAAAGAGTGTGGAGAAACATTAGAACTTACAGATATAGGTAGAAATTTCTTGTAAAGAGTCCCAGGGGCACAACAGATAGGAAATAGACCTGACAAGTATGACTACATCAAAATAAAAAGTTTCTGCACAGCTAAGGACATAGTTAATAAACTAGAAAGTCAGCCAACAAGCTAGGAGAAGATCTTCACTGGCAATTTATCAGAAAAGACCTAATATCCAAAGAATATTTAAAGAGCACAAGAAACTAACCCCTCCAAATCTAACAAACCAATCACTAAATGGGCAAGGGAGCTAAGGAGAGACTTCTCAGAAGAGGAGGAAAGAAGAATGGTAAAGAAACACATGAGGAAATGCTCATCATCTCTGGCCATAAAGGAAAATGTAAATTAAAACAACTCTGGGATTCCATCTTACCCCAGTAAGAATGGCCAACACTGCGAATTCAAACAAAAAATGTTGGCAAGGATGTGGGAAAAAAAACTCTACTGCACTGATGATGGGAATGGAAAGCAGTCTGGAGGTTCCTCCAAAAACTAAACATAGATCTTCCTACAACCCAGCCACACCATTCCTAGGAATCTACCCTAAACATCATGAGCAAGGTTATGATAAGGACACCTGCACATCCACATTCATTGTTGCACTCATCACAATAGCCAAGATAGCTCAGATGTCCCACAATAGATGAGTCAATGCAAAGAATGTGGTGCCTATACACAATGGAATTTTACACAGCCATTAGAAAAAAATAAATAATGTCATTTTCAGGGAAATGAATGGTACTAGAACAAATCACGTTAAATGAGTAAGCCAAGGTCAGAAAGACAAATAGAGCACCAACTCTCTGATATGCGGAAGTTAGACTTAAAATGCACTGGGATGTAACAAATTATACAGGATTCTAGAAACTCGCACACAGTGAGACCAAAAGAGGATACCCTTTTAAAGAGAGAAACACAAAGATACTATGCTTCTTAGTATTTATATAAAATATACACTTACTGAAACAAACTCCAAGATATGGAAACAAAAGACATTTTTTAGGGTTTGTTTGTTTGATTTTTACTAAGTTGTTGTTGTTGTTGTTGTTTTTGTTGGTGATGGGGCTTGAACACTCTGGGCCTGGGCCCTGTCCCTGAGCTCTTCAGCTCAAGGCTAACTCTCTACCACTTGAACCACAGTGCCACTTCCAATTTTCTGGTGTTTTTTTAGAGATTAGAGTCTCACAGACTTTCCTGCTCTGGCTGGTTTTAAGCCACAATCCTGAGATCTCAACCTCCTGAGTAGCTAGGATTACAGGCATGAGCCACGGGTGCCCGGATTTTTTTTTTTAGTTTTTAACTTTTTGATGATTTTGTATGTTCACATTCAGGAGGGTGGGGGAAGGGCACAGAACTTGAGGGACAAAGGATAAAAAAGTGCAGTAGTGAAGCTCACACTGGACACTGATGAAAGTGAACGTACAACTCATGGATGGAGACAGGAGGGAGAGACTGGAAGAGAATGAGGGAACAGAAGACACTGTATGGAAGGAAATGCACTCATCTGACTCATGTAATTGTAATCCCTCTGTACATCACCTCTATAATAACAGTAAATTAATTTTTAAAAATGCTTGTTTCATTCAAAAATAATTTTCATAGCTGACACTGTGAAAGATGTATTTGGTTTGCATTGACAGTTCCTGACTCTTAGAAACTAGAATTTGTCTTCCCCGAAGTGGGTCATATAAACTCCTATCTTCCACCTGTTTTAAACTGGTCATAAAGAAAATTCTTGCCAGATGCTGGTGGCTCACACCTATAATCCAAAACACTCAGGAGGCTAAGAGTTTAGGATTGAGGTTGGAAGCTGGCCTAGGCAGGAAAGTCCATGAGACTAAACTCCAATAAACCACTCGGAAAAGGCTGGAAGTACTGAGCTGTGGCTCAGTAGACTGATAGCTAGATGAACAAAATGAAGCTCAGGGACAGCACCCATGCCTTGAGTTCAAGCCCTAAGACCAGCACAAAAAAAGGAAGGAGGGAAGGAGGGAAAGAAAGAGGAAGGGAGGAAGAGAGGGAGGGAGAAGAGAAAAGAAAGCGAAAGAGAGAGGAAGAAGGTTCTCTGACCAACCTGTGAGTGCTATTAAATCCGCAAAGTAGAATCTTAAAAGCATACAGATCTTACTTGATGGGTTTCTATTGAGTCTATCAACATTAGACATATAATGGCGTCTCAAGAAGACCCAAAGGACAGAGGTCAGAGAGCTTCTGAATCCTAGAATACACAGAGGTTCCTAGACAGCATAAACCCGGACAGGACGTGGAAGCTCCACATCCCTTCTCCCATATCTCAACCTAGACAATTCTTCACTGGCAGGCAAAGTATGCAAGTAGCAGTTAATCTTTATCTGACCTGCTATCTCACTGGACATGTGCTGTCCCTGTTTAGATAGCCAGTCCTTAGCAAAACTGTCCACTTCACCCATGGAAATGTAATTCTACATTCCTCATAAATTATTCTCTACAATTGAACCACTGTTCATTGTTATATTGCTGTACCTAAAACATCATCATACCCAATAACTTTTTTTTGCTTTGTTTTGTTGTTTTGTTGATCACTCTTCAGCTCAAGGCTAGCACCCTACCACTTGAGCCACAACACCACTTCCAGCTTTTTTCTGCTTATGTTGTGCTGAGGAATCGAACCCAGGGTCTCCAAACCCAGGGTCTCATGCATGTGAGGCAAATGCTCTACCACTGATCCAACTTCCCAGCCCTTAATTTCCCTGTGCCCAGAAAGAGGGCTAGACTTGGAACCACCATCACTACCTTGTGGGCAGGAAGCACCAGATGGATCTCATCATTCATACCTCTGAAAATATTCAAGGTACTGAGCTCTTGGGGGGGGGGGGGGCATGTCACTTTGGTCTCTGTGCACCCGTAGACCTTTGTTTGTGTCTTCATCCCTGTTAGAAGCAGCTTTTGATGTTGGGATATCGAAAAGGAATAACTGGAAAGGAACTCAGCAAGGCAAAATTTACTTCTGCAGAAGGGTGTGCCATCAGTCAAAATTTGGCAAACAAGCACACACAGCAGGCAGGCTGCTCTCTTTTTATCCTTAATCCAGCAGGCCCCGCCCCTCTGCTCACATTGGCTGAGCTCAGGTTCACAATTTGCAAAAGGATGTGGTTTAGCAAACAGTTTGTAACTAAAATTCAAAGAATTTAAAACAAGATGTCCTAATTAAATTCTTGCAGGGGAAAAGGTGGTAACCAAAATGTAATTAACAGTGGCCAAGCCACTGGCCAAAGCAGGAACTTTTCAGAAAAACAATGTGACATGATTGGCAAAAAGGAAGCAATCTACTTTATCCATCTACACCATTAAAAATAACCAGGTATAATGAGGCTAAGCAAAATGAACCCCAAGATAGGAACACAAGAGGTTTTACCTTTGTTCCTGTTGTTTTTAAAATACCTATATTGTACTATGTGATATTTTTGTTTCTTTTGTATGTTCTTCTCCTGTGGTATAACCCCTATTTTCACTGTATTTGATTCCGGTGTCCTGCATCTTGTATATACATTTTTCTAATTTAGGGAGAAGGTAAATAACAAAATGCTGAAATAAGGATACAGGTTGAGGGGCTGGGAAGGTGGCTCAGTGGTAGAGCGCTTGCCTTGCATGCATGAGGCCGTGGGTTCAATTCCTCAGCACCACATAAGCAAAAAGAAAAAAGCCAGAAGTGGCACTGTGGCTCAAGTGGTAGAGCGCTAGCCTTGAGCTGAAGAACTGAGGGACAGTGCCCAGGCCCAGAGTTCAGGCCCCACGACCGGACCCAAAAAAAAAAAAAAAAAGGATACAGGTTGACCCATTATTTATCTATAACAATGAGATATACAAGACACTATGTTGAAAACTAACTTTACAACTGCAGGAGGGAGTAGAGGGAAGAGTTGGGGAGGGAAGAGATGGAGGGAAGGAAGGGATGGTAGGGGAAAAAACAAAGGAGGAGATAACAATGCTCAATATGAATTATTCATTACCTTACTCATGTAACTGTAATCCCGCTGTACAGTATCTTTACAATAAAAATATTTAATAAATAAAAATAATAAAAATAAAAATATTAATAACAAGGTATATAAATCAACCACAATCCTACACATTTACCTTGAAATGTTGAATAAATCAAAGCCATTCTCTATATATATACATTTGTTGTTGCCGATGATGATCATGGGTCTTGAACTCTAGGCCTGGGCGCTGTCCCTCAGCTATTCAGCTCAAGGCAAGCGCCACTTCCAGTTTTCTAGTGGTTTATTGGAGATAATAGTCTCACAGAGTCTCCTGCCCCGGCTGGCTTTGAACCTTGATCCTCAGATCTCAGCTTCCTCAGTAGCTAGGATTACAGGCGTGAGCTACCAGTGCCCAGCTCAAAATATATTTTGATGTCTGTCATAGTATACTTACAAAAAAAATCTGACTCAAATATTTAAATATTAAAAACTATTACTATTACTCTTGACAATTACTCCAGTACCAAAATGTAGGGTCTCTACGTTGAGATATCAGGTAATTTAAGGTGCTAGGGATTCAATTAATACTTCACCCACTCTCCTCAACAGCCTGAATATTAGCACAATTGCTGACTCAGAATGGCACTTATATCCACTTGGGCTTTTGTGGTGACACAATTTCAAGAACTAAATGGCTACCCCACCCACCCCTGAGATACCTCAGGAAATTTAAGCATGTGAACCTCTTACATTGTAGACTGTAAACACTCATCTGGAAAAACCATTTTGTATAGTCCAAGACTGAAGCATTTCCTGATTTGCAGAGAGCAAATAAGTCTTGCACAATCACCATTTAATCTTTATTTCAAGCTACTTTATTTTTTTTTTTTTTTTTGTCGGCCATGGGGCTTGAACTCTGGGCCTGGGCGCTGTCCCTCAGCTCTTCAGCTCAAGACGAGCACTCTACCACTTGAGCTACAGCGCCACTTCCGGTTTTCTGGTGGTTTATTGGAGATAGGAGTCTCACGGTCTCTCCTGCCCGGGCTGGCTTTGAACCGCGATCCTCAGATCTCAGCCTCCTGAGTAGCTAGGATTACAGGCGTGAGCCACCAGCGCCCGGCCTCAAGCTACTTTATTATTGCTTAATATGTGAGAATAGTGACCTTCTAAATAAGGAACACATAATATAAACTCCTTTACATAAGTACAATTTAGGCAATTCCTCAAAACACAAAGTTTTAAACTATAAATTCAAAAAATAAACAAGTAGGCCACCTTCACCTCCCATCCTCTGCCTTCCTCAAGAAGAGAAGTTTTTATATATTATTCAAAACAATTTTACTCAAGGGCAATACATATGTATCATAAAATAGGATTTTAAAAGACTAGTACAAGAAGATCATTTCACGCCAGACCTACATGTCACAGTTAAAAAACAAAACAACAAAAAAAGCCACAGTCATTCTTTTGCTACAAGTCACTGCTAGTAATCCCAGCTACACAAGAGGTTGAGATCCAGAGGATTAAGGTGAAGGCTAGCCTATGCAAAAAAATCTGCTAGACTCCATCCCCAAAATAACCAGCCAAAAAGGTGGATGGAGGTGAGGCTCAAGTGCTAGAGCACCAGCTGAGCAAGCAAGCATAGGCCCTGAGTATAAACTCTAGTTCTGCCAAAGGAAAAAAGAAGTTTTTCACAAAACTTCTGAAGAAAGATACAAACCGCCTAAAAACATACTTGAACTTCTTTGAAACTGTTTTAAAACTACTCTTGTATTTAGACTCCCTTTAAAAAAAAAATCTGTTCCAGGGTGGGAAGGTGGCTCAGTGGTAGAGCGCTTGCCTTGCATGCCTGAGGCCCTGGGTTCGATTCCTCAGCACCATATAAGAAAAAAGAAAAAAGCCGGAAGTGGCGCTGTGGCTCAACTGAGGTCCTGGGTTCGATTCCTCAGCACCCTATAAGCAAAAAGAAAAAAGCCAGAAGTGGCGCTGTGGCTCAAGTGGTAGAGGGCTAGCCTTGAGCTGAAGAGCTGAGGGACAGCGCCCAGGCCCAGAGTTCAGGCCCCACGACCGGACCCAAAAAAAAAAAAAAAAATCTGTTCTACGTGCTCAGAACACAAACTAATTTCAAAGTTTCTACTTAATAAGCACAACCACATATACTAATGTGGAAAAACCACAGCCAGTTATAAAACAGCGAATTTCCAAATCAATGAAGCTTTCCTATAAATATTCCTGTATTTCATGAAGTGTTCAATTTTATAGTGTCCACAGGGTGGCAGTCTCACAGCCTAAACTTTGTCCCTGGATTCAATAAATAATTTCATTATCCAACCCCCCCCCCCCCCACACACACACACACACACACACGGTGGGCAAGATCTATCACTATCAATCAACCCTCAGAACAAAAATTGCCTGTTTTTAAAAAAAGAAAGTTTCCCTAATATTACTGTTAGGAATATTGTTACTTTTTTGACATCTTAAATATTTCCTTCAATGAATTTTTCTTGCCTGATACATTCTACTCTTCCATGCTATACTATTTAAGGAGAGACTAGACTTAAGCAAAGCTATTAAGATAATACTAAAAGCTAAGTGCTGGTGGCTCACACCTATAATCCTAGCTACTAGAGATTGAAATTTGAAGATCATAGTTCAAAGTAAGCCCCAGCAGAAAAGTTCTTTAGACTCTTATCTCCAATTAGCCACTAAAAAAAGCCAGAAGTGGAGTTGTGGCTCAAGTGGTAGAGCTTTAGCCTTGAGCAAAAACGCTCAGGGACAGCGCCCAATCACTCCAGGCAGAGTTCAAGCCCCTAGACCACCAAAAAAAGAGTAATACTGATATACAATGAAATGAAATGCACACATATAGCTAATGTAAGCTAATTTTAAAGAGAGAAATCACTTAAGAAAAATAAAGAGAAAATACTGTATGTACCAGAGGAGATGGAGAAGACCTTGGCCAAAGCCGAACATGAGTGGAAGTGGAAATAGAATAGGAAGGTGGATTTGACCACAAACATCCTGTACTCTACTTTCAAATTTAGAACAATCATATTACCAGAAGGAATCTTCCAAAATCTCCTTGTCAAGATGGACTACACTTTGTGTCTGTGTGTGTGTGTGTGTGTGTGTGTCTGTGTGTGTGTGTGTGTATGTGAGAGAGAGAGAGAGAGAGAGAGAGTCCTCAGATCTCAGCCACCAGAGTAACTAGGATTACAGGCATATGCCACTGGCACCCAGCTGCCTAGTGGACTTTACTCCGAACAGATCTTGTTAACGCTTTAGTTTCCATTCGTTTATTCAAATATTTCTGAATGCTCATAAGGAGCCATGAACTGCTCCAAGTCTGGTGATATAAAGGAAAGTCCAAGTCCCCAGACACCAGGCATAGCAATCCTAAACCCACAAGCACTTCCAGCTTTCCACAGCTAAATGGTGAGGTTCTCTGCAAGAGCCACTGAAAACATATAAGCAGTGGAGGGAGGAGGAGTAGAGACAACAGAGACCTGCCAGAGAACAGACATTGTTTCCTACTGACCCTAATCTATTTTTGCAGTCTTCTTTCCCAATTCTACCCTACTAAAACGCTCAGCTCAGCCAAACCATGCTAGCAACTGCTCCTGTATGCTTCCTCTTAATACCCAGCACACTCCACCAGCTCAGTCAACAAAAGCCTAAAGGAAATTTCAAAGTCCATCTCAAATGTAGCCTCCCTAGGATGCCATTCCCATATTCCCCTCAGATCCGGATGTGAATTCTGGAAACCCTCGGTTTATTCACTATCACTCTAACTACCTGTACACTTAGCTGACCTCAGTCATCATTTACTCAGCCCCCGCCAGAACTTGCATCATTCCTGGAATTAACCAAGGAGCTAGAGTTTCAGTGTTGTATTATTTTAAGATATGCAATACCAAATGATAAAAGCAAAATCTTGTAATATTTTATATTCTTTTTAATAATTTTTGAGATATACCATAAAGAATTAAAGTGAACAGTTATAGTGTTTAGTACACTTACAAGAGCTTAAGTAGATCACTAAAATGTGACTTTAGGATATTTCAGGGTGCCTAGTAATAAACTAGCAGGTCCTCCTGACCCCTAATTTGAGACACTCATTAATATTCTCTTCCTCTACAGATTTGTCTACTTGGGATATTTTATATAAATGGAATAATACAAAATACGGTCTTGAAATTGGAGGTGTGGGGGCTAGGAAGGGGGCTCAGTGGTAGAGCGCTTGCCTCACAAGCATGAGGCCCTGGGTTCGATTCCTCAGCACCACATAAGCAAAAAAGAAAAAAGCCAGAAGTGGCGCTGTGGCTCAAGTGGTAGAGCGCTAGCCTTGAGCTGAAGAGCTGAGGGTCAGTGCCCAGGCCCAGAGTTCAGGCCCCCACAACCGGACCAAAAAAAAAAAAAAAAAAAAAAGAAATTGGAGGTGTGGGACTGAGTGGTAAAACACCAGCTAGTGTAAAATATATGCTCTATTCCTGGTTTCTTTTGTTTGGCATGTTCTATGTGTGATATGCACCAGTACTTAATTCTTTTTTACTGCCAAGTAATATGCCAAGTTAATATCTACCCATAGAAAAACACTGATGGACACCGGGTTATTTGCATTTTTTGTCTGTGAATAATATTATTATAAACATTTGTGTGCAACTTATGGTATAGGCATGTTTTCGTGTCTCCTGAGTATACATGTAGAAATGGAAATGCTGCATCACAGGAAACTCAATTTTTCAAGGAACTGACAAATTTTTCTACTACCGACTGCACAATACATTTTAACCAGCAGTGTTATGGAAGTTCCAATTTTATCTCTATCATTTGAATCTCAGAGGACAAGAATGATTTCACCAGGTTGATGGTATATGACTGTAACCCCAGCATGGGCAGAAGTAGGAGGAAGGCAGGATTGTGAATTCCAGGCCAGCCTAGGGTATGTAATGAGACCTTCTCCAAATTAATTAATTAGAATGATGTCACTATACAATATCCTAACCCTTATAAAACTAATACTCTGTCAGAATAAGATAGAGGTGAACAGAAACATTATGTAACTGTAACCCCTCTGTACATCACCTTTATAATAATTTATAATATAATTTATAAAATAATTTTTCTATTTTTATAATAACAATAAAAATTTAAAATTTAAAAATAAACAGAAACACGTTAATTGCAGATCTAAGAAAATTAAGGAAAAAATAAGACAAACTAACCAGACCAAACAAAAAAGAGGCAGTACTGATCTGAGATGTCAAGACATGAAGGAAGAATATTCCTGGTAGAGGAAATCCAAGTAATACAACTCCAAGTAATCCAAGCAATCCAACTGAGTCCTACATTTGAATGTTCAGGGAACAAAAAGAAAGCCAACACAGAGCAAGGGAAGGAATGACATTGTCCAAAAAGAAATATGCTCATTACCTGACTTATGTAACTCCTCTTTACAGCACCTTTATAACAGCAATTAGAAAATAAAATAGCTGGGTGCCAGCGGCTCACACCTGTAATCCTAGCTACTCAGGAGGCTGAGATCTAAGGATCTAGGTTCAAAGCCAGCCTCTGCAGGAAAGTCCGTGAGACTCTTATCTCCAATTAGCCACCAGAAAACCAGAAGTGGCACTGAGGCGCAAGTGATAGAGCGCTTGCCTTGAGCTAAAGAGCTCAGGGACATACCCAGGCTCAGACAGAGTTCAAGCCCCACGACTGACAAAAAAAATAAGAAATTAATTAAATAAATAAGATAAATCCAGAATAAAAGAAATGTACTCATTACTTGATTGTGTAACTATAACCCCTCTATATAGCACCTTTATAATAACAAGAAAAAAATTATTTTAAAAAAAGGGAGCCAACATATAGTTGAACCATAATTAAAGCAAAACGAGTAGGTAAATTTGGGGAGCTAAGTAGAGGGCACATAAACAGAAACCCTGGTATAGTTTTAGGGTGTTTTGTTTTGACCTAAAATATTATAATGCCAAATATTTCCTGATTATACCTGACAACATTACACCTAGCAAACACTGCAGACCATTTGGGTAAATCATCACCATTCAATTAGTATCACTATTTAGTAGGCTAACAGAAGACCCCTCAAACACAGCTGTTGGTAGTGTTCTGATAAAAAGGCTTAAGCACATGAATGAACTCTCACCAACTTAATAAATGTAATTCACTGACAATTTGCAGCTATATTAGAATATCAAGGTCATATTTCAAAAAAGCAAGCCAATAAGATAATAGCCATAGACGGGGCGCTGGTGGCTCACACCTGTAATCCTAGCTACTCAGAGATTGTGATCTGAGTATAGTGGTTCGAAGCCAGCAGAGGAGGAGAGTCCATGCGCCTCATATCTCCAACTAACCACCAAAACATCAGAAGTGGTGCTGTGGCTCAAGTACTAAAGCGCCTAGGCCTTGAAGCTGAGGCCCTGAGTTCAAGCCCCAGGTCCCCTCAGGGAATGAGGTTGTTTGGAATACAGTATAAACATGTATAGGGATGTTAACAATGAACCTCCCTTCATAACTAATATAAGCTCATCTGAAAAAGAAAACTAGACTTCATTCTCATAAACTCGATTCTGATTGCTTTTCTCTATTAATTGTAAATATTCAACTCTGGTGTGGTATATTTTCAGACATGAAAATATTCACATAGGTTTGGGATTTTGAATTGATGACTATTCACAACATTTGGAAAAGCATACCACATACCAAATAATCCCAGTTACCTAAAAGGGACTGATGTGTATTAGGGGAATCTAGACCCTTATCCAACAGAATTGCTTATGGCATGGATGACTCTGTTCTTTGCGTCTTGTGTTTGTTTCCTATAATGCACATGTTACTTAAAAAAGGAAAGGTTAGCCAGGTATCAGTGACTCATACCTGCAATCTTAACTATTCAGGAGGCTGAGATCTGAGGACAGTGATTGTGAGTAAAGCTCATGAGACTGCTTACCTCCAAGTAAGCACCAAAAAAATCTGTAAGTGGAGATGTGGCTCTAAGCAAAAAAGCCTTAAGCAAAAAAGCTCAGGGATAGCCCCTATACCCTAAGTTCAAGCACCAGGACGGACAGACAGACAGACAGACAGACACACACACACACAGAAGAAGAAGAGGAGGAGGAGGAGGAGGAGGAGGAGGAGGAGGAGGAGGAGGAGGGAGGAAGGAGGAAGGAGGAAGGAGAAGAAGAAGAAGAAGAAGAAGAAGAAGAAGAAGAAGAAGAAGAAGAAGAAGAAGAAGAAGAAGAAGAAGAAGAAGAGAGAAAAAAGAGAAAGAAAAGGGGGGGAGGGTTTACAAGTATAAAATACCCTACATGTTTCAACAAATGGGTAGTTTGACTCTTCAATCTAATGCCCACCCCTTTGGTGGTACCAGGTTTCTATTTTAAGGGTCTCAGGCTCACTAGGCAGGTCTTACACCACTTGAGCCATACCCCCAGCCCTTGAATTTTTTAAAGAAGACTTTTTCACACATTACTTCTACACTCAGGCTTTTCAAAAAGTCAAAGCTGGGGTCATCCTAAGTGTACTCCTGAAATCCCAGTGCTTAAGGCAGGAGGCAGGAGGATGACAACTCTGGGTACATAGTGAGGTCCAGTCTTGAAAAAAGAGACAGACAAAAAGCAAAAGAGGGGGCAGGGCGAGAAAAGAAAAGAAGGGGAAAAAGAAGTTTTAAAATTCAAACAACATAAGAAGTCAGTCCCGGAAAAAATAACTTGGTGTCTAGCAAAATTCCTCGCTACCTCCCCAACTTGATCTCCAACTGCTCTCCCTTCAGGCACTCCGTGCTGACAAAACAGACTACCTGCTAGCCTGGTATGTGTTCCCCTCCACCTGAGATTTATGACTCACATTCCCCACCAGGAGAAACCTAACCAGTTCTTCAAGGTCCAGGGCAAACACTCTCTCTCTCTCTCTCTTCTACATCTCTTCTCCAGTCCACGTCCCTGAGCACAACTGATTACTCACTTCAATGTTTCACCCATAACAGTACATAAGACGTGTCTGTCTTGGACAAGGATGTTGTCATCCAACCACTCCCCTCAGCTTACCCCAAGAATAGCGTACAACTAATAGCAGCCATTGAGTGCTCACTTTAGCATCCATTTTAGTACCACTTGATCCAAGTCATTACAAACATTAAGTCCTCTCTGGAGACAAGGCAGAAGGAGATATCATTTCTTCCAAATTCAGACCTAATTCTTTAGTAACTAGGTCTCAATAACACAATACACAACACTGAAGTCTCAAATGGAACTTTTCCACTCATTACCTATTCAAGAACTAGTCAACAATGCTTGCAATCCCATGTAAAGTGTGTGAGTAATTCGTACTAGAAGAACTTACGGTTCTAAAGCCAAGAGTACTGAGACAGTGAAAGACCTCCACAAGGTCACAATGCTTTTCAGAACCAGAAAGTGACTCTATTTAATGTTCTACCAGCTGATATGAAGAATCTGAACATTAGTAACTTCAAAAGCATCTGGTGGGGCCTGGGTGAGTAAACACTCAAATATTTAAATGAATAAAGATGGTGAAAAAGAGTTTTGAGTTGTGACAGTTTAAAGAAACACAGCGTAAAGCAAATTAATCTTTAATCATACAGAACACATCAGATTATTTTCAAACTTAACCGTGCAGTTAAAGCAATTAAAAAAAAAAAGTTTGGGAACACACATACTAACAATCAAAACTCGTGCTCTCAGTAAGAGCTCTGCTGACCAGAAACTCATCCACAGAAGTCACTTTTTCCTTCTTTATTTGTTCCCTGAGGCCCAATAGACTCAACATTATAGCTGCCCCTATTTTCTAATTTCAACATGCATTTAAGATAACGCTTTTGTTTCATTTACAGCTCACATGCTGCTGACACAGCTGCCCCTTCTTTGTAATAAACACAGGGCTTCTATATTTAAAAATACAGTGAAACTTTGTTATAACATCCCCTCCTCAGTCGCGGGCCAATTTTCTCTCCCAAGCTCCACCCCCACCCCAGGACTTTTTAATCCAAGCGGGCGCTCCAACAGCCTTTAGGGAAGTCAGTTTTCTTCTGGAGAGACAGCTCAGCACAGAGCTGTTTTTCTTCTCCGCAACAAGTCATGCGTTTTCGAAGCCGGAGGTTAATGTGCGGTGGGTTTTTTTTTTTTTTGGTTTTTTTTTTCTGGGGGGGGGGGGGGTTATAGCCTCCGAGGCCGGGGTACTTTCGGAGAGCGATCAGAGACACGCTGATCAGTGTCACGCTGGCTGACACCACGGGCGGGTGGGGCGCACGCGGCCTGGCGGGGTTCGCAGGCGATCGCGCCCCTCCCCGCATCCCAGCCCTGCCCCCTACCCCCCCACCCCACCCTGCAGTGCAGGAGGGGAGGGGAGAAGAGGAGGGGTCTCCTCTCGGACGGACGCACCGATAAGGAGAAGAATGCCGGCCGCCCCGGGCTGGACGCACCCACCCCGAGTTCCTCCCCTTCTCCGCAGAAGGGGACCGAAGAACAGGGTGTGGGCCCGGAGGGGGGGCCGGGCAGGAGATAACGCCCCGACAGAGTTCAGCTTCTCCACCGCGCTCGGAAAACTACGAGCCGAACGGAGGGGCGGAGAACAGCACCCGAGGTGAAACTCCTTCCCGTTCTACCCCGCCCCATGCACCCCAGCAACCCAGGGCGGGGGGTGGGGGGGGGTGCCCCCAACCCAGTAACAACTTCATAAAAGCTTGTGTTCCAAGAATTTCACCTCCTCCGGGACAGAGAGAAAACAAAGTACATCAACTTCTATGACTTTTTAAATTAAAAAAGGACTCGCGCACACCACGTTCCCATACCGGGAGTCGAACCCGGGCCGCCTGGGTGAAAACCAGGAATCCTAACCGCTAGACCATATGGGAAGTGCCGCGAGGAGCAGCGCCGTCGCTCACCTGACAAGCGTGAACGCCACGGCCGCCTCGGCTCCGGCGCTCGCCCTCGCCCCCGCCGCCGCCGCCGCCGCCGCCGCTACTGCCGCCGTCGCCGTCGCCGCTTCTCCGTCGCTGGAGCCGCCGCCGCCGCCGCCGCCGCCCACGCGCGGGAACGCGGGGAGGGGAGGAGAAAGGGCGGGGCCGCGCCGCAGGAAAGTTCCGAGAGCGGGCAGCACGCCTCGTCGGGCCGCGCGCCACCCGCTCTGCCTCTCTTGTCTGTTTTTGTTTTGCTTTTGGGGGTTTAACCCCACCACCGGCTTCCCGCCCCCAGGTCCGGGCGGCTGCGCTAGTCACCGTGCGTGCGTGCGTGCGGGCCGGCGGCCGAGCGGAGGGCGCCGACGTCTCCGGGAACAGCTGTTTGCGTTCGGGGCGGAGGCGGTGCGCGGACTCCTCGGCCCGGGGCCAGCGAGCCTAGAAGAAGTGAAGGTTCTGGATGCCAGGGGCAGCCGAGAGAACGGGCGAGCGCGGGGTGGCGGGGGGTCGGCGAGGGGGTGGGGGGGCGGGAGAGGACTAGGGGTGCCGGCCCTTCGACTCAGATCCCGTCGCGCTTACGCCCCGTCTCGCTGACCTCCACCCCTTTATATCAACCCCACCTCCCCGGGGCCCGGAGTCCCGCCCCGGCGGGGGAGGGGAGGAGAGGAGGCTGCGAACGCGGATTGGGCCGTCGGGGTACCCGTAGCCGGGAGGCACGCCGCGCTGCCCCACCCCGTCCCCAGCCCCACCCCCGTCCGGGGTTGGAGAGGGAGGCTCGGCGTGGGCCTCGGCGCGGTGGCTGTGCCCGGCCTAGGCTCGCTGGGGCCGGGGGGAGCGCGAGTGCTGGTCGGATCCCGGGCGACCGCGCGGTCATGTGAGTTGGGTCCCGAGCTCTCGACAAGGAGGAGTTGTTTCCCGGAGCGGGCCTCCTCCTCCTCCCCCCGCCCTCCTCCGGCCGGGGGCGGGACGGACGCGCTCTTAACTCGCTCGGGACCGGGGCCCGGAGCGGGACTCGCCCGGGGACCCGCCAGGCCGGCTCGGCGGGCGCCCGAGCAGCAGCCCGCGCGCGGCCCAGGGTCCGGGCTGGGAAGGCCGCAGTGCGTGGCGGCTGCGGGCGGGATGGGTAGGTGGATGGGCGGGCGGGCGGCCCCCGGGGTCGCGGCGCTCGGCTCCTGCCGTCGGCGGGGCTCCGAGGAGCCCCTCGCGTGTGTGCAGCGCCCGAGTCCCGGGGAATTGTGAAACTTCGGGGTTGGGTTGCAAGCCATCCCGGCCCCCCCTCCTTCTCCCCCCCCCAAACGGCCAGCCCCCACGTCGCGTCACGGCTTTCCTCCTTTGGGGCGGTGGTGGGAGAGGTCCCTGGGCTCGTCCCAACCCTTAAAAATCTGCTGGGACTGACGGCCTCCGAGGAAGCAGGATCTTTACCCAAAATAGTCTTGGGCCTAGTCGTTCTGCTGGGAATAGCTTGATTTGAGGCAGACTTAGTTTTTGCAGGCCGGGGTTACAGCAGCATCAGAAAGGAATGGAAAGGATAAATATGGATTATTTGTCTTCCCTGAGACGTTCATTTCCTTAGTTGTTTTATTTAAGGCGGTTTATAATAAATCTATGCTGACTTTTTCTCCTCCACTGGCAACAGACTTCCCCTTGACTGCTTCAGTCACATCAATAATAAAACGGGGCTTTCACGAAGAAAACATTTGAGTTGCCAATGCTTATAGTTCAGAAAAAATAAAGATGGAAACATGCGAGTTTTGCTGGGTTTTTTTTTCCTAACCTTTTAAGATTTTTAAACTTAAAACTTGTTTTTCTCTTTTTCAGGGCCGACTACTGGAAGTCTCAACCAAAGAAATTCTGTGATTACTGCAAGTGCTGGATAGCAGACAATAGGCCTGTATGATCATCCCCACTCTTAATAATAATGTGCTTGTGTGAAGTGGTCGCTTCTTTAAAATCTTAGTTCAGAGTTTACCAAGGATTTTCATATGCATTGCTTTTGATTCGTCACAACATTGAAATGTTTCTGTTATTCCCTTTATGAAAGCTGTGTGAATTTTTCATGGATTTAAATTTGACTATAAAGCCAAATTATTTCTGTGACCTTTGAGGAAATGGACAATGAGTGGGTAATCTCGTCCATGTTTGTGAAACATCTACATTAAAATGGTACTGTTTGTAATACTGTTCCTACAGAGACAAACAAGAAAGCTCTTAAAACATAAAAACATTTGTAGTGTTTCCTCTATAGATAAGTAAAATGTTTGATGCTGACTTTTAAAGAACATTATTCCCACTCATGATATATAAAAAATAGCAACTCAGTTAAATACATTATTATTGTTAAAGCAACTCTGTGAAGCACTTTTATCACTTATAGTCTAGATTCAAGACATAAGGCAAAAAAGCACATGTATATCAATAGTACTGCCACATACTACATCAAAACTCGATTATCTCTGTGTATTCATAACCTTCCTTGGTAGAGTTAGATACACAAAAGAATCCTAGTCCTAGCCAGGCTCTGGTGGCTCATTCCTGTAATCCTAGCTACTCAGGAGGCTGAGATCTGAGGATCTAGGTTCAAAGCCAGCCTGGGCAGGAAAGTCCATGAGACTCCTATCTCCAACTAACCACTAGAAAAAAAAAAACGGAAGTGGCACTGTAGCGCAAGTGATAGAGCACTAGCCTTGAGCCTAGGGACAGAGCTCAGGCCCAGAAGTTCAAATCCCACAACCAACAAAAAAAAAAAAAGAATCTTGAGTCCTATCTTTGTGCTGTATTTCCCTAGTAGACAATTTATTTTAGATTGCAAGGACCTGAATTGACAAAAAAAGTAAAAAGCAAATAATTTTTAGGGTTTAGGGGAGGAGGAGGTTCTGTTTTGTTTTGGTCTTTTTGAATAGTTGCTGAAGTTCTTGACTATTTTAGTTGGGATATCCTCACCAATAAATGGTAAGAGTTTCTTAAAACTACATAAATCACTAATAAAAGTCCTCCTTCCTTCAAGGTATATAGACATTAAATGAATATGAGTTAACAATGGCAAATAATCCCATCCAGTGAAGACTTTCTTCATCTTCCTTGAATTGCTAAAACACTGCTTTAACCTTTAATTAGAAACAAAATTTAATTTTGCTAGTCCTTTAATATTGTATTCTTTGTTCGATTGTAATTAACTTTAGGAAACAACATATAAGCAATAGAGATGATTGTCCCTTTTAAAAAGCGATAAAGTGGAATTCACAGTAGTATTTTTAGAATAGCTCAGTTAATGCATCATATAATATTTGATTGACAGAACTTATTTTTCAGAGCTTGTCAGGAATTTCTAATTGCATTAGCCAGATACTTGTAATTTAGAGAGAATTTCTGGTTGCTTAAATAGGTAATAATACTCGCCCATCCCTGACCCATCTACTATGTAACCATTATTCTTGTTCGATTTTCTTTTTTTTTTTTTTTTCCTTTTTGCGGTCTTGGACCTGAACTTTGGGCCTGGGCGCTGTCCCTCAGCTCTTCAGCTCAAGGCAAGCACTCTACCAGTAGAGCCACAGCACCACTTCTGGCTTTTTCTGTTTATAAGGTGCTGAGGAATTGAACCCAGGGCCTCATGCATGCAAGGCAAGCACTCCACCACTGAGCCACCTTCCCAGCCCCTCGCTTTTCTTTTTATTGTATACCCTCCCATTATTCCTATGTGTATATAGTTATAGGACACAGTATATTGATACCCTCTTTTGCACCAGTTTTTGGGATTTTTGGTAATATAAGGAATTCAACTTATAACCTCATGCTATTTGTTCTATACTACTAAAACTTACGCCATATCTTTGCCCTTTTTTTTTTTTAGTTATTTTTTAGAAAAAGTTTCCTCACTTTTTTCCCCAGATAACCTTAAGCAAGATTCTCCCAATCACTATAGAGTAGCTAGAAATGGTTTTATTTTATCTTCACAATTGTTTCTTTTTTTTTTTACAGTGAAAGCAGGGGTTATACTGTGGGGGATTTTTTTTTTTTTGCTGGTCGTGGGGCCTGAACTCTGGGCCTGGGCACTGTCCCTCAGCTCTTAAGCTCAAGGCTAGCGCTCTACCACTGGAGCCACAGGGACACTTCCGGCTTTTTCTGTTTATTTGGTGCTGAGGAATCGAACCCAGGGCCTCATGCTTGCAAGGCATGCACTCTACCACTGAGATACCTTCCCAGCCCCCACAATTGTTTCTTTAAAAATAAATTTTCCAAGAAGCATTGTGCTTAGAACCTGAGTTATGGATTGCACTCCTTTGTACAACTACTTAATTTTTTAAAATTTCTGTTCTTTGGTCTTATTAGAATCATATTCACCAGATTAGGCATTAAAAAATACCTTGTGTTTTTATCCCATTAACATAGTCATCATGGTTTAAGAACCAGAAGAAATCTACTGAGGGTGTAGTTCAGTTCCTATAAAAATAATTTCTTTTCTGCCAAATTTTTCATTTTAATTCTTTATGTTCCATTCTCATATATTACTGTATTACTTTGTGGATTTTAAGCTATTTAATGTTACTTTTTTTCTCCTTTTCAAGAGCATTGAATTTCATGAAAGAGGAAAGAATCATAAGGAAAATGTGGCAAAAAGGATCAGTGAGGTAGTTTAAATTCCGTTCTTTATTAACAGTTCTGAATAATTTCAGTCAGTCCTTTCTCTCACTTTCACTTTTATGTGTCTTATGTAGATTAAACAGAAAAGCCTGGATAAGGCAAAAGAAGAAGAAAAAGCATCAAAGGAGTTTGCTGCAATGGAGGCAGCTGCTCTGAAAGCATACCAGGAGGATTTGAAAAGGCTTGGCTTAGAATCAGGTAAAAGGGCAGCTGGCTTCAAACCTGGATCCTCAGGTCTCAGTCTCCTGAGTAGTTAGGATTACAGGTATGAGCTACCAATGAATGGTTGGTGCCCAGTTTCACTGTATTGTGTGGGCTGGTCTCAAACTCAGCATCATCCCCATATTCCTTCTAAGTAGCTGGGATTACAGGCGTGCCTCCACAGCATTGGGCATTATGAGGCTCCTGACTGAAAGAGCATTACGAAAATTCTGTGACAGCATATAGAAAAGTTACTTTAGCTCCTTCAGATTTCATTCACCTTTTCTCTAGATATTCCAGAGCCAAGCAAATCACCAATAGCCAGCACTACCCCACCCACCTCTTCATCAAATCAACAGAAAGAAAAGAAGAAAAAGAAGAAAAAAGATCCTTCAAAGGGTAGATGGGTAGAAGGCATAACTTCTGAAGGTTACCATTACTATTATGATCTCATCACAGGAGGTACGTCATTTAAATGTACATAAAACTAGTAGAGAATACTTTCACTAGTATAACAGAACTGTTTTCTGTTAGGATTTTTAATTTATAAGTGATGGAAATCTGTAACTGCATTTTTTAACTTAGAAAATCATTTTGCCTTAAAAAAAATACCCGTCATGTATAAAAGTGGAACAATGAAGCCTGTTGTAATTGGTAGGGAGTAGGGTGGGGACACAAGCATGGAGTTTGAGGGAGAGTATAGAGGGAGAAAAATTTGATCAAGGTACATTGCATGCATGGACATGTCAAAATGAAATCTTACATAATTACTTGATGCGAATATCATACTTAATGTCTTACAAAGGCAAGCTTTATATTTTCCCAATAAAATCTTAGGAAAGTATGAACTACACAGAAATAAAACATTTTACATGGAAATAAGACATTAGAGAGGAAGATTGAATCAGAGACTTGTAACATGGGCTAGTCTGAATATGCTTTATAGCCCAGGCTTATTTTAGAACCCATAATTCTCCTGCCTCCCAGAGTGCTGGGATTTACAAGCATGCACCACCAAACCCAATTTGAAATAAGATTTTCCAACACTTCCTGAGATATTATAAGTGTTTTTGAAATAAAGTGCTCTGTGAAAGATTTATCTGTACAGAAGCAATTTGGGAGCCAGAAACTGACTGTTATTGTTGCTGCTGCTGTTATCGTTTCTGTTTCCTCTTGGAATACTGAGTTTTGAACTTAGGGCCTCAAGCTTACTAGGCAAACACTGCCATTTGAATCATACCTCCTATCTTATTTGTTTGTTTTGTTTGGGTTTCTTGAAGCAGGTTCATGCTTTTTGTTCAGGCTAGCCTCAAGCTCGTTATCATCATGAGTGCTGGAATTTCAAGTGTTTTCTACCATACCAGCCTCAGAAACGGTTTCTTTTTTGTGAAGTTCTTTATATTAGTGTCAGATATCAGTTCCAATAAAATACACAAGGGGATTTTTCAGTTACTAATATAAAAAACATTGTTTTCCTTAAAAACTAATATTGAGGCGTCTTTGACTCCCAATTCCTGCAGACAGAGAAGGAAATGTTTGTCTCTCCATTTCTTCATACTTTAAACTGTTTTACTAAAATAAGTCTTTGCTAAAACTAAAAAACAAAACCCTGGGGCTGGGAAGGTGGCTCGGTGGTAGAGCACTTGCCTTGCATGCATGAGGCCGTGGGTTCAATTCCTCAGCACCACATAAGCAAAAAGAAAAAAGCCAGAAGTGGCACTGTGGCTCAAGTGGTAGAGCACTAGCCTTGAGCTGAAGAGCTGAGGGACAGCGCCCAGGCCCAGAGTTTAGGCCCCACGACCGGACCCAAAAAAAAAAAAACCCAATAACAAAAACACTGATAGTGATATTTTTAATTCATGTAATTGTGGGATAAATAAATTGTGGGATATCTCGAGATATGATAAATTTTATTTTACTCTCCAGAGATATGAAATATAGTACTGACAGAAACACATAAATTAGATACAGGAAGAGTTCTCAAGTACTAAATAAATCTAAAGATTATGTAGTGGCTCAAAGTAAGGAAGAACTCATTGTGGTTTTGTAGATCTGAGAGATTATCATAGGAATTACTCCTCCTCACCCCTAAGGACTCTGTCATGGCCTTGCACTTACTAGGCAAGTGCTCTTCCACTGACCTAATCTCCAGCCCTACAGGAAGTTCTTTTGAGCTGATCTCCAAGGACATTAAGAATGATGTCTTACCTTTTTTTTTTTTTTTTGTCGATTGTGGGCCTGAACTCTGGGCCTGGGCGCTGTCCCCCAGCTCTTCAGCTGTAGACCAGCACTCTACCACCTGAGCCTCAGCCCCACTTCCGGCTTTTTCTGCTTATGTGGTGCTGAGGAATCGAACCCAGGGCCTCATGCATGCAAGGCAAGCACTCTACCACTGAGCCACCTTCCCAGCCCGTCTTACCATTTCTGTGTAGCATTTGACACAGTGCGTACACTGGTTAATACTTTAATTGAATCATATTTCAGTAGATTAAGAAATTATAGCAGCATACCAAAAGCAATCGTTCATGCTTATAATGCTATCTACTCTGTAGGCTGAGTTCTGAGGATTAAGGCTCAGAACCAGCCCAGGTAAACCAATCCCTGAGATTCTTACTTCCAGTTAACTAGCACATTGCCCAACTGCAGTGAGGCTCAGCTGGTAGAGTTCTCCCTGTAAGCAGAAAAGCCAGGCCAGAGTATATGCTATTAAGTACAAAGCCCCACTTAAAAAAAAAAGCCACGTGCTAGTGGCTCCTATATATAATCCTTGGGATTGGCTGACATGCATACAAGAACCAGCTAAGCATCAGTGGCTCATACTGTAAACCTAGCTGCTAAGGAGGCTGAGATCTGAGGATCCCAGTTCCAAGTCAGCCTAGGCAGGAAAGTCTGTGAAACTCATAACCTCCAATTAACCATCAAAAAGCCGGAAATGGAGTCTGTGATTCAGGAGCTAGAGTACAGCCTTGAGCAAAAAAGTTAAAGGACAGGACCCATGCCTTAACTGGAACAAAAAAAAAAGCTAAGGGACGGCACCAGGCTCTGAATTCAAACTCTAGTACTAGCACTAAAAGAAAAAGAAAAATAAATATAGGAACCATAAAAAAACTTAAGGGGGAAAGTAATTAATTCAGTTTGAAGTACCTACAGAAATCATTTGAAAATGGATTTAGGGAGCTAAATTAAATTTAGAGATACAGTATGTTAACCTTCAGCAACATTTGAGATTATAGAGAAAACGGAACAAGAAGTAAGCTAGGTGAGTAGTATATATATTAAAGGAAACGGTTTAGCTAGAAGAAAAACTAGTAAACCATTAAGACTGGTCAGGAAAATAGATCAGGAGAATCAGAAAATTAATCCTGGAAAAACTTGAAATAGCAATTTTGATCTTTGAAGTCATTTCTGGGCCACGCACTAATGTATTCATTTATCAGAATTTGTTTTATAGAGTCCTAAGTGAAATCCACATTGGATTTCAACAATGACCATAGCATATGTTGGGCATATGTATTTTTTCAAATTTTTCTAAGAAACCACTTCTTTCCCCCTCTTAATGCTTCCCTTTTTCATCGTCCTACTTTATATATGCTTGCCCACAGCGATAACTTGCTTTTTATTCCTGAACACTTTACCTTGTTCATCTTCTCTCCTTCTCCCTTGCTCCAAGATAACAAAAAGACACCCCCATCAAGCCTAGATTCCGTGAAGTCTTTTTTTTATTTGGTGGCGGGGGGGGGGGGGGGGGGGGGGTCATGGAGCCTGAACTCTGGGCCTGGGCGCTGTCCCTCAGCTCTTCAGTTGAAGGCTAGCGCTCTACCACTTGAGCCACAGGGCCATTTCTGGCTTTTTTCTTTTTGCTTATGTGGTGCTGAGGAATCGAACCCAGGGCCTCATGCATGCAAGACAAGCGCTCTACCACTGAAACACCTTTCCAGCCCCTCCGTGAAGTCTTTGGGAGACAGACGTTGTCCCTTACTGGAAAACTTCCATAAGTCTATGGAAGTTCCAGTAACTTCTGATTCTTTATTATGTCATTTCTTATTAATTACATAGCACTCATAGTCTTCTATATAATTGTGCTGGTATATTTTGCTTTTTTTAATGTTTATATCGATAGTGTTTACAATGATTACCTTATAAATTTTTGACAAATTTTTTAGAGTTTTACTTTTAAGCAAAACAATTTCATAAATGCAATAATGTTTGTTTTAAGCATCTCAGTGGGAGAAACCAGAAGGATTCCAAGGAAACTTAAAAAAGGTAACTGAAGCACATTTGTGTTTTTGCTTTATTCTTTAAAGTGTTCAAATTGTGGTGGTTTTACTGTATTTTGTTAAATTTTTTTTCTTCCAAATGAGCATCGTCCCCTTACCTATCCCAGCTTTATTCCTTTCTTCCTGTTATCCTTTTGTTAAAAAGCTGGGCAGGAAAATAATAAAGTCTGGACAGAGATGAAACAGTGATTATATCCAGAAATTCTGTGCAGGGTAAATATTATTACTTGGTTTGCAGTCCTTTGTTACCACATGTCCCTCGCCATCTGAATGGACTTCCTGGCTTTCAGGGGTAAATTCTCAACTTGAAAGTTGGCACATGATTGCAAAAACCAAGCTGCCTGGCCATGATCCACGTCACCACCCCTAATTTCCAGGTGTCAAATGGAAAAGAAAGAGTGGCTAAATCTGTCTTAGTCATGTAGTATAGCCAGTTTCATTATTTTCAGTTAATTCTGGGTTTTGTTTTGTTTTTTCTTTTCTTTTTCTCTATTAGGCAACAGAAAAGTCCATTTGGGTAGAAGGTTTAAGTGAAGACGGTTATACCTATTACTACAATGTAGAAACAGGAGGTAAGTATTACTTTTGATTGCCTTAACTGTCCAGATGGTACCGAAAGTGCATGGTAGCATTCTTATGATCATCTGAACTTGGGAACTTCACTGTAAAATACATTTGCATGGCAAACATATATTCTTTTGTAATTTAAAAACAGATGAAAGTAGAAAAGCAAGCAGGCACCAGTGGCTCACGCCTGTAATCCTAGCTACTCAAGAGGCTGAGATCTGAGAATCTCGGTTCAAAGCCAACCCATGTAGGAAAGTCCATGAGACTTATCTCCAATAAACCACTCAAAAAACTGGAAGTGGCACTGTGGCTCAAGAGGTAGAGCTGAAGAGCTAAGGGACAGTGCCCAGGCCCAGAGTTCAAGCCCCACAACCAACAACAACAACAACAAAAAGAATAGAAAAGTAAAAATGATTTCCACATGCAATTTAGTGCTACATTCAATAAAACACGTTAAATACTTTTTTAGTGCAGCTTTAACTTTTTCTAAAATAACTTTGTTTTCTTTTTGGCAGTCGCGGGGCTTGAACTTGGGGCCTGGACACTACCCTTGAGCTTTTTCACTCAAAGCTAGCGTTCTACCACTTTAAGCCACCACTTCTGGTTTTCTGGTAGTTAATTGGAGATTAGTCTCAAGGACTTTCCTGACCAGGCTGCTTCAAACCTCCATCTTCAGATCTCAGACTCCTGAGTAGCTAGGATAAGCATGAGCCACTAGCTCCCAGCAGTAACTTAGTTTATAATTTTAGAGATATAATCATTTCATTCAAAGGTGCCTTATATATTACTTAAACTTACTTGCTGGTTTTGGTTTCAAACCTAGGTCCTCACACATAATAGACATTCTCATTGAACTATATCCCTAGCTCCTTGAACTTTCTTTTTTTTTTTTTGCGTCCGGTCGTGGGGCCTGAACTCTGGGCCTGGGCGCTGTCCCTCAGCTCTTCAGCTCAAGGCTAGCACTCTACCACTTGAGCCACAGCGCCACTTCTGGCTTTTTTCTTTTTGCTCATGTGGTGCTGAGGAATTGAACCTAGGGCCTCATGCATGCAAGGCAAGTGCTCTACCACTGAGCCACCTTCCCAGCCCCCTTGAACTTTCTTTTACTTTTTTGGATGGGAGAATGTTGAGACAATATTTCCCTATGTGGTTCCAATTGGCCTTTTAACTTCCATGTAGGTTCTTATCCTTCCCAATGATAACTATAGTTCTCTCTCAGTAAAACTAAAGTGCTGAATGTATATAAATACTCAAAAAATTTAATAGGGTTAGAATCAGTTTACAGCTTTTCTTCACCAGTGAAGTCAGAATATATAATCTGTCTTCAGTTAAAAAGAGAGAAAGAGAGATGATTACATGTAGTCTGTACGTCTTGAGGGTTAGTTATCAGTAAAGTTCCCAGAAAAGTGTCTGGTACACAGTATGGGCTTAATAAATTATATTTTGAAAATACTTTTTGTTACTTATATTAATATATTTTTTGGTAGTGCTATTATGCTGATATGCAGATACTCTACCACTTTATCTCCTGCCCAACTTGTGTGAAATATAGATAAAATAATATTTTTCATTAGTGCCTGCATATATTAAGGTGCTCTGCATACTGATTTACCTTGAATTATTTCAGTTGATGCCTGGACAAGTGTAATTGTTTAATAGCTTGTTTCAAAATAGACTGTTAAAACTGTCTCAGTTGAACAATGAATGAAAAAGGGAATCTCTCATTTTCACTAAACTAAAAATAGGGAATAATTACATTAGAAATGGTTTTACTAAAAGCCCAGTGAAACACTAGATGGCAGTAGAGTTCAATCAACTAAGATTTACCCCCACTATAAATGCCAAATCTTATTCATTCAAATCTTTCTAGTATAATTTCACTTTGTGAAAATCCCAGGAATAAGTGAATTACAGGAAATCTCATTATCAGTAATTTTACTGAATTTATTGTCAGATAAATTATGAACATCCTGAATATTATCAGCCAGTTGTCAAATCTGTCTTTCCATTAGTTATTATTTATACAAGTAGTAAATCTAAGATGTTTGAAATACATTTCTGAAAGAAAATTAAGAAACTTGGAAAATCTTATTAATCTTATTAATTTTAATAAAGTAATAGTATAAAATAGATGAGATATCATTGACTAATAATTTCAAATGACTGGCATAGAAGTTACTTCTTAAGTAGAATTACTAACTGAATAATCTGACTATTAAAATATGTTGGGCAGAATCCAAATGGGAAAAACCTGATGACTTTATTCCACGTGTTGGTGATGTGCCTTCTAAAAGTACAGTAGATGAAAAATCAGTTGGCTCTCTGGAAAAATCCAAATCTTCAGTTTCACGTAGTGACTCCACTGGAGAACAAGAGGCAGAAGGAGAGATTCCAACAGAAAGAGAAAAGCTAAAAATAACGTTTAAGGTAGGGTCTTGATTTACTTTTCATGTAAGTTTATCGGTTTTATCAGAAACCTTGGTAGCACTTCTTCAGTCTTCTGTAATAAGGTAGAAGTAAATTTAAACAAGTTTGTATTGCCACACTTACCAATTTTGCTTTCTATGGTTTTTGGTTATTCATATTCAGAAGGTCTGAAAATATTGAATGGAAAATTCCAGAAATAATAAGTTTTAAATCCTATGCTATTCTGAGTATCATGTTGAAGTGTTTTTTTTTTTTTTGTTTTTTTTTCCCCTTGGCCAGTACTTGAGACCTCACTCACTCAGCTTTGTTGTTTACAGCTGCCATTATTCCACTTGAACCATGCCTATCACTAGTCTTCTGCTGGCTCTTTTGGAAATGAAGTCTCTCAGACTTTTCTGCCTGGGCTGGCTTTGAACCAAGATCTTTACAGTCTCAGCTTCTTGAGTAGGATTACAAGTGTGAATCACTGGTGCCTAGCTTGAAATATAATTTATAATTTTTATATTTTATTATTCTTGTTATTTGTATTAGTTTTTTACTGTTTGTTTTGTTTTTGCCAGTATTGGAGCTTAAACATAGGGAGTCTCATGGTCTCACTGGGCTTTTTCCCTCATGGCTGTCACTCTACCACTTGAGCTACAGCTCCACTTCCAGCTTTTTGCTGATTAATTGTTCATAAGAATCTCTCAAATTGGTCTGCTCAGGCTGGCTTTGAACTGCAATCCTGAGGTCAACCTCATGGGTAAAGATGTTTATAGGCATGAGTCACCTAACTCGGCACTATGACTACTTTATAAGTTAAACAGGAATATATGCATAAAAAATATACAGAGAGTTTAGTTCTGTTCATGATTTTAGATATCTACCATGAATCTTGAGACACAATCACCAAAGATAAAAGGCAGAGAGTACTATATTCTGGCAGCTGCGTAAATGGTTGTAGTCTCTACTTGAGTCCTAAATTTGAGAAGCCCCTAATATTTCAGAGTTGTCTCAAAAGGCCACTCTGCACATCTGGACTAGAAATATGAACTTGCATATCATTTACCCACTAGTGGTACTTTAGTTTTCAGAAGAGGTGACATAGCCTAGGAGATTAAACTTGGGGAACCATGTGGGACATTAAACCTTTAATTAACAGGCAGGAAAAAAAAGCAACCCACAAGGTAGAATGGAAAAGAGGGATAGGAAGTTTGCAGAAAAGCAAAACAAACAAAAAAAATTAGTATTTTTGTATGACTACTGGGGCTTGAACCAAGAGCCTGATAGCTGTCAGTTTTTTCACTCAAGGCTTGTGCTCAACCACTCTGATCTACAGGTCCACTTCCAACTTTTTGGTGATTTCTTAAGAGATAAGGATCTCATGGACTTCCTGACCAGTCTGATTTTGAACTGTGATCATCAGATCTCTGCCTCATGAACAAGTAGGATTACAAGCCTGTGCTACCAGAACTCAGCATTTTCTTGTATGTGTGCAAGTAGTGAGGCTTGAACTCAGGGCATCACTCTCTCACTTGGCTTTTAAGCTCCAGGCTGGCACTCTACCACTTGAGCCACTCTACTTCTCCAAAATATTTTAATGTCCCAGAGTATTTTGAGGATTAGCTAACTCAAGAAAAGGAAATATATATATACTCAATTGACAGGAAGTCTTTGCATGCCCTTCTAGAAGTTTCTCTAGATTTTTAGGTGGCAGAACTGATTATAGATGGTAAAAAGCAGTTATATGGCTGGGACATGAAATGAAAAATAGAACCTATAGACTTGGTGGTGCATATCTGTAATGCTATCACTTGGTAAGCTAAAGCAAGAGAATTACAAGTTCAAAGCCACAACCAAAAAGAGAGAGAAAAAGAAGTAAAATTCATATAATAGGATAGTGACCAAGTATTGAATCATAATGATAGATTTTTTTCCCTTGAGAAGGACTTCAAAGGAAGGAAAAGAGAATATCAATCAGAGTAGATACATAGGTTTTAAACTAGAAGTGATTTTTTTTTTAATAAGAAGGTAAGGTATTTATTTTCTGTGAGAAGCTATGATCAAAAGTTGGTGACCGAAAGAAAATTGAAACAATCATGCCTTTAGCTTCAGTTTTCTCACTCATAAAGAAATTAAGAGTTGGGAGCCACCAAAGAGATCAGAATATTCTTAAGGTTTTTAGACAACTACAGGAATTTAAGTACAGATGGTGACTTAGTTGCTGCCAAAGTAATCAGTGACAACAGTAGTGCCCAGAGGCCTTGGATTATATAAGGAAGAATGGTTAGTGTAGAAAGTGTGATGTGATCCCCAGAGGAAGGGATCATCATTGCATATGAATCGAAAGTATAAAGTATTATAACCTATTGAACCTCTGCAAAAATGTTTTATTAAGGGGCAGGAGGGAAAGTAGGAGGAAAATGAGGGAAGGGGTAACAAGTTTGACAAGAAATGTACTTTTTACCTTACGTAACTGTAACCCCTCTATAAATCACTTTGACGATTAAAAAAGAGAGAGAGAGAAAGTCATGGGCCAGGTACTAGTGACTTATATCTGTTCAGCCTCTTTACAAAGAAGTGGAAGCCAGATGTTGGTGGCTCATGCCTATAGTCTTAACTACTCAGAGACTGAGCTCTGAAGATCATGGTTCAGTCAGTCCAAGCAGGAGAGTCCATGAGACTTTTCTCTAACCACCAAAACACCAGATGTTGAACTGCAGCTCAAGTGGTAAAGTGATAGCCTTGAGCAATAAAGCTCAAGGACATTGCCCTAGCCCTGAGTTCAAGCCCCAGAGGACCAGCACAAAATGAATGGATGAATAAATGAAAATGAATAAAAATTTAAACTTAAGACCTAAGTTTGTCTGTGTACATTTATTGTTATTATAAATGTAAACTTTTAATGTATCATTTATAAATCTGTAACAAAACATTTCCAAGAACCTAAAAAAGTTTGTATCAGATATTGGTAACTCAACTCCTGTAATCCTACCTACTCAGGAGGCTGAAGTCTGAAGATCGCAATTTGAAACCAGCCTGGGCAGAACTAGAAAGATAGAAATGGAGGTGAGGCTCAGGTAGTCAAGTGTTAGCCTTGAGCAAGAAAGCTAAGCAAGAGCTTGAGATCTTGAGTTCAAGCCACTAGCACCAAAAAAAGGAAGATGTTTGTTTTTATCAAGTGTTATTTATTGGCTTTTACATTTTAGGAAAAAAATAAAAACAGTAACAAAAGAACAGAGCCAGAATCAAAGAAAGAAAAACCTACTCAAAAACAGAATTCAAGTCCAAAGGAAGAAAAATCCAAACCTCTTAAAAAAACAAACCCATATGGAGAATGGCAAGAAATCAAACAAGAGGTTGAATCTCAGTAAGTACCTGAAATTTCAATATCACTCTTATGACAAGTATTATACATTTCAGTAATTCTGTAATTCCATTAGAAGTAGAGCTCACAGGGCTGGGAAGGTGGCTCAGTGGTAGAGCGCTTGCCTTGCATGCATGAGGCCCTGGGTTCGATTCCTCAGCACCACATAAGCAAAAAGAAAAAAGCTGGAAGTGGCGCTGTGGCTCAAGTGGTAGAGTGCTAACCTTGAGATAAAGAGCTGAGGGACAGCGCCCAGGCCCAGAGTTCAGGCCCCACAACCGGACCCCAAAAAAAAAAGAAGTAGCGCTCACAAGCCAGTGGCTCAGGCCTGTAATCATAACTACGCAAGAAGCTGAGATCTGAGAAGGCGCAGAGCCAACCTGGGCAAGAAAGTCCATGAAACTCTTTATTTCCAGTTAACTGCCAAAAGGTCAAAAGTGGAGCCGTGGCTGAAGTGGTAAAGCACCAGCCTTGAACAAAAAAGCTAAGAGACAGCAGGTAGGCCTTGAGATCAAGCCTCACTACTGGCACTAACTAAAATATAGTTCATTCTTTTAGTTCTAGAATTTTTTTATTTTTTCTAACTAAATATTTTAAGATGTAAGGCAGTAGTAAAACTAAGCTCCAGTTCCTACCAAAACATTACACTTTTTTTTTTTAACTAGTATATAGTTGTACATGAGAAGGGTTTCATCGTGACATTTCCAAATATTTACAAAGATATTTCAATTAAATTCCTCAATTCCTCTTTCTTACTCCCTCCTCCCTTCTTAAAACTTACTCCCTCCTCCCTTCTTGAAACATGTTTCATTGCCAAAACATACTTCTGATAACAACACATAGTCAGATTTTTATGTTCTCAAACCTCATTATTCTCAGAAACGTGCATATTTAAATGCTTTAGCATTGTTCTCTTGAAAATGGCTTTCTACACTTCAGAGTTTTTAAGCCAATACCCAACACAAGTTTGTTAGCAGTTAAAGTCATGATAATAATGTAACCTGGTTTATATTATTTATTTGTTCAATTTAATTCTTAGGAACATTTATACCATGAAAGTAAGAAGACACCCCAGGTTTTACATCTCCATGTTTCTTTTTGTTGTTGTTGGTGGTGGTGGTGGTGGTGGTGGTGGTCATGGTGGTCATGGCGTTTGAACTTGGGACCTGGGCACTGTCCCCAAGTTCTTTTGCTCAATGCTAGCACTTAGACCATTTTGAGCCACAGCACCACTTCTGGTAATGAGGATTATAGGCATGAGCCACCAGCACCCAGCTCCATGTTTCTTTATAAGATGCTTGTTTTGTGTATGTTTTTACAGCAAATTACTTATTAATACTGTTCATTAAAGAAAAGGAGAGGAGCCGGGCGCTGGTGGCTCACGCCTGTAATCCTAGCTACTCAGGAGGCTGAGATCTGAGGATCGCGGTTCAAAGCCAGCCCGGGCAGGAGAGACCATGAGACTCCTATCTCCAATAAACCGCCAGAAAACTGGAAGTGGCGCTGTAGCTCAAGTGGTAGAGCGCTCGCCTTGAGCTGAAGAGCTGAGGGACAGCGCCCAGGCCCAGAGTTCAAGCCCCACAACCGACCAAAAAAAAAAGAAAAAGAAAAGGAGAGGGCTGGGAAGGTAGCTCACTGGTAGAGTGCTTGCCTCACATGCATGAGGCCCTGGGTTCGATTCCTCAGCACCACATAAACAGAAAAAGCCAGACGTGGTGCTGTGGCTCAAGTGGTAGAGTGCTAGCCTTGAGCTGAATAGCTGAGGGACAGCACCCAGGCCCAAAGTTCAGGCCCCATGACCAACCAAAAAAAAAGGACTTATTTTTTCATGACATAGAGTAATACTAATATTAGTCTATCCACATCACCCAAAATGCACCTTATATGGAAACTAAGTACTAAAAAGAACTTGGATGAGAGTAATGACAGTCTATGTCCTAGTCTAATTGGGATTCTTTAGGTATTAAGTAACATTGCTGGGAACAACATGTTATAGGGTGCCAGTAGCTTACACTGTAATCCTAGTTACTCAAGCGTCTTGAGATTTGAAGATCACATTTTAGAACCAGCCCAAGCAGGCAAATCCATTAGACTATTATATCCAGTTAACTAGCAAAATCATTTTCTGGTTTCTGGCTTTATTTTCTTTTGTTTATTTTTGAGACATAGCCTCACTTTGTAGACTAGAGTAGTCCTCTACCACTCCCAAGTGCTAGGATTTTAAATGTGTGCCTCTGTGCCAGGCTTAAGATCTTATATAACAGTACCTGATTACTTTCCAGAAAACATGTCACCTGAGTTTCCATCACCAGTTTATAAAAGTTACTATCTCATTGAACACTTACTCCCAGTATTAATTACTTCCGAGCTTTTAATTACTACCAAATTTAGAAAAAAAGTATCTTGTCAGCTGAGTGCCAGTGACTTGCTCACACCTGTAACCCTAGCTCTCAGGAAGCTGAGATATAAGGATCACATTTAAAGCCAGGCAGGGCAGGAAAGTCCTGAAACCCTTACCGCCAATTAACAACCACAAAGCCAGAAATGGAGCTGTGGTTCAAGTGGTAAGAGTCCTGGCCTTGAGCAAAAGAAGCTAAGAGGCAGCGCCTAAGCCCTGAGTTCAAGTCCCAGAACCAGCACCAAACAAAAGTATATTGGAAGCTGGGGAAGGAGAATCTTGAGTTCCAGATGAGCCTGTGGTATATATAAAACTGTCCCATAAGCCGGGGCACTGGTGGCTCACGCCTGTAATCCTAGCTACTCAGGACGCTGAGATCTGAGGATCGCGGTTCAAAACCAGCCAAGGCAGCAAAGTCCGTGAGACTCTTATCTTCAATAAACCACTAGAAAACCGGATGTGGCACTGTGGCTCAAGCGGTAGAACACTCACCTTGAGCTGAAAAGCGCAGGGACAGCGCCCAGGCCCAGATCTCAAGTCCCATGACTGACCAAAAAAAAAACTGTCCCACAAAGGAGGTGGGAGAAAGCAAGCCTGGTGGCTCACACTTCTCAACTATATAGAGTATAGAGCCATAAGTAGGAGCATTATGATCTAGGCTTGCCAAGGCAAAAAAAAAAATGCAAAAGGACAGGGAATGTGGCTCAAGTGCTAGTACACCTGCCTAGAAAACAAAGTCTCCGCGTTCAGTCCTATAACCACCAAAACAAAAGCAGCATTGCCAGACACGAGCCAGGCTTACTCCTGTGATCCTAGCTACCCAAGAGACTGAGATCTGAGAAACTTGGTTTGAAGCCAGCTCAAGCAGAAAATTCCACGTGACACTTAAGTAAATCACCAAAAAGTTGGAAAGAAGTGTGGTTCAAGTGTTAAGCAGAAAAAGCCAAGTAAGACCTCAAGGTCCTGAATTCAAGCCCCAATACCAGGATAAACACACACGCACACAAAGACAGGGTTGCTGGCAGTCTAAAGGAAAATAGGGATGTAAAACAAAAAATTAACAATACTTATTTCAGCACAACTAAGAAAAGTTCTAGACACCATTTTATTTCAAAACAAATCTTCTATCTGCTTTTTTCTGCATGCCAGCTTCTCTTCTTCTGTAAAATACTTGTTTCCAAATTGATGCTATGTAGTTCCTGATAGGTTTACATATTCTCAGTCGCTGAAGGAAAATGAAACACATTGATAATTATGCTCTCTTCAAAAAATCTGTGTGAGAGGGGTTGGGAATGTGGCTTGATGGTAGAGTGCTTGCCTAGCAGTCAGGAAGCCCTGGGTTTGATTTCTCAGTGCCACATAAACAAAAAAAGCTGGAAGTGGCACTGTGGCTAGCCTTGAGGAAAAAGAAGCTCAGGGACAGTGCCCAGGCTCTGAGTTCAAGCCCCAGAACTGGCAATAAAAAAAATCTGTGTGGGATTGATGGACGGTATAATGAGCTTTCCTGCTCTTTCATACCTGCCTAAGCAAGAATGGGGAAGCTTTTCTCTATTTTTACAGTATCAATCACAAGCCGTACATAATTGTCAATACAAGAGTCAGAGTCTGTCCCACCCTGTGGCAAATGATTTTGAGGGCCTTTTACAACCTGCAGGCCACACATTCCCCATCCCTGATAAGTGCGTAAGATCCTGTGATAGGCTCATATTAATCAGCTACTGGTTTTAAGACCAATCACAGATTACTTATAAAGAACCATGTGTGTGGTTGAAAGATTACGTATAGTACAGCAGACAGCTGTGTTGTCTTCTACACCATGAGGTTTTTTTGGGCGGGAGAGGGGAGTTTCAGAGCTTGAACTCAGGCTAGGCACTGTCCCTGAGCTCCTTAACTCAAGGCCAGCACTCTACCACTTTAAGCCACAGCTCCCTTTCTGGTGTTTGAGTGGTTAATTGGAGATAAGAGTCTCATGGCAACTTTTCTACCCAGGCTGGCTTCAAACTGCAGTCCTCAGATCTCAGCCTCCTGAGTAGCTAGGATTACAGCCATGAGCCTGGCAAGATTCTATTTTATGTTAGGTGATCCTTCAGAACCTTGGCAGTCCATGGCAAAATCAGTTTCTAAACATTCTTTTTCTTTATTTGTACTTGTGCTGTTTATATATAAAACACTTTTTCTAAGATGGTATGTATTTGTGCAACAGAAATAAAAGAACAAATGAGGCTTTTCCTTACGTGTCCATCTAACTAAAAATTCAAAATCGCTTTTTTTCTGTGCCTGTACTGAGGCTTGAACTCAGGGCCTCACGCTCTTATGTAGCTTTCTCACTCTACTGCTTGAACCACATTGCCTCCCAGCTATAGTTTGGAGATAAGAATTTCTTAGATTTGTCTACCCAGGCTCTCTGCCAGGGCTGGCTGCAAACCAAGATCCGAAGATCACAGCCTCTTGAGTGGTGAGGACTACACTTGTACCTGCCTAAGTTCAAAATCTTAGAACATAAAATCAGCACTTAACATTGTTTACTGTTCCAGAATGACCACCTTCTAATTATACCATTATTACGAAAAAGATGATCTTGAGGCTTGGATGACTCATGGATTATATGAGAATATTTATTCTGTCAAGTAATAATTTTATCTTTGCTTTGTATTCCAGTGAGGATGTAGATTTAGAACTTCCAAGCACTGAAAATGAGTATGTATCAACTTCAGAAGCTGATGTTGTGGAACCCAAAGTAGTATTTAAAGAGAAAACAGTCACTTCACTTGGATTTGCAGCAGATGGAGTAGCCCCAGTCTTCAAAAAGAGAAAATTAGAAAATGGAAAAGCTAGAAATTTAAGGCAGAGAGGTGGTGATGATCAGTAGTTGCAAAGGCTTTTATATATGTATTGGACAGATTCTGTTTGCTTCAAAAAACTTGGATGCTAAAAATTTAGATTTGTTCTAAATGTATTTTTTGTGGATTAAAATAAATCTTTTTTCATGTGAAATTATTTTTTTTGTTCCTAAATGGAAACATATATCACATTGCATTGTAATACAGTGTATTGTTCAATGTCTAAAAATTGCTAATTATGTAATAATTTAAGATGCTATGTATCTGTTATTTTAAAACATGAAAAAAATAGACCTCTATTCCACTCTTACCCATATGAACCTATTTATCTTGCATTGAAAATGCATTATTTTTACACACAAATATTAACTGTGATCTGAGAAGTAAAAATCAGACCAGAGAAGATTTACAGCCCTGGTGACAGTGGAACTTGAGAATCCTATCAGGTTAAGGTAGAAAATGTGTATATACTGGTTTACCTTACTTAATTTATAGTCAAAGGCCAGAGCAGCTCGGGTACTTCAAATGCAGAGTATAAAATGGAGCAATCACTGGACCAAAGGCAGAAATGCTGATTTGCCCCAGTCAGTGTGGAAAGCAACAAAGCATTACTTAAGCATTAAAGTGTCATACTAGGAATCAGGGATTTAAAGGTGAAAGAAATAGCCCTGTTACCCAGCAGTTCACAGTTCCCCAGTCATTTGATCTTTTTAGCAGCCTTATGTGTAGTGGAAAATCCTTGTAAGGTTTATTTAAATCTATATAGATAAAGGCTTGAACTAAAATAATTAGTAAGGTCTCTAATTTCAGTGAAAGTTTTCAATATTCAACAGTTTAGAAATTTCCCTATTGTTGGTAAGATTTCTTAAAAAGTAGAACTTTAATCTATTTGAGGTAGATATCTCACTTTATTTTTGCATATTCTTAAAGTGATATTTTTCATAAATTGAACAGTATTTAAATTTTGGTAGCAAATATTTGTCTTTTTATGATTACTAGTGAATATGTAATAAAACAGTAGTTTATTAAAAACTTCATGAAAGTAAATGAAATACTGGATTTTTTTTTCTTTTGATACTGACCAGAGTCAATTAGCAACATAGTATTTGGAGATTTGTTTAATTACTTGAGTTTTTATGAGTGAAAGCCTGAACTTTTTCATGAAAAAGTGTTTTATAGGTTGGTTTGCTTGTTTTGGGATAGGTCTGTGTATGCTTGGCTGGCCTCAAACTCAAGGTCCTTCTTTCATAGCCTCCCAGATGCTGGTAGCTGGGATTGAAGGCACATGCTACTGCACTTGAATATTGAATAGTTTGAGGTTGCTCATTTCTCATGTAACTGAGAAGTACATGGTGGGTTCTTTTTTTTTTTTTTTTTTTTGGGTCTGGTCGTGGGGCCTAAACTCAGGGCCTGGGTGCTGTCCCTCAGCTCTTCAACTCAAGGCTAGCACTCTACCACTTGAGCCACAGCGCCACTTCCAGCTTTTTTCTTTTTACTTATACGTGGTGCTGAGGAATCGAACCCAGGGCCTCAGGCATGCAAGGCAAGCGCTCTACCACTGAGCCACCTTCCCAGCCCACATGGTGGGTTCTTAACTCTTCAATTAAATGGATTATAAGTGTAATACTTGCCTACTTTATCTTTTCTCCCTTTTATCAGTGCTGCTGGAAAATCTAGGACCTTGAACATTCTGAGCAAGAACTTAGGCCTATGGGATATATCCTTGGGCCTCTGAACATTTTTTTTTTTTTTTGGTCGGTTGTGGGGCCTGAACTCTGGGCCTGGATGCTGTCCCTCAGCTCTTCAGCTCAAGGCTAGCACTCTACCACTTGAGCCACAGAGCCACTTCCAGATTTTTTCTTTTTGGCTTATGTGGTGCTGAGGAATCGAACCCAGGGCCTCAGGCATGCAAGGCAAGCACTCTACCACTGAGCCACCTTCCCCGCCCCTCTGACACATTTTTAAAACTAGCTCCAGTATCTTTGCAATTACAGTTTTCTCATTAACTTCAAGGTAAATCTTAAACTGAATCTAATTTTCAGGATTACCAGAAAACACTTGATGTTAAACACCAAAATTTTTATATAAAGTCATAAAAGTAGTACCTAACCTGTCAGCTTTGAAAACATAGAATCTATCAGCTTTTGATTTATATGGGTTTTGTCAAAAGTATTTGGTATCAAGATTTTGGGGGGGGGGTGTTGTGGGGCTTGAACTCAGGGCCTGGGCGCTGTCCCTGAGCTTTTTGCAAAGGCTAGTGCTCTACCTCTGAGCCATAGCTCCACTTCTAGTGTTTAGATGGTTAATTGGAGATGAGTCTCACAGCCTTTACTGCCCAGGGTGACTTCAAACTATAATCCTCAGATCTCACTCAGCCTCCGGAGTAAGCTAGGGTTAGAGGCATGAGCCACCAGCGCCAGGCTCCAAGATGATTTCTACTTTTACTTTTCTTTGGGTGGAGGTATTGTATTTGCAGAGCTAGGAATCAGTCCCAGAGCTGTGTGTGTATACATGCATACTGTAACCACTAGGGCTTTACCTGCAGATGGAGTCTCTGTCTATTCTACCCAGGCTGGATATGGACCTTTATTCTGCAAGTCTTTTCTTTTTTGTGCTGGTACTGGGGCTTGAACTCAGGGCCTTAGCTCAAAGCTGGCAACCTACCACTTGAGCCACCTGGTTTTTTGGTGGTCAGTCAGAGATGAGTCTTACAGACTTTCCTTCCTGGGCTGGCTTCAAGCCTCTGTCCTCAGATCTCAGCCTCCTGGTATGATTAAAGGTGTAAGTCAGTGGCACCCAGTTTCTCTTCTAAGTGTTAGCACCCTGGGGAGGTTTACACATGTGAGCCACCAATGCCTGGCCTATATTTTATATATACAGCTTGTACATGTGCTGGCAAATTATAAAGGGAATATGTTTTTATTACAAAAATCCAAATAGTAAAAATAAATAAAACTAGTTGAGCACTGTTGGCACATCCCTGTAATCCTAGCTACTCAAGGGACTGAAATCAGGATAGAGATTTGAATCCAGCCAAGCAGAAAAGTCCATGAGACTGTCTTCCAATTAACCAGCAAAAGCCAGAAGTAGCAGTGTTGCTCAAGTGGTAGAGCACCAGCTTTGTGTGAAAAGCCAGGTGACAATGTGAGACTCTTGAATTCAAGCCCTAGTACTGGTACACATGTGCAACACACACACAAAACCTAAACCCAGAAGTCTCTGGTCCCTCTCCTATGACTACTATGGAGTTTGTCATCCTTGGCTTGAACTCAGGGCTTGGGCAATGTTCCTGAGCTTTTTCAGTTCAAAGCTACTGCTCTACTGTACCATTTCTACCGTGTGTGTGTGTGCGTGTGTGTGATTAATTGTAGATAAAAAATTCTCACAGACTGCTGGGGCTGGCTTTGAACTGTGATCCTCAGATCTCAGCCTACTAAGTAGCTAAGATTACAGGTGTGAGCCACCTGCACCCAGCTTGTGTCTAACTTTCAATGACACTTGGGTCCATGAAGAGCACTCTATTGAAATCATATGCAAAAAATCATGGTCTAGTCAAAAATTTTGTTTTAGTCCATGAACAAATGCAAGTTAATAAGGAAGAAAGTGTGTCTATGTCATAGAATAATTAAAAGAGAAAATACAAAATTAAACTAAAAAAAGGTTTTTTTTGTTTTTCCTAATACAATATAAATTCTGTGAACTATATTAGGAAACAACACATATTTATGTTAAGTAACTATAAACACTATAAGTTCCATAACTAATACAGTTCTATATTTTATATAACTATATAATGTCATATATGGCTATGTAAATAATGATTGCTTATGTACAGTGATCCCTCACCCATCCTGGAAGTTACATTTCACAGTACCTCCCCCCACCCCCAGCCTCCCACCCCTGTGATAGGTAAAAATCCACAAAGTAGCATTATATTTATCTTACTATTTATATATTTTTAAGACTTTATAAACCCTTCCCTCTCTCCTATAAACCTTTCCCACTCTATTAACCTTTCCCGCACTCATTAACATTTTATATGCTCTTAAACTACACTCTTTTTTTTTTTTGTCAGTTGTGGGGCTTGAACTCTGAACCTGAGCGCTGTCCCTCAGCTCTTCAGCTCAAGGCGAGCGCTCTACCACTTGAGCCACAGAGCCACTTCCAGCTTTTTTCTGCTTATGCAGTGCTGAGGTATCGAACCCAGGGCCTCATGCATGCAAGGCAAGCACTCTACCACTGAGCCAACCTCCCAGCCCTCTTTCCACACTCTTAAACCTATATAATTTTAACAACATAAAATTCTATGTGGGTACTCACTAGTGAAGTATACTATAACTTGACGGATGAAGATCATGAATTGCATAGCTGTGCAGTACGGATGGTGATGAAGGTGATGCTGATGAGAGGAATGTACTGCACAGCTAAGAAGAGCATTACAACTTTTGTGAAGGCACCACTTCATCAGGGTCTTCATCAGCCGCCATAAGTGCACGGTGATTTATCAAGGGATGACTCTAGGCCTATTTATATATAAGCTAGTTTGCTTCTTCCTGTCTATTACTTACTGTGTTTTATAGTATGTTTTATAGCATATTTAATTTCTGGTAGAACAAATAGCCTCATCTTTTTCAACATGCTCATAGTTGATACATTAATAACATTTTATCCAATTGTCTTCCCTGTTTCTCCTCCCCCGCCCCGAAATAAAACCTTGTGATTCTGTACTAAACTGAATGAGTTGATGACAATGGTCATCTTCCTAAGAGGCATTGTTTTTGTTGTGGTTTTTCCTTTAATTCTTATGTCTTTCTGAAATTTTGTAGAGGCTTGTAAGTATAGCTCAGTGGTCAAGCACTTACTTAGCTACCAAACATAAGGACCAAGCTTGAATCATTAAAAAGACAGAAAAGTTGTTTCAAGTTTTATAGTTTTCTTCATATAGACTTCCCTATTTCTAAAAATGTAAGCTCCCTGGGGGCAAGAGTTTTTTAATATGTTTTTTATTGTGAAAATACTGTACAGAGGGGTTACAGTTACATGAGCAAGTTAATGAGTCCATTTCTTATCCAGCATTGTTGCCTCCTCCTTTGTTTTTCCCCTCCCATCCCTTCCCTCCCCCCTCCTCAGCTACATACCACCACCATACCCTCTCCCTGCCTAAACTGTAAAGTTCATTTTTTTGACATAGTGTCTTGTACATCTCATTGTAGCAATGGGTTAATCTGTAACCCTATCTAAACATTTTGTTTTTTCCCTTCCCTTCCCTTCCCCTCCCCAAATTATACCAACATCAAATACAGTGAAAACAGGGGTTATACTATGAGGGAGGGACATAGAAAGCAACAAAAAAATCACATGGTACCTTATAAATACGTTAGAAACAATAGCAAAGAAGAAAAGAACCACTTGTGTCCTTTCTGTTTACAGTTTGGTTTGGTGCCCAAGATATAGAAGAGCACTCAGCACATTATAAATACTTACTATTTGTTATATAGATAGCAAATCCAAAAGTCAAGTAATTTTATAATATTGCTAAAGATGTGAGAATCGTAAACTTATGCACTATACTAGTGAAAGTATATTCATGTTGTTTGTTGAATTTTTATAGTTTTAACATCTTAAACAGCGTGCTAACCAAATAAAGACTGTTCTCGCAGAAATAGCTCCTGGGGGGAGGGGAAAGTTGTGCACACACATACATGCATGTGCATGTGCATGTGCATGCACGTACACACCTGCTGATCCTGGGGCTTGAACTCAGGGCCTAGGCACTTGTCCCTGAACTTCTTTGCACAAGGTTAGTACTCTACTACTTGAACCACAAATCCACATGTGACTTTTTATTATTTGGAGATAAAAGTCTCACAGACTTTCCTGCCCCTGTACATCCTCAAATTTTAGCCTCTGGAGTAGCTAGGATTACAGGGATGAGCCACCAGCCCCTTATGAAAACCTGCCAATCCCTAGTCTATAGCCCCACCCACCTCATCTAATCCACACAGCCTATACAGCCATTCTGAAGAGGATTCATTCTAAGATTCCAGGGATACTAAAATGCTGAGATGCTCAAATTCCTTTTATAAAATGGTATCATATTTGCATACAGCCCATATCCTCCAGTATACTTTCAATAATCTCTAGGTTACTTATAATACCTAGTACACTAAATGTTGTGGAAGTAGTTATTACACTGTTTTATTTAGGGACTGACAAGAAAAGAAGTCTGCACATGTTCAGTAAAGACAATTTTTCCTGAATACTTTTGATCATTGGTTGGTTGAGTCTGTGGATGCAAAATCCACACATAAACTGGGTGCCAGTGGCTCACACCTGTAATCCTAGCTACTCAGGAGGCTGAGATCTGAGGATTGTGATTCAAAGCCAGCCCAGGCAGAAAAGACTATGAGACTCTTGTCTCCAACTAAGCACCAGAAGACCAGAAGTGGAGCTGTGGTGGAGCACTAGCCTTGAGCAGAAAAGCTCAGGAACAGTGCCAGGCCCTGAGTTTAAGCCTCACAGGGGACAATATATAGATATAGATATAGATATATAGATATAGATGTATATTCACATATATACGTACATATATATATATATATATCCGCACATAAGATATATAAACTCTATTTCCCTTTTCCTAATTCACTCCAAGGTTAAGTACCAATATACTAACCTAATGCTCCAAACCTGCCAGAGTCAATTTTTGCCATGTCTTGACTTTCCCCTTCATCCTGTCTTCTGCCACTGGTTCAAAACTCAGTACTTCTTTGTAGTTAGCTCCTAGGACCTGGGTGGGGGGTGGGCAGTAAAATTCCCTAGCTTTATTCTTATAGCCTTCTTAATCTATGAGCTTTATCATACCATATGCAATATAAATATGCATTCTTAGAATACAAATGGACAGAACCTCTTTCGAGAACAATTTTTCACACATCAAAATTTAAAATCATGTATTTGTTGACCTTGTAATTTTACATTCAGAAATTTATCTGATACTTTCATGTATTTAAGAGATGACATATGTAAGACATAAATGTAGCACATTTTCTAGCATAAGTTGTGAACAGTAAATTATGCTACATTTACTCTGTAATGCTGTTCCTGTTAGCTCTTTTATTTCTTAGATGACTTGATCTCCAAGATTTGTTGTGAAGTCAGAGAAGCAAGATCCAGAACAGGAAAAGTAGTGCATGCTTAAAGACAGAAATTCTAGTGCCACTCCTTGCCAGTCCCTATTCTTTCTAGTAGCTGTAAAGCCTCAGGCAATTTACTCCATCTCCCTGTGCCTCAGGTGTTTTGTTTTGTTTTGCTTTGTAAGGCAGTAGGTGTGTTTACATCCTAGTCACGTATTAAAGAATAAAGGAGTCAATATGCTTATAAAACACGTGGGACAAGGCCTATCATAGAGTAACAACTCAGTCAGTATTGTTTATATTTAAACTATATGCTGAGCCTATATATGCTCTTTCTTGGCTTTTTTGCTCAAGGCTAGTGCTCTCCCTCTTGAGCCTCATCTCCATTTCTGACTTTTTGGAGATAAGAGTCTCATGAACTTTTCTCCTCACACTGATTTAATCATTGATCCTCAGATCTCAGCCTCCTAAGGAGCTAGGATTATAGGTGAGAGCCACTCGTTTGCATTTCCTTTATGGCTAGAGAGATGTTGAGCATTTCTTCATTTGTCTATTGGCCATTATTACATCTGAAAAAAAATCTCTTTAGTTCATTAGCTCATTTATTAATTGGGTTGTTGGTTTTTTAAGGGTTTAAAATTTTCAGTTATCTGTGAAGGATTGACCCTACCCTATTGACCCACGCCCATGCAGGCACCAGGCAAAATCCCAGGTTTGTGGGAACCTGTTTGATGTGCTGGCAGGGCAATCCTCCTAAGCCCAGCTGTAAACATCCCATTGTGAGCCCAGCTGAAAGGCTCCCACCTCCCTTGACCTGGTGCTTTTTCATTTACCTCTGCTTCCTTGTTCAGACCTCATACAGCTAAGCTCCTGTCCCAACTCTCTGGCACAACCTCCAAACCCCTCTCTGTTGAGCTAAACAGTCCTGGCCGGTTGATGATCGAGTTCAGCCTATTCCTTTTCTGTTCTCCTCCATTTTCCCAACATGTGGTGCTGAAACCCGAGAGAGGAAAAGTGCCAGGAGTAACTGGGTGCCCTCTGCTGAGAGGCCACCGCCTCATTGCCACCTCTCGTTGGAGCCTTTCTGCTACCTTCCTCCTCCTTCCAAGGCCTTTCTCCATCCGGAGCAGAGCCTGCCGAGCTTACTTTGGGCTAAACAGCCACCTGAAGACCTCGTGGCCTTTGCCTACATAAGCTGTGCATGCCTCGTGGACGGCCACCGGCTTGAGGTAGTATTGGCCCCCTGTGAAACCCAGAAAAGGCCTTATCTCTCCCCTGGGACTCTTCATCATTTGATCGATTCCACCCACCACCTAAAAGCCTTCAGGACAAGGTAACCAGCCTAGTCTGTGGTGTAGGTGCCCCGACCTGAACCCCAGGACTCTCTCCCTCCCTTCCTGTCTGTGGGCTCCCAGAGTCTTCTGGAGTCTCTCCCTTCCTCACCCGTTGACACCCTTTCATTAGAACCTTTGGAGACACCCTCTCCTAAATATCCTTCCGTTTGCCTTCCCAAAGCATCAGGGACACCTGGAACAGTGGGACAGGCTCCATTGTCCTCCCAAATTTTCCAAGCTGTCTCCTAGAGACATCCCATTGGCATGCCTGTGGCCTAATCTTAAGACTCGGGGCTGACTGCTTTACAGTCAAAAAAAACCTGGCTTGTTTGTCTACTGAAATCTGCTCTCACTACTATGGCCAGCATTGGCCTAAATTTGGAATCTTCCGTTTTACTCTTACTGATTTAACCAATTCTCCAAAGAAAAGGTGAAGAATCCGAGTTCCCTTTTCTGACCTCCACTCCAGAGACCCGCCCCTCCCCCGCTCATCCTGTCTGTCCACCAAGTCCTTCTCTGACCTCCATCCAGAGGCCCCACCCCAACCCCGCTCTCCTGCCTCGCTCACCAAGGCCTTCTGTGTAAGCCTCCCAACCACCTCCTCTAGAAAAGTAACTCCTTATCTTGTAGCAGCTCAGTCTGTCTCTCTTTTCTTTGATGACCTCCAGCACCTAAGAGCCTTTTCTCCTTCCTTGCTCTTCTAACTACACTCTTATTTGCAGTTGGTCCAGATTCTCTAGGGTAAAACTGTCTGCTTCAAGCAAACAATGCCTGCTGACCTCTGTCCCCCGGCCTGCCTGCCTGTGTAGCATAGGCCTCCACAGGTAAAACAACAAGCTAACAGCCCTGCTTAAACTCCCTCTAAACAAACCCCTCCAAACGTATACATTTCTCAACCCCCTTCTATGGCTAATACACCTTCTTCCCCTCCAGGCCCTAAATAAATGGGCCTCTGCTCTGCCTCTTTCGTTAATCTGTCACTGACAGTGGCTGGCTGGCAAACACACTGAGGCCAGCTTCTCTCTTTTACTGCTCTCTCCCTTTCCCACGCAAAAATCCCATAAGAAAAACAAACCAGTCCTTTTTGACTCAGACAATCCTTTTCGCTTTCCTGAATCCACTCACTTCAAAATCTGGATTCTTAATTTCTCCTCTAGGAGGCTGCAGAAGAGACATCCCTCCCCCTCTCACCTCTTCCAATAGCTCTCGCTATCCAATTATTCAAATATTCACTTTTCAGTACCTTCATTATGCCATGTCCTCCCCTTAAATGTCTTTGGGTTAGAAGTGCTGCCTCTTCCCCTTACAAACTGGTTTGGCCAACCCCCTCCCCCAATTCTCTCTGTAGGCCCTGGAAGCTGACACCTAGGAAGAGACAAAGGCCACATAATGGGTTTTTCTACAATCCCTCACTCTTCCACCAACCTTCTCTTCTTCACTCTTTTAAGTGTTAAAATATTCAATTCATATACTAATGTGCCTCATCACCAAAACTGATTTAAATGTTTTCTGTTCTTGTTATGTTTATTTAAGCATGGAAATTCTGTTAAATTCTGTTTGTCAAAATTTGCCTTGTATTTTGTTTGGTATTGCCCACTTTTCCTGACATTGACCACATAGTTTTATCATATTGGGCAAAATAATATCACTTTGCCACTGGAATTCCAAAAAACTTACATCCAATTTTCCTTTAAAAAACCTGAGCACCGGGCTGGGGAGGTGGCTCAGTGGTAGAGTGCTTGCCTTGCATGCATGAGGCCCTGAGTTTGATTCCTCAGCACCACATAAACAAAAAGAAAAAAGCCGGAAGTGGTGCTGTGGCTCAAGTGGTAGAGCACTAGCCTTGAGCTGAAGAGCTGAGGGAGAGCGCCCAGGCCCAGAGTTCAGGCCCCACGACTGACAAAAAAAAAACAACAAAACAAAAAACCTGAGCACCTTAAAACTTTTGTTTAAATGTGTATGTGTGTGTGTGTGTGTGTGTGTGTGTGTGTGTGTGTGTGTGAACATGTTCAACATAGTTTCATAGTAATATATAAAAACTGTCATTCTGGTGTAGAATGGTAATCTTTTTCTATTCTTTGGTAAAATTTGTATTCCTTGACTGCAATTGTAAATCTTGTATCAAAGGAGTTAATTATCAAGCATGCTGTTTGTTAAAAGGAAACATCTTTATCAAGGGTAGTAGTAAAAGGAATAAGACCCATCTCAAATTCTAGCTAGCTGTGATAAAAAAAACATCAGTAAGGAGATAAGACTTGTCTAAAAATGTTTGTTCCAAATATTTGTTTCTGCCCCCAGAAAGTTCGAATGTAGCAGATGGTATGAGTATGCCTTAAAAGACAGACAGAGCTTATGAGTAAAGTTGGTAAGTAATTGTTGACTGTGATTTACATTAAAACCAGCATGTCATTCTTCCTGTCTATCTAAAGTCAAGTGTCTTTAAGCAGTCTTTGTAGAAATTTATAAGCAACCCAGCAGGGGATTTGACAATCCATCAGAGGGACACAGTCTAGCCCAGATCCTGCCTGGACTATCCTGACTACCTCCATCAGGGTAGAAATAGCCTAGACTCCTGCCTGACTCCATCTGGCTATGTTGTTATGCTGTTGAAACAGATGCAAGCCAGTAGATCATCTTGTGAACTTTGGTTATCAGTTTTCCAGGCAGCCAAACTATACTATATCTATGCTAAAACTCTCATCCCATCTATTGAGTTTTGTCATTGCAGAGTATTTGTTGGTCAATTCTTGACAGGGTGCAAGTAAGCTCTACTTGTTCCCATTGATCTTGTTGCTTTAGGGTTTTTGTGGCAAAGATTGCAATTCAAAACCAACCCAGGCAGAAAATCCCCTGAGACTCCATCTCCCAACTAGACAGCAAAGAGCCAGGGTGGAAGCATGGCTCAAAAATGAACCAGCCAAATGCTAAAAGTGGCCCTGTGACTCAAAGTGGTAGGGCACTAGCCTCAAAAAGAAGCGCTCAGGGAAAGTGTCCAGGCCTTGAGTTCAAAGCCTATAAGTGCCAACTGGGACAAGTTATCCCAGCAAGCGCCTAGACCTCCAGGACAAAGTGGAGAAGAGTAAGAGGAGATGCTGTCACATCAGCCATTTTGTGCCTGTCCTTTCAAAATTAACCAGAGCCAGGATGTCAATAGAAATAAGTTGAGAAGCTTTACCATCTAATGTCTAACTTCTAACTGGACAGGAATTTACATTCTTGCCTTTGTTACCTGCTATTTATAGGAAATGACCAAGGTGTCTTACCAGGCCCTTAACCACTCCAATCCAGCCCTAGCTTCTGACTGGTTATGGGCTCATGCTGCAAATGGAACTTTTCTGGCTTGTGCCCAGGATATGCTTTCCTGTGTCATTCATATCAACCAGTCCTGCCACCTTATCAGCCTTTTGCCTGATCTCATCTTTTTCAAGTTTCTCTTTAAGAAGATAACAGCCCTCACTCAGGACCTGGGAGCAAGTCAAGGCCACCCTATTACTGCAGACAACCAGAGGCCTCCCTTACACTGCCCTACCCAGCACAGACCTGGATCCTGAAGACTTCAGCCGCAGTAACTCCTCAACTCCCCCATGCCAGCAGGAAGCAGCCAGAAAAGACCACGATGTCCCTCCACCTTTTATTTATTTATTTAATTGTGAAAATACTGTACAGTGGGGTTACAATTACATAGGCAAGATGAGTACATTTCTTATCAAGCATTGTAGCCTCCTCCTTTGTTTCCCCTTCCCATCCCTTCCCATCCTCCCCCGCCCCGTCCCCCCACCTAATCTCCCCTTCCCCCCCCCCACCAAAGTTGTAAAGTTCATTTTCAACATAAAGACTTGTACATCTCATTGTTGCACTGGGTCCACCTGTATCCCTATTTAAACGATTTGTTTTTCCCTTCCCCTCCACAAATTATACCAACATCAAATACAGTGAAAGCAGGGGTTATACTGTGGGGGAGGGACATACAAAGGAACAAAGAAATAATCTTATAAATGTGTTAGAAACAATCACATGAAAAAAAACATTTGAATACATATCTTAGGGTTCAATTCCCTAACATCACCTTATCTGACCTTTTCTGCTTGACTCACACATATACTAGATATTGCAAATAAGGGAAACCATGGGACCTATGTTTCTTTGGGCCTGGCTTACTTCACTTAATATCATTTTTTTCCAAGCCTTTCCATTTCCTAACAAATGGGGCAATGTCATTCTTCCTGATGGAGGCATAGAATTCCATTGTGTATATATACCACATTTTCTTGATCCATTCATCTACTGAGGGGCATTTGGGTTGGTTCCGTATCTTAGCTATAGTGATGCTGCAATAAACATAGTCATGCTGGTAGCTTTAGTGTGGTCTTGTTTGTAAAAGTGGGATTGCTGGGTCATAGGGGAGCTCTATGTGGAGTCTTTTGGTCCCTCCACCTTTTATACTCCTTCAGGGTTCCAAATGATGGAGAATCTGCTTTATTTTCATAACTCCATGCTACTCCCTTCTCTGCCCAATTCTTTTTATGTATCCAAAGATCCTATATAAAGGACTTGGCTCTTCCCTCTTGGCCCGATCATTTCATGTATCTAAAGATGGAATATGAAGGATTGACCCCACTCTACTGTCCCAGGCCCATACAGGCACCAGGGAAAATCCCAGGTATGTGGGAACTTGTTTGATGTGCAGGCAGGGCAATCCTAAGCCCAGCTGTAGACATCCCATTGTGGGCCCAACTGAAAAGCTCCCACCTTCCTTGACCTGGTGGCTTTTTCATTAACCTCTGCCTCCTTGCTCAGACCTCATATAAAAACCCAGCTCCTGTCCCAACTTTCCCTCACAGCCTTCAAATCCACAGGAAGGTCTGTGCCCCTCACTGTTCCTCAGTAAATAGCCCTCATCTGTTGACAATCAAGTCCAGCCTATTCCTTTTCCATTCTCCTCCATTTCCACAACAATCTGTTTATGCTGGATATTAAGCCATTATCTGATGTGCAGCTGGCAAAAATCTTCTCCTCTTTTGAATGCTGTCTTTTTTGCTTGTTAGCTATGTCTTTTGCCATGCAGAAACTTTTTAGCTTGATGCAGTCCATTTTATCAGGTCTTTCATTTGCTATGCTTCTGGATTTTTACTCATATCTGGCCCTAAAAGAAATGCAAATCAAAACACAGATTCTGCCAGGCACAGGTGGCTCACACCTAGAGGCTGAGATATGAGGATCACCCCTCAAAGCCAGCCCAGGCAGGAAAGTCCATGAGACTCTTATCTCCAATTAACCACCAGAAAACCAGAAGTGATGCTGTGTCTCAAGTGGTAGAGCACTCGCCTTGAGCTGAAGAGCTCAGGGACAGTGCCCACGCCCAGAGTTCAAGCCCCAACACTAACAAAACAACAACAAAAATTTAAAAAATTGAGATTCTATTTAGCCCCAGTTAGAATGGCATTATCAGGAAAACTAACAATAACAGATGTTGGTAAGGATGAAGCTCCAAAAGACCCCTAATACACTGTTGATGGGGATGTAAACTTGTTCAACCACTATGGAAAGCAGTTTAGAGGTTCCTCAAAAAATTGTTTACCCTATGTTTCAGAATTCCACTCCAAAAGATTACAAACCAAGATACAGTAAAGCCACCAGCACAACCATTTTATTGCATCACTATTCACCATAACCAAAGTATGAAATCAGCCCAAATGCCCCTCAATGGATGAATGGATTGAAAAAATGTGGTGCATTCATCCATTAGAATGGTACTGTACCATTTGAAAAGAAATGGAAGTCTTGTTAAAAATTATGCAAAGTGAAGCCAGGCCCAGAGAAAGAAAGGATGTATATCCTTCTGGTATTTTGCAAGCTACTAGATTTAGGTTACAGACTCATAAATATGTTGGATGCTATGCAAGTATATACAAATATTAACTGGAAAGTATTCATTAAAATACAGTAGAGGGCTGGGAAGGTGGCTCAGTGGTAGAGCGCTTGCCTTGCATGCATGAGGCCCTGGGTTTGATTCCTCAGCACCACATAAGCAAAAAGAAAAAAAGCCAGAAGTGGCGCTGTGGCTCAAGTGGTGAGTGCTAGCCTTAAGCTGAAGAGCTGAGGGACAGCACCCAGGCCCAGAGTTCAGGCCTCAGGACAGGACCCCCCACCCCAAAATAAATAAATAAATAAATAAAATACAGTAGATTCAAGAGAGATCTCAAATAATGTAATGCAGAAATGCAGAATCGAGGTTCAACAAATAAAACACCAAGAAGCAGGTACTCAAAAGCGGTAGGAAGGCTGGGAATGTGGTTTAGTGGGTAAGTGCCTGCCTAGCATCCATGAAGCCCTGGCTTCAATTCCTCAATACTACACAAAAAAAGCCAGAAGTGGCACTGTGGCTTAAGTGGTAGAGTGTTAGCCTTGAACAAAAAAAAGCTCAGGGATAGTGCCCAGGCTCTGAGTTCAAGCCCCAGAACTGGCAAAAAAAAAAAAAAAAAGAAAAAGAAAAAGAAAAAAAAGGAGGGGGGGAGGTAGGAGGAGGTCAAGGGGAGAAGGGATGGACAAAGAGAAGAGGGAAAGAATGCAGTCAAGAATCCAATGTAGCCGGGCGCTGGTGGCTCACGCCTGTAATCCTAGCTACTCAGGAGGCTGAGATCTGAGGATCGCGGTTCAAAGCCAGCCCGGGCAGGAGAGACTGTAAGACTCTTATCTCCAATAAACCACCAGAAAACCGGAAGTGGCGCTGTAGCTCAAGTGGTAGAGAGCTCGCCTTGAGCTGAAGAGCTGAAGGACAGCGCCCAGGCCCAGAGTTCAAGCCCCACGACCGACAAAAAAAAAAAAAAAAACAACAAAAAAAAAGAATCCAATGTATATCTCACAAATTTAAGAAGAGTGAGAGAAGGGGAAGGATAGGTGAGAATATTGAAAGGGTGACATTGATCATGATATATTATATTCATAAACCACTCTGTTAAATGGCAACTTCTTTGTTGTTTTTTTGGGGGGGGTCCAGTCATGGTGCCTGAACTCTGGGCCTGGGCGCTGTCCCTCAGCTCTTCAGCTCAAGGCTAGCACTCTACCACTTGAGCAACAGCGCCACTTCCAGCTTTTTTCTTTTTGCTTATGTGGTGCTGAGGAATCGAACCCAGGGCCTCTGGCATGGCATGCACTCTACCACTGAGCCACCTTCCCAGCCCCCAAATGGCAACTTCTTTATACAACTTAAAAGATTAAAATTTAACTAAAAATTGGTTTATATGATAGTCCTTTAAAGCTCTCTTTAATAATGAAATGCAAGTTGCAGTTGAATAAAGTATGTGAAGAAGAGACCCAGATGAATTTCAAGTGTCGAACATTATTAAAATTATGAATATATGCTTTTTCCCCCTTGGGAATGGATCAACAGTTTTTCCTAAATCCTTAACAAGATACACAATTCCTACCCAAGTAAAACCATTTTAAAACAGCATTATTGTAACTTAACTTCAGTCTCGGGGCTGGGAAGGTGGCTCAGTAGTAGAGCGCTTGCCTTGCATGCATGAGGCCCTGGGTTTGATTCCTTAGCACCACATAAGCAAAAAGGAAAAAAAAGCCAGAAATGACGCTGTGGCTCAAGTGGTAGAGCACTAGCCTTGAGCTGAAGAGCTAAGGGACAGCGCCCAGGCCCGGAGTTCAGGCCCCACGACTGGACCCAAAAAAAAACTTCAGCCTCATCCTCCTATTTAGACAAGCTAATGGCTAAGTTAGTTTCTACTTTACCCTTTTGGAACCCTTAATGCCACTTCCAATTTTAATTTGCAATAATTTGGGTTCTTTGAACTCTTCAGACAACAAGCACACAGATACAAGGTAATGAAGGTCATCCTAAAGAACTTTCTTGCCAAGGAGGATTTTAACTTACGGTGTCACTGCACAATCAAGAGGATTTCAACACTTGTTGTGTCACTGTATGCACAATTTACACATATTTAACAGAATTGGTGAATTAAAAAGGTCAGGAAACCCGAGTATCAGAACCAGTTTTATTTGTAACTATCCACAAATCACTTAACAATAAAACAATGGCTAACATCTATTCCCTAATTCACAAATATATCACAAAACAAACTATTCCCAAGAAAACCTCACTGTAAATACAGGTATTAGTCATTATTATCATAGACTCCAACTCAAAAGGTTGAGAATGACAAACAGGAGAATCTCTCAAGTTGCAGACTTTACTCAAAGATGAGTAATCTGGTTAACACAAATTCACATTTTCAACTGTACTGGAACAAAAGGCCAGGCTAGGAATGTAACTCAATGGTTTGTCTCACATGAGGCCATTTTTAACCCTAGTACCTCTCTCACACACACACACCCCCAAACACACACACCTGGAGGAGTTAGCCTGTTATACAATAAATATTAGAAAGATAACACTAACTGGGTATAGAAAGTATCTACTTCATAAACATCTAGACACTTACCATTCACATGTAACATGAAAGAATTATGAAGTACATTTCTTATTTCTACTTAAGAAGTAAACATAGGGGCTGGGAAGGTGGCTCAGTGGTAGAGCGCTTGCCTTGCATGCATGAGGCCCTGGGTTCGATTCCTCAGCACCACATAAGTAAAAAGAAAAAAGCTGGAAGTGGCGCTGTGGCTCAAGTGGTTAAGCGCGCTAGCCTTGAGCTGGAGAGCTGAGGGACAGCGCCCAGGCACAGAGTTCAGGCCCCATAACTGGACCCCAAAAAAAAAAAAGAAGTAAACATATTTTCCTCCATCTAAACAATGTCAGTTTTATGGCATGTAGTATCTATAGACTTTCCCTTACAGTAATAGAAAAATAAATACCTCTTAGAGAAACACTAAATGTAATTCACAAAGAAACATGGGACACATACAAATACCATAGTAAAATAGACATTTAAATCACTACTAGAAAAGTATTTTAGAAGAAATATTTTTATTATGCCATCATACCATTATGTTCTTTAACTGTTAACTTTTAATACAAAGCTACTCAAGTGACAATGAATAACGTTAACCACATAAATAAAAAGTTAAGAACAGCCAGCCATGGTGCTACATGCCTGTAACATTAGCATTCATTCAGGAGGTAAAGACAGGAGAATTATGAGTTCAAGCCAGTCTGGGGCACAGTCTCAAAAATGCAAAACATACTTTTATTTAAAGGACAAAATGTCAACGCTACACAAAATAATGTGTACACCACTTACAATGTTAAAGTTCTCTCTGGCACTTAATTTTATAATTGAGACATATGAATACTGATCTCAATAAAACTGTTTTTAGCTTTTCAAGTATTTTAAAAACCAGTTTCATGTAAGGAGATATGACAAAGTAAAAAGACTTGAGAAACAATGGATCTCCACTCATCTTGTTGTATCATTACTAAATGACCCCCTGCTCCTGACCACATCTATGCACACATCTGAGGGAAACTACGAGGACACAGAAACAGAGGGACACAGGGGAAAACATACAACAGAGGGACCCATCAGCTGCACTGCACACTGATCAAAACGAACTAAGCAACTCAAGGGCAGTGATGGGAGGGAGGGAATGAGAAGGAAAGAGGGAACAGCTAACACTAAGCAAAAGGAAAGAAATGCACATATCACCCAATGTGGAAGAAATAGTGCTATTGTCAAAGCTCATAGAATTCACAAACTTTATAGACCATGATAATGACAATTTGCCTCGTGAAGGTTAGAATGTGTTTGTGATTTTAACTAATTATCACTATCTCACAATACTATGAAATTTGTGAAATTTATGTAATCACTTAATCACAATAAAAAATTAAAAAAATAAAAACCAGTTTTACCTCCTCATATAACAGTAAAAAAAAATCAATCCTAGCTGGATATTGTAATTCATACCACAGTTACAGCTAGGTTGACGTAGGGAGATCACTTGGAGCCTAAGTTTCAGGCAAGCAATAAGCAAGACAAAAAAACCACTCACACAAAAACAGCAGCAATAAAAACCAAGACATATTACTTTCTGAAGAATCCTCCAAGATAAACTTCAAAACTATACAGCCAAAATAGAAATTATATAAACTTTTAAAAGCAATAGATACAGTGAACACAATATGTCCAGTGAAAAAATGATTGTTTCTGATTCAAGAGAGCATGCATCAGGATTAGATACAAAATATGCATCTACAAAGCAAGGCAGCAACTCCCCCACACACACCCTGTTCTCTTCTTTTGCTTGTAACTGATAACACTACTTGAATATAATTTCACTGCCAGCATTATAGGCATGTGCCATTACTCCTGATTGAATATATTTTCAAGGTAAGTTGGCCGCATTATGCAAATATGCGTTTTGTGTCTTAAAAGTTTTCAAATAGTAGAATCCTTTTTTGTTGTTTCTGTTTTTGCTTTCAATAAGCCTAGAGCCTTTCTGGATATTTCTGATAAAACATTTGATCACCCTAATAAAAGCATATAATTTTTTTCTTCAGTCAGGAAGAAAATCAAGCTAAAACAGCAAACTAGAACACATTAAATTTTTTTAAAACCATGTAGTTTATCATGAAAGAGACTATAGAGGGACCTCATTAATGAAAGGGTAAAATTGGGGAGGGGATGGATACAACATTGCCCTTCGTGTTCTAGAATAAAGACCTGCAGGTCAAAAAACAACAACAACAACAACAACCATGTAGTTTAGCATTCTGGAAACAAGGCATAGTTTTGAAAGAAGATATCCTCTTTCAAAACACTTATCTAGCACTGTATATTAATCACTTTTCTATTAGAAAAACTAAAATTCAAAAGTAACAGCACCTTGTGGCACCAAATAGAATGTAAAACTTAATAGACTAAACTAGTGTAACAAAATATAAATAATACTGAACTTTTAGGATAGTAAGTTATAAATAAATTGATCTGAGTACTAAATTTTGTTATATTAAATTACCATTTCTAAACTACACCTTAAGGTAATCAATTCCTATCTCCTCTGGAAGAGGCAAAAGGTGTCTCTAAGATACTTTCCAAGGCAGTAAAACATTGACAAACCATGCTGGTCTTACTCATTTCAGTAAGTTGCTACCTGCACCCAAAAATATATATATATATTTTTTGGTCAGTCGTGAGGCTTGAACTCTGGGCCTGGGCACTGTTCCTGAGTTCTTCAGTTCAAGGCCAGAGCTCCACCACTTGAACCACAGCACCACTTTTGGTTTTCTGGTGGTTAAGTGGAGATGAGAGTCTTGAGGACTTTTCTGCCTGAGCTGGCTTTGAACCTTGATCCTGAGATCTCAGACTCCTGAGTAGCAACTAGGATTACAGGTGTGCAACATCAGCACCCGGCCACCCAAAAATCTTTTTTTTTTTTTTGGGGAGGGGGTCCGGTTGTGGGGCCTGAACCCTGGGCCTGGGCGCTGTCCCTCAGCTCTTCAGCTTAAGGCTAGGGCTCTACGACTTGAGCCACAGCGCCACTTCTGGCTTTTTTTCTTTTTGCTTATGTGGTGCTGAGGAATCGAACCCAGGGCCCCAGGCATGCAAGGCAAGCGCTCTACCACTGAGCCAACTTCCCAGCCCCCACCCAAAAAATCTTCACCAGAAAAATCTATATCAGAAGTGGACGTCCAGCTTCCTGAGTCAAAGTCCAGTTAGTGAACAACCTAGGTCCCATTCACTACTAGATTCACCTGGTATGTCATCTTCTTCAGTAAGAATATTTAGATGGGGTTGAAGGCAGGAAGGATAAAGATGAGCTGACAGGCAAAAAAAACTTCAAGAGGCCTAATGAAGTACTTATATTAATCCATTAATTTCCTCCACTATCAAATTCAGACATAATTACCCTCTTCTTTTCCCACTGGGGAGTACATGAGGTGATAAGTAATAATTTTTGCTTGGGTTTAATAATATGGTAGTTGTTGGTCTCTGATATAATGGGAATATTATTAATATTGGGAATATTATTAATAATGGAAATATTATTAATCTGCCTCCATTCGTTCTTAGCTGGGTTGCAGACCTTCATGACTGAGACGTCGCAGATATAATAGATCTCTTCACTGAAGTCACAGGCTTCCTGAAAATCACTGTGCTTAAGAGTCTCACACTTCAGCCATAGATTGTAGCCAGGATTATAGCAGAACACGCCCTTACTGTTGACAGCATAAAGATAGTTTTGAACTACTATTAGTTCAAAGGAATAAAACGAATGGGGTACAGGAGCCACCAGTGCCCACTGGTTCCTCTGAACACTGTAGCATTCCACTTCCTTCAATTTGACTCCAGTGACAGGGTCTCGTCCACCCAAAATGTAAATGTAGCCATTCAGATAGGCCACATCCATGCCTTCCCGACACAGCAGGCGATCTGCTAGTTGCTGCCAACTATTCTGGGCTGGCTTATACACCCAGAGGTCTTTCCTGGGTTGGGCAGCTAGGTAGATGTCATGATCTGGAGAGACACAGACAGCCGAAGACGTGATAGTCTTAGTGTGTGCCGAGCTAGTCAAAGGTGAAGGCATTGTGTAAATGTCACCGGAGTAGGGGTCATAGCAGAGAAAGGGATCTCTGGGGTGACCAAAGAAGATCACCATCTCCTTGGCACACATTCCCAGCCTCTGGGGTGGCTTCTCGGCCACAGATACAACAGAGCTGCTGCTGCTGCTGCTGCTGCTACTGCTGCTGCTGCTGCTGCTGCTACTGCCGCCTCCACTGCTGTTTGGCTTCGACCCCAGAGGCTTGTACAACATATCCCCATAGCGCATCTGCAGGGCCCCTTCAATAGCGTCCAGGCAGTACTTCTTCACAATGGGCTTGGTCAGCAGCCCTTCCAGGTAGTCCCGGTCCTCTTCAGTGAAGTATGCCCAGCGCACACACTTCAAGACCTCGGCCGCACTGGGCCCTCGCTCTTTGGGGGCCGCCTCCAGCCACTGCACGGCCACGTGACAAACGGTCCGCTCGCTCTCTATGTCCAGACTATCCAGGCGCAGGACGGCCAGCAGCTGGGCCAGGGTGAGGTCGGCCAGCGTCTCCTCGCGGATGCTACCCATCCTGCTCAGCTGCTTGAAGTTGTGCGCGATGAAGGACTGGGCCTGAGCCCGCAGCTTGTGGTGGTCGAAGGCGTCGGCGAACTTGAGGATGGGGGTGCAGTTGGCCAGGTCCAGGCGGCGAGCCAGGAAGGAGGCGCAGGCCTCGCGCACGTACTCCAGCTGCAGCATGTCGGAGGCGGCGTACAGCCGCTGCACGTTGGCCTCGCTCAGCGACACGCGGCCCGTGTAGCAGTAGTCCACCAGCACCTCGAAGGACTCGTGGAGATCCTCTGGGGCCGTCTCCGCAGGGGCTGGCAAGGCGGCGGGACGCGGGGTGTCTTCCCGGGCCTGCATGGTGGAGATGGCGGCGGGGCGCCGAGGTAAGGGCGAAGGCCGGCTCCCCGACCGCCGGCATCGCCGAGCCGACTGAATCCACATTTTATTTACTTAATTCAGCTCTAAGCAGAGACGCGCGCCTTCCTTTGTCGCGTCGACGGTCCGGTCAGGGCCCTTTCTCGGCCTCAACTCTTCCCGCAGGTTCATCTCCAGCGGCTGCTGCCACAAACGCCACTGAGGAACTACTGCTCCCAGGATGCTTTTGGGGCCTCCTAGCAAGAAGGGGACCCTCCAAATTCAAGGACTGAGGCCCTCTAGTTGCTGCTGTGCGTGATGGAAGTTGTAGTTTGTGTGCTGTCGCGAGGTTTTGTATGGTTCAACCCTTGACGGTATTAGAAAGCGGCCAATCTGTTGTAACTGATGTTATGATGGTAATCTGTTGTAACTGATGTTATGATGGTAAAACTTGGGGTTTGTAAGTCGCCCATCGTGTATTTCTAGCACGATAGCTTTCCCTCTTCTATAACTCTCTTTTGTGAAATGTGAATAATAGTATTTGGTAAATTTTGTAAAGATAACTGAGTTAAACTGCCTTGGATATAGGACTGTCCTAATGTTTTGTTTATAGAATAATAGAAGAAAGCCGGGCGCTGGTGGCTCACGCCTGTAATCCTAGCTACTCAGGAGGCTGAGATCTGAGAATCGCGGTTCAAAGCCAGCCGGGGCAGGAGAGACAGTGAGACTCCTATCTCCAATAAACCACCAGAAAACCGGAAGTGGCGCTGTAGCTCAAGTGGTAGAGTGCTCGCCTTGAGCTGAAGAGCTGAGGGATAGCGCCCAGGCGCAGAGTTCAAGCCCCATGACCGACCAAAAAAAAAAAAATAATAATAGAAGAGGCAGTTCTTAGAATATAAAAAAAATGGGTTTTACCTTCCTTCTAACATGTACTAAAAATGAAGCAACATTAATGTGATGTTACGATAGAAAATTACAAGTTATATCAGATATCTCTTTTTGTTTTTTTATAGATGTGGTTTTAGAACAATCTTATGATTACAGGAAAACTCAACATATACTGCCAGGGACCCCTATAAATTCCACCTTCTCTTATAGTTTTACTATTGTTGGTATCTTGCATTAATGTGTGGCTTATAAATGTGATGAACAAATATTTGTCCATGAATACTAGTCTATAGTTTATATAACAATTCACTATGAACAATCTGGGTGTTTTGACAAATGTAGGTAATATGTCCACCTTTACAGTAAATACACTTTTACTGCTTTGAGTCTTGCACACCATTTTTTTTTTTCCTAGGGCCTCAAGATATACACCTCCAGTCCAAGTACTGATCTTTTACTGTGTGGTTTTGTGAGTTATCTAGAACGCAATCTCTGTCTTGAAGGATAGAATTCATTTCTAATTCCATCATCACGTTCCTTCTCCCAAAGGATAACTCATGGGTTTAGTAGTTGCTATTGCTGGAACTGGATCACTAGCTTTTTCTAGTGTTACCTCTCAGTTAAATCACCATCTCTACAGGACTGCCTCCAATCTTCTCTCTGGGACTCTTTCTGTGTCTGTCTTTCAAAGCCTGAAATGCTCTCTAGTCTCTTAGAAGATTCTTCAATTCTCTAATTATTCAGTACTCCTTTCCCTTTTTATATGGAAAAAAGACATTCTTTAATGATACATCAGAGCTGACTAAATTGGAGTCACCCATCAAACTTCATACACCCATGCAGTTGAGACCTTATACTTGGAACACTCCCAACACCTTTCTGCTTCCTGTGAAATTATATTCTCTCTCTCTTTCTCTCTCTTTCTCTTTCTCTCTTTCCCTCTCCCCCCACCCTCCCTAGTGTTAAATTTACCACTGTTGCCAACCTAGTTACTCTCCCTTCCCTTCTCTTCCCTTCAAAACTGGGACACTTGTAAGACCACCCCCGCCCCCTACATAAGACAGGCTCATGACTTCAAATTAGTGGTTTTTCATTTTCATCAGTGCTAAAAGTTAAAATATTGATTCTAGAAAATCAGAAGTTTGAGGAAAACAAGCAGAGCCAAGTGCCAGTGGCTTGCACCTATAATCCTACCCACTCTGAAGGCTAAGACATGGAAGATTATTTTTCAAAGATAGCCAAGGCAAAAGTTGATGAAACTCTACCATCAGTTTAGCCAGCAAAATGCAAGACTGGAAGTGTGGCTCCTGGTAGAGCACTAGCCATAAGCAAGGAAGCTCAGAGTATATTAGAAATCAAGAAATGATATGATGGGGAATTAGAAATGAAATATAGTATTTGACTTAAACTGTGAAGTGAATGATGAATGGATTTAAAATATGAATATAACTAAGCTTCCTGTGGATAAGATTTTCTTGGTACCTAACTAGTTATTTTAGCTTTTGTAACCCTGCTACTGCTCTTTCCTGAACCACATGTGCCCCAACTAAGCTGAGCCACTACAGAAAGAGTAGAATAAATAGTTTTCAAAATATTTATTATTATTCCAAACATTTATTATTCCTTAAATATTTTTGCATCCTATTACTAAAGCTATTTATTTATACCAAAACAAAAACAAAAAACAAAAAAACTGAGCAAGAGATTGAAGCCCTGAATTCAAGCCTTGGGATCCACACAAAACAAGGACAGCAAAAAAAAAAAAAAAGAAAAGAATAGATAAGAAAAGAAAAACAACAACAAAAACAAAAAACCAACTCATTGAACCTCTATATTCTAAGACAAACTTAGAATTAAGGTTACAGACAGGTGGTTGCAGAGGTAAAGATCCCAGATTCTTGTTGTCTCTGAAGGCTTCCCTCCACCGCCTCCCCCCACCCCCCGCAAATTACTCAGATCTCTCCCCCCTCTCCCCCCCCCACAAATTACTCAGATCCATGGTCACATACAAAGGAAAATAATTTAATGTCAGAAACCTGACAGACTACCTGGAGGGCAGAAAGTAGCATCAGGAAGGAGTTAACATTTGCAGTTGTAGCTGCACAAAGGAGAGGGAAATTGCATTATGGTAGGGGCTGCTATTTGAGATTGCAGCTGCCTGACTCACCTGTTTTGGGGTAAAAGACTATGTCACCTGATTTCAGGGAAAAGCAGTTTTGTTTCTGCTGAAGGTCTAAGGTGGCAGACTGGGTAGGAAGATGGAGGAAATTAGGGTAACAAAGACACACACACAAACATAAAGAGGCAAAGCAAAGAGTTTAATAGTACATAGTTGAGGGGAAGGTGGGCTCTGGCTAGATAGCTCAAAGCTAGGTTAAAGCAGAGAAGGCAAAAGTAACATTTGCTGTACTCCATGCAGAAAATGGGAGTCAAAAATATGCCAATTATCTGCTGCCTTTGTTCTTTTTTTTTTTTTAGCTAAGGAAATATTCCTGTTGTCTAGGAAGCCCCAATCCCTGGGTAATGAATCTGGGTAGCCTAGATCGATAGTATTTAGTATTCTAAAATTTGGAGAGGTCTCTGGGCCTACACAAAACATAGGGACAATAAATGAGCTTTAGGGCTTCCTTTTCTCAAATAAGCTTCTTGCTGTCTCTACCCATTTACACAGTGTTGCCAAGTTTTTACCATTTGAAAGAAGAGGGCAGTTGTAGATAGGCTAGCCTCTTCTAGGTCTTTGGGTTTCTTGTAATTTAGCATTTAAGTGGATGGAAGCTTAAAGGCTTTGTCAGTTGCTTCTGAGTCTGACCCTTTATATATTTAATTAAAAAAAAAATACAAGCCACTGTAATCCTAGCTACTCAGGAGGCTAAGATCTGGGGGTCATGGTTCAAACCCAACCTGGGCAAGGGTTTGCATCCATGACACACTTACCTTCAATTTAGCAACAAAAACCCAGAAATGAGGGTGTGGGTCAAGTGGTAGAGAACCAGCCTTGAGCAGAAAAAGCCAAGGGAGATCATGAGACCCTGAGTTCAAGCCCCAGTACTGACAAAATCTCAGATCATTCCAACATCTAATAAAATGCTTGCTCTTTTGTTCTGTTGGCTAGCAGTCCAAATCTCCCATAGTGTTATCCTCTTTTCCTTGACCTTTTTTTTTTTTTCTCAATTAAAGCTTTTGCCTTTTGCTTTTCTGAGCAGAAAAAGCTAAGGACAGGCCCTGAGTTCAAGCCCCACTACTGGAGGGCAAAGGGAAAGGGGGGAGCTCAGGAATGAGCTAACAGCAATATGGCATTGCCTACTTCTGGTGGGTTACTATAGCCCTTTTTCTGAGGAAAGCATTCAGATCTGCACAAAGGAAGGGGTAGTGAAGTATTTATTATAGAATATACCTTGGAACTGGTCTGGTGCCTGATTCTAATGCATGTGATCAAAGCCTACAGAAAAGAAAGCACACCATTACATACAAGTAAAATTTCATTAGGCCATCTACTATCATAAAACAGATTCTACCTTTTTATGTTTGTTTTCTTTTTTGTCCAGTCATGGTGCCTGAACTCTGGGCCTGGGCACTGTCCCTCAGCTCTTCAGCTCAAGGCTAGCGCTTGAGCTATGGCGCCACTTCCGGCTTTTTTCTTTTTGCTTATGTGGTGCTGAGGAATGGAACCCAGGGCCTCATGCATGCAAGGCAAGCACTCTACCACTGAGCCACCTTCCCAGGCCTTTTGTTTGTTTTTTGTGCTGGTACTGGCCTTCAACTTGGGTCCTAGATGCTGACCCTTAGCATTTTTGCTTAAATCTAGAGCTCTATTACTTGAGCCACAGCTCTACTTCGAGATTTTTTTATGATTAATTAGAGATGAGCCTGGGCTGGGTTTGAACCTCAATCCTTAGATTTTAGCCTGCTGAGTAGCATGTATCACAGGTGTTAAGTCACTAAAGCCAGGATCAGATTTTTTTCTTTCTCTTTCTTTCTTTCTCTCTCTCTCTTTCTTTCTCTCTCTCTATCTCTCTTTCTTTCTTTCCTTCTTTCTCTCTCTCTCTTTCTTTTTCTTTTCTTCCTTCCTTCCTTCCTTCCCTTCCTTCCTTCAGGGCCTAAATGCTATCCTTGAGCTTTTTTGTTCAAGGCTAGCACTCTACCACTTGAGCCACAGCTTCACTTCCACTTTTTTGGTAGGTAAAAGTCTCACATACTTTCCTGTCCAGGTTGGCTTTCAGCCTCGATCCTCAGATAGTAGCCTCCTGAGAAGCTACTGAATAACTGGTGCTCAGCTAGATTCTATCTTTTTAACACTAACAAACTGAGTAACTCAGGTAAACCTTGTTTTATTGAATGGATAGAATTCTCCCTAATGACTTATCCAGTTTAATGAAAGGATTCTTACTTACATTCCTCACAATTCAAAGGTGTGAGAGATGAAAAGGGAGAGCAAGGTGCCTTAGGTTGGACCTTTCCAATTTATAAAACTATTAGGATTTGCTAATTTAACATTTGCTAATTTGCTAATTTAGCAATAGGTTAACAGGAAAAGGAAAGCTATAACAGAGATCCTCAGATTTGTTTTGCAGCAATTACTTTAAAACAATTTTACTGTTATTATTAAGGTGTTGTACAGAGGGGCTACCATTTCCTAAGTTAGACAATGAGCACATTGGACAATGTCACCCCTTCCTTTACTTTCCCCGAGTTTCCTCCTCCTATCCTGACCACAAGATGATTGCATCTGTAGCAATTACCTTATAAAACTTCCTTAACAACTTGGACAACAAACCAATAGGATTTACAGGCACTTGTGGAAAGGTTGAAGAACTTGGAGGAACCATGAGTTAGGAATGGAGATGCATATCACAATGCTGTTTTGTTTTGACCAGCATTAATTTTTTTTTTTTTGCCAGTCCTGGGGCTTGAACTCAGGGTCTGGGTACTGTCCCTAAGCTTCTTTTGCCCAAGGCTGGCACTCTACCACTTCCGCTACCTCCGGCTTTTCTGTGTATATGGTACTGAGGAATCGAACCCAGGGCTTCATGCATGCTAGGCAAGCACTCTACCACTAAGCCACCTTCCCAACCCTGACCAGCATTAATTTTATATTCCTAATTTTCTACCATTTTCTGAAAAATATAAAGAGAACATCTCTCAATGTTCCTCTGTCATGTGAAAACCATGATTTACAGTAGCACATTATTTCATAATTGAAAATACTGTTTGGTCTTCTGGGAAAAACACTGCATCAGAATTAACTTGTAGCTCCAGAGGCAAGCAGGTTGCTATAACAACCTGCACCAAAAAAAAAAAAAAAAAAAGAGAGAGGCATAATTGCTCTCTCTCAAAGCTGGAGAACTCGGCAAATGATAAGACACATAAATGTGTTTGTCATGTAAATTCAAATAAGCACCAAAAACATTCATTTATTTTATCTTTCATAGGCATTGACTACATGCCTGTTTCCATGCTAGGAACTGCAGAAAAAGACAGATGTGTTTGCTCCTGTGATGAAGTGAACATTATAATGGCAGAGACAGATAACAAAGAGAAAAAAAGGAATCATAAGCAGTTTTACCATGTAAGAAAAAGCTCCATAGAAAGTAATAGACTCTGTTCTTAGACAAGAAGAGAAAGGCTGTGTTATGTGTTAATACAAGGTGCATTTTCGGTGGAGTACTAGTCACAGTAACTAACAGATCCTGCTTTTATGGCATATGAGCTTTAGCAAAGTGAAGTGATAAAAGATGGGGTCTTGTTTATTTCCTTCTTTAGTTATTATTTTGTTTTCTTTTAAGGCAAGGTCTCACTATGTAGCCTAGGCTACCTAGAACTAGCTATGTAGATCAGACCAGACACTTAAAATCCTCCAGCTTCTGATGGAAGGGTTGACATAGGTCAAGATGCTTTGTACGTACAACCTGATCTATGGAATTGTAACCTCTTTGTACAACTATTTACTTATAATAAAATTTTAAATTAAAAATGCTCCTCCTGCCTCAGCTTCCCAAGTGCTGAGATTATAAGCATGAACTACTATGCCTGTTGTTGGTTTTTAGGTTTTTTTTTTTTACTATCTTCATTAATAAAAATAAAGGAAGAAACATGACTGGCAACTGAAGCATTAAAATTAACTTAATGTTTTCAGAATGAGAGTATCACTCTTGTACAGGCTGGTCTTGAACTTGAAAGATTCAAGTGATCTTACCACCTCAGCCTCTCAAGTAGCTGGAACAGCATAAATGGACCACACCACATTTTACTAATTGTTTATTTCTTGTTTTTTTTTTTTTCTGCAAGAGTTTAATATGTATGATTCCCAAAATTCCCTTAGAATTAAGTAGATTCATCATGAAAATAAGTCATTTGTGTGCTTTTACAATGAGGATTATTTTATAACAGCTTTATTCATCATAGCCTAAACTAAAAACTCAAGTGGCTAAAAAAAAACTGTTATAACGGGGCTGGGAAGGTGGCTCAGTGGTAGAGTGCGTACCTTGCATGCATGAGGCCCTGGGTTCGATTTCTCAGCATCACATAAACAGAAAAAGCCAGAAGTGGCGCTATGGCTCAAGTGGTAGAGCGCTTGCCTTGAGCTGAAGAGCTAAGGGACAGTGCCCAGGCCCAGAGTTCAGGCCCATGACCGACCAAAAACAAACAAACAATAAACTGTTATATGCATACTGTGAAATTGTATTCAGCAATAAAAAGGAAATGGACTATTTTTTCAAAGTAGATACATAATTTACATATCATAAGTTCATTTTTTAAGACCTAGAGTTGAGTGCTTTTAGTACCCTTATAATTAAAAAAAAACAACTTGTTTATTGTGTTAGTCACTTTTTGTTATGGTGACCACATACCTGAAGCAAATCAATTTATAGGAGAGAGGCTTCTTTGCGCTGAACAGTTCAAATGTTTCAGAGTCACTTGACTCTTGTGAAGCAGAACATCATGGGGGAGGCATGTGGTGCAGCCAAGTGGCTCAACCTCACAATAGACATAAGGAAAAGTGAACAACAGCAACAGGCCAGAACAAGAAATATCCTTCAGGGTTCACCCCCAGTTATAAGCTCCGACCCAGAAAACCACTCAGACACACAGTCACATAGAACAAAGAAAAGTTTTATTGCCAGCAAAGACAGTGACAAGGCCAATGCTCACAGGGACAAAAAGCGCAGACTATTGTCTGAGGTGACCTTTATAACCTACAAGGTTTAGGAGGTGGGGGCCCTGGTGTGGATGTGTGGGCCCAAGACTTCATCATGGCAGGCTAGAATTTATGGCTGCTGCCCAAGTAGTAGATACGGGGTCTTGCAGCTGCCCAGACCCAATGGAGTGTGTGGTTCAAGGTAAGGGGGGTGGGGTGGTTGAGTGTTTACTGCCTTTACTAAATGGGCCTAGTGTTATCTAGAAGAGCATGCTAAGGTATGGAAAGGAACCTATTGCACTAACACCAGTGACCTAATTTCTCCAACTAGCCCTCCTACACCTTCTTCTAATAGCCCTATTCAACTCTGAACTCATCAGTTGGATTGATGAAATTAGTGCCTTCCTGTTCCAATCATTTTTCAATAGCACCATGATCTGGAAGCAGAGCCTACAAAACATAAGACTTTTGTGGAAACACCTCACCCATAATGGGTGTCTATACTTATTTAGACAGTTGTACAAAGATCACTGCTAACCCCAAAATATATTAGCAACCCCCAAAAGAAATGTCATCTTATTAACAATCACCCTTCATTTCCACCTAAGCCTCCACATTCCACCTTACCCTATGCTTGACAATTACTTACCTTTCTTCTAAGGATTATCTATTCTGGATATTTCATATACATGTGATATGTCTGTCTCTGGTTTCTTTAGTGTGTGTCAAAATATTCACTTATGGCAAAATAGGGTTCCACTGCACTAACATTGACATATCATTTATCCATTTGGCAGATAATGGAAGATTTGGTTTTTTATTTTTGTCAGTTATGGGTAAGGCTGCTATGAACATTGTTTTTTTTCTGGACATATGTTTTCAGTTCTCCTTCGTTATATACAATTCCTAGGAGTGCAATTGTAATCAAATAGTAATGCTCTGTTTATGGTTGAGCACGTCACACTGTTTTCAAAGCAATGATACCATTTTACCCTAATATCAGCAGGTCAAAAAAGTAGAGCTTTTCCTTAACTAGCAAACCCTTATAATTTTTTCTGTGTGTGTGTGTGTGTGTGTGTGTGCACATGCACATGTGTGCCAACCCTGGGGCTTAGACTCAAGGCCTTGGTATTGTTCCCTAACTTTTGTGCTCAAAGCTAGCACACTACCACTTGAGCCATAACTCTACTTCCAGATTTTTGGTGATTAATTGGAAACAAGGGTCTCACAGACTATCCTGGCTAGGCTGGCTTTGAAACAAGATCCTCTGATCTCAGCCTCCTAAATAGTTAGGATTACAGGCATTAGCCATTGCCTGGCTTGAATTCTTTTTTGTTTGCATTCATTTTTTATTATAGCCATCCATGTGAGTGTGAAATAGTATCTTGTTATGGTTTTGATTAGAAAGTTTTGATTATAAGATTAGGAGGGACAACCAATCTCTTTTAAATTATAGGAGGGAGCCAGGTGGTAGTGGTTCTGTCGTGATGCTAGTCTTGCTGTAATCCTAGTTACTCAGGGGACTGAGAGCTGAGAATCACTGTTTATTAGACCAGGTAGACAAATTCCAGAGAGACTTACCGCTAATTAAACAGGAAAAAACAAGCTGGAGTGGAGCAGGTGTGGCTCAAGAAAGTAGTATAGAACCAGTTTTGGGCTCTGAACTACTTGAAAGACAAAGCTAACAAAGCAAGAATATGCCATCCATTTTCTAGTTACTCAAGAGGCTGAGATCTGGGGAATCAAGGTTTGAAGCCAGTCTATAAGACTCTTATCTCCAATTAACCACCAAAAATGCTGGAAATGGAGTTTAAGGTTCAAGTGGTAGAGTCCTGGCCTAAGCAAAGTAACCAAGGGGAAGGGTGCTAGAGGCATCAAGTGGTAGAACACCTGCTTATAAGTGTGAGGCTCTGAGTTCAATTCCCACTACTTCCAATAAAAAGAAAAAATAATTATGTCATAGATCCATTCATTCTGTTTATAAGGCTTGTATTTTCCCTTAGGAGATAGGATAACCCCTTTGGAATATGGCAAATGAAAGCTTCATTGCACTCCTGCTAAGCGCCTCATAACTGCTTCTATCCCAGATAGTTGTTAGGATTCAAACTTCTTTGCAAAATACTATCAACAACCCTGCAAATGCCAATTTGAATTTCTGAGATGTGACATGGATGAGAGACAGAGGTGTGTTTCTGATCATTTCTGGGGAAGACTGAGATTCATTCCAACAGGGAGCACTTTGAAAACCTAGATAACATATATTTCCTGTTTCTCTTTCTCAACTTGGCAAGCCAAGTCTTACCTTCTCTTGCTTAAAGACTGCCTTGGAGACATTGGCTCCCTTTCATTTCTTGTTCTGGGGTTGCAAGAGTATTGCCTAAGAGGATGACTCTTTAGAGAATGCCTTGATGTAGAAAAGCAGAATAAAGTGATTCCATTAGCTTGGTGGGGAGGTACCCACCACAGATGCAGTAAATCAGAAATGGACCAAAGGAATGTTTTGTGGGACACTAAACTTTTTTTTACTCCAAATCTGCTTAGACTCCCAACTCATCCACTTAGTCCTGGAACCAGCTTTAGCTTTGACAGCTATATAGCCACAACATCTCAGACTGGATTATAATGTTAATAGATAGTTCCCTCCAGCGATTCTATATGCATCTATATCAGCTCTCCGCTCTTGCCTTTACCAAACCCTCTTTAAAATCTATGGCTTCTACTCTTAGCCATTTTGTAACCTAAATAAACATTGTGAAGTGTAACGTGTGGTTTGAGAATTTGTGCAATTATGATTGGAATGAAAGATCTATCTTTCTGGAGTAAAGGAGCTATCATTTGATAGTTTATGGCTATGATAGCCATAAGCTATCAAATGAAACCTGAAGTACTTCGCAAATAATTGCCAATGAAATTGACATAGCTTGTGAAATGAGTGTAAACTCTGATATTGTGGAAAGATACCAGTGTGTGTTTCTGACACAGTTCATTCACAACAGTTGAATGTGTGTTAGAGGTACATTAGCATGGTATGGAATTTAACTTTTTGTTGTAAATTCTTTTTTTTTTGCGGGGGGGGGGGGGGTCCAGTCATGGGGCCTGAACTCCGGGCCTGGGCACTGTCCCTCAGCTCTTCTGCTCAAGGCAAGTGTTCTACCACTTAAGCCACAGCGCCACTTCCGGCCTTTTTTTTTTCCTGCTTATGTGGTGCTGAGGAATCGAACCCAGGGCCTCATGCATGCAAGGCAAGCACTCTACCACTGAGCCACCTTCCCAGCCCTCATTCAGGTTTTATTACTGTGATGGTCATTTCAAATCTCCCAACTATCTTCCACAAGAATTTACAACAAAGGCTGGGAGGGTGGCTCAGTGGTAGAGCACTTGCCTTGCATGCATGAGGCCCTGGGTTCGATTCCTCAGCACCACATAAGCAAAAAGAAAAAAGCCGGAAGTGGCGCTGTGGCTCAAGTGGTAGAGCGCTAGCCTTGAGCTGAAGAGCTGAGGGACAGCGCCCAGGCCCGGAGTTCAGGCCCAACGACTGGACCCCCCCCACAAAAAAAAAAATTAAATAAAACCTGAATGATGTTGTGAATTGTCCCCATTGGAATATGGTAAGCCTGGATATATTGGTATTAAGGTATACTAGTTACAATAGTAGTAACAATACTTTCCAGTTAGCTTTGCAGTTCAATATGATTACTTTTCCCCAAGGGAAAAATTGTGATGTAAATATAAAGTGATGTAAATATACTTTAAAAAGTAATTTCTTTGTACTCCATTTCCTCTCCATTTTTCTTCAGGTAGAAATATAGATACTGAAATGTAATTTTCCCATAACTCACTAGGAGTTGAGAAGAAAAAGAATAAAAGAACCTGGGCGCATGACTGATCCCCTGAACAGAACTACTCTGCCAGCACTTCACTGGGTCATTTCGGGATTGAATGTAGAGAAAAAGGTTTCTGTTATATGTTAGGACTTTATTGGTATAGTGACTTGGCCTATGCCCAAATACAATGTCCGGGCAAAAAATTTGGGAAGGAAACCCATAGCCCTTGCTTTCTCATACTCCCTACACCTCCAAACATACAATTGCAGGTCCACATCAATTTCACCTCACATATCTCTTCCTGCCCCATCAAATCCCAAACCACTGCCCCTGTTGAAGATCATGCCTTATCTGTCTCTTGACTACAACAACATCCCTTTAAATTGGATCCTAATGTGCAATTTTATACTGTCAAACATTTGGAAGGAACTTTTTTGGGAAGAGGGAGACAATCCTGGTGCTTGAATGCTGCTATTCCTGAACTTTTGTGCTCATGGCTAGACTCTACCATTTAAGCTACACTTCCACTTGGCTCTTCGATAGTTAATCGGATATCAGAGTCTTAAAGTCTTTCTTGCCTATGCTGGCTTTGAACCAAGATCCTCAGATTTAAGTCTCCTGAGTAGCTAGGATTATAGGTATGAGCCACTGGTGCCCAGCTTGCTTACCATTTTTTCTCAAAATTTTCTAATTTCAACTATTACAAGTAACTAAGGTTTTTAATTTTTTTAAGGTTATACTTATTGATTGATGGTACTGAGGGTACTTAGGACATTTACTTGCTAGATAAGTGCTCTACCAGGTGAGAGGCATCCTCAGCCCAGTACTATATAGCTATTCAGAGTCCTAGGCTCCTAGGGAAGTTATTGTGTGTGTGGTGTGTGTTTTGTTTTTCCAGACATATTAGAAAATACTGTTTCTTTCCACTGGGATTACTAAACCAACGGAATGCTGGTTTTAGGAATTCTATCATCATATCCTAGCATGCCATTGTGATAAAATCTATCCTTGACAGATGTGGTAGAGTTTGCAGTTTATATCCCAGTATCCTTCCTCAGCACCTTACAAGGACTCCTTGATTTTAACTAAGTATACACTGAGCCAGAAAAGACTACCTCTCCTAAATCCCATAGTTTTTGTACAACCATTGTTATGTGCCCTGATATAAATGCATTTCTCTTACAGGAGAGAGTCATGCCCTGATGGTCAGGATATACATGAGAGCAATCACCTGTAAATATGACCATACTTAGATCCCTACATATATATATATATATATCATATATATATATGATATATATACACACACACACGATATATTTATGTATGTGTGTATGTATATATAATGTGAGAGAAAGCCTCACTTTGCTGTGTAAAACAAGACCTGAAGACATTGAAACCTGGGATCAGGCTATGCCTTGAAGTGAGTGCCCTTGCTATTTGCTACTTGATAATTAACACTGAGATGTTATTCTCCCAGCTTAGGAAAAAATACTCATGTGGAAGAAGAATGCAACAGTATTGGTTTCCCAGTTGCCTTGAATCTTGGACCAAGTTGAGTACACAGAGTTAATGAAGGAATAGATCTGGGTGACAAAATAACTGTGAGTCAAGAAGAGAACATAAAAACTATTGTCTCTCTGGTATGCTAAGGTGTGGCAACTTCTTTAGTTGTTAGAAACAGTTTGCATATATTTAATCCTCTCAATGACTCTAAATATAACATTAGTTCTAGTGGAATTGCTAGTCAGCTTCTGTAATTTTTGTCTAATATCAATTTTCTATAATAAATTTTTTCTTTTTTTTTTTTTGTCGGTCGTGGGGCTTGAACTCTGGGCCTGGGCGTTGTCCCTCTGCTCTTCAACTCAAGGCGAGCGCTCTACCACTTGAGCTACAGCGCCACTTCCTATAATAAATTTTTTCTATATTTTCTGTATTTCTATATTTTCCCCATACCACATAGGTCACACTGACCTTGAACTAACTTGGGTAGCCCAAACTGGCCTCAAACTCAGTCCTTCTAGCTCAGCCTCTTATGTGCTGGTATTACAGGCATGTACTGTGAAGCCTGGCTTTTTTTTTTTTTTTGGTGGTGATGGTACTGGGGTTTGAGCTCAGGATCTAGTACTTATTAAATAAGCAGATACTCCTACTATTAAAGTACTTGTCATTTTTACACTGTGGTTAAGTCTTGCATCCTCCTCTATTGCAAGCTGGACCACAAGCCTACTTTTTGATTCCCACCATGGCTAAGATGACAGACCTGGATCACCACACTCAGCTTCTTCCATTTAAGATGAAATTTTGTGAACTTTTATGTCTGGGCTGGCCTGGAACCATGATACTCCCAATTTCAGCCTCCCTCATAGCTGGGAGTATAGGTGTGAGTCAATATATATTTTTTTCACTGGTTTGTTTCCTTTAATTCATAGTCATTTGGTAACAAATATATTGTGAAATTTGATTTTCAAAAATGTCAACTTTGCCTTTGAGTTTATCATTAATTTGCACATCTTTTTGATGGTGAAGTATATTTCCTTAGCTGTTTTAGGAATGACATAAATGGTGCTCTTGGCCTAAAAGAACATTTGAGCAATGTAGCTTGTGAAAAACGCAAATTCTAAATTACAGAGGTTCTCTTAGGATTCTGTTATGTCTTCTTATCAGGAATGTATGGATGAACTTCAGGTGTTGTACCCTTGAAATTACCAAAATATTAACATGTACATTTTATTGGGGAGTGATTCAAAAGCTATCATATTCAGGAACCAAGAGAGAAAAAAGTACTGTTCAACTAAAGAGATAGAACATAACCTAATTTAATTCTAACCATTTGTTTGCAAAATCATATTCTATCCTTCTGAAAATTCTAATGCTGTTTTGTTTGTTTGTTTTGAGACTGGGTCTTGCTATGTAGCTGAGAGGCTGGCCTCAAATTCAGGAGCCTCCTGTTACAGCCTCCTAAATGCTGGGATTGCACTACTAGTCCTAATTGCCACTTACTGTTTGAATTTAAAGTCAGGCTCATAATGTAATCCTACTTTGAAGCTCAAAGCCAGCTTGGGCATAAAGTCTATGAGACTCCCTATTAAACAGTAAAATGCCAGACTTGGAGGGATGAGGCTCAAATGGTACATCACTAGCCAAGAGCAAAAAAGCTAAATTAGAACATGAAGCCCTGAGTTCAAGCACCAGGATTCTCACACACACACACACACACACACACACACACAGTTACACACCGTTACGTATGTGAAATAATTTAAGTTTCCAGTACCTCAAACTACAGTATACTTTTTTTTTGGGGGGGGGTGTCGGTCTTGGGACCTGAACTCTGGACCTTAGCTCTTCAGCTCAAGGCAAGAACTCTTACCACTTGAGCCACAGTGCCACTTCTAGCTTTTTCTGCTTATGTGGAGCTGGGGAATTGAAACCAGGGCCTCATGAATGCAAGGCAAGTACTCTACCACTGAGCTACCTTCCCACCCCCCTATAGTATACTTCTAATTAAGGCAATTAGAAGTCTTACAAATAGCAGTTCTGAAATGACATACTGAACATTTATTAAAAGATATAGGACTGAATTGGAAAGCTGAATAAGTTTTCTTATCAAGAAAGGACTTCAATATCATTAGTTGTCTTACTGTACAGTATGAGATTTATACATTTAGAAGAATCACTGAATTAGGAGTCAAGAGGCCTAGCGTTTAATATCAGTTTTATTTGTAACTAACCATATACAAATCACTTATCTACAAAATAATAGCTAACAACTACTCTCTAGTTCACAAAAATGTTACAAAACCAAAATCCTTCCCAAGAAAAAATCATTGTAAATCAAGATTTTAGTATTATTTAGCAAAAGTTTCAATGCAAAGATTGAGAATGACAAAGTGGAAAATGTCTTCTTTACACATTGGTAGCAGACCTTAATAGTGCAGATGGATGTGGTAGAGATATGTGTTGTCATCTTTCAACCGTATAGAACCAAGTTATCAATGGAAGTTAATGGGTAAGAAAAAGTTGGCCCCAAAATAATACCACTAAGAAATCACTTTCTATGTGAAGAACAGTCTGATATAGAGCAGAACAGAAAATTGGCCTGAAGCCACTATAGCACACTTACTCTTTTGACAGAACATGTACTGCTAAGTAGGGCAGGCATCTTATTTCTATATAAATAAAGTTAAACCAAATTCTTTAAACAGCCAATCAAAATGACAGACAAAAGATTATCTGTGGAATGTCATTTATCTTTTCTCCTTCCTTTGTTTACCCAAAAATTCACTGCCCCCTCACAAACAAAAATTCACTTCCCTATCCCAGATCAAACTCTGTCCTCTACCAGAGGGTAAGATATGTTTGCATTCTCACACTAGAGAAACACTGAGGATTAATTTGGCATGTTAATGAACAAAACTCAGGAAGGTAATTCTAAGAGAATATAGAAAACTTTACACCATAAACATTTCTATATGTACACCATTTACCATGTATTTGCAGTGTGACCACCATATGTATTATTAAGCTCTCAAAGATAAGCACCTATATTTTCTTGTATTTAACAATGTCAGTTTGGAGTGATTTACTCTTATTTCTGGACTTTCCCTTATATATGGTGACAGAAACAAAGACTTGTATAGTTCACAGAGAAACACAAAATAGACATAAATACCACAATAAAATAAACATGAAAAACACTACTTACAGAAATAGTTCCAAGTAAACATACTTTCACTATTGGCTCCAAATGCCATCATCCACTTATGCTCTTAACTGTCAACTTTTAATACAAAAATACCTTCAAGCTGATAATCAGGAACGTTTATGTTGACTTACGAAACTGACAGTATTTGAATACTACACAAAACAGTTTTATACACAGCTTAAAGTTTTAAAGTTCACTGCTGGCACCTGGTTTGAGAGTTGAAAAACACTGTAACCACTCATCTCAATAAAATACTGTTTTTAGCTTATACATATTTTTAAAACCAGTATACCTCACAAAAAGAGTAATAAGTCAGTTCCCCTGCTGAGGAATCCGCCAGATATAACACTAAAACTATACAGCCAAATGTTTCAGGGAAGCAAACAAAGTTTTTAGGACAAGGAATGGCCAATGAATAAAAATTTACATTACTGACATATCTCCAGGGGAAAAAAAAGGGGGTTTTCCTCTGAGGCAACAAAGCCTATACCAGATACAGATAAAAAATATGAATTTATAAAACAAGTTATCTTTTGGTTTAGAAGGGTATTTAAGTATTTGGTGACACTAACAGAATGGATTTTCTTTCAAGGTAGAAACTGGTCAGTTCACAAATATAAATTTTTTTAATTCCCAAATAAAAGCTGAAGTTCTTTAGACAGTCGAATCCTGATTTATAAAAAATTTCTGTACCTTCTAAGGCCAGATCATTCTACACATTATCAGAAATGTAATCACTATTGAATTATATGCAGTTGTTTCTTTGCTGAAAGGAAACTAAACTTTAACAAACTATATTTAACTTAGAATACTAAAAGTGTAAATATACTTTCATTATTCTGAAGGAAGATATACACCTTCAAAATCCAACCTATTTCCAGTAGTTTTCCTATAAGCCAAAGGGGGGAAAAAATGCAGTGAACCAAATAAAAAATACTAAGGACTTAACTTAAACTAAATTAGGATAGTCAAATATAAATATGCTAAATAAAAAAAAAAATCCCAAGTATCCTAACTAATTATGTAATTCACTTTTGCATATTTTAATTCTGGATTTTTAGTACAGTAAATTAAATAGTTGGTTTCAGGGACTTTAAATTTAGTAGTGTTTCAAATAATTACCCTTTCTAAACCAAATCTGTAATCCTAATCAACTTTTTCAGGAAAAAAGATATCTTTTAAAGATACATTCCACATAGTAAAAGAAACATCTTAGTTTTTCAAAGTATTTACAAAGAACCCTGCTGATCCGGTGCATTTCGCTGAGGTGCTACCTGCACCCAGACTTCATCATCAGAAAACGAACTTGAACTTCCTGACTCAGAGTCCAGCTCACTGAATCCATCTAAGTCCCACTCAGTACTAGATTCGCTCCTTGCATCATCTTCCTCTGTAATGAAACTTTGCCCAGGCTCAAGGCAGGAAGGATAAACACGAGCACAGAGGCAAATAAAGCCAGAGTCAAACTGCAAAAGGCCTAACATGGTACCTATATTAATCCACTGGTCTTCCCTAGTATCATACTCATACACTGTCACGCGGTTCTTTTTCCATTGTGGGGTGGTAGAAGTGATGAGCAGCAACTTTTGGTCGTGATTGACAATTTGGTAGTTGTGGGTCTCTGAGTCTAAGGGAATGTTGCTAATCCGTCTCCATTCTCCTCTAGCTGGGTTGTAGACCTTCATGACTGGGATGTCACAGATACAATAGATCTCATCTTTAAAGACACAGGCTTCCTGAAAATCACTTCGCTTAAGAGATGCACAGTTTAGCCACATATTATGGCTGGGATCGTAGCAGAGCATACGCTTACTGTTGACAGCATAAAGATAGTTTTGAACTACTATTAGTTCAAAGGAATAAAACGAATGGGGTACAGGAGCCACCAGTGCCCACTGGTTCCTCTGAACACTGTAGCATTCCACTTCCTTCAATTTGACTCCAGTGACAGGGTCTCGTCCACCCAAAATGTAAATGTAGCCATTCAGATAGGCCACATCCATGCCTTCCCGACACAGCAGGCGATCTGCTAGTTGCTGCCAACTATTCTGGGCTGGCTTATACACCCAGAGGTCTTTCCTGGGTTGGGCAGCTAGGTAGATGTCATGATCTGGAGAGACACAGACAGCCGAAGACGTGATAGTCTTAGTGTGTGCCGAGCTAGTCAAAGGTGAAGGCATTGTGTAAATGTCACCGGAGTAGGGGTCATAGCAGAGAAAGGGATCTCTGGGGTGACCAAAGAAGATCACCATCTCCTTGGCACACATTCCCAGCCTCTGGGGTGGCTTCTCGGCCACAGATACAACAGAGCTGCTGCTGCTGCTGCTGCTGCTACTGCTGCTGCTGCTGCTGCTGCTACTGCCGCCTCCACTGCTGTTTGGCTTCGACCCCAGAGGCTTGTACAACATATCCCCATAGCGCATCTGCAGGGCCCCTTCAATAGCGTCCAGGCAGTACTTCTTCACAATGGGCTTGGTCAGCAGCCCTTCCAGGTAGTCCCGGTCCTCTTCAGTGAAGTATGCCCAGCGCACACACTTCAAGACCTCGGCCGCACTGGGCCCTCGCTCTTTGGGGGCCGCCTCCAGCCACTGCACGGCCACGTGACAAACGGTCCGCTCGCTCTCTATGTCCAGACTATCCAGGCGCAGGACGGCCAGCAGCTGGGCCAGGGTGAGGTCGGCCAGCGTCTCCTCGCGGATGCTACCCATCCTGCTCAGCTGCTTGAAGTTGTGCGCGATGAAGGACTGGGCCTGAGCCCGCAGCTTGTGGTGGTCGAAGGCGTCGGCGAACTTGAGGATGGGGGTGCAGTTGGCCAGGTCCAGGCGGCGAGCCAGGAAGGAGGCGCAGGCCTCGCGCACGTACTCCAGCTGCAGCATGTCGGAGGCGGCGTACAGCCGCTGCACGTTGGCCTCGCTCAGCGACACGCGGCCCGTGTAGCAGTAGTCCACCAGCACCTCGAAGGACTCGGCGTCCACGTCGTGGATGGTCACGCTGGCCTGCTGGCTCTCGAACATGCCGCCCGTGAACATGCTCTTGAAGTAGGGGCAGGCGGCGGCCAGCACGTTGCGGTTGCAGGAGAAGAGGCGGCCGGTGCCGGGCCCGCTGCCGGGCGTCACCACCTCGATGGTCACGTCGCACAGCAGCTGCGCGTCGTAGAAGGCCTTGAGCTGCGCCAGCAGGGCGGCCGAGTGCGCCGTGTCCTTCAGCTCCTCGGGGCCCGTGAAGAAGGCCGACACCGAGGGCTTGGAGATCCTCTTGGGCCGCCTCCCGCCGCGGGGGCTGGCGAGGCGGCGGGAGCGCGGGGCGTCTTCCCGGGCCTGCATGGTGGAGATGGCGGCGGGGCGCGGAGGGCGAGAACGGCGGCGGCGGCGGCAGGCAACCGGCTCCTCCTCACCCTTCCCTCGGCGTCGTCCCGGAATAGACTGCGAAACCAGCCGCCCGGACTGAACTCGGCCCTTCGTCGCGGTACCGCCTCCCTTTATCGCGCAGACTGTGCCTGACTCACCGTTTACGTTCCGCGCCCTTTCTCCGACTCAGCTCGCCTCATACGACCGCTGGCTGCCGCCTCGAGCCGCCCGCTGCCGCGCTGGCGAAACCGGTAGACGCCCGGACGAACTACCGCTCCCAGGGTGACTTTCGCGCCGGGTGGAATGATGGGATCCTCTGCACTTCCTGACCGAGACCGGTGGGACGGGTGCCGCTTTGCATGTCGGGAGTTGTAGTTCGCATAATGTGGTTCGGTTTCCAGTCAGGTGATGATTCCCCTCCCCCTCGCCCTATGATGATAAAAGAGCTTCAGCTTTGAAACCGCTTGATTATTCATTGACTAGGTTACTTCACTGTGTAAACTTCCATTTTCTTAAAAAGAGGATGATAGTATTTCACCGATGTGTGTGTGGATGAAGTGACGGATATTAGAGGATGGTTTGATATTTTTTTTACTAGAATAATAACACACTAGTCTGTGCCCAGAATTTTTTTTTTTTTTTTTGGTTCCGGTCATGAGGCCTGAACTCTGGGCTTGAGCGCTGTCCCTCAGCTCTTCAGCTCAAGGCTAGCGCTCTACCACTTGAGCCACAGCGCCACTTCCGGCTTTTTTTCTTTCTGCTTATATGTGATGCTGAGGAATCGAACCCAGGGCCTCAGGCATGCAAGGCAAGCGCTCTACCACCGAGCCACCTTCCCAGCCCTGTGCCCAGATTTAAAGTCAGTAATTGTCAGCTTTCCTCTGAAATTGTCAAAAATGAGGGTCTACTAATCTGAAACCAGGTCAATAAATGTTTAAATTTCTGCAATTTATTTAAGAACTTGTTGGCACCTTAAAGACCATTAACAATATTCTCAATATGAACTAATATCTATAGAGGATCATTACAAAGTCTTAAGGTGACTAAGTTAAAAGAAAAGACATGATGAATGCCACCAGTACCACAGAAGTTGAAGGTTTGGTTTTCTCAAGTAAGCAAAATTTTACCTCTGGGGAGCAAGAATATTTTCATTAAGATAGTATGAGTGTTTTCAAGTTCTCAAACCTTTTGTTAAGTAAAAGAAGCCAGTTCATACTGTTTGACCATTATATGAAATTGCAAAACACTGGAAATTAGTGAATAAAAATCATGAAGATGGGTCACAAAACTAGAGGAACAAAGACTGAACAAATACAGCAGTGGTACTCAGTAGACACTGTTGAAAATGAACTATACAACTTGTGGGAGGGGATGAGAGGGAAAAATGGAAAGAGTGAAGGAGGGGTGACATTGTCTAAAAAGAAATGTGCTCATTACCTGTAATGAGTAACCAGTAACCCCTCTGTACATCACTTTTATAATAACAATAAGACTTTGAAAAATCATGACAGCTGCTAATCCTGGGTGAAGGGTGAAGAAATGGTAGATTGCTATAATTACTGGAAAGGAACATGAGGAAATTTTGAGAGATGAAGCAATTATTTTCTTCTTGTTTGGGGAAGTGGTTATGGATAAATACAATTGCCAAATTCAATGACTGTACTCTTCAGTGCATTTCAAGTATTGGAAATTATAATTCTCTTGGGAAAAGCCTTTTCATAATTGTTGGCCCTAAACAAAGTTGTGAAATTCTTTTCTAGGAAAGCACTGTGTGGATAGTTCAGTGATGAGGCCTTTTCTCATCTAGAACTGTGTGGTTAAAACATTCTAACTCATCACATCTCTGTAGCAATGATGTCTCATATAGCTGTACTCTGTCTTTAAATAAGGAGTTTACAAATAAATGTATGTCTTTTATTAAAATTTTTAGTGTGGTCCTTGGAATTGAACTCAGGACATTAAGCTTGTGAGGCAATACTCTATCACTGAGCTACATACCCAGCCCTTCATAAATCTTTTTTTTAATTCTATTTTTTATTGTCAAGGTGATGTACAGAGGGGTTACAGTTGTATAAGTAAGGTAATAAGTACATTTCTTGTCAAACTTGTTACCCCTTCCCTCATTTTTCTCCTAGTTTCCCTCACTCCCAACCCCCACCCTCAAGTTGTACAGATCATTCCAAACATATATTGTCTTGTGTATATCGATATTGCATTGGTTCCCACCTTTTCCTTTGTGTCACCATTCTGTTGTTCCTCTTCCCTTCCCTAATTTAAATAAGTGTATATACAATACCAGGGTCCCAAAATCAAATACAGTGACAACTGGGAATATACCATAAGGGAAAGAACGTACAAAAGAAACAAAAAAATCAGAGTACATTAAAAACAACAACAAAGAAAAACCTCTTCTGTCCATGTCATGGAGTTCATTTCGCTTAGCATCATCTTATATGGTCACATGTACATAGCTATTGAGCTATTCTGCTCATCTACGATTATCCTAGACTTATACTAATTATTGCATATAAGGGAAACTATGGGACCTATGTTTCTTTATAAATCTTATATTACTAAATTTTGCCACACATTAGGGTAGTAAAGATGTTCATATATGGTTTAAAATGCCTAAAATAGAACAAATACAAAAAGAACAAAACCCCTTTTTAAATTACACAATTATATTTTTTTCTTTTTAATGTCACAAGCTTATTTCCTAGAGTTAGTTTATTGAAACCTAAAATAATTCCCACAAGCCAAGAAATGTTTGCGATTCATAAAAAATATACCCATAAGAATGTGTACTTGTAGTTGTGCTTTATGAATATCCATAAAACATTTCCATGCTTCTTGATATGTTTACTCCATTTGGATAAGAAACAAGCAAATAAAAATAAAGCACATTTATTATGCTGATCTAAGCTTTTCATCCAAAAGTTCAAAAATGGCTTCTTCATCTGCAGATTGAAGCAATCTCTGAATTAGCTGATCCAAGTATTTCTCACCACACAAAAATTCCTGATAAAAAGAGAAAGTTAGTATAAGCCTGATGCTATAGTTTATATATGGAATGTCCACTAAAGGCTCATGCAGCGAGGGCTTGGTCTTCAGTATTATGAAAGTGGTGGTAATTTTTTTTTTTGGTCGGTCATGGTGCCTGAACTCTGGGCCTGGGCGCTGTCCCTCAGCTCTTCAGCTCAAGGCTAGCGCTCTACCACTTGAGCAACAGCACCACTTCTGTTTTTTGTTTTTTTAAAAAAATTTGCTTATGTGGTACTGAGGAATCAAACCCAGGGCCTCATGCCTGCAAGGAGTGGTGGTAATTTTTAAGATGTAGAGTCGAATGGCTTTAAGAGACCACTGGGGCTGGAACACCTGAATAGCCAGGAGGATCTCAGTTTGTAGCCACTGGGGCAAGTACGTCTGTGAGATCCTTATCTACAATTAACCAACAAAAAGCTGGAAATGGAGCTGTGGTTTAAGTGGTAGAGTGCTTGAGCAAAAAATAAAAGCTAAAAAGACAGTTCCCATCCTGAATTCAAGCACCCCAGTATTTCTCTCTCATATGTGCATGCACACACACACACATAAATAACTCAATCCTGCAGGTGTGATGTACTGCTTCTTCACATCCTCTGGATATGGCTAAGAGAAAGTCTCCTTACGCTCACCCCTCTTGTGCCAAGCTTCCAAATTTAATCTGTGTTTTATGATAGCCTCTGTCTCTCTCTGATCTTTGTACAGGCTAGGTAAGCACTCTATCACTTTTTCTAAAATTAGAAATCGTGGGGTTTTGTTTTTGTTTTTGTTTTTTTGGTTGGTCATGGGGCTTGAACTCTGCCCTGGGCACTGTCCCTCAGCTCTTCAGTTAAAGGCTAGCAGTCTTCCACTTGAGCCACAGTACCACTTCTGGTTGTCTGGCAGTTTATTGGAGATGAGTCTCACAGACTTTCCTGCCCTGGCTGTCTTTAAACTGTGATCCTCAGATCTTAGCTTCCAGAGTAGCTAGGATTACAGGCATGAGCCATTGGCGCCCAGCTAGAAATATAGTAGTTTTGAAATCTAGATGTCCTATGAAATTGCTTTTAAATGGCTCAAAAGCAACACAGACTTTATAGAGAGAGAAATAAGGTAGGAAAAAAGACAAATGGAATATAGAAAAAAATGTTAACAATTGTTAAATCTACATATAGGGCATGTAGTATTTGTTGATCGAGTCTTCAAAACTATGTAAGCTTGAACAATTTCAAAAATAACACTAAGAGCAAACACTTCTCTCTGATGTTTACTGGGTAAAATTGTTTCAGTTGCTGGGCACTGGTGGTTCACAACTGTAATTCTAGCTACTGGGGAGGCTTAGGTTCTAGGATCGAGGTTCAAAGCCAGCCCAGGCAGGAAAGTCTGAGAGTCTCTTATCTCCAATATACCATTCAGAAAAAGCCGGAAGTGGCACTATGGCTCAAGTGGTACAGTGCTAGTCTTGAGCGTAAAGAGACTCAAGGAAATGCCCAGTCTCTGAGTTCAAGCACCAGGACCAGCAAGAAATCAGTCAGTCAATCATATTAATGGTCAGTTGGGCAGTGGTAGTTCATGCCTATAATCTTAGCTACTCATATTTCAGAATATGAGAATCAGGGTTTGAAGCCACCTTGAGCAGATTCTCCAATTTATCAGTATAAGTTAGCTTTGAGAAAAAAAAAAAAGCCAAAAGAGGGCTTGAGCCCTTGAATTCAAGCCCTATCACCAGCATAAAAGGAAAGGTATTACCAGTTATAATACTGATCATCACTGTAAGCAAAACAACAGGAAAAAATAGGGTGTAATCAGATCAATGTGGCTGAATATATTTGGTTAATACTTCATGTTTCCTTAGGAAAGGGAAGTTAGCAAATAATTTTTCTTTTCAACATGGTTGTGCTATGCACCTTTGCAACATGGCCATATCCTGCTGATTTTAGGAAGTGGTATAAGATACACAGAAATCTGTCAACATTGAAAACAAAGATGTCTACTTTGCAAAATCAGAACTTTAATTTTGAGTAGAAAATTGAACAGAATCTAATGAAAGAAGCCTTACATATTCATAAACCAAAATATGTATATGGAAACTTTCTATCTTTTGTTTTTCCCACACAATACTTTCTGGGAAACAGTTCATTTTCCCCATTCAGTAGCTGCACAAGGAAAGTTTTCCATGCTCTCTGATTAATGTGTTAATTAATGTTAGCGTTGTTAGATGGGATTTAGATATGTAGTGTTCAAATAATCTGAATAGGGTTTTCCTTTAATAGTATAGTATTGGAGGCATCAACTCGTGTGACCCCATCTGATTTCCTGTGTGCATTGAGGGTGCATGCTGGCATGCATTCCCTCTGGGGAAGAAGTGGGAGCCCCTTCCTCCAAGTCTGGGTAAAGGTCCCACGCTCCTCCAGCTCAAGTAAAGGTTTGCAGGAAGTGCCATTCGTGCTTCTCTGTTAACCCCAAAGAACAAAGCCTCAAGATTCCTTCCGTGTTTTTCAATGGAGCCCCACCTACACTTTGCTTCCTCTCTATTATCTTTGATCACATGAAACTGCTCCAACTCTTCCTGCTCACTGATTAAAGGTTGCTAACTTTTTCTTATTGTCCACATTCCCTCAAAATTATTTAAGGCCAGCTTTCTGTCCCTGATTGTCCCGTGACTGCAGACATCTTCTATGTCCCTATGCCGTATATAAGTATATGATGTTTTAATAAACTTTGTCTATACTCGTGCTCGTGTGATATGGTCCCTTTCTGCCTACCAGATGCATGTTTCCCGGTCACCAATGAGGAATCAGCAACAGTAAAGTTATAACACCTGAATCTAATGACTATACATTATGGTATATAGAATTTGAAGATGCCTATTGGTGTACAAATCTCATATAATTCCTCTCTTAACTGCAGAACATCACTTTAGTGGTTAGGTGATCAGCTGATTTTTTTTTTTTTTTAATCTGTATATGAGAGTACTGGGGTTTGAACTGAGGGCCTGGGGCTGTCCTTTAGCTTTTTCACTCAAGGCTAGCATTCTACCACTTGAGTCACAGCTCCACTTTGAGCTTTTTCTTGGTTAATAGGAGATAAGAGTCTTATAAACTTTTCTGCATAGGCTCGTTTCAAACTGTGACCCTCAGATGTGTCTTCTGAACAGCTAGGATTACAGATGTGAGTCGTGGGTGCCTGGCACCAGTTCACTCTGAGCTAATAATAAAACTACAACAACAAACAATATCCTGATGGAGTTCACCTAGTCATGTGAGCCCTTAAAACTGCCTGAAGCCAGTGCTGCAAGAGGAAATGCAAAGCTGAGCGAGAATATTTGGAGCAAGCCACTTAGAAAGTAACTTCTGGCAGTTGGTCTGAGAGCAGCCACAAGGTGACTGCCAGCAAGAGCATGGGGCTTCAGTCCTACAACTCAAGACCATGGAATTCTGACAAGTAAGAATGTGGGAAACAAATCCTCATCTCCAGAAAAGCATGAAGATTCCAGCTTTGTGAGACAGCAAAAGGAAAACAACTCACTTATACCTGGAATTCTGGCCCATGCCAATCATGAGACAGGGTTGGAGCAAAACTCAAAGCCTTTGCTTAGCATGTGTGATGTTCTGAGTGAACCATCAAGGAAAATTCTAAGAATGAATGGTATTGTTCTAAGCTACTAAATTTGTGGCAATTTACTACCCAGAAATATATGTGTATGAGTATAACAAAGAATTTGGGATTTAAACAATAACTTTCAAACTAGCATAAAATTATATATCTTAGCAAACTACTTAGAATGCTTATCATTTTTTAAGTGTCCATACTGAGGCTTGAATTCAAGGCCTGGGTGCTGTCCCTTAGCATTTTTGTTCAAGGCTAGTGCTCTACCACTTGAGCCACAGTTCCAATTCAGGCCTTTTGCTAGTTAATTAGAGAGAATCTCACAAACTTTCCTATTTGGGATGGCTTCAAACTGCTATCCTCAGACTCCTCAGTAGCTAACATTACAGACATGAGCCACTGATGACCAGCCATGTTTATAAATTAGCTTAATGATTTTAAACTGCTTGTGTAATATCTCAGACTTAACTGTCTAGATTTTGATTTTACTTCTTCCTAAAGCAAAGCTACATAAAGCACAGCAAGTAGTATTACCTTAATGTCACGAACTTCATATGCTATCCTGTGGTCAGTGACTCTATCCTGGGTGAAATTGTATGTCCTGATTCTCTCTGACTGGGCTCTTGTTCCCACCTGTCCAAATCAAAAGGCAAATTCAAATCAATGATGACAAAAAAACAATTCATACCTTTCTCACAATACCAAATATAAGTGGCTTCTCTAACAGTATCAATATTTTCTAAAAGTCTTATATACAAAGACAAAGGCAGGAAGAACTTAATAAGTGCACTATAGTAGTTTGGGACTGAAGATGTGGCTCAGTGGTACTGCACATATTCAGCATGCACAAGGCCCTGAGTTCAACTCCTAGCTGCACTCAAAACAATACAAAACAAAAACAAAATAAAAACAGCAATACTACCAGTTTATAGAGCTTCATAATTTAATCCTCCAGGCCTCAGTCTCCTGAGTAGCTAAGATTACAGATATAAACCACTGGTACTCAGAGGTATTTTCATTTGTGTGAGAAAACACTATTTTCTACACAAAATGATGATTGTTTTATTTTATTTTTTATTTTTCGGCCTGGGCGCTGTCCCTCAGCTCTTCAGTTCAAGGTTAGTGCTCTACCACTTGAGCCACAGCGCCACTTCCAGCTTTTTTCTTTTTTCTTATATGGTGCTGAGGAATCGAACCCAGGGCCTCAGGCATGCAAGGCAAGCGCTCTACCACTGAGCCACCTTCCCAGCCCTGATGATTGTTTTATACTTGTTACATTATTACATTGTTACACTAAATCTTACCTGCAGTTTTCTAGCACTTTGTTGTTGACACTTTTCTTTCTCAATAATTTGTTGGTAGAGTCTAGCTCTCAGCACACGCAAAGCTATTTCTTTATTTTTTAGCTGTGACCGTTCTTGTTGGCACTCTACTACTAGACCTGAAAAAAAAAAGGGACATTCTGAATGAGAAACATTAATTACAAGATCACAAAAAAAAAAAAAAAAGATTTTAGATTCATACGCTTTAGAAACAGATGGTAGCCGGGTGCCGGTGGCTCATGCGTGTAATCCTAGATACTCAGGAGGCTGAGATCTGAGGATCCCGGTTCAAAGCCAGCTGGGGCATGAAAGTTCATGAGATTCTTATCTCCAATAAACCACTCAGAAAACTGGAAACTAGAGCCATAGCTTTGAGCTGAAGAGCGGAGGGACAGTGCTCAGGCCCAGAGTTAAAGCACCCTCCTCTCCCCACCAAAAAAAAAAAGAAACAGATGGTAGTATGTAATAGGTACCTGTTTTAGAATCTGATGTCTAAATGAACTATCTCACATGAGAAGGCTGAAAGTACAGACATTTACCTTTACTTTTATTCCCTGAACTTATCCTCTCCTTTCTCAATTGTCCAGGTATCTATGCAATGATGCCAATGCTACTCACTGTTGCTCTATTTCTATTCTGCTCAAGGAGTACTCAGCCTTTCCATACACAAAACTACAAAGCTAATTTGTTTTTTTCCATTACTGGGGCTTGAACTCAGGGCCTGGGCACTGTCCCTAAGCTTCACTCAAGGCTAGTATTCTACCACTTGAGTCACAGCACACTTCCAGCTTTTTCTGTTTTTGTGGTACTGAGAGATGATATGGAATCTAAGAAATGGGAGGATCCAACGCAAAACAGAGAAGAAAATCCTCTGGGATGTGCCCCAGAGAGAAACTACTCTAGTTCAGACTAAGTTGATGGAGTGATCTGTTAGGGAGTCTCCAGAAAGCACTAGCACTGTGGAAAAAGATTGATTTGATTTTATACAGCTTTTAGAAGCAATAGAAAGACAACAATTACAAGAAAAGCTGGGTACAGTCACAGCTGTACTCCTAGCTACTCAGGAGGCTAAGACTTGAGGAAAGTGGTTCAAAGCCAGCCAAGGCAGAAAAGATAGAAGTAAAACTTTCATCTCCAAATAACCACCAAAAAAAAACATAAGTAGAGCTGTAGCTCAAGCAATAGAGTGCTAGCCTTGAGCAAAAAAACTCAAGGACAGCACCGAGGCCTTGAGTACAAGCCCCAGAACTGGCCAAAATAAAAGAGTAAGCAGATGAAAATAATGAGGTATTAATTCTAACAAATGAAATCACTGTATACTACCTGGCGTAACAGTACTCTTTTAGCTGTTCATTTTATGAAAGCAGTGAATAGCAAGTTCCCAAAATACAAGTACTTAGAAGAAGAAATATGGTACATAAGAAAGCTAAAATCCTCCTCTATATGGAAAAGTTTACATACCTTTACAATTATTGATCCCAAGAGCACTATCTGTCTATTATTAAGGTAATTACCTGAAGAATTTAAGGAGGTTGCATCTAGAAAATGAGAAGTTAAGATCAAAAAGAAGAGAAGGGGAGATGGAGGAGATGCCCAATTTTGTTATAGGATTATACCATTCACCTTTTTTTTCTTTTTTCTTTTAGTGGTGGCACTTAAGTTGGAACCCAGGGCCTTGATCTTGCTAGGTAGGTACTCACTCCACCACTTGAGCCATGCCCTCAGGCCAGGACTTTTAAAATTATACAGAAAAATTATAATAAATTATATAAAATAATTTTTAAATGAAAAGGAAACACAAAATCCTTTATAAATATGGAAAATGATATAAACATAGACAATATATCTATCATGTAACATTTTAGTTAAAAGCATTATGCCTATGTGTTGATGGTCCATTAAATTATATTGCCTTGTGATATCAGCCATGATTTGCACACAATGATGAAGCAAGTAAAGCCTTTCTCAGAATGTGTCCCTGTTGTCAGTACAGTATATTGAAACTCACCTTAACTAATGTGAGACTAATTCACAGTATCCCAGAATTACCAATATCGAAATGATGCTTACACAGCAAAGTGCAATGGAGCTAGCAGTCAAGGTATCAGGTAACAAAAGATTTAGAGCAGTAGCATGTCCAATCCTGCTTCTGTGTTGCATCTATATTTGGGCTGGCTCCCTCCTGTTGCTTACCCCTGCCTAGCAAACTGGAGCAGCTTCACTGAACAGATGTGCTTTCTGCATCACTTGAGAGAGGTACCATTTCCCAACAGGGAGGGAATAGAAACGCATAGGGATATCAGATCCACAATCCCAGTGTCATCTTTAAAGGAACCAGACACCAGCACAGAGCTGCTTCCTTTTAAATGCTAGTAGTTTTACACAAGGAAATGCATAAAAACAAAGTGGCTGGCTGACCTGTGGGGATGTGGACAAGCCTAACGGCACTGTCTGTGGTATTAACATGTTGACCTCCTGCACCTCTGGCTCGAAATGTATCTACACGCAAGTCCTTGGGGTCCACTTTCACATCTACCTAGAACAAAAAGGTAACGCAAATAAATTCTTTTTTTTTTTTTTTGTCGATCATGGGTCTTGAACTCTGGGCCTGGGCACTATCCCTCAGCATTTCAGCTCAAAGCAAGCACTCTACCACTTGAGCCACAGTGCCACTTCCAGTTTTCTGGTGATTTATTGGAGATAAAATCTCACAGACTTTACTGCTAGGGCTGGCTTTGAACCTGGATCCTCAGATCTCAGGCTTCTGAATAGCTAGGATGGCAGGTGTGAACCACCAGTGCCTGGCTAATGTAAGTAAATTCTATAGTTGATAAATTTAATGTTAAGCTCAGGCTGAGATGTTTCAAATAGACTGAACTGTTTTGTATTAAGCCACTAGGCTAAGAGAAGAAATAATGCAAAAAATGAATTATACAATCCCTATTTCAAATAAGATGCTTTTTCTTTTTTTTTCCTTCCTTTTTTCTGTTTGGATTTAGGGACTAAACCCAAACATCTTGGTCAGGGGAAATGGGTCACCTTACTTAGGGAAGAGCTGAGATTTCTCATTAGAGATCTAAAGTATAATCAGTATTCAAAAAGAGGTTTTCCTTGAAGCTAAGCCTTTCAGCACAGCAGTCATTTAAATGGAGTGGTTTCAAGTTGTGCGGGTAAGGTTACCTCATCTGGCTGAGGGAGGACAATAACTGACATGGTTCCAGTGTGAATGCGCTGCATCCGAGAGGACAGCCCCACTTCGGGGATTCGCTGGACGCGATGGATCCCACCTTCATACTTCAGATGTTTGTACACATCATCACCTGAAATGCGGGCAGCTGCATGATGCAGTCCTCCTACGGGAGAACACTCAGAAATATCACTCAGAGTTCTACTGAGATGAGAACAGTAGGCAGGTATGAAGTTTCACGATGCAGATATATTATTAGTGCATAAAAGAAAATGTGTCAAAGTAGTACTTGTCTCTAGAGAACAAGATAAAAGTTTTACAGTTTAAAAAAAAATTGCTGCTGTTTTGAGACAAGGTCTCACTAATTTCTTTTTTGTCAGTTGTGGGGCTTGAACTCTGGGCTTGGGTGCTGTCCTTGTGTTCTTCAAGGCTAGTGCTCTACCACTTGAGCTACAGTGCCACTTCCGGTTTTCTAGTGGTTTATTGGAGATAAGAGTCTCAAGGACTTTCCTGCTTGGGCTGGCTTTGAACCATGATCCTCAGATCTCAGCCTCTTGAGTAGCTAGGATTACAGGCCTGAGCCACTGGCTCAAGCTAGCCTTGGATTCTTGGTCCTCTTGCTCTCGAGTGCTATCATTTTAGTTGTGCATGATCACGTCTGGCTTGAACATTTTTAGTTCCTATTTTCTATAATAAACATGTTTTATTTTTGTGAAACTAGAGTTTTAATTCAGGGTTCCCCACTTACTAGGCAGGTAGTCTACCACTTGAGCCACACTCTTAGTCCACTTTTGTGCCAGTACTGGGGTTTGAACTCAGGGCTTCAAGAACCCCTTTCACTGGAACTCTACAATTCGAGCCATACCTCCACTTCCAACTTTTTGCTGGTTAACTTAGAGATGAGTCTCACAGACTTGTCTACTTGAACTGCTATTCTAAGATTTCAGCCTCCTCAGTAGCTAGGATTACAGGTGTGAGCCATCAGTACCAGACCACAGTAATAGTTTGAATTCTCCAGGAATTAGTGTCAGTGAAAGCCAGCATCTAGATTTCCCTGAAAAATTTGTTTCCTTCTTCCCAATGCACAGTTATTCTGTTCACCTATAAATGTGGTCTCTGGAGAACTTAGGAGAAAAATTAAAAGTAACTCTACTATTACTCTCCCTTCAATGAAATCAATCCTCTTCCCTCATGGGGTGTGGAGTCTATTTTCTGGCTTAAGTCTGATGAGGAATCTTTTTTTTTCTATGATTCCAGGAAGATGAAACACTTGCTCACTTGATCCAGATCTTATTCTTTTAGAGATGAAGTAACAACTTAATAGTTTCCTATTAGTTTACTTCTAGGAATACTGTGATTAACACAGGTCACAAGAGTCAAAATATTCTGATTGCTGCTTGTCCAGTAACTACTAGGCCCTCCTTGCCTTCCGGAGCCGAGTGCCATTACTTGGTCCCTGCTACCCAGGAGCCCAATCACTCCCACAGCTTACAGGCTTCTAAGTCAAAGACCAGAGTTCCTTCCCACTGTAAGCCTCAGCTTATGGAAAAAAATAATCACAGAGCTTTTCAATGGTACCAAGTCTCCCTTGACAAATTTATTTCTCACAGTAATGGTGAAATGTCTTCTGGACACATAAAATTAGTAGTATTACTTCATGTGACCTCCTCTGAGTTCAACTGATGAATAGAGAATAAGAGAACACATAATTACAAACACTAAACTGTGCAGGAAGGAGGAGGAATGTGAGGCATCTCACTGATTCCCTTTAACTTGGAAAATATTTCTACACATTAGATTGCAGGTTACAGCATAACAGTGTCTGACTCATTCACAAGAGTCGTTACCTTCCACTTCCATGGGGACTATTTTATAATCATTCCGCTTGGATTATTGATGCAATGCTTAAGTATTGTTTATATTTGTAAAGTCACAAAACTGTGACTTTAAAATTTCATATATAAATTTTCACATAAAATTATTTTCAAGCTCTGTTTTTAGTTTTGTGTGAATCTCTGGGTAGCTGTAAGTTCTCTCAATTAATTATTAAAAAGTTATACAGACACATAAGATTTTATATAAATATTTTATTAGGTATGTTCATTTTTTTTCTCTATTTTAGCCATTCCCTAGAAACATTTTTTTTCTTTTCCTAAATGGAATATCAATTAAATATCCATTAAAATTTTTTCATGATTTCAGTTTTCAGTCTTTAATTTTAAAGGTATTTGAATTTTGTGTGTGTGTGTAAAGGGGGAGGGAGGTACTCAGGTTTGAATTTAGGGCCAGCACAAGCTGGCTAGGCAAATGCTCTGCCATTTGACTCATACTTCTCTCCCTGGAATACTGTTTTCTCACAAAAGCTCTGGTTATACAACTTCCACATTTACTGGATATCTCTACAAGTATGCACACTATAACCACAAACTTAAGAGCAGTGTCCTACTATCTTTAAGACCCTAGATTTAATTTCTAGCACCATCCTCAGGAACTAGTTTATACAAAGACATATATCTCCATGTTTATTGCAGCACTGTTCATAATAGCCAAGATTTGGAAACAACCCAGATGCCCCACTAATCATGAGTGGATCCAAAAATTGTGGTAACTATATACAATGGAATATCATGCAGCCATTAGAAAGGACAAAATAATGCCATTTGCAGGGAAGTGGATGGAACTAGAGCAGATTATTTTGAGCGAAGTAAGCCAAGAACAAAGAGACAAACGGCACATGGTCTCCCTGATATGTGGATGCTAAAGCCAAAATACAAGAAGATATGGCAAACAGGACTCAAGAAACAAAAGACAGCCATCCATTTTGTCATATCATTGCTAAATGACTCCATGTTCTGGACCATATATATGGTAGATATATGCATCCAACAGTGGAAAGCCAGGAGTAGGAACAGAATAAGTGGGAACAGCCCACACTAAGCAAAAGGAAAGAAATGTAAACATCACCTGATGTGGAAAAAATAACTTGTAATGTCAAAGCTCATAGAATTCACAAACTGTACAGACCATGATAATGACAATTTGCCTTGTGAAAATTAAAATGTGCTTATGACTAAAAAAAAAAATTTCCAGCACCAAAGCAACAATAAAAACAAACCATCAAGAACCCACTCATCTTCCTAAATGATCTCAGCTCTTTCCAGTTTTTATTCATTGGCATAAATGAATGAGACAATCTATCCAGCTAAGAAGATCAGAATGTCTGTTGTTCATTCCCTCTGTGTCGAAGAGATGAATGGATATAGCGTGGCTCTGAATCAGAAGGACTTAAATTTAATCCCAGGATTGCCATTACTTATCATCTGATCCTGGATGACTCACTTCCCGAGTCTAGATGTTCATCTGTAAGATGAAGTTAATAGTATCTGTCTCACAGAACTCACAGCACCACAGGGATGTAAATGTTGTGTACACAGGTTAAACTAGACAAGCATACTAGGCAAGAATACTCTTTTATATAGTGCATGTGCTCTTTCAAGGTCTCTTGTATGTAACCCTATTCTTCATTCAAAAGCCAAACTATGTTTGGATTCTTCTTTTTTTGGTACCTAGATTTGAATTTAGGGCCTTGTACTTTCACTTGGCTTCTCCATTCAAGGCTTTATCACTTGAGCTATACTTCCATGGTCAGCTAGTTAATTGGAGGTTAAGTGTCATGGACTTTCCAGAGACTTCAAACCAGGATCTCAGATCCTGACCTCCTGAGTAGCTAGATTACAGGCATGAGCCACCAGTGCTGGGCTAAGAGCAATGTTTTTTTTAAGGAATGGTAGATACCTACCCTCCACAGGAAATTTTTCTTCAATTCACATGTCCTTTCCTTCCTTCCTTCCTTTTTTCTTTTTTTGCCAGTCCCAGGGCATGAACTCTGCGACTGGGCTCCTTTGGCTCAAGGCTAACACTCGGTCACTTGAGCTACAATGCCACCTCCAGCTTTTTTGGTGATTAATTAGAGATAAGAGTCTCAAGGACTTTCCTGCCTTGGCTGGCTTCAAATCATAATCCTCATATCTCAGCCTCTTTGAGAGCTAGGATTACAGGTGTGAGCCACCAGTGCCTGCCTTTTTTTTTTTTTTAATAGGTCCTTGGGGCTTGAACAATAGGTCCTCAGGCCTGAACAATGTCCTTGAGTGCTTGTGTGTGTGTGTGTGTGTGTGTGTGTGTGTGTGTTGGAGGCTAGCACCTAACCACTTAAGTCACATCACCACTTTTGGCTTTCTGTGGTTAATTAGAGATAAGGGTAATGTAGCCTTCCCTGCCTAGACTGGCTTAGAGCCACGATCCTCAGATCTCAGCATCCTGAGTAGCTAGTATTTACAGTCATTAGCTACCAGTGCATGGCTCACATATTCTTTATTAGCAGAATAATATAGGGCCAGGTAGAATGGCTCATACCTGCAATCTCAGCTTATTAGAAAGACAAAAATTGGGAATGTGGCCCAGTAGTAGAGTGCTTGCCTAGCATGCATGAAGCCCTAGGTTTCATTCCTCAGTACCACATAAACTGGAAAAGCCAGAAGTGGCACTATGGGTCAAGTGGTAGAGTGCTAACCTTGAGCAAAGAAGCTCAGAGACAGTGCCCAGGCCCTGAGTTCTAGACCCTGGACTGGCAAAAAAAAAAAAAAAAGACAAAAATTGAGAAGATTATAGTGAAAGGCCAGCCTCAGACAAAAAAAAAACAAAAACAAAAATGAACAACAACAACAAAAAAGAACCAGCAATGCTTCCATGTCAAACATCAATCACTAAGCCAGAAATGGTTATATGTGCCTTTAAGGATCTCAGCTATATGGAAGGCAAGAAGAGAATCAAGACCTGAGGGATGCACCAGACAAAAATGCAAGATACTCTCTGAAAATGAACTAAAGCAATAAGAACTAGGGTCATAGCTCTAGTAGCAGAGAACCTGTCTAGCCAGTATAAGACCTTGAGTTCAAACACAATACTGAAAAATAAAGAAACAAACAAGCCTCTGTATTTACATTACTTAACAGTATTTAATAGATACAAGACCAGTTTTTTTTTTAAATAAAACAACATGGTGATAACCAAGATCAAGGATAAAATAATTTTAAGTACTTTTTAATCAACAAAATCTTCAAGTATACCTACCATAATCTGCTGGCGTATAATTCAACAATTCAAATGTCCAGTGTTTATAGCAAGAATAATTTTGGTACATGTCAAATATTTCTCGGGTAAACTGTTGACATATATCTCCTAAAAGAAAATAGGCAAAGTACAAAATTTGAAGCAAGACATCTTTAAGTACAAGCCTTTTAGGGAATAAGTACTATTTTCAAAGACAAAACATTTAACGGACTTTCCAAGCCATATTAATATCAAATCAAGGAACATCTGAGTGTTGTTTTAGAGCTTTTACAATAATTTGTTTCTAACCTCCTGTGGTTCTTCCAGATGACACTTCTAAAATCACATCACTTTTGTCATATTTCTCCTTTGGCACTAGACTCTGAAAAAGCTGGAAAAGAAAGCATCAGCACTGATATGTATATCTTCCTTGATGTATTATTATTACTTGAACTTAAATAAATGCCCTCAAGCCACTAAAAAAGCCAGTAATTAGCAAAATTATATAGCATTTCCATGAGTTGAGTTCCAAAATGCTATTATGAGTAAATCTAATCAGAGTAAAATAGTTGATCAATTCATGTTAACAGTGAAGTTGCTGTCTAGTTGTTTTTTTCAATGCTATCAGATTATCTTAATTTTCTATAACATAGACATTTAGATCAAAGTCCAGAATGCTCCATCTAATTTTCTTCAGATTTTATCTCTTAAAATTAGTTCCAACCAGTAGTTTCTTTCATCTAATAAATGAAACAAGGCTTTGGAAGTGTTCATTTAGAATAATGAAGACTTTAATATATGATTACATATTCTCCCCTCTAATAAATGATGGTAGAGACCATACTGTGCCTTGCAATCTCCATGGAGTCCCTCTCTTTAAAGATTGTGTTGAGTGTGTTAAGTACTCTCCAGATAAAGTTCAAGTATTTTCCCAGATGTGACAAGCCAAGAAAAAAAAAGAAGTGTGTGTGGGGGGGTGGGGGGGTGGAAAAGGATACATTTTTGTTTTGTTTTGTTTTTTGCTTTTTAAAAAAGCGTTAGCTATATCAGTTATATGGGGAAGGTTTCATAGTTAACATCTAAAAAAGACTTTTTGTTTTTTTGTGCTGGGTCTGGGGCCTAAGCACTGTCTCTGAGTTTTTGTTTGTTTGTTTGTCGGTCATGGGCCTAAACTCTGGGCCTGGGTGCTGTCCCCTCAGCTCTTCAGCTCAAGGCTAGCACTCTACCACTTGAGCCATAGCGCCACTTGCACGTTTTTCTGCTTATGTGGTGCTGAGGAATCGAACCCAGGGCAAGGAAAGCACTCTACCACTGAGCCACTTTTCCAGCCCTCTCTAAGCTTTTTTTGCTCAAGGTTAGCATTCTACCATTTGAGCCACAGCTTCACTACCGACTGTGTTGGTAGTTTAGTGGTGATAAGTCTTACAGACTCCTGCAAGAGCTGGCTTTGAACTGTGATCCTCAGATCTCAGCCTCTTCAGTAGCTAGAATTACAAGCATGAGCCACTGGTGCTTTGCTAAAAGGAGATTCTTAATGAAGAATCTTCCTGGGGCTGGGAAGGTGGCTCAGTGGTAGAGTGCTTGCCTTGCATGCCTGAGGCCCTGGGTTCGATTCCTCAGCACCACATAAGCAAAAAGAAAAAAACCAGAAGTGGCGCTGCGGCTCAAGTGGTAGAGCGCTAGCCTTGAGCTGAAGAGCTGAGGGACAGCGCCCAGACCCAGAGTTCAGGCCCCACGACCGGATCCAAAAAAATAAATAAAAAATAAAGAATCTTCCACTAGTGGAAGAAAAATGGGGAACCGTTTTCTTATTATTAAAAGATCTAAATCAAGCTAAAAGTACTTATGTGTCATGACTTGCCACTGCCAAATTCCGAAACACTCCATCTCTGCTAGAAATGAGATAGTGTGATAAGATCAGATACCTTACTTTTTAACTGGTTAAAGCAACAATAAAAGTAATTGATACCTCTATTCACCCCACTAGGTCCTCAAAAGCCCCTCTCTTAGATTCAAGTAAGATGATGCAACTATGCCAAAGAGAAATAAGGCACATAGTACTGTGTGGTTTATAAACAAACCATCCATTGAGTTAGAAGGAAAAGCTACCGTAGTTACTATGAATCTTGAGACCCTGGCATACCAGAGCCCTATTAAATCTATTTAAAGACCTATATTTATCAATGGTCTCCATGCCCTTGGATTGATTATAGTAGATCCACACTATACAATTTTTTAACTAAAAACATAACTATCAATCTAATCCATCCCCTTCTAAAACTTAATAAACCCTGACCTTTTCTTTGCCCAGCCTATCTTCTCTTCACTGGCAGGTTAAAAGACTCAGCTTTAAGGGGACAAACAAGTCGTTTAAGGATTTAGGTGGACCTGTTGCAACAATGAGAAGTACAAAATGTCATGTCAAAAACGAGCTTTACAATGTCGGTGTGGGGGGGGGGGGGAGGGAAGGATTGGGTGGGGGGTGGGGGGAGGCTGGGAAGGGAGGTGAAGGGTAAACAAAGGAGGAGGCTGCAATGCTTGGTAAGAAATGTATGCATTATCCTGCCCATGTAATTGTAACCCCTCTGTACAGTATGCTCTCAAATAAAATAAAATAAAATTAAAAAAAAAAAAAAAGACTCAGCTTTGAGTGTGTGTGTGTATGAGAGAGAGAGAAAGAGAGAGTACTGGGGCTTGACACAGGCCTGAGTGTTGTTTCTGACTTTTTTGCTCAAGGATAGCACTCTATCACTTGATTCAGAGCTCTATTTCCAGCTTTTGTGTATGAATATGTGTGGTTAATAGGAGATGAGTCTCATAGACTTTCTTGCCTAGTCTGGCTTCAAACAAGCAATCCTCAGAGCTTAGACTGTTGAACTGCTAGGATTATAGTTTGAGCTACCAGCACCCAGCTCAGCTCTCACTTTAAATTTTGCTCTGGGAGTCACTGTTATATTTACTGATATCCCAATTTCTTCAGAATCATTTCACAGCAAATTACAGCACTATGTCAAGCTTAATTACTTGTCATACTAAGAGAACACTTAATAAATCAGGATTTAGGAAGTACTTTGACCACAAAAGCACAGTTTAACAGAGACAATATTTCTCCATATTAACAATGTTGAGATTAGTTTATATACTACAACATACCTCACTATAGAGGGTGTTGATTTTTTGACCAATGATTTGCCTTTCTTCCAATGCAAGTTCTTGTAACTGCTCTTCATCTTTTTTATTTAGATCTAAAAACCAACAGAAATAACATTTGAAAATGCTTACAGAAAATTTCTTTAAAAAATTCTTATATTATGGGGCTGGGAAGTTGGCTCAGTGGTAGAGTGCTTGCCTTACAAGCCTGAGGCCCTAGGTTCGATTCCTCAGCACCACATAAGCAAAAAGAAAAAAGCCGGAAGTGGCGCTGTGGCTTAAGTGGTAGGGCACTAGCCTTGAGCTGAAGAGCTGAGGGACAGTGCTCAGGCCCAGAGTTCAGGCCCCACAACCGGACCAAAAAAAAAAAATTTCTTATATTAGTCTACTTAGGTATATGTTTTGTTTTTTGAGATGGGGTCTCACTTTGTAAGCCCAAAAGGGCCATAAACTCATGATCTTCCTGCCTTGGTCTCCCAATTGCTGGGATTATTGGTGTGAACCACCATAGCCAGCCTCTACAAGGTGTTACTTCATTTGGAAAGGCAAGGGATTCTACAGTAGAACAAATGGATACTTGGAGAATCAATCACCAAACATTTCTAAGTGCATACAAACATCTCAAAGTGAAAAAGAGTATGATCTTGCACTCACAAAAGTTGTGATTTGAGTCTATAAGTAATTAGAGAAAACAGTGATTAATAAAACATATTTAAAAAGAAGCGGCTAATTAAATCTAAATCCAAATAAGTTTTGGAGCAAATTGAGGTGAATACTTCCTGCTTGATGGTAAACAACCAGAACTCAAAACTCTTTGATGTAGGTTCAGCATAATTTGAACCTCCTTCATTTGTTTAGGAGAAGTAAAAAAAAAAAAAAAGCCATTGAGATTTCTTGATACATTTATATCTAGTGCACTGAAAAAAAACCAACAACACTAGGGAGTTCAAATAAAATATCTCTTTATAACCTGTGCTTCATGAAGACAATGGTCCTTTCACGTTATTTCAAAGCAGAAAGTTAAGTCATGGGACTAGTTTAGCAAAACAAGATAACAATGATACACTGGCCAAGAATTGTGGATTCAAGGACCTCAAAGATCCCAGGATTGCGAATTAAGGGAGAAAATTCTGATAGTAATTACAAGAAAGAAAACAGAAATGAAGAATCATAATTTTAAATGATATAGGACTTCTTTTAAATGTATAAAAGGTTATAATCTTTAATAGAGAGAACTCTATAAATTTCTTCTGAAGTCATACAAGTCAATGGAGTCTGGTGAGAGTCTGGGCCTCATTCATGATTTCAGCATTTAACATTTAATTGGTGCTAGACATTCTTCCAGTTGTTGAGAACACAAGGATGAATAAAACGTGGGTCAGCCCATACTCACAGTTATACTATGTGCTGAGGACACACTGCCAGAGTGTCTCAGTCTAGCCCAATGATAGCACTTGACAAGATTTCAGCATTTAACATTTAATTGGTGCTAGACATTCTTCCAGTTGTTGAGAATACAAGGATGAATAAAACGTGGGGTCAGCTCATACTCACAGTTATACTATGTGCTGAGGACACACTGCCAGAGTGTCTCAGTCTAGCCCAATGATAGCACTTGAGGAGGTCTTCTGAACTAACTCTAATTGTGGATCATCTGCTACAGAATCGCAACATCACCACTCTTACCACATTGTGAGTATATTCCACTAATGGAAATGAAGCTGACAGTTACTCTACAGATATCACCTGGCTCAAAAGAATTAGAAAAATTTTAACGGTGGCTCAGTGGTAGAGCGCCTGCCTTGCATGCATGAGGCCCTGGATTCGATTCCCCAGCACCACATAAGCAAAAAGAAAAAAAGCCGGAAGTGGCGCTGTGGCTCAAGTGGTAGAGCGCTAGCCTTGAGCTGAAGAGCTGAGAGACAGCGCCCAGGCCCAGAGTTCAGGCCCCACGACCGGACCCCCCCAAAAAAAGAAAATTGTTATCTTATAAATTAATTTTGTGGTCACTTATCACCTGCTGTAAGATTCTAAAATATAATTTTCTTCAATTTTTTCATATAAGGATTAGGCAACCTATTATGTCTTATGTTGGGTGATATAGAAGATATAAAAATGAGTAAGACGCAAACCATGTCCTTGAGAATAAACAATGGGGTTAAGGGAGGAGGTTGACACAGCAACATAAAAGGATTATAGTACAAAACAGAAAAAAGTTACAATGCTTGTTTTGTGGGACTGAAACAATATGGCATCAATGCAGGGCACCAGTAGCTTACACCTATAATCCTAGTTACTCTGAAGTTGAGGATCATAGTTTGAACCCAGCCTAGACAGAAAAATCTGTGAGATTCTTATCTCCAATTAACCAAAAACAGCTAGGCATCAGTGGCTTACACCTGTAATTCTAGCTACTCAGGAGACTGAGATTTGAGGATCTTGGTTTGAAGCCAGCCCAGGCAGGAAAGTCCATGATTATCTCCAATAAACTACCAAAAAGCCAGAAATGGAGCTGCCATAGAGTGCTAGCCTAAGCAAAAGAAGCTCAGGGATGATGCCCAGGCCCTGCATTCAAGCCCCGGGACCAGCAAAAAAAAAAAAAAAAAGCCAGAAGCAGATGTTGGCTCAAGTGGCAGAGCCTGAGGAATAGTGCACAGACTTAGTATCATCTCAAAAACAGTAAATATGCATATTTAGCATCAAAGCCAAACTTTTTAAGGGTACTGACAATATTTATGCATGTATGCTGGGGCTTGAATTCAGGACCTGAAACTCCCACATGGTTTTTTCCTATAAGTCTGGTGCTCTATCACTTGAGCCACACGTCCACTTCCAGCTTTTTTGCTAGTTAATTAGTGATAAGAGTCTCAGACTTTTTTTTTTTTGGGGTCCGGTCGTGGGGCCTGAACTCTGGGTCTGGGCGCTGTCGCTCAGCTCTTCAGCTCAAGGCTAGCACTCTACCACTTGACCCACAGCACCACTTGCGGGTTTTTCTGCTTATGTGGTGCTGAGGCTTCATGCATGCAAGGCAAGCACTTTACCACTGAGCCACCTTCCCAGCCCCTCATAGACTTTTTCTGTCGCGGCTGGGAGCAAACCACAATCTTATATCTCAGCCCCCTGAGTAGTTACAGATATAAGCTACCAGCCACCAATACTTATATGTATCAATATTTCAATATTGATATATAAATACATCAATCATGTATTTATACACATAAATATCGTTCACTTACTTTTACACATTGATTCTAATTCTTTAATTGCTTGTTCAGCCTCTTGAATTTCTTGGTAAATGGCTGCAAGTGGTGCCAACTCAGCATGCCTTTGGTGTAAGGACCTTCGGTCCCCTACATTCACAGTGATATCCAGCAAACATTGATGGAGTGATTGGTACTCCTTTTTCAGGTCTTCCATATATTTCTTTAGTGCTTTATGCTTCCACAGCATCTTGGTATCTTGATGGCAATATCTTCTAGACCAATTCTTTTTTAACAGAGGATGGAAAAAGTGATTCTTGTTTTGTCTCAAATCCCACAGCCTTGTATCAAGATGTGTCTGTCTCAATTGGTGAGGATGGAGATAAGTGTGACACTGATGGTAAGCATTAAGTAATGGATGTCTAAACAGCCAAATACACAGGTGACGATTCATCTCAGCATCTGAACTACAATAATACAATCTGGGGGAGAAAAAAAGCAACTCTAAAGATATATGGCTTAACAAAGCTGGAATGAGTTTCAAATCAATCTTATTTCCCTGACTCAACCAGCTCCCAACAGTCCTAAAATTCAGCAACACACAAAAAGTTTTAAAATCTTTGAATAATACCATACCAAAGGAAATGGAGCTGGAGGTGGCTCACACCTGTAATCCTAGCTACTAAGGAGGCTAAGATCTGAGGATCTGAGGATCTAGGTTCAAAGCCAGCCTGGATTGGAGGGTCTGTGAGACTTTTATTCCAATTAACCACATATAAAAAGCAAGAGCTGTGGCTCAAGTGGTAGAGTGTTGGCCTTGAGCACAAAAGCGCAAGAACAGCACCCAGATCCTGAGTTCAAGCCACCGGATTGGCACACTTGCAGGTGCTTATGCATGCAAGTATATTCACACATACATATACAATTGCAGGGAAAGTGAAACTGTGTACAATAATTATTTGTTCTGTCCTCTAACAAAAATAATCAAAAACTAACAGAAGTATACAATAGTTTTATTAAGAAAGGGAAATGTTCAAAAAAATACTTAGCTTCTAAAAATCCTGAAGCTCAAAGTTGAATTAGGAGTCAAAATTTATTAAAATCAGCTTTTACAACCTCAGGTGCATTCGCACATAAGCTCATTTGATCTCACTAGCTCTGCTAAGTTAGTACTATCATTTAGTAAAGAAAATATTCCAAGTGTGCTCTGTAATACTTAGTATTTTCAGGGTTGTGCTGACAGATTTAATATACCAAACCACACCCGGAAACTAGAAAAATGCACCAGTCCCAGTAGCCAAAAACTCACTACCTCTCCAGCAGAAGCTTTGGTGCGGTTTACTTCTCCAGCACGCCAGAGGGACGTGCCCGCTTGGTAGTGAGCAGCACAAAATGATGACAGGTTTTTCTGATACTGTTGCTAGCATAAATTTCCATTTTAGTAAAATGTCCATCAACGCTCAAGGTCATGGACTTTAGGGGGAACAGTGAGACCTCCAGGGTTACCTACGCCTGAGAAGACCAAGGCTTCACCATCATCCACGACACCTACAGTGAGACTCTAATTCTGTAAAGAGCAATTAATCAGTTTCAGGCCTGCCAAGAGTGACACGTGCAAATCATACTGTGCCACCTCTGTGTTATAAGATGACTCTATCAGGAGGTAATACGCGAAAGCGTGGAGGGAACGAAGATCAAGAAAGAACTGTCACATCAAAGGAGGGGAGGGGAGGAGAGGAGGAGGAAAAACACATAAGCTTTCCTTACTGAGGTTGGAACCTTCGGTACCCAGTACATTTCAACCCGACAGGCACTTTCACTTCCGGGATTACTCCTTCCGGGTTAACGTTTGCTCCGGTATGTGTGTGTGGGGACGTCCACCTGTCTTGACCTTTCTCCAAAATAGTCCTTTGCGTCGTTAACAATAAACGGGAACGAAAAAGACTGCAAAAAAGAGCATCGGGCTGGAGCACCCTTGGCAGTACTTGCCTGAAGCCGATGTCCGGAGCGTGTTTTGCGGTGGAAGGGTTCCAAAAAGGAAGGGACAACTTCCCGGCTCTCCACCAAGGAACTCTGGGAATTGTAGTTTTTCTGCGGCTGACTTCTCTCCGCCCCTCAAGCCCCTCCCCACATCTTTCACTCTTGAGTAAAAGTGTATCTCTTGTTTGGATTAAGAGATCGAGGTTAGAGTCCTGGGGCAGTGACTCACACTCATGAGATCTAGAGACCACAATTTGAGGCCAGCACCAAGACATCCACCCCCACCGCAACAAAACAATTGTAGTGTTGCACAATACTAATCCTGGCTTCTGTGGAGATGTAGATAAGATCAAAATCAAGGGCCTACTGGGGGGCTGCGGGAAAGGGGGAGCTCTAGACTTTTATCTAAATAGTATAGTAGTAGTAGTGTTGAGGCAGGATTGATTAGGGAAAAGGAGACATGGTAAACTGCAGTATTAGTACAAGGAAAATAAAAAGAATTAAGAGCAGCTTTTGCCATCTGACCTTGCCTGCAGGCCCAAACCAGTGTGCTCTGAAACTGAGCCAGGACATCATTAAGGCCTGTATCCTGGAAAAGCAAATACTGGGGAAAACAACCACTAGCATGAAATGTTTATCTTAAAAGATGGACATCTGTCTTGGGGGGTAGGGGTGGAGGGAGGCAGAATACCTTCCTTTGAGGGGATGCCCAAAGTTTAATGAGTAGGCCAGTCTTAGAGGCTCTGAACCCAAGTGGTGTTTAAATGTAGATGTGCCAGTGTGAGATCAACTTTAAGTTAAATCTTACCCACCCCCCCATGTCAAAGAGCTCAGTGTGTTTCCCTTTGCATACCCACACTGTTAGGAATGTCCCTTGAGGCCTTTTTACTGTCTTTTGCTCCTTGTTTGCTTACTTAAAAGCTCTGCCAAGTTTTCTTACCATTGTGACTTGTATAAGGAAATTCATCTTGTGAGATCAAAGTCAAGGACCTGGGACTAAAACTTTAAGGGTGTCTACTTCTAGAGAAACACTTCATAAACCCTCACCAGAACAGGTGACAGTAGTAGCTGAAGCAGAAAAGAAAACGTGCTGGGTCATGGTGGCTCAAGATCCAAGTGATAGAGTGTCTGCCTACTAAGTGTTTAGGCCCAGAGTTCAAACCTTCATATCTCTGAAATAAGCAAGAGAGGTCAATATTTACAACATATAGGTAAAATTTCCTGTTACACCTAAAACAGTTTCTAATATATATATGGATATATATATATACATTTATCTAATGAGAACACATTTTCACTATGCAAAACTTCAGTGTACATGTTAATTGTTGTACCTTTTACTACTTGAGAAATACCTAATGACTAAAGAGATCTAAATTGGTATATTTTTTAAATCAACAGGAAATAAAAAAAGACCTGAAAGATACATAAATACAGTGAGCTGGCTTTTTAATTCACTGATTACATGTGGTATTGATCAAGAACAATCAATTAAAATAAAAAGAAAGTCCTTGCAGACCCTCGGTGATCCGGTGGCTACAGTTAAGGAGGACTAAGGTCGGCCTGGGAAATGCTGCTCCAATCGTCACTGCTCTGCCTCCTTTGATCCCAGGTGCTGGTGGTGCATGGTAATTGGCAGGGACTGACATCATGAGCACAAGGGACATGTGTGTTGTTGCCTGGTGGGGACCGACCGTGATTCCCAAGGTTCCCATATCTGGTGCTTGCTCATTTTGAACCCATGGCATCAGCAAAAGTTGGTCACCTTGCCTGAGACCGTCTTTGGTAAATCAGAATCTCTTAGAACCTCAAACCCTGTTTACAGGTACAGACCCTGATGAAAGGCTTTTCAGGGGCAGCTACTTGAGCAAGCCTGGCCTGCAGCTTGTCTCTGAGCAGTGGAGGCCTGGCTCCCCACCTGTGTACTCCTCAAGACGTATACAACCTCCAACATCTAGTCCTCACTCCACATCCCTCTTCTCCAAGCCTTCAGGAGGCCCGCCCAACAGGAGTGTTGTGCCTCAAAAATGCTACCAAACCAGCAGGCCAGATATGCCTTACTGGGGCATTGCTCACAGTGTGCTGTAACTGCAGGTTAACTGGAGGGTGGTGGGCAGTCCAGTGACATGAGGATTTCCCCTCCCAACAGAAAACTGAGTGGGAGGGGCTGGGAAGGTGGCTCAGTGGTAGAGCGCTTGCCTTGCATGCCTGAGGCCCTGGGTTCGATTCCTCAGCACCACATAAGCAGAAAGAAAAAAAAGCAGGAAGTGGTGCTGTGACTTAAGTGGTAGAGCACTAACCTTGAGCTGAAGAGCTGAGGGACAGTACCCAGGCCCAGAGTTCAGGCCCCACGACCGGACCCAAAAAATAAAAACAAAACTGAGTGGGTATAAATGTAACTGTTCTCACCACTAAGTAATGTCTCAGGCCTATTTGCAGGACAACCTAGTGGATGCCCTCAAAGTGAGAATGTAGAGTGGAGAAAAGAGACCAAATACATATTGATAGCCAGGAATGCAAAATGTACTGTGATAGTGATGGGAGTGGACACTGGACATTTAAAACTCTCTTGGACAACATGAGTCCCTGAAGAGAAATCTGAGTTCCCAGAGATCAGATAACAGCTTGAATAAGTGGCAGAAAACTTGTGTGAGCTTCCTGATAGGCCCTGTCATAGAGTGTTAGTGGCATTCCTAGTGTACATTTGCTGCTATTAACTATTTCTACAGCTCTAGAGGTGTTTGTAGCTGAGAAAGAGAAGGAGTCTGATTTCATTTCCCTTCTCTACTTAAGAACTACAGGGGCTGGGAAGGTGGCTCAGTGGTAGAGTGCTTGCCTTGCATGCCTGAGGCCCTGGGTTCGATTCCTCAGCACCACATAAACAGAAAAAGCCGGAAGTGGCGCTGTGGCTCAAGCGGTAGAACGCTCACCTTGAGCTGAAGAGCTGAGGGACAGCGCCTAGGCCCGGAGTTCAGGTCCACGACCGGCAAAAAAAAAAAAAAAAAAAAGAACTACAGAGAGCAAGACAATCCATCAAGGCACAGACAGTGAAAGGTGGACAAAAGAAGTTTATTTACACTATTTACACCAGAAAGGAGTCTTGAGACTACCTTGTCCTGGGATAGATACCCAGAACCAAGAGCAGCCTGGACCACCAAACCTCCAAGCCTCCAATAGGCAGTCCTTACCCCCCAAACCTCCAAACCTCAGACCTCCAAACCTCTAAAGCTCCAAAAGGGAAAGCTTTCCCTTTCTGCCCTTCCTCCTTCTCTGCAGGCCTCTCCACTCTCCACAGGCCTGCCCTGCTCTGCTCTGGGAGGCGCCTCTCCACGGGCCTCTCTAGAGGGAGGTCCTGAATGACCTCCAGAGGAGGCCCCAATGACCTTCAGAGGAGGCCCCGAATGACCTGAAGGAGGCTCCAAATGACTCCTCGAGGAGGCCCAAATGACCTCCCGAGGCTTGCCCTGTCCTCCACAGGCCTGCTCTGCTCCAGCAAGCTTTCCCCTCTTGCCGGCTCTCCTCCACTCCTACTCCTCCCCTTCCTCCCGGCTAAGTCTGTACTAACTTGTTAACGGTTCTCTCCTAACAGACCTTCTAATGGTTTTCGCCTAACGGTTTTTCCAGCTGCCCTTCATGCTCCTCCCCCAAGCTGCTCACTGTCCAATCATTTCTGAGAGCTCACCAGGTGGGGCTCGATGCTCCACCCCTCCAGTAGCATGCCACGCCCCTCTCAGCGGCCTGCCACTCAGTAGCATGCCACTCCTTCAGCTGCATGCCCCACACCACTCACTTTACACTTTCGCCCAGCCTGCTGCTGGGCTTACATCCGAACCAGCCTCTGGTTTGTCTGGTTGGAGAGCTTGAAGACGATGCAGAGTTCCTAAGCCCACCACCATCTTTCCCAGAGTCTACTTAATTGGCCACCATTTTGGCCCCTCCATCAACCCTGACACCCAGCCTTCTGGCCCCATTCCTGACACTTCACTGTCAAGAGCTCCTGCCACCTCTTCTGTCACTTTCCCAGAGCTGGCACGTGCTTCCTTCAGAGCACCGGTCATTAACAGCCAATCACCTCCAGCCTCTCAGATGAAGGCATCTTCCAAAACCCAAGGTGTCCCTGTACCTTCTCCTACCCTAAGCCAAGGATGGTGTTAGGGGCATGCTGAGCAGTGAGCCTCCCAACCCTTGTCCTTTCTTCTGCCTCTTCTAAGCTCAAGTTCATTTTGTTCCCATCTGAAAGAACTATCTTCTTGTGCTAGCAAGTCAGCCCAATACCAGCTCCCTTCCATATCCTTCTCCCTTCCCCCGACTTTCAAGATCATCTTTGGCAGCATGAAGTCAACTACTTTTGTGCCCTTGTTAACTCTTCTTTCTTCAAGTGGGCAGCTGCTCTAGCCATGATGGCAGCCATCATTTCTTCTGTCTTCACTGGCCTGGTTATCACAATGGCTTCTGTCACCATTACCAGCACATCCAGCAGCCTCTGCTTGGTTTAGGGGTGCATAATACAACCAAGCACCACTGTCACTCACTTTCAACCTTTCCTCTTTGGGCTTCCCTGCAGGAAGATCCTTGTGGTGTTTAGGCAATCTCCCCTTCCTGGGCATCAGTCCACACCTCTGGTTTGTGGCTCCCTGGTGCTGCTCAGGTGGCTTTCAGTGGCAGAAGCATCAAGTGGGTTTGGTAGTTGGCTCACTACTTCAGCCACTGCCCAGCCAAGCTGACCCCATAACCTTCAGCAACACCACCATCCTTGCCTTTAACAGTCCCTTTAGCCCTTGTTCCAGGGCTTATCCAGGAGGTTTTCATCCAGCCTGCGTTTGGGGCTAGCCTTTGTCTGGAGCTTTGGTTCTCTTTCACTTCTGGAAACTGAAGCCTTAGCCACTCGTGCTTTGCCAGCACCAGCGCAGACCCAGGTGGCAGCAGACAGCCCTGCTCTTTCAGCTTTCCACCTTTTGGCACCCCTGCCAGGCCTAGTCCAGCCTGCTGCAGAGACACCACTGCCTCTGGCTTCAGGAACATGATGTGGACAAACATCTCAGAGTCCATGCTCTATTGTTGGGATCTGTCTCCTTTTCACATCTGGGGGCTCAAGAACCCCAGCTGGCAGTGGGGGTCTTTGGGTTCACTGTGATGACCCCTGGCACCGGCTCTACCTCCTGAGCACTTAGCTTCCAAGTCTGACAGAGTGGAATCATAGACTCTCCTGTGGAGCCTCCTCAAACCAAGGCTTCTTGTGAGTTGGGCTTCCTTTGGGATAGGCGGCCCCTTTATTTTCCATTGATGGGGGGGATCCAAAGACCCCCAGGGGGTAGACAGCCCTTGCTGCCAGTTCAGCCCCCTACACTTCAGGTTGGTGCCTTAAGATCTGTGAGCCTGGCAAGGAGCCTGGGGACAGACCGCTGCTGGAAGGGAAGCTTCACAGCAGGGAGGTACCCATCCCTGTGCCGGCTGCCCCCCTGGCCCACCTGCCCACTGCCCTGCCAGCCTTGTCTCCATGTACTGACTTGTCTCGCCGACTCGTATTGGTGGTGGCCCTGGTCTCTTCGGGTTCCTAGGTCTGGCTATCCATATCCTAGAAAGTGGCACAGTTTAATTAATGGTAACAGTGCTGACGCATGAGTTTTCCAATGATAGGTTTTTCCTCCACTTTTAAGGACTGGCAGTCCAGGGATGGGGCCCAAGAGAAGTCAAGCCCTTGCCCTCTCTGCTGCATCCTTCCCCCTTGTACCCTCTCCACCCTCCTCCGCTGGATCCTTCCCCCCACCCCCTTACTTAACCAACCTCCAATAGGCTCACCTGTTGGAAGGCTAACAGTTGGAAGTTGAACCTCAGGCACAGGTCCCCAACAGGCCCATCTCCAGCCCGCCCCCTTCTCCCTTCATTCTACCCCTACTAGGGCCCAGAGCTTTGCAGGGGACTCCCCCCCTCCCCCACTTTAGAGACTTATGAATATGGATATGAACTGAAAGGCAAAATAATTATTTTTAACAAAATAAAAATTGTTTTCGTACTTAAGCTAAATTGCCTTTTAAATTAAGTTTGGTTTAGCCGTTGAGTATAAATGGTGTCTACTGTAAGTTATGTCCAAATTCATGAAGAAGGGACTCAGTGCTGCCCCCTGCAGCTTCCTTATGGGACCACAGGGCTTTCTGGAAAGGTTATGTAAATGAAATCCATATTTTATCAATAATGTGACATAGCTGCAACCAGCCCCCTACCTAGCACTTGATGGTATTGAAGAGTAGGAGTGGGTGTGGCCTGGAAATGAAGACTCTACCTGAACCTCTGGTAAGGTAGAGCCTTTTAATGTAATAATGTGGGGCCCTGATAATCAGCAGGGCCCAATCATAAGTTTAACCCTGTGTATAAGAGAGTCCCTTGTCACCGCACTGGATAAGAAGACTGGGGCTTTCCACTACAGACTTCATTCCTATTCAGTCTAGCTGTGATTTTCAGTATAAATGTTACATTTTTTTTCTCCTTATGTCATTAAGCATAATATAAACTTCTATCTGAAAAAAAGCCAGGCACTGGTGGCTAATGCCTGGCACTCAGGAAGCTGAAATCTGAGGCAGCCTGGGCAGAAGAGTCTATGAGACTTATCTCCAATTAACCTCCAGAAGCTGGAGGTGGAGCTGTGGCTCGAGTGATAGAGTGCTAGCTTTGGGCCTAAAAAGCTAAGGAGTAAGTGCCCTGAGTTCAAGCATACAAAAAACAATAATTTGGGGCAGTACAAGGTTTTTGAACTCAGAGGCTTCTGCCTGCAAGGACTCTCCCTCTTGAGTTACATGTCCAGCCCAAGAACTTCTGGAAACAATAATTTTAATTTCCTGCCACATATTACACAGCTCAGGTGATGTGGGAAAGATTTCAGTCTCTCCTTGCTTTAGCTGCATTTAAGTTGTGTGATTGTCTAAGTGTTTCTCTGCCTTTTCTTCCCCTCCTTTCTTTCTTTCTTCCTTCTTTCCTTCCTTCCTTCCTTCCTTCCCTCCCTCCTCCCTTCCCCCTCTTTCTTTCTTTCCTCCTTCCTTCCTCCCTCCCTCCCTCCCTTTCTTTCCTTCCTTCCTTCTTTCTTTCTTTCTTGCCTGTTCTGACCTGGTGATTGAAGTTAGGGCCAGGACACTGTCCCTGCTTTTATGCTCAAGGCTAGTGCTCTATTACTTGGGCTATAGCTCAATAGTAGAAATGGCTTGTTAGATGTTTAATTGGAGATAAGAGTCTTATGGACTCTACTGCCTTGGCTGGCTTTGAATTTCGACCCTCAGATCTCAGCCTCCTGAGTCGCTAGGATTACAAGCAAGGGTTATGGGGCCCAGATTCCCTGCCCTTGAAAAAATTACCTCACCAGAAAATTGAATCTTTCTCATTTATCAAAACACATTTCTTCTGATACTTTTATATTCTTTTTTTTTGTGTGTGAAAATACCGCACAGAGGGGTTACAATTACGTGGGCAAGGTAATGAGTACATTTCTTATCAAGCATTGTTGCCTCCAAGTTTTATATTCTTTTGATTTCAAAATGAGAATGAAGCTAGAAAAGTTCTTTTCATCAGTCCTGAGACTTGAACTCTAGGCCTGAGCAGTGTCCCTGAGCTCCTTTTGCTCAAGGATAGTGTTCTACCACTTGAGCCACAGCTCCACTTCAGGCCTTTTCTGTTTATGTGGTACTGAGGAATCAAACCCAGGGCTTCACGCATGCTAGGCAAGCACTCTACCACTAAGCCACATCTCCAGTCCCTAGAACAGATGTTAAATTTATTTTGTGATTAAAAATATTCCTTGTAGATAGAGTTGAGCAGCTAAGTATCAACACCATAAAGAGGAGCTGTTTTCTCTCATTCCACTGGCAGTTGTGATTCTCCAGAGGGACCAACATTCATTTCTTTAAGCTCTTTTAAATATTTGAATCTACATTTCTCTCCTTTCATTTACTTATTTTATTTATTCATTTTGTACCAATACTGGAGCTTGAACTCAGGACCTAGGCACTGTCCCTTAGCTTTTTTTGCTCAGGGCTGGAGCTCCTCCACTTGAGTCACAGCTCTGTTTTCAGCTTTTTGCTGGTTAATTGAAGATAAGAGTTTCATGAGGGGCTGGGAAGGTGGCTCAGTGGTAGAGCGCTTGCCTTGCATGCATGAGGCCCTGGGTTTGATTCCTCAGCACCACATAAGAAAAAAGCCGGAAGTGGCGCTGTGACTCAAGTGGTAGAGCACTAGCCTTGAGCTGAAGAAATGAGAGACAGCGTTCAGGCCCCATGACCAGACCCCCCCCTAAAAAAAAAAAGTCTTATGGGCTTTTTCTTGCCTGGGCTGGCTTTGAACCATAATCCTCAGATTTAGCCTCCTGAGTAACTAGGATTCCAGGCATGGAATTAACAGCCCCCAGGCCCAGAGTTCAAGCCTCACAACTGACAAAAAAAATAAAATAAAATAAATATATAAATATGTATACAATATATATACATACAAGAAAGAGAATTAGCCATAAAGAAAAATAATGTCCAACATTTACTACTTACTTCATAGTACTCAGTGCTACTATGTGCTAAATACTATTCTAAGTGGCTTAGACCTACTTAGTTCTTACAACCCTAGAATACCCATTTTTGCAAAAGACATAATGAATACATGGGGAGCTTAAATAATTTCTCCACAGTTAAAGACCTAGTAAATAACAAGCAAAGGCAATTTATCTGAATTCCCTTGACTCCTAAGCTCAGATGATACCCTCCTCACTCAAAAAAGAAAAAAAAAAGAAAAAAGATAAAAGAAAAGAAAATTTTCAGTTTTTCATTCAATAAATATTGGTTCACTGTTCTAGGCCCTGAGTTCAAGTCCCATGACTGATAAAAACGAAAACAAACCATTGGTTTCACGGAAGTAGAAAATAGTGATTACCACAGTCTGCGGTCTAGAGAGAGGATGGGTGCAAGGATACACTAAAAATATTACTTTCTAAGCTGGGACATGGTGGCTCTCGATTGTAATTCTAGCTACTCAGGGGACTGAGATCTGAGAATCATGGCTCAAAGCCAGATCAGGCAGGAAAGTCTGTGAGACTCTCACCTCAAGTTAATCACTAGAAAAACCATAAGTAGAGTTGTGGCTCCAAGTGTCAAGACTAGAGTGCTAGTCTTGAGCAAAAGAGCTCAGGGACAGCATCCAGGCCTTGTTCAAGCCCCATGACTGATAAAAAGGAAAAAAAAATACTACTTTATGCTTCAAAATTGTACCATATATATATATATATATATATATTTGTTATGTACAAAGATGTTCACAATATATCACTAATTTAAGGAGAATACATAGAATGAGGGATGGTGTGACACTGTTCAAAAGGAAATGTACCCATTACCTGACCCTCTGTCCCTCATCTTTACAATAAAAGTTTTAAAAATAGAGCATATTAATGCAATAAGGATACAAGTTGATCCATTGTAACTATGAGATGTACAAGACACTATGTTGAAAATGAGCTTTACAACTTTGGTTGGGGTTGGAGGAAGGGGGGAATTGGGGAGGTGGGGTGAGAATGGATGGTAGGGGAAAAACAAAGGAGGAGGCAACAATGCTTGATAGGAAATGTACTCATTACCTTATGCATGTAACTGTAACCCCTCTGTACAGTATCTTTACAATAGAAAATAAAAATATAGAGCATATTTAAAACCAGCAAATTATTCCATTACAATATGTGATGCATACATATGTAAAAAATTACCTATCAATTTTATTGGAATTACAGATCAATTTTATTTTTTTCTTCATACTAGGTTTCCATTGCTATGAGGGAAACAATTTACAAGGAGGAAAGGTTTGGCTCATGGTTTCAGTCCACAGATGCTTGGCTACTTGCTCCTGGGCCTGTGGTAAGGCAGAAGAACATGACAGGGAGTATGTGGTAGAGGGTGTCTGTCCACTTCGTGGCATCTGGAAAAGAAAAAAGGGGGGCAGCACCCCAATATCTTCTTCAAGGACATACCTCTGTGACCTGACTTCCTCCAATGAGGCCTTAACCTCTTAACATTTTCAGCACTTCCCAATAGTTCCATCAACTGGGGACCAACCCATGACCCTTTAACAACGACCCTGTGGGGGACATTTAAGATCCAAACTGGTACTCTTTAGTTTTCAATGAGTAAACAAGAAAGGTATAAGGAAAAAAAACATACTCTTTAAAGTTTAGTTGAAAAAACTGATGGGGGCTATTAAAGGTGATTTTATGAAGTCAAATAGCTTCTACTTGGAAAAAAAATCAGGTATTATGAAAAGATAAATCCTGAAACAGTAATAAAAGGGTCAATTCAGTGCCAGAGTTAGCATTCTGATTAAATTAATGGTAAGATCTACCATTTAAAAAAATTTTAGTTGTTTATTTATTTTTGTCCATCGTGGGGCTTGAACTCTGGGCTTAGGCGCTATCCCTGTGCTCTTCAGCTCAAGGTAAGCACTCTACCGCTTGAGCCACAGCACCACTTCTGGTTTTCTGGTTTATTGGAGATAAGAGTCTCACTGACTTTCCTGCCAGGGTTGGCTTTGAACTGAGATCCTCATACCTCAGCCTCCTTGAGTAGCTAGGATTACAGGTGTGAGCCACCAGCGCCTGGCTAAGATCTAACATTTTTGAAACACTTCTAGTAGGAGAATAAACTATACACAGTTCCTTTGTTGAATGAATTTCAAGTGGTACTGACAATTTGTTATTTCTCTGAAAACTTAAATATCCAACTCCTTGAACTTGGGGCAAGCTACAGAAGAAAAAAAAAACGCAAGAACATTTTCCAGATTCTGTTAGAGAAAATGGCTTATATTCCAAATGGGCTGGCATTGAGAATTTCATTTAGCCTTTTCTCAAAGACTTGTAGTTTGGTTTAAACTGCATGAAGACACTTTTGTGTATGTACTACTGATGGAAAATTGCTTTGTATCCTTTTGCAGGACTTCCAAATAAGTCTGTGTAGGGATTTTTCCTTGGAGAAGTTGAATACTAGGACTTCTATCACCTTGGATGTTCTTTAGGAAACCTAGATCAGGGGATCTATAGAAACTGGATTTATGTCAAGTTGAAACCTTTGATTCCTTCTGTGAAAATTTTAGAGCCACTGAAAAGAACAAAAGAATCCCAGCACACAAACCATAACATCCTGTGGTTTACAGCACATTTTGGGGGGGGGGGGGGGCTGGTCGTGAGGCCTGTACTCTGTATTCCCAGCCCCCAGATACCCTGATGTAAGTACAAGATTGGAATGGTCAAGGGCTGGGAAGGTGGCTCAGTGGTAGAGTGCTTGCCTTATATGCCTGAGGCCCTGGGTTCGATTCCTCAGCACCACATAAGCAAAAAGAAAAAAGCCGGAAGTGGCACTGTGGTAGAGTGCTAGCCTTGAGCTGAAGAGCTGAGGGACAGTACCCAGGCCCAGAGTTCAGGCCCCACGACTGGACCCAAACAAAACAAAACATCAGGGTATCTGTATGTGGCTCATTTTGCCTAGATAAGCCATTCTGGCTTTTCACCTTGTTATTTCTGTTCCTTATTCTGTTCAGCTGTCACCAATTCCACAGAAGGGTTTCACTTCTAAGTGTCAAGTTTAAACTAATCCTTTCAGCTACTGTTATCCTCATTTCATTTCCTCCTGTGACTTTCTACCTTCTAGAATCTCTTTTAGTTTACTGGTTTATGTGTCTATCTTCTTACATTAGAACACAAGGTATAAAAGGAAGGAGAAAAAGGCAAAGTGCAAAAGGGAGTAACTAATGAATAAAAGTTCTGGTGAAGCAGAAAGGGAGTGGGATAGAGAAGAACGAGAGACCATTTCTTCTTCTTCTTTTTTTTTTTTGGGTCCGGTCGTGGGGCCTGAACTCTGGGCCTGGGCGCTGTCCCTCAGCTCTTCAACTCAAGGCTAGTGCTCTACCACTTGAGCCACAGTGCCACTTCCGGCTTTTTTCTTTTTGCCTATGCGGTGCTGAGGAATCAAACCCAGAGCCTCAAGCATGCAAGCACTCTTATCACTGAGCCACCTTCCCAGCCCCCATTTCTTCTTCAGAAACATGAGCAAGGAAGGTAGACAAGAGTGGAAATATTAGGGAATCTTAGGTGACATGAAAAATGCAATCTAGCAAGTTGTTTTTTCATCAGCCTTTAATTATATGGTTAACTTGCTTGTAGGATTAGCAGCAAACTCCCAAGTTTTACTTTCAGGGTATAGGAAATCCTTTTCCTCCTCCCCCTCCTCTTCTTCCTCCCCTTCCTCCCCCTCATTCTCTTCCTCTTCCCCCTCTTCCTCCTCCTCCTCCTCCTCCTCCATTTTTGGGTTGGTTGTGGGGCTTGAACTCAGGTCCTGGGCACTGTCTTTGAGTTCTTTCACTCAGGGCTTGCGCTCTACTACTTTGAGCCACAGTGCCACTTTTGGTTTTTGAGTGGTTTATTGGAGATAAGAGTTTCATAGGGACTTTTCTGCCTGTGCTGACTTTGAACCCTGATCTCAGATCTCAGCCCTCTGAGTAGCAAGGGTTACAAGCATTAGCCACTAGTACCCAGCTTCCAATTTCTTTTTATTCTCTTTGGCTGGGGTGGGTTTAACAAAGAGAATCACTGATCTATATCACGTATATAAAAAGTGCTTTGGGAACTGTGAAGGTCTTCCTAGATGAAACTGCTGTTATTTTACTTATTACATGGCAATACAAACAGGAGGTACATATCTGATGCACTTCTAGGTGGAAGTCCAGGCTGGCCCCAAAGGTCTTTCTTCCTGAAAAACTAAGTTCAGATTTAACACAGCTTTTTAAAATCATGGGCTTTGAAATGAATAAGCATTAAACTCACCCTGCTGTGAAACTGATTACAATAATGTTGAAAGGTGGAAATAGGATTTGCTCCAGACAAAATAGGAAGTTAGTAATAAAATCACAGCTCCTGCTTAAGCCAGGCTTTCTGATTGTGCATTCACTGCATCCTTTATACACTCTCACAAAACACACGATTGGCTTTTTTGTTTTGCTTTTCAAACACCTCTGTCCCTTTTCCCCACCTTACTGTTTGTAATCAAGATGTGCACAATAGTTCATGGAAGAGAGATGAAGAAAACATTAAATGCTAATTTGGGATTGTGCTAGTAGGCCTGGTTGAAGTCGGCAGTGGTGGGAGACTACAAAGTGCAGATGAAGAACCCACCTTGGCTGCCTAATTGAAAAGGGGAGGAATCATGCTGAATGAAAGTAAACATTTTGCAGCTGCCCTGAGAGTAGAAATGATTTTTGCAGTGAGTAAGGAATTATGCAGTACATAGGAAACTTTCATAACATTTTGAATCTTTTTTTTGGTGCCAGTCCTGGGGCTTGAATTCAGGGCCTGAGCACTGCCCCTGAGCTATTCTTGCCAAAGGCTGTTCCTTAGCTTTTTGGCTCAAGGCTGGCATCAAAGCTCTACTTTGATATTTTTGGTGGCTAATGGGGGATAAGAGTCTCATGGAACTGGGAAGGTGGCTCAGTGCAGAGTGCTTGCCTCGCATGCATGAGGCCCTGGGTTCGATTCCTCAGCACCACGTAAGCAGAAAAAGCCGGAAATGGCACTGTGGCTCAAGTGGTAGAGCGCTAGCCTTGAGCTGAAGAATTGAAGGACAGTGCCCAGGCCCAGAGTTCAGGCTCCATGACCACCACCAACAAAAAGGTAGAGATACATCCATCTGTGTATGCAAATAAAAATATATTTTAAAAAAAGAGTCTCATGGAGTGGCTTGGAGCTGGCTTTGAACTGTAATTCTCAGATCTCAACCTCCTCGGCCTCTGTGGGTGAACAATCAACCCCAGCTGCGATGCTGCCTATTATATTACTGTAGGATGTGCCCCAGATGCGTATCATCTTGGGCTTGCATCCTGTTTCTGCCATTATTATGACTTGAATGAAGGGAGACCATCTCAGGAGAAAGTGGAGATAGACTTGGAAGACCAGCAGTTCCAAGAAACGACAGTAATTCCTGCTGAAAACGTTAGGTTCTTTTCCTGACTTTTCAAATGAGTTTTTACATCAGGTAGCTTACTTGAAGCCCTGCCCCTACCCTCAAGTAGGTAGTGAACACTTCCTTGGTCTGCAATGAAAACATAAGTTTTTAGAATCTAAACCCAGCGGGGAAACGGAAAGAAGGCAAGTTAGTCCTACATGCAGAATCTATTTTGTGGCAGGAGGAGGAGACGTGCAAACAAAAACCACCTTGGTGGGGATGGGAGGGAAGAAACTGGGAGAGTGTGAAGGAAGGGGTGACTCTGTCAAAAAAGAAATGTACTCTATACCTGACAGGTAACTGTAGCCCCTACGAACATCACCTTTGTAACAACAATAAAAAGTTAAAAAACAAAAACAAAGCAAACCCTGCCTCGTAAATCACTTGTCTTTATCGCAACACAACCTGGTCCCGCCCCATTTCCCCTTCCTCACCAACCACTGGCGGGCTCCCGCGCACGCGCCGGGTGCAGACCCGGGAGAGGCGGGGCTTGCTGCCATCTTGCTCCGCGCGCGGGACTCCGGGGAGTCGCGGCGGTCGCTCGTCAAAAAGGTCCCTCACAAACGACGGCGTGTGCCGTCCCCGCTGCATCTCGTTCCCTCGCCAGTTCTGTCCTCGCTGCCTGGCTAGCGAGGTCTCGGCCGATGAAGTAAGCCGTCCCCCGCGGCCCGTCTCGGCGCCCACCGCCGGAGCCCGAGCGCGGGACCCCCGGCCCCCGCGATGCCCGGCGTGCCGCTGCCGCCCAAGGAGAGCAACCTCTTCAAACGGGTCCTGGTGAGTGCCGCGGGCCCCCGCGTGTGCCTCCGCCCCGCCCCGCCCCGCGTGTGCCTGGCAGCCCGAGGCCCGGGTGGCGGCTCCGCCGAGCTCCTCTCAACACCCGCGGCCGCGCGCTTTCCAGAAACTTCCAGAAGTGCCCTGGTGAAGCCGTGGCCGCCGGACAGGCTCTCGTGAGCCCTGCGGGGCGTCCCGGTGTTCCGGGGGTCGCCTCTGCTAGCCGGTCTCTGCCCTCGGACGTTGGCCGCGGCCCCCGCGCAGCCCCCAGGCCCGGGCCCAGCCGGAGCGAGGCGTACCCGCCGCCGGGTGTGAGTTCGTCCTGGGAAGCCCGCGTGGCGCCCCTTCCTTCGGGAGGGGGCTTTGCAGCGTGGGGCGCTCCCCGTTTGGGAAGCGATGGGAACTGCGGTTTCGGGCTTCACTCAGTCGGCTTTTTAACGGGGCTGCGCTTGAGAACGTTTAACTTTGTTTCCTGGCACAACCAAGTAATGCCGGGGTAACGCTGACCACAAGGAAACCGACAAGGAGATTAATCTGGGTTGTGCACCAGCGTCCCTGGGTTTGCATCTCTTCAAGGGGGAGAGGCGACGTGTCATTGCTTCAGTGTATACGGGCACCAAAGATTTTAAACTTACTAGAAAAGGCAGTGCTTGTGTGCGTGCGTTCGTGCATGCATGTGTGCATGCATGTATGCATGCTTGCTTGCGTGCTTGCCTGAGTGTGTGTGTGTGTGTCCGTGTGTGTGTGTCCTGGGGCTTGAACTCATGGTCTCCACTTGTGGCTAATTAGAGAAAAGAGGCCAGGCTGGCCTTGAACCCCAATCCTCAGATCTCCGGTTCTTGAGTAGCTAGGATTATAGGCATGAGCTACCTGTGTCCAGCTAGGGTGTTTTGTTTTGTTTTTGCTTAGAGTCTGAAACATGCACGGGAGATCATCTGTAAATAATTAGATAAAAACATTTCTGTTTGCTAGTTCATCCTGTGCATCTGCAGCATAAAACAGTTGCATGAGGGGCTGGGAGGGTGACTCAGTGGTAGAGCACTTGCGTGCTCGAGGCCCTGGGTTCCAAGTGGCACTGTGGCTCAAGTGGTAAAGCGCTAGCCTTGAGCTGAAGAGCTGAGGGACAGCGCCCAGGCCCAGAGTTCAGGCCCCACGACCGGACCCCCCCCCCCCAAAAAAAAAAAAAAAGAAAAAAAAAAACAGTTGCATGATTTATTCTCAGATTACACAAAAGTTTAAAGATACTACCTTGCTTCTCTATTTTTTATTTTATTTATTTATTTATTTGTTTATTTAAAAAAAATTTTTTTGGTCCGGTCGTGAGGCCTGAACTCTGGGCCTGGGCACTGTCCTCAGCTCTTCAGCTCAAGGCTAGTGCTCTACCACTTGAGCCACAGCGCCACTTCCAGCTTTTTTCTTTTTGCTTATGTGGTGCTGAGGAATAGAGCCCAGGGCCTCAGGCATGCAAGGTAAGCACTCTACCACTGAGCCACCTTCCCAGCCCTGCTGTCTCTATATTACCAGGTCAGTTTGCACTACTAAAAAGAAAGATAAGGTAAAGATTAAAAGTAGACAAAGTAGAGACTATAGGAGTGAAGCCTTTTATTGGGCCCATGGGGTGAAGAGGAAGAAATCTCAACATTGATTTGGAAGTGAACCAAATAGCTTAGAGGATGGTGTGTGGCTAGTGTGTGCCAATTACAGCACATCCTGCATACAAATAAAGGACTGTTGATACCAATCACAGCGAAGACTTTCATGCAGATGAAGGGTAAGTTTGCATCATAGGCCTTCTATTGGGCCACTGGAGGAAGTGCTCCTCCCTCTAGCTTAAATGATAGTAGCTGCAGGAGAAGCAAGATTGTTTTAAAAGTTCACCAAGGCTTTTTTTTCTTTCTTTAAGACTGTTCTTGCTTAGATGATCTCCAAGACCAGTGAAGTCTCGCTGGGGTGGTCATGACTGAAGCATGACTTGTCTGTAGTTGCAGTCCTCTGCAACTGCTAGAATATCAGTAGTGTGTAAAGTGTCCAGCTGGTTCCTAGTAAAGGAGGGCTGCTTCTCTAACAGATCCCTTGTCAAAGCTGTCAGGCTTATGGCTTTAGTGCCTGTTAATGGCCTACCTTCCACAGTTTTAATCATTCACAAAAAGTACTAAAAGGGTATTTTACAATAAAAATCCAATGAAAGCTCAACACATAACAATTGTAATGACATTTAATAATAGTACCTATAGTATTTAGCAAGATTTATCAGTATTTAATTTCTGCCCCAGTTCACTAGGGGAAGATAGGGCCCTCTGATCTGTCTCAAATGCATAAAGAAAATATGGTGTATATTCTTAGTGGAATAATAATCTACCATAAAAAAAGGAATGAAGCTGGGAACTAGTGGCTATCCCTTTAAATCTAACTACTAAGTAGGCTGAGATTTGAGGATCCTAGTTCAAAACTTGGCAGAGCAGAACAATCTGTGAGTCTCCAATTAACCAGCAAAAAAACAGAAATGGAGGTATGTCTCAAATGGTAGTGCACCAGCCTTGTGAAAAAAGCCAAATGAGAAGAGTCCCCGATCTCAAGCTCCAATATTGGCATAAAAATAAGAAGCAGGGCTAGGAAGGTGGCTCAGTGGTACAATGCTTGCCTTGCATGCATGAGGCGCTGGGTTCGATTCCTCAGCACCACATAAGCAGAAAAAGCTGTAAGTGGCACTGTGGCTCAAGTGGTAGAGCACTAACCTTGAGCTGAGGAACAGTGCCCAGGCCCAGAGTTCAGGCCCCATGACTGACAAAAAATAAATAAATAAACAAAAAGCATACTTAAACAAAAAGTTGATAATAACATTGAGTAGAATGGCAATTACCAAAGAAAGGTGAGTGAGAGTGGCAGGGGCAGGGAATAGGGGAAAACTCTTCAGTGAATACTTAGTTACCAATAGATAAAAATAATATAAACGTACATTTCAAAAAGCTAGAAGGGATTTGGAATTTTTTACATAAGGAAATAGTGTTGGAAAAGCTAAATATATTTAATTTAAACATTCTGTTATACACAAACACACACACAAACACACACACAAACATGTATCAAAATACTACATTGTGTTTTCTTTTTTGTTTTTTGTTTGTTTTTTGCTGATCCTGGAGTATGAACTCAGGGTGTGGGTGCTATTCCTGAGCTTTTTTTTTGCTCATTTGCTCAGGAGCAAAAAAGTGGAGCCATAGCCTCTTCTGTTTTTTTTTTGGTGTTGTTGGTTAATTGGAGATAAGAATCTCAAGGACTTTTCTGCCAGGCACCAGTGGCACCTGTTAATCCTAGCTATTCAGGAGGCTAAGATCTGAGGATTGTAGTTCAAATCCAGCTCTACTACTCTGACTTGAATGCAAGTCCTCAAACTTGACTTTTTTTGTACACAGCTTATACTCTTCACTGAAGCCACACCTCCAGTCTGGTCTTTTTCTGGCTAATTGGAGATAATCTTGAGGATTTTTCTGCCTTGGTTGGCTTCAAATATTGATCCTCAGATTTTAACTTCCTGAGTAGCTAGGATTATAGGCATGAACCACTGACCCTTGACTTTGTTTTTATTTATCACTGTAAAGAGAAATTTAAAAAGAGATGACAGATTTTGTACAGACATGTTAGTAGCTATTCAATAAATATCAGTACATCTGTGCAGTGCACTTGGTTTCATTATTTCAGCAGCAAAAGGCTTTTTAAAAGAGTTTCTAATGTTTTCTGCTACTATGTATGCTTTTACTTTGGGTCATTTCTTTGTCAGTATTGGTTTACAATGAAATTTTTTGTTTATTAAATATTTTTCTTCGTCTTAAATTACAGTGAAAATGTTCAGATTCTAGAATAGTTTTGTTAGCAGTAAAACAAAGAACACTTCATGTTAAAGTGGTATAAATTGACAAAGCTCTTTTTTTTTTTTTTTTTAATTGCTAGTTTTGGGACTTGAACTGAGGGCCTGGGCACTGTCCCTGAGCTGCTTTTGCTCAAGACTTGTACTCTATTGCTTGAGCCACAGTGCCACTCTGTTTATGTGGTATTGAGGAATTGAACCCAGAGCTTCATGTATGCTAGCCAAGCACTCTACCAGTGAGCCACATTCCTAACCTGATAAAACTATTAAGTGCACTATCCACTCTTTTAGACCCATGTTTAGATTTTCTTTTTTTGTCGGTTGTGGGGCTTGAACTATGGGTCTGGGCACTGTCCATCAGTGTTTCAGCTCAAGGCCAGTGTTCTACCATTTGAGCCACAGCGCCACTTCTGGTTTTCTGGTGATTAATTAGAGGTAAGAGTCTCATAGACATTCCTGCCTGGTCTGGCTTTGAACCATGATCCTCAGATCTCAATCTCCTGAGTAGCTTGAATTACAGGTGCGAGCCACTAGCACTGTGCTCCAACTTTAGATTTTGAATGTAGAATTTTTGATTGAATAAAAAGTTGCTTTTATTAAAGAACTATTTTTTATATTTCTTTACAGAAATGTTATGAGCAGAAGCAGTACAAAAATGGCCTCAAGTTTTGCAAGATGATTCTTTTGAACTCAAAATTTGCTGAACATGGAGGTATTACAGCATCTGTTTCAGAGTTTACTTTGGGGAAATCTAATTCCAAGTCTAACAGGAATTTAATAGTGAGAAAATATGCCTTGGATTCCAAACCCTTGCAGCTCTCTATGGAGTGTATAAATAGTCAACATTTTGATTTATGCTTCATATGAGTCTTTCCCAGACTTCATTATGTCCTTACATGAGAAAGTCGACCATTTAGGGGAAAATTGGATGAGGTAATACATAGATGGAAAAGCCCTTACTGGAATGTTTGGAAACTGTTTTAGATTTCATAGTTTTTCCAGTTGAACATTGATAGTCTAAAGATCTCAAATCTGAAAACTTTCAAACACTCATTGAGCCTTTTTTTTTTTTTTTTGGCCAGTCAGGGCCTGGGCACTGTCCCTGAGCTTCTTTTGCTCAAGGCTAGCACTCTACTACTTGAGCCACAGGACCACTTCCAGTGGCTTTCTGTGTCTGTGGTGCTGAGGAATTGAACCCAGGGCTTCATGCCTGCTAGGCGAGCACTCTACCACTGAGCCACCTTCCCATCGCCATTGAGCCTTTTTTTTTTTTTTTTTTTTTTTTATTTTTAAAAAATATTTTTATTGTGAAAATACTGTACAGAGGGGTTACAGTTACATGAGCAAGGTAATGCGTACATTTCTTATCAAGCATTGTTGCCTCCTCCTTTGTTTCCCCTACCATCCCTTCCCTCCCACTTCCTCAACTACACTCCTCCCCCCCTGCCTAAATTGTAAAGTTCATTTTTGAACATAGTGTCTTATACATCTCATTGTTGCAATGGGTGAACCTGTATCCCTATTTAAACAATTTGTTTTTTCCCTTCCGCTCCCTAAATTATACCAACATCAAATACAGTGAAAACAAGGGTTATACCATGGGGAAGGGAAATACAAAGCAACAACAAAAAAATCACATGGTACCTCACAAATATATTAGAAACAATAGTAAGGAAGAAAAACCACTTGTGTCCCTATCTTGGGGTTCATTTCGCTTAACATCATCTTATCTGACCTTTTCTGTCCCAGACATATACTAGTTATTGTAAATAAGAGAAACCATGGGACCTCTGGTTCTTTGGGCCTGGCTTACTTCATTTAATATAATTTTTTCTAAGTCTTTCCATTTCCTAACAAATGGGGAAATGTCATTCTTTCTGATGGAGGCATAGAATTCCATTGTGTATATATATATATATATACCACATTTTCTCGATCATTCATCTACTAAGGGGCATCTGGGTTGGTTCCATATCTTAACTATGGTAAATAATGCTGCAATAAACATAGGTGTGCTGGTAGCTGTAGTATGGTCTTCTTTGTGATCATTTGGGTAAACAACCAAAACTGGGATTGCTGGGTCATAGAGGAGCTCAATGTGGAGTTTTTTTTTTTTTTTTTTTTTTTTTTTTTTTTTGGGTCCGGTCGTGGGGCCTGAACTGTGGGCCTGGGTGCTGTCCCTCAGGTCTTCAGCTCAAGGCTAGCACTCTACCACTTGAGCCACAGCGCCACTTCCGGCTTTTTTCTTATGTGGTGCTGAGGAATCGAACCCAGGGCCTCGAGCATGCAAGGCAAGTGCTCTACCACTGAGCCACCTTCCCAGCCCAATGTGGAGTTTTTTGAGGAACCTCCATACTGCTTTCCAAAGTGGTTGAACAAGTTTACACTCCCACCAACAATGCAGTAGTATCCCCCTTCCGCCACATCCCCTCCAGCATCTGTAGTTATTAGAGTTCTTGATTATAGCCATTCTAACTGGGGTGAGGTGGAATCTCAATGTTGTTTTGATTTGCATTTCTTTTATGGCTAGAGAGGTTGAGCATTTAAATCTTCATGTGTCTATTGGCCATCCTTCTTTCTTCTTCAGAGAAGTTTCTCTTTTTTTTTTTTTTTTTTTTATTTTATTTTATTTTTTTATTGTAAAGCTACTATACAGAGGGTTACAGTTACATGAGTGAGGTTATGAGTACACTTCCTCTTGAACATTGTTACCCCCTCCATTGTTTTCCCCCTACCATCCCCTCCCTCCCTCCCTTCCCCGAGGTTCTTTTTTTTTTTTTTTTTGATTGTGATTAAATGATTACATAATTTCAAAGTCACAAGTTCATTCTAACTTCCCTGGAGCAAATTGTCTACCACAGTCTGTAATATATAACAGTGTTCACATGTTATATACCATATTTGTGATCAGCAGCATGAGGATATTTAGTAGTGGTTCAACCAGATGAGCGGGAGTTCTTTGTTTCTTAAGTCCTGTTAGTTTTGTCGTATCACTAACCTTTTGGATTTAGCATCCACTTATGAGGGAGACCATGTACCGTTTGTCTCTTCGTTCTTGGCTTACCTCGCTCAACATGATTCCTTCTAGCTCCATCCATTTCCCTGCAAATGCCATTATTTTGTCATTTCTAATGGCTGCATAATATTCCATTGTGTATAGATACCACAATTTTTGGATCCATTCATCTGTGGTGGGGCATCTGGGTTGTTTCCATATCCTAGCTATTGCGAACAGTGCTGCAATAAACATGGAGGTGCACGTGTCCTTGTATATTGGTTCCTGTTGTTCAGGGTAGATGCCTAGAAGTGGTATGACTGGGTCGTAAGGGAGGTCAATCTTTAGCTTTCTAAGGACCCTCCAGACTGCTTTCCAAAGTGGTTGTATAAGTGTACATTCCCACCAGCAGTGTAATAGGGTTCCTCTTTCTCCACATCCCCTCCAGCATTTGTCGTTGGCTGATTTGTGGATGTGGGACATTCTGACTGGGGTAAGGTGGTATCTCAGGGTTGTCTTTATTTGCATTTCCTTCACCACCAGGGATGATGAACATTTCCTCATGTGTTTCTTTGCCATTTTTATTTCTTCATTTGAGAAGTCCCTCTTTAGTTCCCTTGCCCATTTAGTAATTGGTTTGTTAGGTTTGGGAGGGATTAGTTTCTTGAGTTCCCTGTATATACAGGATGTTAACCCCTTGTCTGATATATTGCTGGTAAATATTTTTTCCCAATTAGTTGGTTGTCTTTCTAGCTTAGTTGCGATAGATTTAGCTGTGCAGAAGCTTTTTATTTTAAGGTAGTCCCATTTGTCAAGTCTCTCTCCAACTTGTTGTGACCCTGGGACTCTGTTCAGGAAGTTCCTTCCTGTGCCTATTAGTTCAAGTGTCTCTCCTACTCTGTCCTGCAGTAGTTTCAGAGATTCAGGTTTAATGTTAAGGTCTTTAATCCATTTTGAGTTGATGTTGGTGCATGGTGATAGGCTGGGGTCCACTTTTAGTTTTCTGCATGTGGCTGCCCAGTTTTCCCAGCACCAGCGGTTGAAGAGGCTGTGTTTCTTCCATTGTATGTCTTTGGCTCCTTTGTCGAATATCAGCTGGCTGTAGGCCTGTGGATTTATATCTGGATCTTCTATTCTGTTCCATTGGTCTTCGGGTCTGTTTTTGTGCCAGTACCATGCTGTCTTTGTGATTATAGCTCTGTAGTAGAGTTTGAAGTTCGGCATGGATAGCCCTCCCATATTGTCTTTATCCCCTAGAATTGTTTTGGCTATTCTAGGTCTTTTGTTGTTCCATATAAATTTTTGGACTGTTTTCTGTATTTCAGTGATGTACGTCATTGGGATTTTAATAGGAATTGCATTGAATTTGTATATTAATTTTGGAAGTATCACCATCTTTACTATATTAAGTCGGCCTATCCAGGAGCATGGGAGGTCTTTCCATTTCCTAGTGTCTTCTGCAATTTCTTTCTTTAACTTTTTATAGTTCTCATTAAATAGTTCTTTTACATCTTTGGTTAGGTTAATTCCTAAATATTTTATTTTTTGGGAGGTTATTGTGAATGGGGTTGCTCCCTTTATTTCCCTCTCTTCCTGTGCGTTATCAGTGTATAGGAAGGCAACTGATTTTTGTGGGTTTATTTTGTATCCTGCTATTTTGCCGAAGTGACTTATGATTTCTAAAAGTTTGGGGATGGAGTTTTTGGGATCGTGGAGGTATAGTATCATGTCGTCTGCAAAAAGGGATAGTTTCACTTCTTCTTTCCCTATGCGGATCCCTTTAATGTCTTTTTCTTGCCTTATTGCCCTGGCTAAGGGTTCTAGGACTATGTTGAAGAGGAGTGGAGACAGTGGACATCCTTGCCTTGTTCCTGTTTTTAGGAGGATTGGTTGTAGCTTTTCCCCATTAAGTATAATATTGGCTATTGGTCTGTCATAAATGGCTTTTATTGTTTTTAGAAATGTTCCTTCTATTCCTATTTTCTCCAGAGCTTTTAGCATGAATGAATGTTGAATTTTATCAAAGGCCTTTTCTGCATCTGTGGCGATAATCATGTGATTCTTGACCTTGGCTCTGTTGATATGCTGGATTACATTTATTGACTTACGTATGTTAAACCATCCCTGTGTCTCTGGGATGAAGCCTACCTGATCATAGTGTATTATTTTTTTTATGTGTTTCTGGATTCTGTTAGCTAGAATCTTGTTAAGGATCTTTGCATCTGTGTTCATCAAGGAGATTGGCCTGTAATTCTCCTTTTTGGTTGGGTCTTTGCCTGGTTTGGGGATGAGTGTGATATTGGCTTCGTAGAATGAGTTTGGGATAGCTCCCTCCTTCTCTGTTTCTCTGAAGAGCTTGAGGAGTATGGGTATTAGTTCTTCTTTAAAGGTCTTATAGAATTCTGCTGTGAATCCATCTGGTCCTGGGCTTTTTTTTGTTGGAAGACTTTTGATAGCTTCCTGTATCTCATTATAGGATATTGGCTTATTTAATTGGTTAACTTCTTCTTTGCTCAGTTTGGGTAACTTGTATTTCTCTAAAAATGCATCCATTTCCGCCAGATTTTCTTCCTTTAGAGAGTATAGCTTTTGAAAGTAGTCTGTTAGAATTGTTTGGATATCTTGGGTACGTGTTGTGATGTTTCCCGTGGCATCCCTAATCCTATTAATATGGGTTTCCTCTCTTCTTTTTTTAATTAATCTTGCCAACGGGCCATCAATTTTGTTTATTTTTTCAAAGAACCAGCTTTTTGTTTGGTTTATTTTGGTTATGGTTTTTTGATTTTCTAATTGGTTAATCTCTGCTCTCAATTTGGTTATCTGGCTTCGTCTAGTAGCTTTAGGTCCCATTTTTTCTTGTTTTTCTAGCTGTTTTAGTTGCAACATGAGATTATTTACTTGGTCTGTCTCCATTCTCTTGATGTGGGCACTGAGGGCAATAAATTTGCCCCTCAGGACTGCTTTTGCTGTGTCCCACAAGTTTCTTTGTGAGGTGTTTTCATTTTCATTGAGTTCTAGGAAATGCTTTATTTCTTCTCTGATCTCTTCTGTTACCCAGGCCTTGTTAAGGAGTGTGCTGTTCAATTTCCATGTATTAGAGAAATTTCTGCGGTATGCTTTGTTATTGAGAGCTAGCTTGATTCCACTGTGGTCAGATAGGATACAGGGGATTATGTCGATCCCTTTGTATTTGCTTAAGTTCCTTGCATGAACTATGATATGGTCTATTTTGGAGAAAGTTCCATGAGCTGCTGAGAAGAATGTGTACTGTGTTGTTTTAGGGTGAAATACTCGGTAGATGTCAGTTAATTCCGCTTGAAGTATGGCCTCACTTAATTCGGTAGCTTCTTTGCCAATCCTCTGGTTGGTAGACCTGTCCTTTGGTGAGAGTGGCGTGTTAAAGTCTCCTAGTATTATCGTATTGGGATCTATTTTATTCTGTAAGTTTGAGAGCATTTGTTTAACATATCTGGGTGCACCGATATTTGGGGCATATAAGTTGATGATGGTTATATCCTCCTCTTGGATTGTTCCCTTTATTAATATGTAGTGTCCGTCCTTGTCTTTCTGTACTGATTTTAATGAAAAGTTTATTTTGTCAGATATCAGGATAGCTACACCTGCTTTCTTATTGGGGGAATTTGATTGGTAGATCCTTTTCCACCCCTTCACTCTGAGTTTGTTTGTATGTTTGGCTGAGAGGTGGGTCTCCTGAAGGCAACAGATGGATGGGTCTTGTTTTCTGATCCAGTCCTCAGTTCGTTTTCTTTTAATTGGCGAATTCAGCCCATTTATATTAAGAGAAAGTATAGAGAGATGCATTGTTGTCCCTGCCATTCCGTTTTCCTAAGTTTTTCTTCTTTCCTTTCCTCCTGTGCTTGCTCAGTTAGACTTTGAGTAATGCCTGTTTGGGGCAGGTCCCAGTTCCTGGTTGCTTTCTTCAGGTTGTGTCCCCCCTCTTAGAATTCTTTGTAATGCTGGCTTAATGTTTATGTATTCATTTAGTTTTTCTTTGCTATTAAAAGTTTTCAGTTCTCCATCGAATGTGAATGCTAGCTTTGCCGGGTATATCAGTCTGGGTTGGCAGTTATTGGCTCTCAGGGCTCGTATGGTGCTTTCCCAGGCTTTTCTTGCATTCATTGTTTGTGTGGAGAGATCTGCAGTGATTCTAATTTTTTTCCCGTTGTAGTATAGCTCCTTCTTCATTTTTGCTGCATGCAGGATTGTTTCCTTATTATTCAGATCCATCATTGTTACTATTATGTGCCTAGAAGTGTTTCTCCTGGGATCTTGCTTGTTGGGTGTTCGATAAGCTTTTGTGATGTAGTTAAGATGGTCGTTTTTGAGGTGGGGAAAATTTTCATTGACTATCTTGTTAAATAGGTGTTGCATTCCCTTGCTCTGGAATTCCTCACCTTCGTCCACCTTATGCGAAGGTTAAATTTTTTAGCATTATCTGCTTGCTCTTGAATTTCCCTTTGGTTTAATTTGAGTGATTTTTCCATATCTGTCACTTTTTGGTCCAGTTGGTGTATTCTGTCTTCTGTATCTGACACTCTACCTTCCATTTCATTCACTCTGTTGACCGTGGCTTCTATTGTGGTTTGCATGGTGGAAATGGATCCCTTTATGGATTCAATGTTGGTTCTCAGAGTACTGATCTCACCTCTCAATGAGGTGATATCAGTATGCATTACCTCTAATTTGGCGTTTATCTCACTTCTTACTGAGGTTTGTGCAGCTTCTATTTTTGCATCCAATTTTTGTTTGATATCCTGTATATCTTTTGATAGTTCATCCTTGTGCTCTTTCAATTTCTGATCCATTTCTTGCTTTATTTCTTGAGTCATTGCCTCCAGCAACCCTTGGATGTAGTTTTTGTCTTCCATTCCTGCTTTGCTCCCACTGGGGCTCTCCCCTGCGTGGCTGCTGGCTTTTGAGGTGAGCTTGCTGTCCTGGGTAGTGGTAAACCTTGTGATTTTTCTCTGTGATTTTCGCATGGGGGTTCAGGAGACTGCTCTTCAATCTTGTTTTGGTGTGTCTGTCTTTGCTTGGTTGCTGATTCTCTATTGGTAGAGAGAGTCTGTGCCTGATCTGGATTCTGTTGGGAGCCTATTTCCAGCTGCTATTCACTTAGGATTCTCAGCTCTCTGCTGTAGCAATTCCCGCCTTTGGAAGGGTTGAGCAGCCTAGACTGCTTGTGTTTGCTCCTGCGGGTGCTCTTGGGAAGATCAGATGCTCTGGATGCACTCTCCCAAATACTGGAGTCTGCTATGGGCTCCTGATGTGTTTTTGTTTGTTTGTTTTGGGCTGGTTGTGGGCTTGAACTCTAGGTTTGGGTGCTGTCCCTCAGCTCTTCAGCTCAGGGCTGGCACCCTACCATTTGAGCCACAGCCCCACTTCTGACCCTTTTTGCTTTGTTCAGGCGCCGGTCCCCTGGCCTGGTTCCGGCCCCAGCCTGGAGCGCGCTCGTTAGGCCTGTGCTAATGTGTATACCACCTTGGTTATGCAGCCTGGAGGACACAGTTCAAATTTCTTCTACTGTTGGTAGTCTTGACCCAGGGGCACTGTTCCTGGCTTGAGCATTTAAGCTCCCTTCCAGGGGCGCTCTTGCTCTGGCCTGGCCAGCAGAGTGTGCTCCACCGGCTGGTGGAGCTCTCGAACAGTTCCCAGTTTTAGTGGGTCCTGTGGTCCGGGTGTTGGGGTAGGGAGTCTAGGTCAGGGTCTGGGGATTCCCTCCAGCTCTGGTCTCCCTTGATGGATTCCCTGTCCCCTGATGGGTACTCACCCTGTAGGTCGTCAGTTGTTGTTGCAGTCCGTCAGTTGTTGCAGTCCGAGTTCAGTTGGGGTGGTTGCGGGCTGGGTTGGGCGGCCCCCCGCCGCGGGTCGTTGCGATCGCGATTGGGCGGGTGGTCTGCGGACAGGTCCCTTTGTGGCGCTGCTGGTGCCGGGCGGCTTTGGCGGGATGGAGCCTCTCCGCTCCGGTGGAGAGTGATGGGTGGGGTGGGATCCTCCTGGAGACTCCCGGCTGGTAGGTTTCTCTGTTCCTGGCGATCCGCTGTTCTGCAATCCGGTACCTGGTGATCTGCAAGCAGCCCCCTGTGTCTCTGTGGCTCCGGCAGCCCCCGCCGGGCCGGCTGGCCGGCGGCTTGGCGCACTGCCGCGCGGCCAGTAAAGGTTGGGGGAGGGGTCTTCGCTCTTCTCTGTTCTGAAATTCTTCTTTTCCTCTCTTTCTTTTTTTGTTATTTTCCACCTCTGGTTTTTCTCTGAGTGTTCGTCTTTTTGTTGTTGTCGGTCTCTTGGGGAGATTAAAGGTTGGAACTCGAACTCTCTTTTTGGTTGGAGAGAGCTGTGGCGTTTCCCTACTGTCCCGTCGCCATCTTCGGAGCTAAGCCATTGAGCCTTTTTGTGCTCAGAAAGTTTTGGATCTTGGAGAATTTTAGATTTTTGATATTTGGATAGATACATTCAACCTGTGTTTTTTTTTTCTTTTGTTTTTTGTTTTTGTTTATGTGGTACTGAGGAATTGAACCCAGGGCCTCATGGATTCTAGGCAAGCACTCTACCACTAAGCCACATTCCCAGCCTATCAACCTTTTTTTTTTTTTTTTGAGTCCGGTCTTGGGGCCTGAACTCTGGGCCTGGGAGCTGTCCCTCAGCTCTTCAGCTCAAGGTTAGTGCTCTACCACTTGAGCCACAGTACCACTTCCGGCTTTTTTCTTTTTGCTTATGTATCAACCTGTTTTTATAGACTTGATTTTCTCTATTACTTTGAGTAGACTTTTAAGTTTATAACCTTAGTTTCCTATGTATAAAATTAGAACAATAGTTGCAATACCGAAATAGCGTGAGGGAATACTGAAGGGGTGAAAGAACACAGTCATTAATTAAAAAAAAAGAAATTGTGTGAAGATACAGCAACATTCGTTTTATCATTTGGTAAAGAATATAACTACCCTTTCTATATATCTGCTTACCTTTTTGTATGAATAGAGTACCATTGATCTATCAGTAGATTATGTATATTATTATCTAACACTTGTTAATTATGTTTATAGTTTTTTTTCACCCCCTTTATTGATAGCTAAGTTTGTTAAAAAGTATCAGACTAGAATACAAATTATCCTCTTACAGTTTAGAAACAGTTCTTTGGGGTCTCTGAGAATCAGACTGGGTAACTTGAGACCATTTTTTGGGAGTAGTCTGACCCTGCTCCCTTTTCTAAACACATTGGAAAGATTGATTTAAGAAAATAAAAAGGAGCCTTCATTTAATGGAATTTTAGACATTTAAGGTTTGTTTTTTATAGCTATGGAGATTTTATCTGATTGGAGGCTATTAAAAAGCTCAAAATTTAAAAGAGATGAAAGATATTGATAATCAGGGCCTGGGCTGCCTGGATCACCATTTTTACTAGGCTATAGAGATCAGTGTTTGACTGTTGTTCCTACTTGATTCCCCTTTTGTAGATTATTTAGCTAATTCATTCTAAAACATCTTCATTGTTCATTAGCTTTTTAACATTTTCTTGTCATTCCCATAGTTCAGTGTAGTACTCTTGAAATGCAAACAGATGTTAATTAGCTTAAGTAGAATTGGTTGAAATAAATTTGCTGCCAAAATGAAATATGTTCCAATGTGAATAATTATTATTTTTTAAGTATTTCAGCCTTTTGAATAAAGTTGTTTTAAAGCTATGTCTTCATTAAGGTAGATTCATTGGTTTTGTGAGGTATAAATTAATTGATGATTGATTAGAACTGATCTCTGGAAAACTAGAACTGTTCTACTGGATTTCATTCAACAATTCTCAGATACCCTTACTGTTAATTTTTCTCTAGTAAGATATTTACCTACTTTATGGTATTCTTTTAGAATACTTTATGCCTTTCAGCAAAAGCATTTTAGCAACTCTATTGTAGCCCAAGGAGGTTATTTATTTATTTTTTTGGTTAGTACTTGAGTTTGAATTCAGTACTATGTTTGTTTAGTACTTGTTCTGCTAGTTCTGTACTACTTAAACCACATTCCCAATCCATTTTTTGTTCGTTATTTTGGAGCTAGAGTCACTCAGACTAATGCTTGGGTTAGCGTCCAACCATAATCTTCTGCATCTCAACTTTCTGAGTGGCTACAAGTATACTCTTGAGCTATTGGTACCTGGATAGCCTAGGAATTTTTAGAGACAGATGTAGTTTTCCTTTTGTATGGGGAGAGGATTTGTGGTTATTTTTTGAGACAGGATCTAACTATAAAACCTAGGCACTGGTGGCTCACGCCTGTAATCCTAGTTACTCAGGAGACTATGATCTGAGGATTGTGGTTCAAAGCTAGGAAAGTCTGTGAGACTCGTATCTCCAGTTGACCACCAGAAAACCAGAAGTGGGCTTCACTTGAAGTGGTAGAGCACTCACCTTGAGCAAAAGAGCTCAGGGACAGTGTCCAAGCCCTGAGTTCAAGCTCCACAACCCAAACAATCTCCAAACCTAGGTTACTCTCATACTTGCTGTGCATCACATCTATCCTCTTGCTTCAGCATCCTGAATGCGGAGGTTACAGGTGTGTAGCACTGAGCTTGGGTGGAGAGAGGCTCTGAAATTAAAAAGATAAATAATATAAACATTAGAACACTGGTGATACTTCAGGTCTCAAATATTAGTGAAGTACTAGAGAGTAAATCTTTCTTGTGTAAATAGAGGTTAACATTATTTTCCAGAGACTTTGGCTATGAAAGGATTAATATTGAACTGTTTAGGAAAAAAAGAAGAAGCATATGAATTTGTTCGTAAAGGTCTTCGGAGTGATGTCAAGAGTCATGTTTGTATCCTTTTATAGTAATTATGGTTTAATTTCATTTGCCAGTTTTAAGTAAGTTAAAAAACAGCTTAGAAAATTTGTTTATAATTTTATAATTATCAGTATTGTGTAGAGTTTCATTTGCTCCCTCCCTTTGTTTCTTGGAGTATTTTTAAGAAGAATCCCTATGAAGTATGTGTATATATGTCTACTTCAGTTGTCCTTAGGGTTGGAAAAAAGAAAACTGGTAATTACAAGTGACTAGATTTTTTTCCAAAAAAAAAGTGAAATGATATTAGTCTTATTGCAGATAATAATTTTTAGTTACTTATTTTTTAGTAACTTTTAAAAAGAATTTTTAGTAACTTTATTATTCCTTAAAATTTGTTTTAGAAATTTTTGAAGAAAAAATTCTAGAAAAAAGATTTTAAACAGAATTTATTTTACAACAGGTTTGATTTTTTTTTTTTTAAAGTTTTTTTTGTTGTTGTTGGTCATGAGGCTTGAACTCTGGGCCTGGGCACTGTCCCTGCACTCTTCAGCTCAAAGTGAGCACTCCACCTTTTGAGCCACAGCGACATTTCCGGTTTTCTAGTGGTTTATTGGAGATCAGAGTCTCACGGACTTTTCTGCCCAGACTGGCTTTGAACCAGGATGCTCAGATCTCTGCCTCCTGAGTAGCTAGGATTGTAGGCATGAGCCACTGGTGCCCAGCTAGTTTTTGTGTGTGTGTGTGTGTGTGTGTGTGTGTGTGTGTGTGTGTGTGTGTGTGCGCGCACGTGTATGTGTTTGTGACAGTATTGGGATTGAACTATGGGCCTCAAGCTCCAGTTCTTTTTCAGCTGATGGCTGATTGTCTGCCACTTGAGCCACACTTCCACTTCTGTTAGTTGTAGAGAAGAGTATATCTGACTGGGCTGGCTCTGAACTCTTGGTCTCAGATCTCGGCCTCCTGAGTAGATACGGTTATAGGCGTAGTAGGATTTTTGGCTTGTTTCAAAACTGATTTGGTAGCATAATACTAAGCTCCTGCCTGAGTGCCCAAGGCCCTAAGTCTGATTGTTTACTTTTGCCAAACAAAAAACAAGTTTTGTTTAGTATTAAGATACTGACTCCCCCCCCCCCCCCAAAAAAAAAAAAAAAAAAAAAGATACTGGCTCCCAAGTTTGGATTCTGTTAACACAAGGACATAGCTGTTATTTTACTCAGTCTTTATTTTTCTGACTGATGTTCCGATATGTAAATAAAACATTTTTAATGTATCATTGAAATTGCCTTTAATTCATTTTATCCATGTATATGTTTAAGCCTGATCTTTTTACATAGAGCTCTGGTAGAGTTTTCTTTTTTAAATATTTAATTAGCAAATGACTAGTCTTAAATGACTAATATTAAACATGAACAGCGTTAGTAGTGATACCACATATTTAGTGCATGGTTCTTTTAGTACTAAATACTATTTTCTTATCCCAGTGCTTACTTACCCCAGAGTGAAGAGAGAGGGCATGTAAGTATGATAGTTTTGGGGTTTTTTTTTTTAAGTTTTTTTTGGTTCTAGTTCCAAGATGTGCTCAGTCTTTATGATAAAACTGAATTTTTTTGGTCTTTCTTATCGCTAGTGATTACATTTTTTTTTTAAGAATTGTTTGAATGTGGATTTAATTTTACAAGAAGATTTTATATAAGTGAATGTTGAGGTTGATGAGGTAAAAAAATGAGAGGAAAAATAAAGTATAGAGTAATATGAAGAATTTTTGCATAGACTTCTGAGGTTGCATAAAAATGCTATGAACTATTTCAAACATGGTACAAAAATGGAGAGAACTGAATAGTGAACCTCCATGTGCTTACTCCAGTTTCAACAATTTAACAGCTGTTATCACAGCTTGTTTAGTTTTTTTTTTTTTTTTTTTTTAGTCAGTCATGGGGCCTGAACTTTGGGCCTCGGCACTGTCCCTGCAGCACTCTACCACTTGAGCCACAGTGCTACTTCTGGGTTTTTCTGCTTATGTGGTGCTGAGGAATCGAATCCAGGGCCTCATGCATGCAAGGCAAGCACTTTACCACTGAGCCACCTTCCGAGCCCTAGGTTGTTTATTTTTGTCTTTACCCTTCACAGTCCCTTCCTGTTTACCACAGACTATTCTGAAACAAATCTCAGATAAAATGCTATTTTTGTTAAGGTGCTTTTGGATAAATTAAAGTATAGTCTAGTGTCTGTGAATGTCTCTTTTTCCTTAACTTAATAGGTTGGCATGTATATGGACTCCTGCAGCGGTCTGAGAAGAAATATGATGAAGCTATTAAGTGTTACCGAAATGCTCTCAAGTTAGACAGAGATAATCTGCAAATCTTGAGAGACCTGTCTTTGTTGCAGATTCAAATGAGAGACCTTGAAGGTTACCGAGTACGTACTTTAGTCTTAAATGTACATACTATTTTTTTAAACAAGAGATTACATTTTTTAAAAATATGTGAATTTTTTAAAAAGCAAAGTGGTCAAATACCAGGTTCATGTAGATTTGACTCAGAATTTGTAGAAAAATTCACTTGATATCTTTCCATGATAATAATTATAGGACTTTATACTTGAGCATCAAATAAGAACCAGTCATTTAGTACTTTTTTGTGTATGTTGTGCTGGTCCTGGGGCTTAAACTTGAAGAATAGTGCCATTTTGAAGTTCAGCAGAGCCTTTGAACTCACTAAATGTAGGAAGAAGGCAGAAAGAAATAAAGAGAAAAAGGAAAGAAGGAAAAAAGGAAGGAAGGGGAGGGGTGCTCAAGGAGAGCTGGTGGTTTATTTACATACTTCATAATGGCACTGCTTGAGGCTATCACTCTACCACTTGAGCCACAGTTCCCCTTTTGGTTTCTTTTGAGTAGTTATTTAGAGGTCTCATGGACTTTCCTGCCTGGGCTGCTTTTAACTGTCATCCTCATATCTCAGCCTCCTGAATAGCTAGGATTACAGGTATGAACCACTGGTGTCCAGCTGTTTATACTTTTAAAACAACTTGATTATCTTTTATATGAAAATGCTATTCTGGATTCTTTGTGGGTTTATAATTTACAATCTTGGTAAATAAAATTTAGGTTTGACATTCATCTCTTATAACTGAAAGCTAAAGATTAAATAATTTTTACTATAGACTAGGAAATATAAAATGTTACAAGAATTGCCATAAATCAGGCTTCCTGCAGTTCATACTTGCATTTTCAGTTCTCTGCTAGACATCTCCATGTGCCTGTTTATTCTCTGTCATATTAGAGAATCACCATGTCCAGAATGGAAGTCTCTCAATTTCTTATGTAAATGAGCCACCAATTCTCCTTGAGTTCTTCCTTCCCTCTCCCCCTTCCTTTCTTTCTCTTTTCCTTCTTTCCTTTTTTTCTTTGTTTCTTTCTGCCTTCTTCCTACATTTAGTGAGTTCAAAGGCTCTGCTGAACTTCATAATGGCATCATTCTTCAAAGGTGTGTATTTTTTATCTGAATTTGTGATTTTGGGGTGGTATAAAGGTCTTGGGTATGGTTGTATGATTGGATACCTAGGAGATAGGGAGAAGATGAGGAAGTTTTGGAGCAAGGCAGATTTTTAGATGGGTGGTCCACATCATTGTTGTATTTTGCTAGGATGATGGAAGGATTTAATTGACCCAGACTTTAATGATTTAATGAGGCAGTTGTGGTAACAGATAATAGCAATGAACATAGAGGGTGATATAGCTTAATGTCATATGCTAAAAGGAACCAAGCACATAAGGGTAGAGAAAAAGTAATTTTGTCAGTTATGGTTTCCACAATGGATCCAAGAAGAATTCTGTGGTGGACGGACTTACTTGGCACTTATTCCAATCATCTAACAACAGAATAATGGAAATTAAAGACTACATCTTCTAGACTCTCTTGCAGTTAATGTTCTTCATGAGACCCTATTTTTCTAATGAGTTGCACTTGCTTAAAACATGGAGAAAGAAATGAGTTAGCAGAGGTGGATTCATATCTATATATCTATATGGGGGTCCGATTTTCTGCTAGAAATATCTTAATTCTCCTGAAGCAGCCATGATGAAATTTCTAGCATTTTGTCCTTAGTATATAAGACAGTCACTTCACAGTGATATGGGAGATGTTTCTCCTACAAAAGTCCAATCCATGTTTGAATGTTTCCCCTGACTCTGTTTGGGGCCAATTATGACAGTGTAAAAACATTGAAATTTCATGCAGCAGTTAAAAAAATCTGTTATATAAAAAGCTCTCACAGTCTTTCTTGGAAAATGTTTAAATTTTATCTGAAGACATTTCATTATGAGGTTAATTTATGAAACAGCCCAAATTCATGGGCCTCAAAGACAAGTATTCAATGATAGTCTTATAGTACCTATAATGCCTTACAATTAATTGCATTAATATATAATTAATAATATATTGAATAATTTAGATGAAAAACAAGTATTTATCAATTTTTTGAGATTGATGTTTATTGGCTGAATTCACTAGAAATGTGTTAAATATAAATTACTATGCTAAAATGCTGATGAACTAAAGACATTTTTAAGAAGGTTAAAAAATTAAAAATATAAAGTAATTTTTTTTAAAGGAGACAAGATACCAGCTTCTTCAGTTACGTCCAACACAACGTGCTTCCTGGATTGGATATGCCATTGCATATCATTTGCTGAAAGATTATGACATGGCACTAAAGCTATTGGAAGAATTTAGGCAAACACAGCAAGTAAGAACGTCATTCTGATATTTTCTTTTATCTTCATAGAATAAAATAGTTAACTTCTAAATTTCCCTTTTCCAAATCTGAATTAGTCTTTAAAATCTGTGGATCAGCTTGTAAGCTAGAATTGCAAGCATGAGCCACTGGCATGCAGCTTTACAGAACATATTCTGTATGGGTTTGGCTGCTGAGTTGGAGATGCTGTGGAAGTTAGATCACATAGTGTCAGAAATCCACAGAAAACCGGTGTCTCATTCTTCCCTTTATCATTTCAAAATCTCCTGATCACTCTGAGAAGTTCAACCATTTTTATATTTGGGTACAGGATTTCCTGACCTTTTCACTTAGCCATGGGTAGAAACCCTATACCTTTATTTATTGTAATGAATGTATTAATATGCTGTGCTGGTGGTAATCACTCATATTTGAAACTGCTTGTGAGTTGCTTTTTTAAGTCTGCAAATGTCTTCTGAGACAAAAAAATTAAGATCTGTAACTACTTTATATAATTACACAGATAACCTAATTTGGTTTTCTTTTAGGTTCCTGTCAACAAACTAGACTATGAATATAGTGAACTGATACTATATCAGAATCAAGTGATGAGAGAGGCAGATCTCTTTCAAGAATCTTTAGAACACATACAAACATATGAGAAACAAATTTGTGATAAACTTTTGGTGGGAGAAATTAAGGGTAAGTGATTTTTTTCTTATTTAATAGTACCCATAAGGAAAAGAATAAAAATTATATGTTCTGTCCTTTTCTAATAAATGACACTTGCTAGTATCAGTTGATATTCGAACCATTATTATTATTATTATTATTTGCTGATCCTGGGCTTGAACTCTGGACCTGGGGACTGTCCTGAGCCTCGTGAGCCACAGTGTCACTCCAGCTTTTTCTGAGTAGTTTATTGGAGATAAGAGTCTCATGAACTTTTCTGCCTGGGCTGGCTTCGAACCATGATCCTCAGGAGTGAGCCACTGGTAGTCAGTGCCATTTTAATTTAATCCTCATATCAATGCATGAAATTGTAATATATATTTTGGAGATGAGGGAGACTATGGAACATTAGCTCTTTGAACTGCTATTACTCTTACTTATGTACAGCACTAATTTGGTCTTTATTGTGCTTAATATGAATATTGATGATAATACTGTTTTTAGCCTTTTAATGAACTGTAGATTTAAATAGATGTTCTTGTGTCTTCTTCAACTATCTGTAATTGATGAAAGCTAATATCCTGTAGCATAAACAGGGAATTCATTTTCAAAAAGTAAGTAATATTGCCAGGCACAGCTCATGCCTGTAATCCTAGCTACTCAGAAGGCTGAGATCTGAGGATCACGATTCAAAGCCAGCCTGGGCAGGAAAGTCTGTAAGACTCTTATCTCCAATTAACCACCAGAAAACCAGAAGTGGCACTGTGGTTCAAAGTGGTAGAGTTCCAGCCTTGAGTGAAAAAGCTTAGGGACAGCACCCAGACCCTGAGTTCAAGCCTCACAACTGATAAGATAAAAATAAAAAAGTAATATGGTAGGATCAATTCTAGTTAAAAAAAAATCTGCAAATGGCTTCAGAGGTATGTTCATCCATATATTGTTATTGTTAGTAAGGATAAATTTGGGCCATTAATCTTGATTTTATAGCTAGTTCTGCATGTAGATTGCTGTGATAGGTTATGGTATTATATATGGTTATCATTATTACTATTACTACTTGGCTTACATAGCTGACATTTTCATGATAAAATTTGATTTCAATCCTGGAGGGCTAGAAATCTGAATGGAGGAGTTCTCACAGTTATTTTCACCTTGGGTCCCTCTTGGCCTTGGAGATGGCTTTGTTCTCATCTAGCTATACCTCTATAACATGTTTGTATCCTAATTTTCTTCTCTCTTTTACTTTCTATTTTATTATTATTAAGTAGTTGCACAACGTGATAACAATTCCATAATTCTATGAGTACAGTACTTTTTGATCAGTGTCATCCCTTCCTTTGTTCTCCCCCATTGCTCTACTCCTGTCCCTACTCTCACGTTACATAGTTCAGTTTTTATATAATGTACATTGAATATAATGGCTATATTTGCTTACCCATCCTCTCTTCTGGTATTATTATTTTTTATACTTTTAGTGAACTTTATAGGCCCAATTAAACCTCTAATTCATGTATTTTGTAATTATTAGCTTTTATGAGCTGACACTATTATATGATGGGGGAGATTTCATTGTCACTATGTCCACATGTTTACAATATATTCCAATCTATTCCAACCCCTATATCACTCTTTTTTCTTCTCCACCTCCCAAAATAATTTCAACATATATAAAAATAGAAAAAGAATATAAGCTGCCTCTTCTAATGTGTTGTTAGTATTACTAGAGACATTTAAAAGTTGTTTTTTTTTTGTTTGGTTGTGGGGCTTGAACTCTGGGCCTGGGCGCTGTCCGTCAGCTCTTCAGCTCAAGGCTAGTGCTCTACCACTTGAGCCACAGTGCCACTTCCGGTTTTTGGTGGTTTATTGGAGATAAATCGTTTCATGGACTTTCCTGCCTGGGCTAGCTTTGAACCATGATCCTCATATCTCAGCCTCCTGAGTTGTTAGGATTACGGGCATGAGCCACCAGCACTTAGCTATTTAAAAGGTTTTATATGTTTGAAATAGATCCTTTAGAGAATGGAAAATGTTGGTGACAGGAATCTGAGATTTGTTCAGAGAGAGAGAGGGAGAAAGGGGGAAAGAGAGAGAGAAAGGGGGAGAGAGATAGAAAGAGAGAGAGAGAGAGAGAGAGAGAGAGTGTGTGTGTGTGTGTGTGTGTGTGTGTGTGTGTGTGTGTGTGTTGGTCTAGGGACTTGAACTCAGGGCCTGGGTGCTATCCCTGAACTTTTTTGTTCAAGACTAGCACTGTACCACTTGAGCCACAGCTCCACTTCTGGTTTTGCTCAAGACTAAGAGTCTAGGAGCTGGGAAGGTGGCTCAGTGGTAGAGCGCTTGCCTTGCATGCCAGAGGCCCTGGGTTCGATTCCTCAGCACCACATAAGCAAAAAGAAAAAAAGCCGGAAGTGGCTCTGTGGCTCAACTGGTAGAGCGCTAGCCTTGAACTGAAGAGCTGAGGGACAGTGCCCAGACCGAGAGTTCAGGCCCCATGACCGGACCCAAAAAAAAAAAAAAAGACTAAGAGTCTACTACTTGGGCCACAGCTCCACTTCCATTTTTGATTTTTTTTTTTGGTGGTTAATTGATAAGAGTCCCATGGACTTTCCTGCCTAGACTGGCTTAGAACTGTGATCGTGATCCTCAGATCCTAGCCTTCTGAGTTGTTGGGTTATGGTACCAGCCATTGGTACCCAGTTTGCTATGTTCAATATTAAGAGTTTTTTTTTTTAAATCTTGGATTACATATGATTATCACTATATTAAGGGTTTAGTTCCTCATTCTCAACACCCACTTTCACTTTACCAAAATGAAAGTGACTGACTTACTGACTTGCCATGGACATGGTTTGCGTGAGTTTTTAGTATGAAGTAATGTTGGGTTTTATAATTTTGCTAAGTTAATTTCTCTAATTTTAGTGACCTGTAGAATTTAGTGGGGAATTACTTAATATTTGAGCATTTGCCTAGAATGCTAGCTCTAGGGGGCAAAGACAGGGTGATTTTGATTTCAAGCCCAATCTTAACTGAACAATGAGACCCTTTCTCAGGAAAGATACATTTACATCTTTTTGGAAGTAGATAGGCATATTTCATTAGAATTTCTTGCCAAACTAATTTGGCTGTGTAGAGGAGTCCTTAGTTAACTTAAAGAGTAGATAAAAGTAATGCAAGGATATTTTTCTAAAAAATTATAATGTTGTAAGTGGTGCTGTGACTCAAGTGGTAGAGCACTAGTCTTGAGCTGAAGAGCTGAGGGACAGTGCCCAGGCTCAAAGTTGAAGCCCCACAACCAACAGAAACAACAACCAAAAATTAGTGTCATACATACTATATTTAGTAGGTGGGAGAGAGCCATAAATGAATATTAGTAAGGTAGAATGCTTAAATGAAGGTCATTTCTGAAGTAAGCTATGAAGGAGCCTGTGTTTAGTTGCACAAACTGAAGCAGCATGTATCAGAGGGAAACAACGTTCTCTTTTTCATAAACACCTGCTCACTAATGTTGCCTAGTGAAATCTCTGGGCTAGAAACATATTGTTAAAGTAAAATGAATATATGATTTAAAACAATTTTAGGGGAAATATTGTTGAGATTGGGAAGATTAAAAGAAGCCAGTGAAGTATTCAAAAACTTGATTGATCGGAATGCAGAAAACTGGTGTTATTATGAAGGCTTGGAAAAAGCTCTACAACTTAGTATGTAAAGATTTCTCTTTTCTACCTTAACTAGTGTTTGAAGTATATAAAGTGTAAAATTGTAATAATCCTTGAGAACTAATACTTTTAGTGTTATACTTGTTTTTCCTTGTAATAACATTATAGATTGAATGTAGTGGTGAAGATAAATTTAAAAAATGACACTTAAATGGTAATTTTTATCGGTAATTGTAGTTTTTCACCCATTTAAAAATCTTGTAATCCCAGCAGTAGGAGGCTGAGACAAGATGATTTTGATTTTAAGTCTGAAGTTGGGAAATATGAAATGACTGTTTTTTTCCTGAACCATTGATTACTGATCTAAAAAAAAACTAGTAAAAGTATTTAAATGTTTTATTAAAATAAGTGTATCATCCCTGGTTACTATAAACTATGTTGACCAAAAAACTAACTGCATTTTTTTAGGTTCCTTAAGATATTTTCTCCTCCATGGTAGTAAGTTCTGGAGCTCCAACTTGTGACTTGTAGTAGGGCATTGAAATGCATCATTTATCTTAATGGTAATTTAACTATATTTGTGAGACTTTTTACATCTCTAGAAATCTTTGAGAAATCCTTTAATCATATTTACAGCTTGTTGTTCTCTATTAGAAGTCAATATAAGCACTACTACTTAAAAATACTTAGTAGGCTTCATTATAAATTTTAATGTAAGGGTCCTTATTAGAAGTCCCCAAGTGGTTATAGAATGTGAAACATTATTTTTTATATTTCCCACTTTAAAAAAATCCAAGCACATTGGAGCTCTAAAACAGATTACTGGGGGAGAGACTGTGTGTACACAAAGTCAAACATTTCTTGAAGTGCAGTGTTTTTATAATACTGACACTAAACTAAATTTATTATGAAAATACCTTGTTTGCTAGCACCAAGAATTATTATATTTTTGTGTTCTGAATTAAAATCCGTTTAGACAATAAGTTCAAAAGAGGTATGTTTTTGCTTTGAAGATTCTACTGTAACTTGTCTTATAGATTATGCAACATAGTCTTCCCTTGTATACATGTATGTAGGATATTTTAGAATAATGAACTACATATTCAAATATGTTCTTTTTATTGATGTTGCAAATAATTTATAGTTTACATGCAGATTCTTTGTGTAGTACTAGAAAAGTAGGTAGTTTTGGGAATGAAGATATACTTCTGTTAGAAGTATATATACGTCATTTGGCAGAGATGGTTACCACTTTAAAGAATCTAGAGGTTCCTTTTGTAATGGAATTTCAGTAAAGATTTTGTGTCAAAGCAACCATAGATATTAATCTTTTAAGCTATAAAACATTTGCAATGTGGTCCTAAAAACATTTCCTTCTTTAAGCCCAATCAATAGGTGTATTAGACTATGGAGGAATATGTGTAGACCTCATTGATTTAGACATAAGGATGTATTATAAGAGGATAAGTGCTCAGAATGTAAGAGAAATACAGCATGTCTCTATATGACTTGGGTGGATATGATTGGAATTGGATGTTGTGTCTAATGTGATGAAATAAGAATTGGATATCTCTGGAAATTGCATTTAAAATGATGATTTAGTGATTATTGTATTTTACTGCTACAGAGTTGTAAATGTCATTCTTGTCAATTGAGAGCAACTTTAATATTGATAATGCCAGTCTTATGACATTTTAAAGTGCTAGTGTTTTATTCACAGATGAAATTATAATACTATGAATTTTATACATATTTACCCATAATAGGTACTTTAGAAGAGAGGCTTCAGATTTATGAAGAAATTAGTCAGCAGCATCCCAGAGCAATTGTACCTAGAAGATTACCTTTGAATCTTGTCACAGGTAATACTAGGATATCTTTGTAACTTAAAATTACTTGACAAAATTAATACCATTCATACTTTAAAAACTTAGTTTTAGTACTAATCTTACGGAGTAATAGTTATCAGTTTTGAGTTTCATTATACATATGTTTAAGGACAGTACTACAATTCAATGTGTAACTGAATATTCTTTTTTTTTTTTTGGGTCCGGTCGTGGGGCCTGAACTCTGGGCCTGGGTGCTGTCCCTCAGCTCTTCAGCTCAAGGCTAGCGCTCTACCACTTGAGCCACAGCACCACTTCCGGCTTTTTTCTTTTTGCTTATGTGGTGCTGAGGAATCGAACTCAGGGCCTCAGGCATGCAAGGCAAGCGCTCTACCACTGAGCCAACTTCCCAGCCCCTGAATATTCTTTTTTAAGTATCATAATTTGGCTATATAAAAATTTTTCTTCCCAGATACTGGTAGCTCACTTATATTTTTAATCCTAGCTACTCAGGAAGCTGAGATCTGAGGATTGTGGGTTGAAGCCAGCCCCGACAAGAAAGACTATGAATCGTTTACTTCTAAAAGCTGCAAGTAGAGCTGTGGCTCACATGGGTTTGCTAACTTTGAGTAAAATTGCTCAGGGACAGTGTGTAGGTCCTGAGTTCAAGCCCCAGAATCAGCATTTAAAAAAATTAAAAAATTGCACAAGAAAAAGTCACATGGACTTTCCTGCCTGGGCTGACTTCCAACTATGATTCTCAGATCTCAGCATCCTGAGTAGCTAGGATTACAGACATGAGCCACTGGCCCGCAGCTTCTTATGTAACTTTTTAAAAAACACATTTAATGGCCTGATAAGGTGGCTTTAGTGGTAGAATGCTTGGCTAGCATGCATGAAGCCGTGGGTTCGATTCCTCAGTACCATATAAACAGAAAAGGCCGGAAGTGGTTCTGTGGCTTAGTGGTAGAGTGCTAGTCTTGAGCAAAAGAAGCACAGGGACTGTGCCCAGGACTGGCAAAAAAGCAAACAAAACAAAACAAAAAACACATTTAACATGTGAATGAAGTTCTTAGAATAATTGATGATGAATTATATATGAGAAATGATTTAAGTTTTAAAGTTTTCTAGTTTTTATCTTTAGGTATATATTCAAAGGAAGAGTTGTGAACTGCCCACTGCAGTGTTTTTTTGTTTTGGGTTTTTTTTTCTATCAGTCATGGGTTTTGAACTCTGGGTCTGGGCACTGCCTCTGAGTTTTTCAGCTCAAGCCTAGTGTTTGAGCCACAGCGACACTTCCAGTTTTCTGGTGGTTAATAGGAGATAAGAGTCTCATGTACTTTCCTGCCGGGGCTGGCTTTGAACTGTTGTCCTCAGATCTCAGCCTCCTGAGTAGCCAGGATTATAGGCGTGAGCCACTGGGTAGGCTGCAGTGTTTAAGATGTTTGAAGCATTGTGTTAGCTTTTTGTCTCTGTGATAATGTACCTAAGATAAACATCCTAAAGGAGAAAAGGTTTACATTGGTTCATGGTTTCAGAGGTTTCAATCCATAGTAGTTTGGTTCCATTGGTTTCTGGGCCTTTGGTGAGAAGGCATAGTAGAGTAGAACTGTTTATCCTGTAGAAGCCTGCAATTAGAACACAGAAAAGATATACCCTTCAAAAGCATGCCCCTAGTGACCTGCTTCCTTCAGTAAGGTCCTACTATCTTAATGGTCCATTCAGGCCTGAACTCATCAGTGAATGGAGCACAATCCATTAGTGAGGTTAGCACCCTCATGATGTCACATTTCAATACAATAAGCCTCTCATCAGCTTGTAACTGAGCCTTAACACATGAGCTTTCTTTCTTTTTTCCTTTTTTTTTTGTAGGTCGTGGGGCCAGTACACTGTTCTTCAGCTCCTTAGCAAAAGGCTAGTGTCCTACCACTATAGCCACAGAGCCACTTCTGGCTTTTTCTGCTTATGTGTTGCTGAAGAATCGAACCCAAGGCCTCATGCTTGCGAGGCAAGCACTCTATCACTGAGCCACCTTTATCAGCTTTCTTTTTTCTTTTTTTTTTTTTCTTTTGTCGGTCGTGGGGCTTGAACTGGGCCTGGGCACTATCCCTCAGCTCTTCAGCTCAAGGCGAATGCTCTACCACTTGAGCTACAGCGCCACTTCTGGTTTTCTGGTTTATTGGAGATAGGAGTCACATGGTCTCTCCTGCCTGGGCTGGCTTTGAACCGAGATCCTCAGATCTCAGCCTCCTGAGTAGCTAGGATTACAGGTGTGAGCCACCGGCGCCCGGCTTTATGAGCTTTCTTGAGGGAAATTTCATATCTAAATTATAATACTATCTCTCACCAGAGTTAATTACATTCCAGAATTTTGCCATTTGTTTTATTTATAGAACTCGATTTATTTTGTGCTATCATCATTGGCTGGTGCTGAGGTTTGAACTCAGGGCCAAGCATGAACTTGATAGGCAGACAGGCGACTGCTGAGTCACATCTCCATCCCTTTCTTTTGCACTGGTTATTTTTGAGATCAGGTCTTGATTCCTTCCCTTTGATTTACCTATTTTAGGCTTTGCATTGAAAATCTGGGATGACATGTTACCATGCCCAGTTTTTGTTGAGATGAAGTCATGGGTACTTTTCTGCTCAGTCTGGCTTGACCTGCTGTCTTACCCATCTTAGCCTCCAATGTAGTTAGGATGACAGGTATATGCCATTGCACCTAGCTATTGGTTGAGTAGAGGTCTGATGAATTTTTCTGCCCATTCTGGCCTTGAACCATGATCCTCTTCTTCTCAGCCTTCTAAGTAGTTGGAATTACAGGCTTGAGCCACTGGCATCTGGCTAAACTCTTATTTTTACTTGTAAGTGCTAGAAGGTTATGAATTCTAAAGACTTTAGGCACTTTGGTAGAAAGCAGAGTCTAGACTTTTACAAATTTATTCTGGGTATATGGAATGGATTAGAGTATATTTTTTTTAATGAATTCTCATTTATAGTTGAAATATGTGCTTAAGTAATGATATTATAATTTTGTTTTTATGAAAGTTTTCATGAAAATTAAATAGTTCACTCAAAAAATCTGAAATATTTCTTAGCAATCTATTGGATTAGGTAGTAGAATTTATTAAAAAAGGTAATTTCTCATCAACACATTTTAGTTCAGCAGATGGGAATATTGCTATTTTGATCCTCCCTGTTTATTTTTTATTTGATAAAATTCTGAAACCAGAACATTGAGTTTAGGGAGTATTATTGGGCTCGGTGGGGCAGATTCTGGAATGCTGGGATATTCTTATTCGAGTGGGTTGGGAAACTGGGTGAAACACATCAACAGTGTTCTTACAGGGCTGCTTAGAGTTGTTATCTGTATGTGACTTTCTGAGATGGGAAAATACTGTGCAAGGAGGAGCATTTACCAAATGAATGTTCTATGGAAGATGCTTAAGCTCATATTTTTCTTTCTCTTTTTCTTCTTTTCTTTCGTTTCTTTCCTCCTCTCCTCCCCTTCCCTCCCCTCCCCTCCCTGTTCTTCCTCTCCTCCTTTCCCTTCCCTTCCTGTTGGTTCTGGGCTTGAACTCAGGGTCCAAGCTTCTTTTGCTCAAGACGAGTTCTCTACTATTGTACCACTTGAGCCACAGCTCCATTTAAGTTTTTTTTGTTGTTGTTTTTTTGTGTGTGTGGTTAGAAATTAGAATCTCATAGACTTTTCTTGCCAGTGCTAGCTTCAAATCATGATCCTCAGATTTCTGCCTCCTGAGTAGCTAGGATTACAGGCATGAGCTACTGCCTAATCTTGTGTCTCTTTTTAAAAATATTTGTTGAAAGATAATTAAAATATAGAACCCACTCTTTTCAGGTGTCACTCAGTATTTTAGTATATTCACTGGATGATGGATTATTACTATGTGGTTTCAGAAAGTTTCATTACTCTAAACAGAAGTCTTTTTTTATTGTGAAAATACAGTACAGAGGGGTTACAATTACATGGGCAAGATAATGAGTACATTGCTTATCAAGCGTTGTTGCTTCCTCCTTTCTTTCCCCTTCCTATCCCATCTTCCCCCCCACCCCCACCCCCCACCAGAAATCTCTTAACCACTAGGAGCTACTGTTAACCTCACTTTCTGGCACTCCTTTTGTGTGTGTGTAGATTTGACTGTTCTGACATTTATATACATGGAATCATGCCATAAGTAGCTTTTTGAAATTTTTTTTTCAGTTCTTTTTTTAAAATCAGTCTCAAGGTATATCTTTTATTAAAAAACCTTGTTCTGGGCTGGGAAGTGGCTCAGTGGTAGAGCGCTTGCCTTGCATGCCTGAGGCCCTGGGTTCGATTCCTCAGCACCACATAAGCAAAAAGAAAAAAGCTGGAAGTGGCGCTGTGGCTCAAGTGGTAGAGCGCTAGCCTTGAGCTGAAGAGCTGAGGGACAGCGCTCAGGCCCAGAGTTCAGACCCCATGACCAGACCCCCCCCCCCCCAAAAAAAAAAAAAATAAACCATGTTCATGCTAGGAGATCTCTATACTTGAACTGTACTTCCAGCTCTTTCTGCTTTGCTTTATTCGTTTTTGGGATAGGGGCTCATGTTTTTGCCTGGGTAGGCCTGGACTGTGATACAAATATTTCTGCTTCCTGTGTATGTGGGATGACAGACATGTACCACCACTCCTGGCTGTTTGAGATGGGATCACACTGGTTTTTTGCTGGGTGATCTCAAACTGTATCCTTCCGATTTTTTTTTTTGGGGGGGGGGGTCTGGTCATGGGGCCTGAACTCTGGGCCTGGGCACTGTCCCTCAGCTCTTCAGCTCAAGGCTAGCGCTCTACTACTCGAGCCACAGTGCCACTTCCAGCTTTTTTCTTTTTGTTTATGTGGTGCTGAGGATTTGAACCCAGGGCCTCATGCATGCAAGATAAGCGCTCTGCCTACCAGTGAGCCACCTTCCCAGCCTATCCTCCCAATTTTTACTTCTTGAGTCACTGGGATTATTGGGATTATAAGTGGCAGCCACTACTCCTGGTGAAAGGTTTTTCTTATATCTAAAGAAAAAACAAAGCCAGAAGTGGTGCTATGGCTCAAGTGGTAGAGTGCTAGCCTTGAGCTGAAGAGCTGAGGGACAGCACCCAGGCCCAGAGTTCAGGCCCCGTGACCGGACCCCCCCCTTCCCCCAAAGAATAATAATACAAAAGAAAAAACAATGAGATAAGTAGTAATTTTGGAATATGGTTTGTGACTATGCAAGCTTCTTATAAAACTAGTCCATCTAATTTCAAATTAAAGGGATATAAAAAGGATGATGAGTGAAGTAATTTGCCTTTCTCACTGGCTGAGTTTACTTCTAGACAACCGTTGTTACTAGTTGGTGTATTTTTCTAGAAATAAATTATGCAAAGACAAGAAAAATGTGTGAGAAGTTTGTGTACAGCTTTCTTTTTCTTCTGTCTTAACAAAAATGAACTGTTGTGCATCTGGACTTCCTTTTCACTGTTCAGAGATCTGTCCTTTTTCAGTGCATGAAAAGCATTTTCATTCTTTCTCATATCTGTATGGTCTCAGATAATCTAGTAATTGCTTTCAGTATTATGAATAATTGTGAGTTGGATAATTTATCTTTTAAATAAAATCTTCAGTATAATCTGAATTAGACAAAGGTGACTGAGAAAAGGAATTTAGAGTAGCTTCTGACAAGACAATAAAATCTTTTATTTTTCAGTGATGATTGTGTTTAAAAAGATAATTCGACTAGTCCTTGATTATACTGCCGGCTATAGGAGTCTTCAGAGTGCTTTATGAGTTGTCTATAGGGTTTGAGTTGTAGATAAGACTTGGTCTATACTAGTGAGTGAGAGGTCAAGCAAATGCTTGGTGTTGGCTATGTTTAGGATGATTAGTGGGTTATGTTTATTCTTTTAAACTGCCCAATCCTTTTGCTTACCTATTTAAAAAATATTCTTTGAAGATATTTTTAACCTACTTCCAGGGGACATATAGTATAGAGTAGCCAATTGAAGTTTTGGTGCTTAATTTTGGGGGGCTTAAAAGTTGAATAGGGGGCTGGCTGGGAATATGGCTTAGTGGTAGAGTGCTTGCCAAGCATGTGTGAAGACCTAGGTTTGATTCCTCAGTACTACACAAACAGAAAAAGGCAGAAGTAGCGCTGTGGCTCAAGTGATAGAGTGCTAGCCTTGAGCAAAAGAAGCTCAGGGACAGTGCCCAGGCCTTGAGTTCAAGCCCGAGGACTGGCAAAAAAAAGTAAGTTGAATAGGGTGAGTCTTTAACTCCCATTCCCTGCATGGGGAGTAGGAACTGTTTTTCTATCACTTTACTTTAATCCTGTTTTATTAAAATAATCCTTGCTAAAATGTTAAAAAAAATGTTGAGTAGGGCATAATTATTTATGAGGGACCTTTGTTTTTATTTGCAAAATCATTTAAGAATTACTTATATCAATCAAACATAACAGAATGTGCTTTTGTTTCTAGGTGAAAAATTTAGAGAACCAGTGGATAAGTTCCTGAGAGCAAACTTCAGTAAAGGGTGCCCACCCTTGTTCACTACTTTGAAATCTTTATATTACAATACAGAAAAGGTAAAATTTGGTATTTATTCAGTTTTACTATTCTTATAGAAAGATTTCCAAGTAATATATGCTATGAATTAATCTCATTTCTCTATTAATGTTGTTTACCTTAGTAATTAAGTCTAATAACAGATAACTAAAACTATATATAGTTGATATAAATAATATCTGAGGAAAATCAATCTATGAAATTTACAGAAAGCAAAAACTTTGAGATGATTATAAGATTATTTTTAGAGAGGTAGTAAAGAAAATACAATATATACATGTACAAAATACCATAGGGAAATCCTTTTGTATAATTAATATATACTAAAAAAGAAGATGACAGATCTGGGAAGGTGGCTCAGTGGTAGAGTGCTTGCCGTGCATGCATAAAGCCCTGGGTTCAATTCCTTAGCACCACATAAGCAGAAGAAAAAAAGCCGGAAGTGGCACTGTGGCTCAAGTGGTAGAGAGCTAGCCTTGAGCTGAAGGGCTGAGGGACAGTGCCTAGGCCCAGAGTTCAGGCCCCATGACCGGACCACACACCCCCCCCCCCCCCAAAAAAAAAAAAAAAGATGACAGCAGAGTGGGGAGTGGTATTAGGAGAGACGGTTAATGGAGAGGGCAAACGAGGGATAATATGATTGACACACCTATATGCATGGATAAAAATAGAAAATTGCTGAAATTATTTTCAGAAGAGGGGAGAATGATAACGGAGAGTGATAGAAGGTGTGAGGTTTATAGAGTACATTGTAGGCTTGTATGGGAATATCACAATGAGTTGGCCTAGTTACTCAGGCTGAGATTTTAGGATTATGAAGCCAATAAGGGCAGTAAAGCATATGAGACGCATATCTCCAATTAATCACCAAAAAGCTGGAAGTGAAACTGTGGCTCAAGGGGTAGATCACCAGCCTTGGCAAAAAAGTTAAGGGAGAGCATGAGGCCCTGAGTGGGAGCCCCAGTACTGGTGAACAAAAAGTCACAACAAATCTTGCTTGTACAACTAACATATGTTAATTTAAAAAACCCAAAACCTTTGAAAATATTAATATTTTTAAAAATTTTTATTGTCAAGGTGATGTTCAGAGGGGTTACAGTTACATAAGTAAGGTAGTGATTACATTTCTTGTCTAACTTGTTACCCCTTCCCTCATTTTTTTCTCCCTCTTTCTCTCCCTCCCACCTCCCCCCTCCCAAGTTGTACAGATAATTTCAAACATACTGTCTTGTGTATATGGCTGTTACATTGGTTCCCCCACCCCCATCCTGTGTCTCACCATTCTGTTGTTCCCCTTCTCTTGCCTGATTCAAATAAATGTATATATAATACCAGGATCCCAAAATCAAATACAGTGACAACAGGGGATATACCATAGGGGGAAGAACATACAAAAGAAACAAAAGAGTCACAAGAGTATATTAAAAAAACAACAACAAATAAAAACTTTTTTTTTTTGGGTCCGGCTGTGGGGCCTGAACCCTGGGCCTGGGCGCTGTCCCTCAGCTCTTCGGCTCAAGGCTAGCACTCTTCCACTTGAGCCACAGCGCCACTTCCGGCTTTTTTCTTTTTGCTTTATGTGGTGCTGAGGAATCGAACCCAGGGCCTCATGCATACAAGGCAAGCGCTCTACCACTGAGCCACCTTCCCAGCCCCAATAAAAACCTTTTGTGTCCATGTCATGGAGTTCATTTCGCTTAGCATTATCTTATATGGTCACATGTACATAGCTATTGAGCTATTCTCCTCATCTGCTAAGGTTATCCTAGGTATATACTAATTACTACAAATAAGGGAGACAATGGGACTTGTGTTTCTTTGGGTTTGGCTTCCTTCACTCAGTATGATTTTTTTTCCAAGTCCTTCTATTTCCTTACAAATAGGGCAGTGTCATTCTTTCTGATGGGTGTATAGAATTCTATTTGTGTGTATGTGTGTGTTTACACACATACATACCACATTTTCTTGTGTGTGTGTATACACACACACACACACACACACACACACACACACACACCACATTTTCTCGATCCATGATCCATTCATCAACTGAGGGGCATCTGGGTTGATTCCATATCTTGGTAAATAATGCTGCAATAAACATAGTTGTGCTGGTAGATTTAGTGTAGCCTTGTTTGCTGTCATTTGGGTAAATGCCCAGAAGTGGGATTGCTGGGTCATAGGGGAGCTCTATGTGGAGTCTTTTGAGGAACCTCTATAATGCTTTCCAGAGTGGTTGAATAAATTTACACTTCCACCAACAGTGTAGTAGGGTTCCCTTTTGGCCACATCCCCTCCAGCATCTATTATTAGATTTCTTGATTATAGTCATTCTAACTGAGGTGAGGTGGAATCTCAATGTTGTTTTGATTTGCATTTCTTTTATGGCCAGAGAAGTTAATCATTTCTTGGCCATTCTTATTTCCTCTTCAGAGAAGTCTTTTTAAATCTTTAGCCCACTTATTAATCGGGTGGTTGCTTCTTTGAGGATTTGTTTTTGGGGGATTTAATTTTTGAGTTCTAAGTATATTTTAGATACAAGGCCCTTGTCTGTTGTATAGTTAGTGAAGGTCTCACAATCTGTGGGCTTTCTACTGATCTTGCTAGCTATGTCCTTTGCCATGCAGAAGCTCTACAGTCTAATTGCAATCCTACTTGTTCAACCTTTATTTGATTTGTTGTGTTTCTGGGTCTTTATTAAGAAAATTTCAGCTTGTGCCAAGGAGCCCTAGAGTTTCTCCTATACCTTCCTGTAATGTTTTTGGATGTCTGCTTTTATTTTGAGGTCTTTGATCTATTTGGAATTGATTCTGGTGCAGGGTGATATATAAGGATCTAACTAGTTTTCTACAGGTTAAAGTTTAACCAATTTTGCCAGCACTGAAGAGGCTGTCTTTCTTCCACCCTATTTTTTTGGCTTCTTTACCAAAGATTAAGTGGCCATAGGTTTGCAGGTTCATTTCTGGGTCTTCAGTTCTATTCCATTGGTCCTGAGGTCTGTTCTTGTGCCAGTTCCAAGCTATTTTTATTACTATAGCTTTGTAATAGAGTTTGAAGTTTGGTATTGATATTCTTCCAGGACTGTTCTTTCCGCTAAGGATTGCTTTTGCTATTCAGGGTCTTTTGTTATTTCATATGGATTTTTGGATTGCTTCCTCTATTTCATTAAAGAATGATGTTAGGAAATTGATGGGTATTACATTGAATTTGTAGATAGCCTTTACAAGTATTGCCATTTTCACAATCCTCCTAATCCAGAAGCCTGGGAGGTTTTTCTACTTCTTCAGTTCTGGTTTAATTTCACAATCTTCCTAATCCAGGAGCCTGGGAAGTTTTTCCACTTCCTTAGTTCTGCTTTAATTTACTTTTTCAGGTTTTAAAAGTTTTCGTCATAGAGATCCTTCACTTCTTTGGTTAAATGAATTCCTAGGTATTTTATTTTGGGGAGCTATTAGAAAAGGAGGAGCTTTCCTGATTTCAGCCATACTCTTATCATTATTGCATTTAGAGAAGCCTTTTTTTGTTTTTGTTTTTTTTTGGTCATGGGGCTTGAACTCTGAGCCTTGATGCTCTACCACTTTAGCCACAGCGCCACTTCGAGTTTTCTGGTGGTTAATTGGAGATAAGAGTCTCAAGACGTTCCTGCCTGGGCTGGCTTTGAACTGTGATCCTCAGATCTCAGCCTCCTGAGTAGCAGGGTTATAGGTGTGAGCCTCCAATGCTCAGCTAGCCATTGATTTTTGAGAGTTGATTTTATTTATGCCTTGCTACTTTGCCAAAGTTTTGGATCAGCTTGAGTAACTTGGGAGTGGAGTGTATAAGATTCTTTAAATATAGTATAGACTCAAGTTCTCTGCAAAGAGGGAAAGTTTTACTTTATTTTTCCCTATCTGGTTTCCCTTTATGTTTGCGTCTTGCCTTATTGCTGTAGCTAGGCATTCTAATACTAAATTGAAGAGAAGTGGAGAGAGTGGACATCCTTGTCTCATTCCTGAATTCAGAGAAAATGGCTTTAGCTTTTCGCCATTAAGTATAATGCTGGCTGTAGGTTGGTCATACATAGCCTTTATTATATTGAAGAATGTTCCATGGATTCCTAGTTTCTCCAGAGCTTTCATCATAAAGGGGTATGGTTCTTGTGAAATACTTTTTCTGCATCTATTGAGATGTGGTTGTTGTCTTTGTTCCTTTTGATGTGATGAATTACGTATATTGACTTGCGTATATCGAACCAGCTTTGCATCCCTGGAATGAATCCTTTTTGATCATTGTGTATGATTTTTTTGTGTGTGTGAATTATTGAAGTTGATTGGTCAGAATTTTGTGAGAAGTTTTGCATCGATGGTCATCAAAGAAATGGGTCTATAGTTCTCTCTCTCTTTTTTTTTTTGGGTCCAGTTGTGGGGCCTGAACTCTGGGCCTGGGCACTGTCCCTCAGCTCTTCGGCTCAAGGCTAGCGCTCTACCACTTGAGCCACAGCACCACTTCCGGCTTTTTTCTTTTTGCTTATGTGGTGCTGGGGAATCGAACCCAGGGCCTCATGCATGCAAGGCAAGCGCTCTACCACTGAGCCACCTTCCCAGCCCCATGACTAGCTTTTTTGTGTATACCAGTACTGGGGCTTGAACTCAGGGCCTTATGCTGTATATACATGCACACACACATTGTGTGTGCATGTGTATGCATATATCTAAGTTGGATACCAGATACTCATGCCTGTAATCTTAATTACTCAAGAGGCTGAGATCTAAGGATCATGGTTTGAAACCAGCCTGGGCAGGGAAGTCTATGAGTCTCTATTGCCAATAAACTACTCAAAAACAACAGAAAAGCCTTAAGTGGAGCTGTGGCTCAAGTGGTAGAGCTTTAGCCTTGAGCAGTAAAGCTCAGGGATAGTATCCAGGATGAGTTCAAGCGCCAAGACCAGTACTCCCCCAACTCATCCGCCCCCCCCCCCCCCCGCCCCAAATATATAGGTGTTTATATTTTGGGTGTGTGTGTTCCTTGGGTTTGAACTCAGGGTCATGTGTTTGCTGGGCAGATACTCTACTTGAACTCAGGGTCATGTGTTTGCTGGGCAGATACTCTACTTACTATTTGAGCCAGTCATCCAACCCATGTTTATATTTCTGTTTGGTATATGTCTTATACTTTTTTTCTTACTAATTTTTTTGTTATTTGTTTAGTTACCTATAATTATTATTACAATTTACTCAGCATTTTATTCTCCAGTAACTAAAGTACACACCCTATTTAAAAATACCCTAGTTGCAGTTTTTCCAGACTGCCAGTAGATGGCATTTTAAGTTCATGAAAAAAATTGCCTATGCAATTTGAGTACTAAAAATTTAAGCCTAGAAAAAATACATTTTTAGTTATTGGTAGTCTAAGTGAAATTGGTGGTCATGATAGATTCAAGATATCCATTATCTTTAACTTTGTTTTGTAGTATTAGTAGTTCTCAATCTCTTACTTGTGTATCAGACTTAACTAGCGGACTTGTTAAACAGATAGTGTTGAATCAGAAATGTTGATTCTTTCTGTCTGGGGTGCTGTCCAAAAGTATGTGTCTCTAACAAGTTACTGGGTGGTACTGAATCTTGATGATGTTAATGATCTGAGGATCATACTTTCAGTACTATTCTTCCTAAAACCAAAATAATCAAACTTTGGTAAAAACAAATAATGATAAAATTATAATTTGGCATTTATTTTATTGATATAAAATGCATGTTTATGGGGTACAGTGTAATAATTCAAAATGTGTACAATATTGATATAAATGCATGTTATGGGATACAGTGTAATAATTCAAAATATGTGTAGTATATAATGATCAAGTAGAGGAATTAACATTTCTTCAATCTATATCATTTCTTTGACTGGGAATCTTCAGCTCCTCTCTTAACAGTTTTTATGAAATACAAAAAAAAATTGTTAAGAGCTATTGTTACCCTGCTTTGCTATGGAGCATTAGAACTTAATCTTCCTATCCAACTGTATCTCTCTATCCATTGCCCACTTTTTCTTTGTTCCCCTCTTTTCCTAGCCTTTGATGACCACTGTTTTACTCTGTAAATGAAATGTATGCAGAGATTTCTTTTTACAGAGAAAACAGTTTTTTGATATGAACAAAAGCCACCCTCTCTTTCCTTCTCCTCCTTTCCTCTCCCCTCTTCTGTTTTGCTTGCCTCACAAGATAGACTATGCTGGACTTAAACACAGGATATTTCTACTTCAGCCTCTCATGTGAGGATTACAAAAACATGCCACCATGCCCAGTGGAACCACTATATTAAAAAACCATACATTTCATTATTTAAAACAAAAATAATATACCCATTTTTGACCACTGTAATCGACTCATACTTTCACTGAGTGTATTTCTCTGAATGTGTTAGTGAAATCATTGCATGTAAATTTTCTTGACATCTTTTTTTTCTGTTTCCCATTTTCCTGATTGTTAATGTGGTTCCATTTTATTTCCTTACTGCCTGTCTTAATTCTATTGGTGGGAAGCCATAATAAATTTTGATTAATTGGTAAAGAGACCTGAGAAAGAAGGAAATGGCTTTTTTTCTTCTGAAAATAAAAATAACTAAAGCTCTAATTTTCACCAAATAAATAGTAAGTAAAATTTCAGAACTTGTTTTAAAATTGGGCAGAAAACCTGTAATTAAGTGTAGGTTTAACTTTCTTCCCTTTGCCAGAGTTACTAGCAATAATAGGCAAAATATAGTCATTTAAAATTTCATGTTTACCTCTCAACCCTAGAATCTTTTTACTTGACTTTTTAATAAGGAGTAGCAGTTTTGGAAATCTGAATATTTATATGTCTTATAGCTTCACCAAATGGGAATAAAAGGCCAAAAGATTGCTGTTAATAAATACATGGTGTATTTATTTTAAAAATAGGTATTGTAGGGGCTGGGAAGGTGACTCAGTGGTAGAGCGCTTGCCTTACATGCATGAGGCCCTGGGTTCGATTTCTCAGCACCACATAAGCAAAAAGAAAAAAAGCTGGAAGTGGTGCTGTGGCTCAAGTGGTAGAGCGCTAGCCTTGAGCTGAAGAGCTGAGGGACAGCGCCCAGGCCCATCAGGCCCCACGACCGGACCCAAAAAAAAAAAAAATAGGTATTGTAATAATACTTTTTGTTGTTGTTGTTGTTGTTGGACTTGAACTGGGGGTCTGGGTGCTGTCCATCAGCTCTTTTGCTCAAGCAAGTGAGCCACAGCACCACTTCTGGTTTTCTTTTGTAGTTAGTTGGAGATAAAAGTCTCATGAACTTTACTGCCTGGGTGAGCATTGAACTACAGTCCTTAGATCTCAGCCTTCTGAGTAGCTAGGCTTGTAGGCATGAGCTACCAGTGCCTGGCTTGTAATAATAATTTGCCTTCAAAACCTTATACATGCTTATTGAGATGAGAAATTACTATTCTTAAAAATTGTTTCTAGGGCTGGGAAGGTGGCTCAGTGGTAGAGCGCTTGCCTTGCATGAGGCCCTAGGTTCGATTCTTCAGCACCACATAAGCAGGGAAAAAAAAAGCCAGACGTGGTGCTGTGGTTCAAGTGGTAGAGTGCTAGTCTTGAGCTGAAGAGCTGAGGGACAGCGCCCAGGCCCAGAGTTCAGGCCCCACGACCGGGCCCCCCGTCCCCCTCCCCCCCAAAAAAAATTGTTTATAAAGGGGCTGGGAAGGTAGCTCAGTGGTAGAGTGCTTGCCTTGCATGCATGAGGTCCTGGGTTCAATTCCTCAGCATCACATAAGCAGAAAAAGCTGGAAGTGGTGCTGTGGCTCAAGTGGTAGAGTGCTAGCCTTGAGCTGAAGAGCTGAGGGACAGTGGCCAGGCCCAGAGTTCAGGCCCCATAATCGGGAAAACAAACAAACAGTATATAAAAACAGCAGTGTATAGGTTCTTTTTTCTTACCTCCTGCCTGAAATAGGCAGGTGGAACAAAGCAGACGCCCTAATAGTGATACTCTTAGTAGTTCAATGTCCTGAAATAAACTGTTTTTCAGATCTAATTTAATTAGTAATTAAAATACCTTTAGTAAACTTAAAAAATTTAAATGTTTCTTTGACAGGTTTCTATAATCCAAGAACTTGTTACAAATTATGAAGCCTCTCTTAAAAGGTGTGACTTTTTTAGCCCCCATGGTAAGTTCAATTTAGATTGAATTGGAATTTGATTACTCATTTCAATTTATTTTTAATCACAGGAATACTATTTTGTTTATTATATGTGTGCTACATGCTAGCTACTTATTAAATAGCTTTTGAACTAGTTCATGAAATGAGAGCACTTTCAGTCTTTTTTTTTTTTTTTTACTAGTCCTTGGGCTTGAACTGAGGGCCTGGGTACTGTCCCTAAGCTTTTTTTTTTTTTAAATGATTCAAATGTAATGTTTGTTACATGTTTATTACTGTGCCCATTATTAAAATAACCAAAGAAAAATCAATTTAAAAAATGCCCAACTGTCAGTCCAGGCAGTATTGACGTTATAGCTTGACTGGTTCATGGTAGAGCATAAATATGTGAGCATCTGAAGCAATTCCTTACAGACCCAGCTTGATTCTTCTCCAGTGTCTTCTCTTGGAGTTGTACCTGATTTTGTTACCAGTTTTCATCCGAATCCACTGGGGAATGGGGCGATTTTCCTTTTGTTTCTTGGCCAGAAACCGCTTGATTCTGAAAGTCTTGTGAGAAGACATGATGGGAAGCTCTGGAAGGCACAGTAACCACGATGGTGAACAAAAGCTGAAAAGTGTCCCTAAGCTTTTTGCTCAAGGCTAGCACTCTACCACTTGAGCCCAGCACTACTTCTGCCTTTTTCTTTTTATGTGGTACTGAGGAATCGAACCCAGGGCTTCATGCATGCTAGCTAGGCAAGCACTCTACCACTAAGCCACATTCCCAGCCCTTTTTTTTTTTTTAAATTCCTGTTTTTGTTTTTCTGCTTCTGGGGCTTGAATTCAAGGCTGTCCCTGAGCCTCTTTGTGCTCAAGGTTAGTGAGCCACAGTGCCACTTCTGGCTTTTTCTGAGTAGTTTTTTGGAGATAAGAGTTTCACGGACTTTTCTGCCTGGGCTGGCTGCTTCCGAGTAGGTAGGATAATAGGCATAAGCCACCAGCACTTGGCTTAAAATTTCCATAATCTTTCAGAGTAGGAGTTAGACCTATTTTAACACAAGTAAACAGACCTGAGAGGTTGAGTGGCTTGCTGAACATCAAGCAGTTAGTTTATTTGGAACCTATTTTTCCCGAATTCCTTAATTCTCTGCATTTTCTACTGTTTTTTGTTTTTGTGTGTTTTTTTTTAAACTGTTAATCCTGCGTGATTTAGTCATGTGTTTCCATATTTATGGGGGCATGTATAAATCAAGACAGCTTAATTGAAAACTCACTAGATTGTTATCAGCCATGCAGATAATATCTAGGGTTTTCATTTGTCTTTTTCATATCATTATACTTTGAATATATGTACCATTTATACATTACATAAGTATTTTATCTATCTATATCTATGTACTTTTTTTCTTGTTGGTTGTGGGGCTTGAACTCAGGGCCTGGGCGCTGTGCCTGAGCTCTTTTTTGCTCAGGGCTAGCATTCTACCACTTTGAGCCCCAGTTCCACTTCCAGTCTTTGGTGGTTAATTGGAGATAAGAGTCTCATGGAAAAAAAGTCTCATGGATTTTCCTGCCTACGCTGGCTGGCTTTAATCTGAGATCCTCAGATCTTAGCCTCCTAAGCCGCTAGGATTACAGGACCAGTACACAGCCCTTTGAATATTTTTAAAGCAAATTTCAGATACGATGTTTCAAATAAAACACTGGAAGTATGCACTTCCAGTTAATATATACATATTATCCTGTATCATAATATTTAGTACCCAGTCTACATTGAGGTTTCCTTCATTATTCAGAATAATACATTCTTGCTTAATGGACATATTTCGATCTAAATCTAGTTAAGGCTACTTTTTGCATTGAGGTTTTATTTTCATTTAATGTAGGGCAATAATCAGCCCTTCTTTTTAAAAATATCTTTTTTAAAGATCATTTGTTTTGTAGAGCATTTCATATTTTAGATTTGTCTGATTGCTTTCTCATGGTATCAGTTTACTATATGTCATTCTTATTATATATCATATTTTTTTGGAATGTAGATAGAAGCTGGCTGAGTACTTTACAGGCTGTACATTGTGCTTGATGTGTATCACATCAGGAGGCAGAAGGCATTCTGATGCTCTTATTTGATGTTAGATTGATGAGTCTATTAAAAGGTTTATCATGGACTGCTGACCTAAGGACTTCAGTACTCATTTCATTTTTTTTCATTTCTTAATCTTCATTTTCTATATTAGCTATATTTATTAAATGTATACGTTTCAACATTTATTAGAGTTTTTTTTTTTTTGTAGTGATAATGTGGGTTAAAGCCAGGAACTTAACTTGTGACTGAGCTATATGCCTAGCCATGGAATTCTTCCTTTAAAGAATTTGCTCACATTATAATGTTCTAATTTATGCAGTGATATGTTCGCATCATTTATTGTCTTGTCATTTAGTTAGCTGTAAGAGGAAACCTGTTGGTTTTGTTGTAATAAGTTTACTCTTTTCCAATTTATTTTGGTTTTAGTGTCTTTTTTTCTGAAATCCATTTTGAAAGTTTATTTCTACTTTTCTATTGCTTGCTGGTGCAGGAGAGGCAGCATAGAGCTATCTGTGTTTATATCCATCTTTTTTTTTTTTTTTTTTGTGGGTCGTGGATGCCTGAACTCTGGGCCTGGGCGCTGTCCCTCAGCTCTTCAGCTCAAGGCTAGCGCTCTACCACTGGAGTCACAGTGCCACTTCCGGTTTTTTTCTGCTTATGTGGTGCTGAGGAATCGAACCCAGGGCCTCATGCATGCAAGGCAAGTGCTCTACCACTGAGCCACCTTCCCAGCCTATATATATCCATCTTTATTAGAAGCTTTGGCTATGCTTTCAAGAGTTTCATGGTAGAAATGTGTCTTTTGTGAAGGGTGTATCCTCTTCCTTTGAGCCATACCCTTCAGCTTTGGCTTTCTCTAACATAGTGTTGAGGCCTAGAAAGGGCTCTATGCTGGCAGTGTGCCAATTCTTATTTCTGCTAAAATTACATTCTTTGATTTTTTTTTTTTTTCCATGTAGGCTCTTTATATTTTCTTTTAGCTTGAGAGTTCACAGAATTGGATTGATTTTATGTTTTTCCCCCACCACTGTTTTCTTTGGAGGGAGTTTGGTGTTAGAAGTCAGCCAAACTAGGATTTTAATTCTCTCTGCTTTGCTATTACCTTTTGAACTTTGGGGTATGAAGTCAGACTTCTTTCTGATGAAATGAATCATTTTTTGCTGTTTTTTTTTTAAAACTGTAATAGCTACTAATTGCAGTATGATAGGATAAAGTATGTGGTCTGTTTTACTTAGCATTCTTTCCTATAAGAATTTAATACTTGTTTAATTTCAGAGAATGGGGAGAAGGAACCTCCAACAACTCTACTTTGGGTTCAGTATTTCCTGGCCCAGCACTTTGATAAACTTGGACAATATTCTTTGGCTTTGGATTATATTAACGTTGCAATAACTAGTACTCCAACTCTAATAGAATTATTCTATATGAAAGCAAAAATTTACAAGGTAAAAATCTTAATCATGTTTTTTGACTAGTTGAAGAATTCAATTGTTTTAATAACCCTTAGAATTGTAACAGTAACTTCTAGCACCTATAGTAGTCTTTCTCTAATACTCTGATAATCCTAAGAACTTTTATGCTACACAGTTGTGTAATCAGTGTTAGTCACTTGATTAAATTCTTAGTAAACAGGAATTGTTATTATCTAGATTTCTAGTAACTTTGGCAGGCATCATGTCAAATTTCTTATTTTTTAAACTTACATTCATTAAGGTTCTTTTGATCGTAGACTCTTGATGGTTAATGCTTTCATCTCTTATAGCATATGGGTAATCTCAGAGAAGCTGCAAAGTGGATGGATGAAGCTCAGTCTTTGGATACAGCTGATAGATTCATTAATTCCAAATGTGCAAAATACATGCTTCGAGCAAATATGATAAAAGAAGCAGAGGAAATGTGCTCTAAGTTCACAAGGGTAGGAAAAACCACACATAGCTTGTAATTTTCTGAATTAGTAAAATTAACTTAAATTGTGAAAGTGGCCTCTAAATATTATTTTAGTCTATTTCTTTTTTTACTCTCTCTTTTGTCCAAGACTGGGATTCGAACTCAGTATCTGACACTTACTGCTCATTGGCAGGTACCCTACCACCTGAGCCACACCTTTAGCCTCAACACTGAAGATTGCAAGAATTCAGCCAGGCACTGGTGGCTCATGCCTGTCATCCTAGCTACTCAGGAGGCTGAGATCTGAGGATCATGATTCAAAGTCAGCCTGGATAGGAAAGGTCATGAGACTCTATGTCCAAAAAACCACTCAGAAAACCAGAAGTGGCGCTGTGGCTCAAGTGGTAGAGTGCTAGCCTTGAGCTGAAGAGCTGAGGGCCAGTGCCCCGGCCCAGAGTTCAAGCCCCATGACCGACCAAAAAAAAAAAAAAATTCATTAAAAAAATAACATTTAGCCTACATGCCAAGTATGATTGTACTTGGTTGTATGTGTATCTCTTGTATTTGTGGCAGAGGATGGTCAAAAATCAGTAACAGGAACAAAATTTCTTGATGTAGGTATATTACCAATTTGTATACTTGTTTATGTATAAAATTCTTTTTTTGGGGGGGGGGGGGGTCCAGTCGTGGAGCCTGAACTCTGGGCCTGGGCGCTGTCTAACAGCTCTTCAGCTCAAGGCTAGCGCTCTACTACTTGAACCATAGCGCCACTTCCAGCTTTTTTCTTTTTGATTATGTGGTGCTGGGGAATTGAACCCAGGGCTTCAGGCATGCAAGGCAAGCGCTCTACCACTGAGCCACCTTCCCAGCTTATGTATAAAATTCTTATGTGGGCTAGGAATGTGGCTTAGTGGTTGAGTGCTTGCTGATTGTGTATGAAGCCCTGGGTTCAGTTCCTCAGTACCACATAATAGAAAAAGCAGGAAAGTGTTAGAATGCTAGACTTGAGCAAAAGAAGCTCAGGAACAGTGCCCAGGCCCTGAGTTCAAGCTCTATGACCTACCAAAACCAAAATTCTTATGTGTAAAATTTGGTTTATATCCCAAGTTATGTTTCCCTAGTAATATATGGCTACTTTTTAATTCTCCTTTATGTAACCTTCAGAACTGTGCTAGTCTCTTGACATTCTGGAGATTAAGTTCACTGGAATATTGGAGCCTAGTATTCTTTTTGTTCTCTTCTTTACCATCTTTTCATATCCTTTTCCATATAGACTATTTTCTATCATGAAAGTAATTCATGTTTGTGATTAAAAATATTAGAAGACAAATAGTATAAAAAGTGCAGAAACACCTTGGTTGCTGGTGGCTCACACCTGTAACTCTAGCTACTCAGGAGGCTAAGATCTGAGGATCATGGTTCAAAGCCAACCTGGGCATTAAAGACCATGAGACTTTCATTTTTAATTACCAAAAAGCCTCATTTGAGCTGTAGCTCAAGTGGTCTCCGGCTAGCCTTGAGCAAAAAAAGAAAAGGAATAACGCCCAGGCCCTGAGTTCAAGCCCTAAGACAGTACCAAAAAAAAAAAACAAAAAAAAAAAAAGGAAAATCAGTAGGAGCCTTTGGAAGCACATCAATATATTTATTTGTTATTATTAGTTATTACTGTTATAATATAGCCATAAATAGCTATAAAAGAAAGCAATTTTTTTTCTGATGTTGGAAATTACACAACTGAAAAAAACATGGGATTTTTATTACTCATTTTGCTACTTGCTTCCTGCATTTAAGACTGCTTCTATTTCAGGAAGGAATATCTGCCATGGAAAATCTAAATGAAATGCAGTGTATGTGGTTTCAGACAGAATGCATTTCAGCTTATCAGCGACTTGGGAGATTTGGGGATGCCTTGAAAATATGCCATGAAATAGAAAGGGTAAGTTGTTAGAATTCTGACTTCAGTTTTCTTGAATAAGTTGACAAGACAGCAGGTAGATTTCTATACAGGATCTTCTGCCTTGTTTAAATACTTTGCTTCCTCTTAAAAAAATTCTTGATCTTTACAATATTTCAAACTTAAGAAATGTGAATAAATGATTGCTCTTGTTGACCTTAAATGGTTGTGCTTTTGACATGTCTGTATATTTTTATTTGAATTAAAAAGGAAAAAAATTTTAGTTTATTAAACCACTATTGGAACTATTGACAGAAAAACTCAAAGTATCTATTCCCTGAAGAGGCCATTACTTGAATTTCATCACTAGCCTAGGAGGACACATAGCTGATGGCAACCTCTTTCCACATCCGAATGTCAGGATCTGGTCCTCAGTCAGCCTCTCTCCAGTTCGTCTTCTCAGGATGCTTGTTCTCACATTCAGGACTCTGTGCAGCAATTGATGGCCAGATTGCTGGCTTATTACTTGCTTTTAGAATTGTGTGTGATTGCCTTAGCGAGGGGACTTTTCTTTTTCTTTGTGTGAATTTTTGTTTTCCTGTTCTTTGTCATCTCTGAAGCACTCTCCTTCCACATGGACCACAGGAGGAAAAGAGCCACAAATGCACTCCTGAGGCAGTCCTCAGCAGCCCTCAGTTGTGGGGGCACTCGGCACCACTGTTCCCCTGCTGACGCAGTATAAAACCACAGGCATCGTAGCCAGGTGAGCCTGATGTCTGCACCATGGCAGTCAGTCACTTTGGCCTTCTTCCCATGTCAAACTTCTGAGGTTACCCAAAAGGAAGGCTGTATGTTAGCGGGTGGCTTTTGATGGGAACTGGAGCTAGGATTATATGAAAGTCTTTATAGAAATAACCTAAGTTTTACTTTTTTTTTTCCTTTCGCCCTTTTAAGCCTTGATGGCTGTATCTGTAGAGAAAAACCTTCTCATTTTCTTCTTGAAAATTATAAAGCGCTTGGATGATAGGTATGTGAAATATCCAAACATTCTAGTTTAAATCAAACCATTATTTCTGTGATGGGCTGTAGATCAGAGTAGGAATTGGGGCACATTTATAATCCCAGCACTTGAGAAGTAGAGGCAGTAGGATTGTGAATGAGGCCAGCCTGATCTATATAGTAAGTGAGGTCTTGTCTCAGAAAAACTAAGAACCTCTGTGGATTACTAGTTCGTGCTAACACTCCCTATGTGATGTCACTTAAAAATATTCTACTTGGGCTAGGGTATGGCTCAAGTGGCAGAGTGCTTGTGTAAGAAGTGTGAAAACAGTCAACCAAATAACCCCATTCTGTTTATGAAGGAAAGGAACATTTTTATTAATAGGACATCCTTAGTGAAAAGTAAATTAGTTTCTGAATTAAGTAGTTTCTATAAGACTATAACTAGAACTTACCAAATTTTCTGTTTAAGTTAAATTTGATAACTTCTATTTTTGTTTTTGGTGTCAGTACTGAGGCTTGAACTCAAGGCATTGGCATTGTTCCATTGCTTTTTTACTAAGGCTAGTGGTATTCTACCACTTGAGCCACATCACTTCCAGTTTTTTGCTAGTTAATTGGAATCTCACAGACTTTTCTGCTCAGACTGGCTTTAAACTGTGATCCTCATATCTCAGCCTCCTGAGTAGCTAGGATTAGAAGTGTGAACCGGGATGCCCAGCTGAACTTTGATTATTTCTAGAATTATTTATTGTAAACTTAAGCCCTATTCTTTCTACCCTTAATATTCTTTCTAATTTTTTGGTGGTACCGGTATTTGAAATCAGGGCCTTGTACTTGCTGGACAAGCATTCTACCACTTGAACCATGCCTTCAGCTCTTCTTTTTTCTGCATTAGTTTTTGCTTCAGAAAGTGTTTCATTCTTGCCTAAATCCAGCTTCAGATTGTAATCCTACTACCTCTCTGCCTTCCTTATAGCTGAGATTAGAGACATGTGATACTATACTGTTTTTTTTTTTTAAAGTATGGGGATTTTGCTGAATTTTTGGCCCATGCTGGCCTCAAACTGAGATCTTCCCATCTCTGCCTCTCCTGTAGCTAGGTCTAATATTTTATTTGAGAATTGGTAGAATATGGTAAGTAGGTCTTTCATTACTAAGTTTCATTTAGGTTTTTCTCTTAAATTTATAGCGATTTTTGACTGAGTAGCATGGATTCTATAATGTAAGTTAACTACTTCTAATTCAAGAAATGATTTAATTGGTAAAAAGCATTTTTGAAGAAAAATGTTGCAAGAAGTCATTTTTTATCAGTGATTAAAACATAGCAGAAAACATTGTGATATAACACCATATTAGATAATTATTATTGCTAGAAAGTTTGTCTAAAGAGTTTGCTATTGTCATTTGTTGATAGGAAGAACTAAAATCAAGTAAGAGCCTCCTTTTATGCTACTTGAAAACTAATCCTTTCAATAATGAGTGTATCTATACTAAAATAAAACCTTATTCATGATTAATATAAGTATTATACACATATGGTTTTATGTTAAAATATGTTTAGTACAAATAGAATTATCAGATATTTATTGAATTAATCAATACGATCTAAAAGAAAATATCTAGTGTCATTGAAAGAATTTGAGAGTAATTATAAAATTTAAGTATTATAGTAAGTAACCGCATGAGTTACTTTAGATTTCGATTTCAAATATTTTAATAAGAAAATAAATACCTTTCATATGTAAGAACTTTATTCTTCACCTTAAAATAGGAATCAAGTTGGGAAACAAGGTCAAGTAAGTGCTAGGTCTTGCTTTTGCCTTCAAGAATTCTTTCAAGCTAGCTATGGAGGGTGCATATCTGTAATGCCCGCCCTTAGGAAGCAGAGGCAGGAGGATCATGAGTTTGAGGCCAGCCTAGGCTATATCCTGAAAGCACATCTCAAAAAAACATTTAAATTTTTTCTTTCATTGAAGGCAGTTTCTACTAGGATCCATTACTGTTGTGAGGTCTTAGAAACTGGATTTGAAATGTTAAAATTCCAGTGTTCCACATACCTTTTCTGTCTTCGTCTTGCTTCTTCAAGTAGGATTTTAAGATGAGGTGCAGATGTTATGTAGCCCAGCCCAGTCTGATGCTTGAAAATTGAAATTTGTTTCTTGAAAATTTCCAGATACCTTTGACTCACATCTGTAGTTCTGGCTACTCAGGGGGCTGAGATCCAGAGAATAAAGGTTTGGGCAGAAAAGTCCCTAAGACTCTTATTCCAAAATAACAAGTAAAAAGCTGGACTAGTGCTGTGGCTCAAGTCATAGAGGGCCAGCTGTGAGCAAGAAAGCCAAGCAGGCTCAAGACCTTGAGTTTAAATGCTACAAAAAGTTTTATTAAAACTTCTAAAATAGGGCTGAGAAGGTGGCTCAGTGGTAGAGCACTTCCCTTGCATGCATGAGGCCCTGGGTTTGATTCCTCAGCACCATATAAGCAAAAAAAAAAAAAAAAACTTCTAAAATATTGGTTATAAACTTGTGTTCAAGACACATTGTAATCATAAATTGCATTGTTGAGTGGCAGCTCCTTTGTACAACTACTTAAAGATAATAAAAATATTTTTTTAGGGAACAAAAAAAACCCCAATAAAAAAAGATTCTAAATGACTTTAGCTCAAGAATTTTGAGTTTTCCTCTTTAAAATAATTGGCATCTCATTTAATTGAATCTCATTTATATTTGTTATGAGGCAGTAATACATATATTTCTAACTGATTAGTTCTAGGATTTCTGATAGATTAAAACCGGTTTCATCTTAGTATTTCTTTGATTGATGTGTTTTATAATTGCAGATTCTGTAGAAAAGAAATCAAGTTGCTTATTCCCCTAGTTGATCTAGGTACTATTTTAATGTCCAGGGTTTTTGTTGCTTTTCTATTTGTAAGATTTAGTTGTCTCATCTAAAAACTCTTGAGACACGATGGACAGGAGAATCTGAGTCAAAAGAGAGGGTCTAACAGAATTTTAAAGACAGTCACATTCTGAAGCTGAGTGGCATTTTTTAATTCTTTGCTCATTTGTTTTAATTTGACTCAAGCCTGATTTTGGGAGCACCACCAGTCTGCCAGCTCCCTACCTCATCACTGAGAGACAGACGTAGAGAACAAGTGTTTAAGATTATTTAGTTGTTGATGTTGTATTCTGCAATACACTCTTTTCTTCCAAAGCAAAAATATTAATAAGCCGTGGCTGAGTATTGTACTGATCTAGCTATATTCTTTGTACCTCCATTATTAGTTTATAATAATAAAGTGAGCAACAGTCATTCTTAGACATAGTGCTTTCACAAGAAAACTGGGAAAGCTTTTGGCAAACTGGGATAAGCTGGTCACCCTGTTGATGGAAGACATTAACTGGAGAGAGGCAGCCTGTGGGCTGTTACTGATTAAGAGGCAGCTCAGGTGATTCGGTTCCTTACAACGTCTTCTGAGACTAATTTAAAATCTCTGTTTACAAATGCTGCTAGAAATACCTCTTTTAACTGGTTGTCTGCCTTTTTGCAAATTCTTAGTCTAATAAATGCCCTGTAGTCTTTTAGATGTTTCATCACATATGTGTTCCATGACTTTTAGCATTGTCATTTTTCCTTGGTCAAGTATCTTAAATTTTAACCTATTATAATGGTGCCAGATAGAACTTAAATCAAGGAAAACCACCAACAATTTTATGGAATAATGTAGTACTATGATATAAAAAACAAAGTTCATGTTTTTATTAATGAATTGTCTTATTAGTGGGGAGAATGAAGTTTTCAAATACAGTATATTTTTAGTAATATGAATTAATATGAAATGTTTATTTTCTATTTCTTGTCTACACTGTACTTTTCTTAGAAATCTTCTATTGAAGTCTTAAGTAGTTAACTTCTTTGTATATAGCATGTTTCATATTACTGAGATGACTAAAATTAGCAAGTGATTATTGGGTTAGTTACTGTATCTTCCATATAGTGAGTTATTAGGACTTTATCCCCAGGACAGAGGCAGCATGAATATAGAAAAGTTTTATTTACATTGGTGTATTGAATCTTACTCATTTTTTTTCTATCTTTTTAAAGAAGTCAAATTAGGGGAAAAGAGAATCAGAAGTAGAAATTTATATTGAGGAGAACATAAAATTACAAAACTGTGGGGTTTTCTTCTTTCCATGGAACAGATTATTTTAGGGGGTCATGTATTCATGAATTAGGGGGTCAGGGTCAGGTTAAGAAACTTATGACTTTGTTGAATAAGAGAAAACTGCCTTTGTTGCCTTTGTATTGCAGTTTACTGTTGAGAATGAACTTAAAAGTATCTTCTCATTTGATCCTTTAAGCACCTTAAGAATCTGGTTTATTTCAGCCAGGCAACAGTGGCTCAAACCTGTAATCCTAGCTATAGTAGCTGGGAGGCTGAGATCTGAAGATCACAGTTTGAAGCCAATCAGGGTAGTCCATAAGGTTCTTACCTCCAATTAACTACCAAAAAGAGGGAAGTGGAGCTATGGCTCAAGTGGTACAGAATACACCTTGAGCAAAAATGCTCAGGGACAGCTCTCAGGTCCTGAGTCAAGCTCCAGGACTAGCAAATATTAATAAAGAAAGAAACTGGCTGATTTTTTTAAATTCTTCGATTAAATTAAAGCTCTGAGAAATTAAAAGACTATTCAGGTTCACGTGCCTAATTGGCAGATCTGTGCTGACAGAATGTCTGGTATGTGTTAGGCTCTGTGTGAGGAAAGTGGGCGGAAGTGACAGGGCACCCTCTTAAGAGCTGAGTGAGATTTATGAACATTTTGTATAAACCTACATGTGTGTAGTCTCCAGAGTTTTACTCATTTTTCTCTTGAATACAGAGAAGAAAAAATTTTAAGACTAAAATACCAATATGTAACCTGATCTTTTAATTTTCAGCATAGAAGTTGAGTGTCATCACAAGGCATGATTTATAGGGGACAGGTATGGATTATGGAAAAGATGCTTCAAGTTGAATGCTGACAACTTGATATCCTTTGTAGTGTTAAAGTGGAAGGAAACAACTCAATGGAATTGTAACTTTAAATTGTTCTGAGGCTTTTTATGGTGTTCTTTCAAAAGGTGGGCAGTATTGATAAAAATGTAAGGGGTAATTTTGTGGTTTTGTTTTTAAGCATTTTTTTGAGATAACCGATGATCAATTTGACTTCCATACATACTGCATGAGAAAGATGACCCTTCGTGCCTATGTTGACCTCTTGAGGCTAGAAGATACTCTCAGAAGACATGCCGTTTATTTCAAGGCTGCTAGATCAGCAATTGAAATATACTTGAAATTATATGATAATCCCTTAACCAGTGAAAGCAAACAACAAGAAATAAATTCAGGTAACTAAAAAAGATTTGTAAAGAGCACCAAATTTCAGAATGTTATTAACTTTGTATAGAAAAGCAGATAATTAAGTGTTTAAGGAGATGATTTGTACATTGTATACATATATTGAATTATCTTACTGTCCCCATACATTTTTATAATAAATGACAATAAAAATAAAGGGTATTATCAAAAGGATTCAAAGACAATATTAGATAATTAATATAGCTAAAAAAAGTCAAAGGATTGATGAGTCTTAATCACTCTAAGGGAATGGGTTTCTTTTTTTTTTTTTTTTTTGTCGGTCGTGGGGCTTGAACTCGGCCTGGGCGTTGTCCCTCAGCTCTTCAACTCAAGGCGAGTGCTCTACCACTTGAGGTACAGCGCCACTTGGGAATGGGTTTCTTAATTTTTATTTTCTTCATTTTCTTTTTTGAGACACAGTCTCGCTGTGCCAGCCTCAGGCTGTTTCTGCTTCAGCCAACTGGTTTAGTAAGATCAGTTTAGGAAAAATAGAAATAGCCATGTTTTGTTTTGTTTCTTTAGGTTATAACTGAAAATAGCTTTGATCTTCTTAAGGGAATTCTTAAATGGTACAATGTCTACTTTATTAAAAATAAAATGCTAATTGGTGGTATTAGCCCCTTTGAGACTTAAACGGAATAGAGTGACTTGCATGAAATTTGCATGAAATTACTTATATTGTATAGAAGGCAGAATTGTGCTAGAATTGATTCATTATAGTTAATGTGATTGGTACTGACTGTATACCTTTTTTTTTTTTTGGCAAGTCCTAGGGCTTGAACTCGGGGCCTAGGCACTGTCCCCAGGTCTCTTTGTGTTCCAGGCTAGTTCTTTACAACTTGAGCCACAGCGCCACTTTTGGCTTTTTCTGAGTAGTTTATTGGAGGATAAAAGTCTTATGGACTTTTCTGCCTGGGCTGGCTTTGAACCGAAATCCTCAGATCTCATCCTCCTGAGTAGCAAGGATTACAAGTGTGAGCCACCAGTGCCTGGCCTGGATGCCTGTTGTGGGTCAGGTTTTTTTGCCAGTTATAGGAATACATTTTCCAAAACCTTTGATGTAGATGGCATATTTATACACACATACATATGGTTATATTAATAGTGTAAACATTGATCAGTAACATTTCTTCATCTGAATATATGTAGAAAGCCTGTCGGCCAAAGAATTAAAGAAATTACTTAGCAAGCAAAGAAGAGCTCAGAAAAAGGCTAAATTAGAAGAAGCGAGAAAACATGTGGAAAGGGAACGTCAACAGAAAAGTCAAAAGAAGAAAAGAGATGATGAAGAAGAAACAGCCAGTAGTCTTAAGGAAGAACTTACACCTGAAAAATTGGAAAGGGTGAGATGAATGTACTGATATTGTTACTTGATCAAATTTATTCTCTTTGGTTCTTTTCTGGACACAAACACAACTTACTTAGATGTATAAATCAGAAGTTATTTGTGGGCCAGGAATGTGGCTTAGTGGTAGAGTGCTTGCCTAGCATGCATGAAGCCCTGGGTTCGATTCCTCAGCGCCACATAAACAGAAAAGGCCAGAAGTGGCACTGTGGCTCAAGTGGTAGAATGCTAGCCTTGAGCAAAAGAGGCTCAGGGACAGTGGCCAGGCACCGAGTTTAAAAAAAAAAAAAGCCATTTGCAATAGTCATCAGGTATTGTTGAGTGACAATATGCAGAATTTTTCTACTGTGAAGTATGCACAGAATTGTTATGTCCTAGAGTAATGTCAATCTCCAGAGCCTATAAATGTGTGATCTGAAAAGGCAAAAGTGAATTAGGTAGCAGATGGAATTTAAGGTTGTGATTCTCCTGGATTTATCCAGATTACCCAATGCGATCAGATAGAGTTGTGCAAACAGCGGAAAGCAGAAGAGATTGGGGTGATGTTGAAGAGTCTGAGGCCTGAGTGACTCCATCTTGAGCTAGCTGTCATCTTCCGAAGTATGAGTTATGCAGCTGACCATGAGCCCAGCCTGGGAATGACCATGAGCCCAGCCTGGGAATGAACAGAAGAAGCAATTCTCTGGCAACTAGAAACATCAACAATCCTTGAGAAAATCTCTCGGGCAAGCAGGTGCTGGAGGGCGTGGTTACCCCTGCAGTCAGGCCGAAGGTGGTGTTTGTTTAAGAAAGGAACCCTGCAGTTTAGCAGGTATCCCCTGGTGACTCCCTGTGGTGCAAGCCAACCTGTTTAAAGGACGTCAGCCCTCTGATCTAACCAACAACCTGTTTCTGCTTTGTAGTGTGCCAATCATACTATAGAATTGTACTATGATTTTCCCTCGATGTGTAATAATTTGTTGTAAGGTGCTATGATGTATACAAAGTCCCTGCCTTCCCTAAAGAGTGTATAAAAAGTACTATAACCCTGGGCTCGGGGCCTCTTAGCGTCACCAGTTACCTGGTACGCGGAGGACCAAGCTCGAGCTTGCAATAGACTCCTTGCTTTTACATTGGTGACGGTCTCTGATGGTCTTTTGGGTAAGGATTTCCGAATTCCGTTTTACAATGTGACTGAAGGATTGACTTAGCCTGTTGGTACGTTTAAAGAAATGGGAGAGGGCCATAATCCAAGGAATGTAGTCGCCTTCAGAAACAGAAAAAATAATGGAAATGAATTTTCTCTTAGAGCCCCCAAAGGAAATGCAGTCCTGTTGACCCCTGGATTTTGAGCCCAGTAAAGCAGACAGGTGGGCACTTAAAATCTACGGCACTGCAAGATAAGAAATTTGTTATACAGATGTCTTATGAAGTAATGGAACTTTCTTTTTTCTTTATTTTGTGCTGATATTGGGGCTTGAACTCAGGGCCAGAGCCCTCTCCCTTTGCTTTTTCAGTTAAGGCTAGAGCCCTGCTATTGAGGCAAGGCACAGCTCCATTTTGAGCTGGTTAATTGGAGATAAGAGTTTCATAGACTTTCTGCGAGGGCTAGCTTTGAACTGTAATCCTTAGTTCTCAGCCTCCTGAGTAGCTAAGATTGCAGGCATGAATCACTAGTGCCTGGCAAAATATGGAATTAATGACTTTATATGTTTAACTAGAGATAATGATTTAGCTGCACAGATGCTACACTTTGTCTCTAGGATTTCCTTAAAGGCTTAATAAAATTATTTTGAAGCAGATAGAGGAAAATATGTAGCTTTCTGGTTTATTAAATTGAGTGTACTTAAAATTTATCATTTTTTTTCAAATTATAGAACGCTGTTATATTCATTTGTCACTAGATTTAGGTGTTGGTAATATCTAAGGAACACGATATATTTTTTCATAAAGTACATGGTCTTTTTATAGTCTGTAGAACAATTTAACCTTTTTTTTTTGGTCTGGCGTGGGGCCTAAAATCTGGGCCTGGGCGCTGTCCCTCAGTTCTTCAGCTCAAGGCTAGCGCTCTACCACTTGAGCCACAGCGCCACTTCCGGCTTTTTGCTTTTTGCTTATGTGGTGCTGAGGAATCGAACCCAGGGCCTCATGCATGCAAGGCAAGCACTCTACCACTGAGCCACCTTCCCAGCCCAAGAATGAGACTCTTCTCTCTAATTAGCAAGCAACAAGTAGAGATGTAGCTCAGCCGAAGAGCATTAGGCTTGAGTAAAAAATGCTAAGGGACAATTCCCTGAATTTAAGCATTTAAGCCCGAATACCAGCATGAAAAAAGAGAAACTACCCAAACTACATAGATACGTTAAGATTTTTAGGAGATTGTGTTTATATAGCTGATTTTTAAATATAAATTTTTTTTCCTTCCTGCTTCAAATAGGTAGAGAATCCATTAGAAGAAGCTATCAAGTTCCTTATTCCTCTTAAAAACCTTGTTGCTGATAACATTGAAACTCATCTCCTGGCATTTGAAATATATTTTAGAAAAGGTAATAAAAAGTTTGAATTAGTTTAAAAAAATAGTTTTGCAGTATGAGGGAGTTAAACATGTGCTAGGGCAAATACTTTACAACTGAGCTACATCCCTAGCCTTGAGTTTGTTTTTTAAACTTTTCGTTGTTATTTTAAAGCCGATGTACAAAGTGGGGGGGGGGGTGGTTATGGTTATATAAAGTAGGTAAAGAGTACTTTTGTGGGGGGGGCGGGGAGTCCTGGGGCTTGAATTCAAGGCCTGGGCACTGTCCTGAGCTTTATTTTGCTCATGCTAGCACTCAACCACTTGAGCCACAGCATCACTTCTGGCTCTTCTGTTTTTTTATGTGATGCTGAGGAACCAAACCCAGGGCTTCATACATGTTAGGCAAGCACTCTACCACTAAGCCACATTCCCAACTCCCAAGAGTACATTTCTTTCTAGACAATATCACTTCTTCGCTTGCTAACAAGTTTCTTTCCCTCCCATTCCCACCCACAAGTTGTATAGTTCAGTTTTTTTGGTTGTAGTTCATTTAAAACATAGTGTCCAGTGAGTAATATTGCTGCATTTGTTCACCCTTGAGTTTACTTTTTAATCTTTAATTATGTTGATGACTGTTCAGTTTAATCTCTGTGAGAGCTCTTTTTATCTAAGAACTTTATTTCAGCAGTCCACAAAAGGCTACTAATCCCATTAAAATATTACATGCAAATCTAGTTTAAGAACAGTTTGACCAGTCAGACTGTTTACCAAAGCAGTTTTTCATGAATTTGCAAGCTTTTTTTGGAAAGCAAAATTGGCTTTGATAATGTAAGTCAGTTTTACATTTTGCTTATGAATGTTATAGTAAAAACAACATTTTGTTATTTTTTTTAAGTGATGCTAAAGATGAAGCAAATAAGGTACAAATAATAATGCTATGATTCTTGCATTTTTTTTTCACATAGGGAAGTTTCTATTAATGCTACAATCTGTCAAACGAGCTTTTGCCATCAACAGTAATAACCCATGGTTACATGAATGCTTAGTTAAGTTTTCTAAATCTGGTAAGTATAAAAAAGACAATGTTGGGCTGGGAAGGTGGCTTAGTGGTAGAGCATTTGCCTTGCATGCCTGAGGCCCTGGGTTTGATTCCTCAGCACCACATAAGCAAAAAGAAAAAAGCCTGAAGTGGCGCTGTGGCTCAAGTGGTAGAACGCTAACCTTGAGCTGAAGAGCTGAGGGACAGCGCCCAGGCCCAGAGTTCAGGCCCCACGACTGGACCCCCAAAAAAAAGACAATGTTAACAGGCGCTGGTGGCTCACTCCTGTAATACTAGCTACACCAGAGGCAGAGAGCTGAGGATCACGGTTAAAGGCCAGCCCGGGCAGGAAATTCCCCGTGAGACTCTTACCTCCAATTAACCACCAGAAAACCAGAAGTGGTGCTGTGGCTTAAGTGGTAGAGTGCTTGCCTTGAGCTGAAGAGCTCAGGGACAGTGCCCAGGCTAAGAGTTCAAGCCCCAGAACTCCTCCCTCCCCCTCAAAAAAAGGCAATGTTTATGAAAAAGCAAGTATAGAAGCAAATAGGAGCTGCTTTGCTTTTTTTTTTTTTTTTTGATAGACATTAAAGAAACATAATACAAGGTAATGCTTATAATATTTAACTGAAAATACCAAAGTAAACTAAACATGTTAGTTAAGTAGGAATTAGTGCATTCTTTAAGCTAGAATATACTTATATTCCAAAGGAGTACTAGTATTTGTACTGTGCATACAGAAAGCTTATACTAAATACAAAGGTTGTCAGTTGATGTTTTTTTCAAAAGGCATGAAAAACGAAAATATCCAAATGTTTTTGGTTTTGTAGTATCCAGTCAGAGTAATCTTCCTGATGTTGTGGGTCAGGTACTATCTCAAGAAATGCAGAAAATATTTGTCAACAAAGATTTGGAAAGTTTTAATGAGGATTTTCTCAAGTATAACACTACCTCTCTTCAACATCTGCTTTCAGGTTTGTGTTTAGCTATGATGGTTAAAATGTTTATGTAAACATTTATGTTAGAATATGGTGAGAAACAAACATTCAAAAATGCTTCACTAGGGCTGGGAAGGTGGCTCACTGGTAGAGCGCTTGCCTTGCATGCATGAGGCCCTGGGTTCGATTCCTCAGCACCACATAAGCAAAAAAGAAAAAAGCCGGAAGTGGCGCTGTGGCTCAAGTGGTAGAACACTAGCCTTGAGCTGAAGAGCTGAGGGACAGCGCTCAGGCCCAGAGTTCAGGCCCCATGACCGGATCCCTCCTCCCCCCCCTCAAAAAAAAAGAACTTCACTAGTTATGAGAGAAAAAATGAACACAATACCATTTATTTCTTTCAAATGAGCAGAGGTTTTGTTCTTGCTTTAAAGAAGAGTAGTGTTAGGGATGTGACAAGCAAGTATACTTCATTGGTTTCAGTGTAAATTGGCCCAGCCTCTTACGAAAGCAACTTGTCACTTTTCTCAAGAGCAGAAAATAACTTGTGTTTTTTGGTTCTGTAGTCAAAGTTTTATAAATAATTTTAAGCATTAATCTAGCACCAAACATGATGTATATTTGTGATCCCAGCATTTGGAGGCTGAAATAGGAGGTTCAAGAATTTGAAGCCATGGGCTGGGAAGTTGGCTCAGTGGTTGAGTGCTTGCTATGCATGCATGAAGCCCTGGATTCAATTCCTCGGCACCACTTAAGCAGGAAAAAGCAAGAAGTGGTGCTGTGGCTCAAGTGGTAGAGCGCTAGCCTTGAGCTGAAGACCTGAGGAACAATGCCTAGGCCTAGAGTTCAGGCCCCATGACTGACCAAAAAAAAAAAATAAAAAAGAATTTGAAGCTACCTTGGGCTACATATTTAGATTCTATCCCCACAAAAACAAAGCAAACAAAAAAATTAATTCAAAGTAAACATCTTTAAGTGTAGAATAACTACTTAGATACTTTGTGTAAATATTGAGTAAAGAATAGGAACAAATATATACATAGTCAATAATAGGAGAGCACTGTTAAATTGATGGAATAAGATACTAGTATTTAAAGTGATACAGCATTTGTAATAACAGTAGCAAATAATTTTATAGCACATGTGGAATATATTGAACATATATTTTCCACTGTGTTAAAATTTTGTTTAATTTCAGGTGCTAAAATGATGTATTTTCTGGACAAATCAAGGCAAGAGAAAGCAATTACTATAGCCACTAGGTTGGATGAGACTGTAAAAGATAAAAATGTAAAGGTAAGGTTTTTTACAGACTGATTTATGGATACTGAGCAAGCTAGCAAAGCATGTGCTTCTAAAACATAATTCTTTTTTTTTTTATTGTAAAGGTGATATACAGAGGGGTTATGGTTACATAAGTCCAGTAATGAGTAGTTTTCTTTTTTAACAGCGTCACCTCTTTTCTTTCTTCTCTCCCAGTTTTCCCCTCCCATCTGCCCCCCCCTTCCGCAAGTTGTATAGCTAATTTTCAACATAGTGTCTAGTGAGTACCACTGCTGCGTTTGTTCACCCTTTGTCCCACCATTTCTGTGCTCCTCTCTTAGCCTCCCCAAACAGATAAACTTACAAACAAGATAAAAGGTACAGAAAACAAAAAGAGCAACAAAGGAGAGAAAAAAATTCTCTTGTTTCCATTTCAATAAACATCATTTTATATGATCATCTTTGTGATCCTCTCCTAAGAACATCCTCCTTTGACCTCACTGTGTGAATGTCTAGAGTTTTCTTCCTGAGTGTAAATGACAGTTCTACCAATTATTAGCTGAGTGACTTCAGGCAAGTTACCTTTTTTCTGCTTATTGAAGAGGAAGATGAAAGCACCATGCCTCTCATGGAGTAAGTGCATTAGTGACCTGAACAGACTAAGTACAAAATGCTTTGTGCATGACCATGCACTCACTCAAGTGGGAGATGTTGTTATATAAAAGACACTTTCCTTGCTGATCACAATTTTAAAGTTTTTTCAACTATTGGATTTTATTTATTTTTAAAGGGTTTGCAAAGTTGTTTTTTGTTTTGTTTTTGAGATAAGAGTTCTGTTAGCTCACACTGGCCTAGAACTCTTGCTTCAGCCTCCTGAATGTTTAGTTTCTAGGCATCTACCACAAAGTGTGCTTCAGAAGTGTTTTGTTTCTGTGGTGATGCTGGGTCCTTCTCCCCTAATCCCCCCAGGAAGTATGGGTGACTGAACTAAGGCCTCACACTTGCAAGGCAGGTGTTTAAGGCTCTACTACTTGACCTTTTCCTCCAGCACCTTTTTGTAATTTTCAAGGTAGGGCTTGCTTTATGCCTTGGGTGGCCTGGGTTTTGATCTTTCTATTTGTGGTTCTCTATGTGGCTGGGGATGACGTGTGCACTGCTGTGCCTAGGCATTGCTTTTACCCTGTAGTGGGATAAGTGAAATGTACCTCTTGCCTGGCCATTGGGTACTAGAGTCATGAAATTTTATGCCTGAACGGTTGAACATTGAGACTCTCCAACCATCTCCACTTCACAAGTAGCTAAGATTATGGGCTGACAGAATTGGTTATTAATTTTTTTTTTAAATATTTTATTTTAGATGATTACTATAGATAGGAAAATATTATTTTATACTGAGGCTTTGCCATCTTTATCTTGGCTTAAATAACAAATTGCTTCTTTTGATTAAAGTTGTTGTAAGTAAGCTTTTTATTTAACTAATTTGTATTTCCCATTTGTTTCATTAGACTTTAATAAAGGTTTCTGAGGCACTGCTTGATGGCAGCTTTGGGAACTGTAGCTCCCAGTATGAAGAATATAGAATGGCCTGTCATAACTTGTTTCCTTATACATCTGCTTTCCTGCCTACTCTGAATGAAGTCCACAGTACCAGTGAAGCACTGAACTGTACAGCTGATAACTGTGATGTCTTAACAAATGAAATCTGAAATCTTGTAAGAAGCTGACTCCTGCAGACTCACAGCTGAATTTACATCAAGGGTTTTTTTCTCCCCCAAGGTGCAATTTAATATAGATGTGAAATGAAATATTTAGATAGTTTTTAAATGGAGTATTTTGAAATCTTATTTTATTCCCTGACTACACAAACATCTGCTAAAATTACTTCTTTAGTTTGTAAAAGTAAAAATACTTGCATAGTTTTTCTCATTATCAGCAGCACTGTGGTAGCTGCTCTTGCTGGCCTGTCATAACTTAAGAATTCCTGATTGTCTGCACTCGTGGCTCTAATTGTAGGCACTCAGGAGGCTGAGAGCTGAGCATCCCTCTTCAAAGCCAGATCAGGCAGGAAAGTCTAACTAACAACAGGCTCAAAGTAGAGCTGTGTAGCATGCTAGCCTTGAGTGAAAAAAGTTAAGGTACAGTGATACGGCCTTGAGTCAAATCCCCAGTTACAAGCACAAAAATAAAAAAGAGGGCTGGGAATGTGGCTTAGTGGTAGAGTGCTTGACTAGCATCCATGAAGCCCTGAGTTTGATTCCTCAGTACCACATAAACAGAAAAGCCAGAAGTGGTGCTGTGGCTCAAGTGACTGAGTGCTAGCATTGAGCAAAAAAGCTCAATGCCTGGGCCCTGAGTTTAAGCCCCAGAACTGACAAAAATAAAAATATAATAATAATTAGATAATTTCTGATTAAGTAAAATTATATATTGTCCTTTTGAATTATTTTTCTTAGATCTTTCAGAAGATTCTTTCAGAATCTTTCAGTATCTGTATTTTGATCCCTGTTTTATTGGTTTGCTTATTTGCTTGCTTTTATTTCTTTTAAAGTATTAACCGTATGTGAATAGAGAATTACTTAGGCCATATATTAAGGTTTATTTTAAAATTTATTTTAATTTGCCTTTTTTTTCTCAATTTTTCATTATTTGCCTTTCTTTTGCAGTATCTAAGGAAATGATACTTTCTGGTTGAACAAAGGTACTCCAGTTTTATGTAAAATATTCTGAATGTGAAATAGATTTGCCTTCTAATCATGTAAATTTATTGGTAAATTCATTGCCTATCTATGCTAGTCTTAATGACCCACATGCTAGAGTTGTGCTGTTTTAACTGAGTTGCTTAGGGAGTTCACAAGTAATTTACCCTAAGAAGTAATGCGTTTTGGAAGAGCTTAATGGGCCTGAATAGAAATAAATAAACCACTTCTTCTAGCTGTACAGTGACTATTAAATGTATTTTTAAATCTCTAAGTGAAACGAGAATTTACTCCCATTAGAAGAACAGAATTGTGGTGTTTTGGGGGAGATACCTTTTTGGAGAGAGAGCTTTTTGTCATGTCTTGTGCAGGAAACAGTAATGGAATCATTCAGTATGTCTCAGAGCTGTGTAAATATGACTGTAATATTACTGCTTCCTTTCAAGCAAATGTAAACTCAAAAAGGGAGATTAAGACAAATAATTTAATTAAAATAATGTTCTTTGACTCTAAAGCTTTCAGATTTATAATTACTAAGGGGGAGGAGGAGTTAAAACTCACTGTAAAATAATACCTGCTTAGATAATGCTATAATAAATTATTTTGTACACAGTTACTTTTGTGTATTTGTGCTTTTATTATATGGCCAAAATAGTTTTGTAAAATGTTCTTTGAGGACAAACTTATTCATCTTTTCAAGTTTATAGAACAAGGAGTTCTCAATTACTAACTACCAAATATGTTTTGGTGTAATAGCAGCTTGTTGTTTGTTTGTTTGTTATGACAGTACTAGGACCTGAACTTGGGGCCTGGGCACTCTCCCTTAGCTTTTGTGCTCAAAGCAAAAAAAAAAAAAAAAGGTGGCCCTGGTGGCCTAGACAAGTGACTTAGCTGAGGATTGTCGTTTGAATTCAGTCAGGGTAGGAAAGTCTGTGAGACTCTTGTCTTCAATTCACCAGCAAAAAGCTAGAAGTGGAGCTGTGGCTCAAGTGGTAGAGAGATAGTCTTGAGTGAAGAAGCCAAATGAGAGCTTGAGGCCCTGAGTTAGCAAGCCCCATTACTAGCACACAGAAAAAGAGATACAAAATGTGAGATTCTAAATAAGAGATGTGAGAAGAAAGCCCTTCACTTTAAAAAAAATTCAATTACAACAGATTCTCAGCATTATGATTGGAGTTAAAGGTATAGACTTAAGACATGAGAACAAAAGTTTCTTTCTTAGGAAGTTCCAGATACCTCTTGAGATCATGTTGGTGCTGTTGGTCTTGGAAGCTTGCAGGCTGGTGCCCATTGGGTCTCAGGATCTTTGGATCTGCGGAGTTGCAGCCAAGAGTCCCGTGTGTGTCCCCATTTGTACCTCAGTCTGCACCAGGGTGTGGGTGAGTGTCAGGTGGGACATGTCCAGCTCTTTCTTGCCTCAGATTCCCAGGCTCTGTGCATAAGGACCATAGCTAGGTTAACAATAGGTGTTCACTCCAGTCAGGCAACCATTTAAAAAAGCAGACAACAATGCTTGTTAATCTCTTTCAGTACTTCTACATAGGTTTTCCCTACCTGTCACTTTCCTGGACATACCTATTCTTATCCTTTGTGGTGAGAATTGTTTCTTAAATCAGGATCTCTATTTTTAGCAAGACTTACTTCCTGAATTTCATAATCATAGGTTCAACTTAATGACATCATCAAATATCACATGAATGAAACTGAAATTCTGAAAGCCAGCCAATGTCACCAGCCCACCACAAACCTGATAGTCATGGCATTTTGGCTTCCCTTTTCATGCCTGCCACCACTGACTGGTTGTCCCACCTCCCTGCTCTATTCGTGTTGCCCAGTTCCAAGCTTTCATAGTTAATCAGGGCAGTTGCTAGAATATCCTTAAATGTTTCTGTTGCTAAATGTTGCTGTTCCCCTCTACACTGTTGGACAACTTTTGAAAGTGCCACTTGTTCAGAGCTGGGGACTGTGTGTGTGTCAGTGTTGTGTGGAATTTAACACAAAGATTAAGGAAAACTGCTCTGTTCCTAAGGATACATCCTCCTAGCAAATGATCTGAGAACAGTGTGGACCAGTTGGTCTGCTCTTCCGGTTGGGTGGTTTTGCAGCTTGGACTGCAGTGAGATTTGATCTGATTGCCTGCCTCTAAAAAAATCAAACCTGGGTTGGGAAGGTGGCTCAGTGGTAGAGCGCTTGCCTTGCATGCATGAGGCACTGGGTTCAATTCCTCAGCACCACATAAGCAAAAAGAAAAAAGCCGGAAGTGACGCTGTGGCTCAAGTGGTAGAGTGCTAGCCTTGAGCTGAAGAGCCGAGGGACAGCGCCCAGGCCCAGAGTTCAGGCCCCACAACCGGACCCCCCCAAAAGAAATTAAAAAATCAAACCTGAAGACAATTTGTGTGTGTGTGTGTGCACGCGCATGTGTGCTTGCGAGCGTGCGTGCATGTGTGCTAGTACTGAGGTTTGAACTCAGAGCTTGGGCCCTTAGCTTTTTTGTTCAAAGTCATCTCTCGTCATTTGAGCTGAAGGGAATCACATGGAGGCTTGTGGAGGTGATATAGATTAAGAAAGTTTGGGCAAAAAGTTTGGGAAGTCAGGCTGACTCATTAGGTTTTTGACTCATTTAGATTAAGTTTACCAGAAGCAGAAAAAAGTTATCACATTAGGATTTTAAAGCTTCATAACTGGAATTTTAACGATGATAAAATTCTATTAATGAACTTACCATTATGCTTAAAACTACTCCTACTGTCAAATATTTTAGGCTGTAGCCAGGTGCCAGTGGCTCAAGACTAATCTTATCTACTCAGAAATCTGAGGATCAAGGTTCAAAGCCAGCTTGGGCAGAAAATGTCTCTAAGACTCTTATCTCTAATTAGCAAAAAAGCTGGAATGTGGTTCCCTGCTCCAAGGAGTTTGTCAAAATGAGATCCCTCAACTGCCTTTAGACAAGGAATTTGCTAGGAAACATTAATATTTCTTTGGCTGAGAGAAGATAAAGATACAAAGTTTTAAAAGTTTTCTACTGGATAAAATAATTGAGACTCACTTTAGGAGTATCAAATGTCTCTTTAAATATATTTTAAATAGGTTGGTACATCCAGCTATATAATAATGAATTAAGCATTAAAACATTCTCCATTATGGACTCTGTGGTGTGTGTGTGTGTGTGTGTGTGTGTGTGTGTGTGTGTGTGTGTGTGTGTGTGTGTGTGTGTGTGTGTGTGTGTGTGTGTCTGTGAAATGGATTGGGGCAGGACTGAGGATGGTCATTTTGGTTCATCTGTTTCCTTATTTTCCCATCCCCCTTCTCTTATATGGAGCATTGAAAAGGAAATCCCAGCCATTTCTTCTTCTAGCCTTTCTTTCCTCTAGTCACACTATACTTACCCTAAGCAGTTCTCAAACTGTGCAATGGACTCAGTTAATTTAGGGAATCTCTTCTTGCAGGTAGACTGAAGTACCAAGTCCTCCAGCCTCGTTTTGGAAATACATATTAGTGGAAAAACAGCCGTTCAGGAGATTATGGCATATAGAACTTGCAGATGACAGGGTGAGCTGATAAGTGCCTGACAATGATTTAGGAGCAAGGGGCTACAAAAGAATGAGGAAGTAAGGACAAAAGAATGAGGAAATAAGAATCAGGATAGTAAATCTTTGGCTTTACAACCTTACAGAAAACACTAACCAGAAAATCATTCAATTCTACTGTTTTAACCCTAGACCAAGCTCTGTAATAAAGATGGCTCTAGATGGTGGAGTGGGCTGAAGTACTGTCTTTCCCATGGTTGTGTGTTTTATTTTTTTGTTTGTCGTGGGGCCTGAACTTTGGGCCTGGGCGCTGTCCCTCAGCTCTTCAGCTCAAGGCTAGCGCTCTACTACGTGAGCCACAGCGCCACTTCTGGCTTTTTCTGCTTATGTGGTGCTGAAGAATCGAACCCAGAGCCTCATGCATGCAAGGCAAGCGCTCTACCACTAAGCCACCTTCCCAGCCCCCAGGTTTTTTTTTGTTTTGTTTTGTTTTTTAACAGGTGATAAAGAGATGTTTTCCAGAGGGAGGGATCTGCAGTTAGTAGCCTGAAGACCAGGCCCTTATTGGAGTCACCCCCTCTTCCCCATTCTGTTTGCATCATTTGCTGAACGAAAGATGAGGGGGAGGCAGGCTGCCTCCAGGCCAGCTAGGTGGGAGCCAGAGATAGGAGGATCCCTACTTGAGGCCAAGGGCAAAAACTCTAGACCTTATCTGAAAAGTAACTAAGATGAGAGTCTTTAACTCCCATTTCCTTCTTGGGAAAGAAAATATTTCCTATTTCTTCTTACTTTAACCTTGTTACCCTAAAATAAATTCTTTTTTTTTGGGGGGGGGTCCGGTCGTGGGGCCTGAACTCTGGGCCTGGGCGCTGTCCCTCAGCTCTTCAGCTCAAGGCTAGCACTCTACCGCTTGAGCCACAGCGCCACTTCAGGCTTTTTTCTTTTTGCTTATGTGGTGGTGAGGAATCGAACCCAGGGCCTCATGCATGCAAGGCAAGCACACTACCACTGAGCCACCTTCCCAGCCCCCCTAAAATAAATTCTTATTAAAACTTAAAGCAGTAGCAACCAAAAATTCTAAGATATAAAAAGGTTGGGGGAGTGTGGCTCAAGTGGTAGAGCATCTACTTGAGGCCTTGAGTTTAAACTTGAGTACTACCAAGAAAAAAAGACAAAGTAGGAGAAAAATTTTGAAAATTGTGTATCTAAAATGGCACATGTATCTTAAATACATAAAGAGCGCAGCTCTGTAATGAAGAGACATAATGGGCAAAGGATATAAATAGACATTTATCTCAAGAAAATACTAAAGGCTTTTCAAGGAGAAGCACTTAAGCCAGGTGCTGGTGATTCTGTAATCCTACCTACTCTGGTAACTGAGATCTATGGATCTCAGTTAAAGCAGAAGAAATCCATGAGACTCTTATCTTCAATTTAATCACCAAAAAGCTGAAAGTGAAGTTGAGGTTCAGATGGCAAAGTACCAGCCTTGAGTGAAAAAGCTAAGGGACAGCACCCAGGCCCTGGGTTCAAGCCTCACTACCAAAACAGCAACAAAAAAGCACATGAAAAGATATTTCTTATGAGAGGAAAATGGGAATTAGAACTATAGTGAGATGGCCCTTCCCATCCAGGGAGATGGCTTTGATAAGTGTTGACAGATAAGTGTCCTTGGCACAGCTGTGGAGGAATTGGAACCCTCAGGCTCTATAAAGTGTTTAAAAAAGCAGTTCTCAAAGTATTCCCCACCCCTTTTCTGCTCAGGAATAAACCTAGACTCTGGTACATGCTAAGTAAGCACCCTACAGAAATATCTGAAATGCCAGGTAACTGAATTGGAACTTGACTGACGTTCAGGGAACCTCATGTACCTCTCTGGAGACAAACTGTCTGCACATGCTTTCTTTATATTTTCTGCTACTTTACTCATGGTCACAACCTAATCAAACTAATTTTGGTCTAACCCAGTCATTTCATTACTCAATCTGATTAAAATACAAATGCAGAATATAGGCTGGCTTCTGAAGTAAGAGGTAGAGATGCTGGTGCATGTAAAAAAAGAGATCTAAAACACGCATTGGACCAACTGCTTGGAATGAAAGAGGAAACTGATGTCATGATAAGTGTTTATAGGACACTTGGTGCTCTGGGTGTTTTCATCGTGAACGAAGGGCTGACCTGCTTCCTGTCTGCCCAGAGCCAGAGGCAGTGCAGTAGGCACGTGGCTGGCTTTTTCAGTATTGGTCAGTTAGCCTCAGAGATGAGTTGGAGAGTTAGTGCCTGCATATTATTTTTTGTGTCACAGTCTACTCTCAAAAATGTATCTTTTCAAATGATCATATTCAGTCATTAAGCTGGCGTAGTGGCTCACAACTATAATTCTAGCTACTTGGAAGGCAAAGATTGTAAGGCTTGAAGTTCAAGGCCAGCCTTGACAAAAAGCTATTTCAGCCTTATCACCAATAGGCTGGATATTATATATATATATATGTATATATATATATATACGTATATGTATATATATATATACGTATATGTATATATATATATGTATATATATATATGTATATATATATACATATATATATAATATATATATGTATATACACACACACATCTGTTAGACAGGTATGAGAATGGTCTCGAGCAAAACTCTGAGGCCCTATTGAAAAAGTGGTAAATTGCTTGCCTAACATGTAGGTTCACACTCCTGTACTGCACAAAAGTGAACACCACTAATTTAGTATGAAGGTTTGAATATGAGTTTGGGGGAACACAGTCTATCTAGGGGTTTTCTCCACTTGATTTTCTATTACTGAGAGTCATAGTGTAAGTATTTGTAACGCATCCATTGTCATTGTTGTACAGTATTTTGTTGTGTTAATACACCATAATTTGTTACTATGGTCTCCTGGACACTAAGTTTGCATGTGTCTTGTTGTAGTGAATGGTGCTAAAGTTGCCATTTTCTTTTCTGGCTCTTTCTTGGTTCTTGCCTATCAAGGTCTTACTTTTGTTTTTACTCAGGAATGGAATGTTGGGTTTGTTGTAGGGTGTGTGAATTTTCAGTTCTGTAAATAATGCCAGACTGATTTCATAAAGCAGGAGTACCAATTTATATTCTTCTGAGCATTGTACAGGTTGTCGTATTCATCTACTCTTATTGTCATTTGCTGTTGCAAGACTTCTTAATTAATTAATTAGTTTTTCTCTGTCATGGGGCTTGAACCCTGGGCCTGGGCCCTGTCCCTGAGCTCTTCAAGCTCAAGGCTAGTGTTTTACTACTTGAGCCACAGCATCACTTTGGGTTTTCTGGTGGTTTTATTGGAGATAAGAGTCTCTGGGACTTTCCTGCCCAGGCCAGCTTTGAACCGTTATCCTCAGATCTCAGCTTCCTGAGTAGCTAGGTTTACAGGTGTAGAACCACCAGTGCCGGTTCTTTATTTTTGACACAGGATCTCCCTGTGTAGTTCAGGCTAACATTGAATTCTTGATCCTCCTGCCTCAGCCTCCCTAGTGCTGAGATTAAAGGTGTACATCACCTATAACCCTTGGTTTCAGACTTAATTTTTAAGCAAATGGATATAAATTGATTCTTTTCTAGGATATTGATGTGCATTTCCTGGATTACTTATGAGGAATTCAGTACATGGATTTGGAAATAATTATCCATATGGATAGTAAATCAGATTTTTATCTTATAGCAGACATACAAATCAATTCCACATGGATTAAGGACTCAACACTTCAATTTATTTATTTATTTTTTTTGCTGATCCTGGGGCTTGAACTCAGGGCCTGGGCACTGTCCCTGAGCTTCTTTTGCTCAAGGATAGCACTCTACACTTGGCCCACAGCACCATCTCTGTTTATGTGGTACTGAGGGATCAAACCTAGGGCTTCATGCATGCTAGGCAAGCACTCTACCACTAAGCCACATTCCCAGCCCAACACTTCAATTTTCAGAGGAGACTTTAGACAAATGTTTTTAGATTTGAGGTAGGGAGATAAAATCTTACCATTGGTCACAGAGAAGACCCACCATAAAAAAGAAGTGTGACTTAAATTTTTATTTTTCCCTTAAAGTTGCAGCAGTCTTATCAAATTCTAAAAATAAAATTAAGCTAGGTGCTGGTAGATCATGCCTGTAATCTTAATTACTCAGGAGGCTGGTGTCTCAGGATCACAGTCCAAAGCCAGCCCAAGCAGGAAAGTTTATGAGACTCTTATCTCCAATTAACCAGCAAAACTGGATCTGTGGCTCAAGAGGAGAGCACTAGCCTTGAGTGAAAAAGCTAAGGGAGAGTGCTAGGCCCTCCCTGAGTTCAAGCCCCAGTATTAGCACCAGGGAAAGCAAAACAAAGCAAATCAGATTTGTGGTTTCAAGACCTGTGTTGTCAACGGACTGGCTCTTGATCAAAAGGTCAATTTGATTTTATAATCATGGTCGTACAAACTTGAGACATTATTGAGTGCCTTTTTTTTCTTTTTTCCCCTGGGTCATGGGGTTTGAACTCTGGGCCTGGGCGTTTTCCTTGAGCTCTTCAGCTCAAGGCTAGTGTTCTACCACTTGAGCAGTGTCACTTCCAGTTTTCTGGTGATTAATTGGAGATAGTAGTCTCATGGACTTTCCTGCCTGGGCTGGCTTTGAACTGTGATCCTCAGGTCTCAGTCTCCTCAGTAGCTAGAATTATAGTCATGAGCCACTGGCACTAAGTGCTTTTTTTTTTTTGGGCGGGGGGTCCGGTCGTGGGGCCTGAACTCTGGGCCTGGGCGCTGTCCCTCAGCTCTTCACTCTACCACTTGAGCTACAGCACTACTTCCGGCTTTTTTCTTATGTGGTGCTGAGGAATCGAACCCAGAGCCTCAGGATGGAAGGCAAGCGCTCTACCACTGAGCCAACTTCTCAGCCCCGACTAAGTGCTTTTTATACTTAAGTTGTATCTTGTTTTATCAATAGGAATTTTAAGTTTATGACTTGCTCATAGATTTTAGTTTTGTTGAAATTTTATGTCTTCCTTGGAAATTATGTCAGTTTGTATTTCACCTGGCTGGTATGATCAAACTCATTGTCCTGCCAATATATATATTAACCTGGCTTGATATTTTAATTGGAAACATATTGCTGCTTTATGATTATTTTCTTACAATGAAACCTTTAGGGGTTTTCTAGGGGATGAGGAACTGCATTTTTTCCCCCTTCCTTTTGGTCATTTGGCTAATTTATCATTTTGGAACACAAAGCACAAAGGCTTTGGTAATGGTGCAACACTGGTATTTGGCACCTGAACCCCTTCCTACTGCGCTATTTACTGTACAGCTGGTGATAATTACTTTTATCCACTTTGGGGGCAGTTCCTATCTTCTCTGAACCTGTTTCATCAACTTGTGCAATTTTTTGTATGTACATTTATCAGTTACATGTATATGCTTTGTAAGCCAACTTATACTTAAAATGTAAACCTCTGTGTGTGTGTGTGTGTGTGTGTGTGTGTGTGTGTGTGTGTGTGTGTGTGTGTGTGTGTGTGTGTGTGTGTGTGTGTGTGTGTGTGTGTGTGTGTGTACACACTCCAGTTTGGGGGCCTAGGCTCCTTCCCTGAACTTATTTTGATCAAGGCTAGTGCTCTACCATTTGAGCCACAGCTCTGCTTCTGACTTTTCAGTGCTTAATTAGAAATAAGAGTCTCACTGACTTTCTTACTCAGGCTGACTTTGAATTGTTCTCAGCTCTTAGCTTCCTGAGAAGCTAGGATTCCAGGTGTGAGCCACCAATCCCTGGTTCTAAACCTCCACATATTAAAAAAAAATATATCTTTCAAACTTCCTTTCTGCACACTTTATATTTACTTTTCTTTTTTGAATATCTTTTTTTAATTTGCTCACAGACTCATTCAGTTAAGATGATTTATGCCAATGTTTCCCAAACTGTGGTCTCTGAGCCAGCAGTACCTTCTCCTGGGAATGTACTAGAAATGCAGATGCTTGAGCCTCAATTCAGATCTGCTAAATCAGCAACTCTGGAAATGGGCCTGGTAAGGCATCTTTCAAAAGCTCCAGGTTTTCTATTCATTTACCCTGTTCGTGAAGATGTTGGTAATTACATTGCTATTGCAAGGCCAGTGGAAGCCCACCTTGAGTTGTTCTACTCCAGTGTTTCCCTTATTCTGGGAAATTTAAGGTATTCCAGATTCAAAGTGATATATTTTTCCTTCAGTTAGTGCAGTTCTCCAAGGAGAACTCTGAACTTAGAAACCTTAGTGTTAGTGATGGTCATATGGATGGGAGATGATCCCAACAAGGGATCCATGGATAATTAGAGAGCGTAAAGTTTCTATACATACATTTGATGTAAGTTATTGTACTCTGTCTACTTTCTTTTTTTTTTTTTTATTGTAAAGCTACTATACAGAGGGTTACAGTTACATGAGTGAGGTAATGAGTATACTTTCTCTTGAACATTGTTACCCCCTCCATTGTTTTTCCCCTACCATCCCCTCCCTCCCTCCCTTCTACTTTCTTTTTCTTTTCTTTTTTTTTTTTTTTAATTTAATTTTATTTTATTTGAGAACATACTGTACAGAGGGGTTACAATTACATGGGCAGGATAATGCATACATTTCTTACCAAGCATTGCAGCCTCCTCCTTTGTTTACCCTTCACCTCCCTTCCCAGCCTCCCCCCTCCCTCCCACCCAATCATACACCCCCCCCCCCGACATTGTAAAGCTGGTTTTGACATGACATTTTGTACTTCTCATTGTTGCAACAGGTCCACCTGAATCCTTAAACGACTTGTTTGTCCCCATCTCCTCCACATGTTATACTGACATCAAATATAGTGAAAGCGGGGGTTACACTGTGGGGGAGGGACATACAAAGCAACAAAGAAATAATCTTATAAATGCGTTAGAAACACATGCATGAAAGAAACAAAAACATTAAAATACATATTTGAGGGTTCGTTTTCCTAACATCACATTATCTGACTTTTTCCGCTTGACTCATACCTATACTAGATATTGCAAATAAGGGAAACCATGGGACCTATGTTTCTTTGGGCCTGGCTTACTTCACTTAATATAATTTTTTCCAAGCCTTTCCATTTCCTAACAAATGGGGAAATGTCATTCTTTCTGATGGAGGCATAGAATTCCATTGTGTATATATACCACAACTTCTTGATCCATTCATCTACTGAGGGGCATCTGGGTTGGTTCCATGTCTTAGCTATGGTAAATAATGCTGCAATAAACATAATTGTGCTGGTAGCTTTAGTGTGGCCTTGTTTGTGATCATTTGGGTAAATGCCCAAAAGTGGGATTGCTGGGTCATTGGGGAGCTCTATGTGGAGTCTTTTGAGGAACCTCCATACTGCTTTCCAAAGTGGTTGAACAAGTTTACATTCCCACCAACAATGAAGTAAGGTTCCTTTCTGTGCACATCCCCTCCAGCATCTGTTCTTGTTAGAGTTCTTGATTTTTGCCGTTCTAACTGGAGTGAGGTGATATCTCAATGTTGTTTTGATTTGCATTTCTTTTATGGCTAGGGATGTTGAACATTTCTTCATGTGTCTATTGGCCATCCTTCTTTCTTCTTCAGAGAAGCTTCTCTTTAAGTCTTTCGCCCACTTACTTATTGGGCAGTTGTTTCTTTGAGGATTTGTTGTTGGGTGGTTTAATTTTTTGAGTTCCAAGTATATTTTAGATATGAGACCCTTGTCCGTTGTATGGCTAGTAAAGATCTTCTCCCAGTCCGTGGGCTTTCTATTGATCTTGCTAGCTATGTCATTTGCCCTGCAGAAGCTCTGCAACCTTATACAATCCCATTTGTCCAGCCTTTCTTTGATTTGTTGTGTTTCCGGGTCTCTATTCAGAAAATTTCGGCCTGAGCCAAGGAGACCCAGGGTTTCTCCTATTCCATCCTGTAATGTTTTCAGAGTATCTGCTTTGACTTCAAGGTCTTTGATCCATTTGGAGTTGATTCTGGTGCAGGGTGATATATAAGGATCTAGCTTTAGTTTTCTACATGTAGTTAACCAGTTTTGCCAGCACCATTTACTGAAGAGGCTGTCTGTCTTCCATTCTATTGTTTTAGCTCCCTTATCGAAGATTAGATGGCTATAGGTCTGTAGGTTCATTTCTGGGTTTTCTCTACTTTCTTTTTAATAGGAGGTTTTGTTGAACACTAAAATCTTCTATGCCAGTCACATAGAGCTTAGTTTCACTGTTTCCCCCCCCCCCCCCCCAGGGAAACTGTTAAACATGTTTAAAAAGTTACTAAATTATTATATTTCCTCTAAAAGTCACCCTTCTGAAGAGCATGTCAAGTGGATGAAAGCATCATGTAGGGAAAGGAAGGGAGATTGGAAATTCTCTCCCACTCAGAATGTGAAGGTCAGAGGGGTCATGAGGAGTGTTTCTTCCACAGCCTTGGAAGCCCCCTGCAGTTAGTCTGGCTTTTTATTATTATTGAAAACATATTGTTTAATTTCATTGTATTGTGGTCATCTTGATGTTTTCCTTACCCAGGGATTCTACAATATAAGGTTACTTAGAAGATAATCTTACAGTCATATATCTATATATCTATATATCTTATATGTATGTAATAAAATATACATGTATATATACATATAGCTTATATGCACATATGTATATGTATACATGTATGTATGTGTGTATGTATATGTGCATATATATCTAACCCAAGAGGGAAAAAGATTACCTAGTGTATGATCCAGCCTTTTTACCCCTATTGCTCAAGAGAAACAGAATCCTTTGCCCACACTTTAATATTTAGATTGATTTATAATAACCCAAACTAGAAAAAAACCAATGCCCATTAACAAATGAATAAACAAATTATGGTATATCCATACAGCGAAATATTAGCAATAAAAACCAGTGTTCTATTAAATCATAAACTGCATAGCAACATGGATAAACCTCAAAATAATTATAGAAGGAAGATATATATGCATAATCCCACTAATATAACATTCTAGAAAACACAACTAATCAATAATGGCAAAAGTGTATTGCCTGGTCCACCTTTCCAGTCCTCTCTCCACTGGTGGTCTGGGAGAGCGACGGGGCAAGAAGGAGTAGGAAGGGTGTTACGTCTCCTTTGAGGTGGCTATGTTCACCATCTTGTGAATATATATCCTAAGATGTAATAGATTTTTTTTACATTCTAAATTTTTGCAGTTTGTTGTTACATTGAAAGAAACCAGTAAAACACACACACACACACACACACACACACACACACACACACACACACACACACACACTCCCATGTATGCACACAATAGAGGTATGTTTCCATCTTTGGAAAGTCTCTTGCTTTCTTTGGCATGCTTAGCCAAGGGTGGGGGGGGCAGCAGGTGTGGAATAGTCTTCATACATCCTTCCCTTGTTTACTGTAAGTCACTGATGGTTCCTGCCAGGAGGCAGATGCAGTGCCAGGATTCAGGCAATCAGAGTAGGATGGAGGCTCCTGGGATCACAGGAAGGGGTCTGCTGCAGAGTCAGCCAGATGTGGAGCAAAGTACTGACTGAGTATCTGGGTCATATCAAGAAGTCATATGCTTTCTTTTTTATTTCTTTTGTCAGTATTGGGATTTGGACTCAGGTCCTTATGCTTGCTTGGCTTTTCTTGCTTGGTTGGTGCACTAAGACTTGAGCCATGCCTCTAGCCTGACCTTTTGTTGGTTATTTTGGAGACAGAATACGATAGACTTTGCTGCTCAGCTAGATTCTGAACCTTGGTCCTCCAGCCTTTTAAGGAGCTAGGATTCCAGGCATGAACTATTGGTGCCTGGCTTCACTTTTCATAGTTGTAAAACTGAAATCTTGATACCAACTTTGTGGTTATCACAAGGACACAGGAAGAGGAATCTCAAGTGTGTGGAGTTGTTTCTCTTCCCTCCTACAGCCTGTGCAGGGGCGTCTACTTGGCACAAAGGTCTCAGGATTTTGTGCAACTTAGTGGGTGGATAATAGAGTAGGCAGATTTTTGGGGATCTGGAGTTTTTGAAAGGGTGTGTACTTGAAAAGGGGAACAGTGAAGTTCATTAACTGAGGACTGATAGTAAGGGAAGGCAAACTATATAGCTGCTCCTGATTCTTTCTTTTTTTGCTCTTGCCTTTAAAAATGATGGTGATGATGAAGATGAAGAAGAAGATGCATATTTTAACACAGTAAAGTGGGCAGTACTTCCATGTACCCATTACCTAAATCAAGACAGGAATCTTGAGATTTTGTCTGCTCCGGCTTGCTTTGAACCATGATCCTGATAGCTTAGCCTCCTGAGTAGCTAGGATACAGTTGTGAGCCACCAGGCATCAGACATGTCTCTCTCTCTCTCTCTTTTTTTTTTTTTGGTCGGTTGTGGGGCTTGAACTCTGGGCCTGGGCACTGTCCCTCAGCTCTTCAGCTCAAGGCTAGCACTCTACCACTTGAGCCACAGCGCCACTTCAGGCTTTTTTCTTTTTGCTTATGTGGTGCTGAGGAATCGAACTCAGGGCCTCATGCATGCAAGGCAAGCACTCTACCACTGAGCCACCTTCCAAGCCCCCGTTTCTTCTCTTTAGATGACTCATGTGGTTAGATTGGGCCCTGAGATAGTTTGGATGTGGTTGTCCCGAAAGAATCATTTGTTAGAATTTTGACTCTAGTGAAAAGTTGGGAGGAGGTGCTTAGTGGGAAGGAGTAGGTCGATGGAGGCACTAACCTAGGAAGAGGTGAATGTAGCTTTGAGGAACCTGGTTAGTTCCCACAACATGGGCCTCACACATGCTCCTCCATGGAGTTACATGACCATCCCCGAACATTTTATTTTTCTCTTAAGTAGTTGTTGGCAATCCAGGATTGGTTTGGTACAGCAGCTCCATGGTATAAGAGATCCAAGTTTCTTTTATGTTTTGTTATCCTGGTAAGTGGTTGAAAGCAACCATCCCAGAAGATCACACAAACACAGTCAGATACAGCAAAAGGAGTTTATTGTCAGCAGTAGCTGACAAGACTAGTTCTCCTCTCACAGGAGAGGGAGAAAATGGTACCTGTCTTTGTTCAGGGGCATTTTTATATAGTCATGGGTGGGAAGTATTCTGCATGTGCAGCTGGATGCTGAAGATAGTGCATAGGCAGGGTGGAGTTCAGGTCTTGGCGGAGGGCATTCTGCTGATGTAGCTGGGGGCTAGAGATAGGTGCTGAGAGCCTAGGATGGAGACTGTCAAGCCCAAAATGCTAGAGAACGTACTAACAGTGGTGAAAACTCCAGCTTCATGTCTGTCTCTCATCTATCAGGAGACAGCAGGGGTGAGGGAACCTATATCCTCCCTCTGGGGCAGACAGTATCTAAAAGAATATCTAGAAGTTAAAACGAAAACATCTAGAAGTTCTAAAGACTGTCTTTGTTGGAAGTGGAGCCATGGCTCAAAATGATAGAGCAGAAAAGCTCAAGGACAATGCCTAGGGCTTGAGTTCAAGTCCCATAAAAAAGAATATCTTTGCTTATAGTGAATTGTCCAAAACTTAGTTTCATCATCACTCCTCACTCAAGACATGCAGGCTGGGATACATTATTTCAAGAACCCATGAGTCCACCTATTCTATTAAAACTAGGAAGGGGAGATCTAATATCAGGGAACAAATAGAACTTTCTGCCACAGAATATCTGTAAGAATATCATATGCAGAAGTCCCACAGGTAATTGGATATAAGATAGTTAAGTGAAAATAATTTTACTCCAAGTCTGGAGATAGAAAAAATGGAAACTAGGCTAGGAAGGTGGCTTAGTGGTAGAGCGCTTGACTTGCATGCATGAGGCCCTGGGTTCAATTCCTCGGCACCTCATAAGCAGAAAAAGCCGGAAATGCTGCTGAGGCTCAAGTGGTAGAGCGCTAGCCTTGAGCTAGCACTCAGGCCCAGAGTTCAGGCCCCATGACCAACAAAAAGAAAATTTAAAAAAAAGCATTAGCTGGGCGCCAGTGCCATACCTGTAATCCTAGCTACTCAGGAGGCTGAGACCTGAGGATCATGGTTTAAAGCCAGCCCGGGCAGGAAAAGTCCATGAGACTCTTTATCTCCAATAAACCACCAGAAAACCGGACGTGGCGCTGTGGCTCAAAGTGGTAGTGTGCTCTCCTTGAGCTGAAGAGCTGAGGGACATTACTCAGGCCCAGAGTTCAAGCCCCACAACCGACAAAGAAAAATAAATAAATAATTGGAAACCAATGAGCATTATACTTTTGAGAGGGGATGAGATGGGCTGGAGAAAGTAAGGGGCTATGGCATGTCATTGCCTAGCAAGGACAGGGCTCTGAGTTCAAATTCTGGTGCCACCAGGAAACAAAGAGGAAGAGAGGAGGGAAGAAGAAAGAGTAAGTGGGAAATTGGGGGAGGGAGGAAGAGATGGCAGCAAAGACTGGAGGAAAATGAGACCAGCAGAGAGAAGCTGCACAGAACAAGCGTCAGGGAAGGAAAGGCCAGCTGTGCATAGGGGAAGAGATGCTGCTATGAGTTGAATATGTCAGGCCTTACATTGAACTTTGTGATGTTGAAAATGAATTGAAAATGTGATAGTGCCAAGAGCTTTTAGGAGTAAATTAAGTTATGAAGGCATAGCCCTCGGTTGTTGAGTTAGGAATCTTATACAAAAGCTTGAGGGGGGGCATGGGGTTCTTCTCTGCCATTCCTTCATACTGACTGCCTGAGTCTTGAGTTTGGACTTCCAGCTTTAAAATAGTGAGAAATAAGTTTCTGTTGTTTATAAATTACCCTATCTGTGCTATGTTGTTCTAGCAGCACAAGTAGATTAAAACAGATACCAATTAAGAGAAAGAGCTGACTTGTATAATAGGATGTCACGAGGTGCCTCTGGTTAGTACCTGTAATCCTAGCTAAACAGAAGGTGGAGATCTAAGGACTGGAGTTTAAAGCCAGCACTGGAGGAAAGCCTGTGAGACTCTTATCTCCAATTAACCACCCCAAAAGCTGGAAGTGGAGCTGTGGCTCAAGTAGTAGAGTGCTAGTCTTAAGCAATAAAGCTCAAAGAGCCCAGGCTCTAAGTTCAAGCCCCAGAACCAGAACAAAAACACACAAAAACAAAACAAAAACCAAGAAGTGCTTGTTCTATTTCAAATCAAAAGTGACCTCAAATCTCTGTCTGGAAGCAGCTCTACCTGTGTGTCCTTTGAAACTTGGACTGGAGGTAAAGCTCACGGTAAGCAGGTTGTGAACAGCCCCCTTCCCCGCCTCCTCCTGAAGGAGGGACAAAGTCACAGCTGAACAATGAGGTCATGGATCCTCTGTAGTCTGGTGGCTGGGGGCCACAAGATCTTGCAATCTTGGGACAGGAAGTGGAAGCCAGTCAGAGGCTCAGGGGATTAAGGGTTCAAACCTTTGCTTTTGTCTAGTTGCAGGGAAGGAATTAAGGATCACAGAAGTGCACTATGTTGTACTCTAGTGTTGCTGATAATAAAGGTTGGCAACAACCCAGTACCATCAACTGGAGAGGGGACAAATTGTACTGTAGTCACTTGGTGGATTTCTAAGTGGCTGTTGGCAATTCCTTGGCCTCAGCTTTCAGGTTGGCTGCTGCTCTGCAGGCTGAGAGTTTGACTAGAGGGTGCTGGGGAAAAGGCGGTGAGAATAAGAGAGATAAGGAGTAGGGAGGGTGGGAAGGAGAAGTGGGGGGCAGTGGAGAGATTGAAGGAGAATATTTGTAGAAGGGTAGGGAAAAGAAGAAAAAGAAGTGAAAGAAATCTGGGCTGGGTTACTGCTTTCCTCTGTGTACTACCCCATTCTCCACCACTTCAGAGCTCCTCCTAGTGCACGCACAGCAGGTGTGGTGAGACCAAAAGTGGCCCTTGTGGCTCACCTCTGTGAACCTAGCTACCCAAAAGGCTGAGATTTGAGGATAGCAGTTTGAAGCTAGCCTGGACAGAAAAGTCCTCGAGACTCTTATCTCCAATTAACCAGCAAAAAGCTGGAAGTGGAGGTGTGGCTCAAGTAGTGGAGCTCTAGCCTTGAGCAGGAAAGCCAAATAACACAAGGCCTTGAGTTCAAGCCCCAGTACTGGCACACACACACACACCCAGTACTGGCACACACACACACACACACACACACACACACACACACACACACACACAAAGGCAGCCTTCTACCATCAAGTAGCAGGCAAGCTACTTTGCTGTTGTGGGTTTTTTTGTTTGTTTTTGCTAGTCCTGGGGCTTGAACTCAGGGCCTGGGCACTGTCCCTGAGCTTCTTTTGCTCAAGGATAACACTCTACCATTTCCAGCTTTTTCTTTTTATTGTGAAAATACTGTACAGAGGGGTTACAATTACATTGGCAAGATAATGAGTACATTTCTTATCAAGCATTGTAGCCTCCTCCTTGTTTCCCCTTCCCATCCCTGCCCATCCTCCCCCCCAACCCCCCAATCCTCTCCGCCCTCCCCCCCCACCAAAGTTGTAAAGTTTGTTTTCGACTTAACGACTTGTACTTCTCATTGTTGCAATGAGTCCACCTGTATCCCTATTTAAACGAATTGTTTTTCCCCTTCCCCTCCACAAATTATACCAACATCAAATACAGTGAAAGCAGGGGTTATACTGTTGGGGAGGGACATACAAAGCAACAAAAAAATAATCTTATAAATGTGTTAGAAACAATCGCATGAAAGAAAAAAAAACATTTGAATACATATCTTAGGGTTCATTTTCCTAACATCACATTATCTGACCTTTTCTGCTTGACTCAGACATATACTAGATATTGCAAATAAGGGAAACCATGGGACCTATGTTTCTTTGGGTCTGGCTTACTTCACTTAATATAATTTTTTCCAAGTCTTTCCATTTCCTAACAAATGGGGCAATGTCATTCTTTCTGATAGAGGCATAGAATTCCATTGTGTATATATACCACATTTTCTTGATCCATTCATCTACTGAGGGGCATCTGGGTTGGTTCCATATCTTAGCTATGGTAAATAATGCTGCAATAAACATAGTCGTGATTTCCAGCTTTTTTTGTCTATGTGGAATCAAACTCAGGGCTTCATGAATGTTAGGCAAGCACTCTACCACTAAGCCACATTCGCAGCCCATGAATCTCAGTTTTCTCGCCTGCAAACCACAGTAGTGATTCTACCCCTGCGGGTGGCTGTGTGGGCAGCATTTGTTGCTTACCAGTCTGATATCTTGAAGGCCCAGCATCTCCATGTCTCTGTCCCTGACTTCCTTTTATGCCTGTCTGTGGGCCAGACATTCCCAGCTCTGTTGTACAGATGATGGAATGATGGCTATCAAGCCTTGAAATGTGTCTAGTGCAAGTAAGCAATTGAAAATTCAATTTAATTCAGTTTGAACTGAATTCAGTTGTACTTCAAATTCAATTTTAATTGTTTTACACCACCACCATCATCATCATCCCCATGCTTACATGATAGGCAAGCCCTCCACCACAAAGTGTATTCATAGCCCCGTGTTTCACACTTATTTACTTATTTATTGGTGCTTCATTGGAGATAAGAGCCTCAGGGACTTTCTGGCCTGAGCTGGCTTTGAATCATGATCCTCAGATCTCAGCTTTCTGTGAGCCACCGCTGGCCTCGCTTTTATTTATTTGTTTGTTTAGTTATGCATTTATGTATTTATTCATTGTCGGTCGTGGGACTTGAACTCTGGGCCTGGGCGCTGTCCCAAGGCTCAAGGCTAGTGCTCTACCACAGCACCACTTCCGGCTTTCTCTGCTTATGTGGTGCTGAGGAATCGAACCCAGGGCCTCAGGCATGCAAGGCAAGCACTGAGTATTGCCACCTGTGCCATATAGCTAGCGCCTTCCCTACCAGCCAGCAGTGACCAGAGGGTCGTTCTCCGTCTTGACCGGTCCCTTGCCTAGAGCTCCCTAGTGCGGACACCGCGAGGCCCCGCGTTCACGCTGCATAAAGCCTGTGCGTCTTCCCAATCGAGGGAACTGAGGCTCCTGGAGGTTGGGGCAGAAGGCCGGAAGCCGCGGGGCGGGGAGGCGCTCCAGCCGCAGAGTCAAGTTGGGCACTTCGGTGACGGGCCGCTTCCGTGGGTCGGGTTGTCAGGGTGCGTGGGGAAGCGGCGGGTAAATATTTGGGGCCGTAACCTGGGCTCCGGAGACGATTCGTCACTGCGGTTCCCCGGACGGGCGGGCGGGCGCGTGGCGAGGAGGGCGGGGCCAGGGGCGGCCCCGAGGTCGGTGGGGACAGACCCGGGCGCCCGCCCGCCCCGCCCCGCCCCACCCCGCCCGCCCACGGCTATAAGACGGCGGGACTGGCGGGCGGCGGGGCGGAGAGGGAGCAGGCGGGGAGCACCCGGCAGCAACCCCGGCCTCCGAGGGAGGTAGAGGCACCACACGCACCCGGCCAGCGCCTGGGGCGCAGGATCGCAGCACCGGGCCACGCGCGCCGCGCCCACCCCAAGCAGCCCCATGAAGCCGCCAGCCACGCAGGGCAGCCCGGCCGCCGCCGCGGCCGCAGGTGAGCGCCGGACTCAGGGTCCCCGCGTATTTCTCTCCCCTCTCCCTTTATGCATTTATTGTGCACACGTCAGGGCACATGTCCCCAGCCACGGCGTCCCCCGATGGCGGACGCGAGAAGAGGGTCGGGCGGGGGGCGCTCCCTTTACCCTCCCCACATACACACGCCGCGTCCCCCCGCACGTCTGCCCGGGAGGGGCGCGCGCAGCCTGGCTCCCCACGCCGGGTTAGGGATCTGAGCGCGCGGCCCTTAACGGGGTGCATTCTGACTCAGTCTCCCCACTGCCGCCAAGCTTGCGGGGCGCCCCGGTGAGCGAGTACCCAATGGAGGACACAAGTACCCAGGAGGGGGAGAGTACCCAGCAGAGGGGGAAAGTACCCAGCAAAGGGGACCAGTACCCAGCAGAGGGGACCAGTACCCAGCAGAGGGGACCAGTACCCAGCAGAGGGGGAAAGTACCCAGCAAAGGGGACCAGTACCCAGCAGAGGGGCAAGTACCCAGCAGAGGGGGAAAGTACCCAGCAAAGGGGACCAGTACCCAGCAGAGGGGCAAGTACCCAGCAGAGGGGACCAGTACCCAGCAGAGGGGACCAGTACCCAGCAGAGGGGCAAGTACCCAGCTGCGCACAGGTAATTGGATGGCCTCAGGTCTTTCGACTTCAGCTCCCGGGCCTCAGTTTCTTGTCTGCGCAGTGGGCTGGATAAGAGGCGGTCCTCTTGAAGAGGACTAAAGAAATAGCTGCGAGGCTGACACTAATTACTCCCTGGGGTGATGGCGGGCCCTCCTGGCGTCAGGTAGAGGTGACATCTTCCCTCCCCCCCCCCCCCCCCCCCCGCGCGCCCAGCGACTGAGCCACGGTCCTTTCCCCCAGCCCCAGCCTTGGACTCCGCGGCCGCCGCAGACCTGACCGACGCCCTGTGCGAGTTCGACGCGGTGCTGGCCGACTTCGCGTCGCCCTTCCACGAGCGCCACTTCCACTACGAGGAGCACCTGGAGCGCATGAAGCGGCGCAGCAGCGCCAGCGTCAGCGACAGCAGCGGCTTCAGCGACTCCGAGAGTAAGCGAGGGCCTCCTAGCACGGCCCCTGCCCCCCCCCCCGCCCCTCATTGCACAGGGCCTCAGTTTACTTCCTCTGTAAATCCAGTCCTGGGATCAGATCTAAAGCTTCACGTCCTCTCCAGGACGCAGGGAGAATGGGGTCTCCGGGACTGAAGCCAGCAGTGATCAGGGCCCAGGACCGAATCTAGGTGGCTGTCATGGGATGGGTGGTTTACCTGTCACCTGCAGGTCTTTCTGCACTCTACCCTCTCTCTTCTCTCCTCTCTCAGCTGTAACAACTTCATCATCTTCTCCTCCTCCTCCTCCTCCTCCTCCTCCTCCTCCTCCTCCTCCTCCTCCTCCTCCTCCTCCTCCTCCTCCTCCTCCTCCTCCTCCTCCTCCTCCTCCTCCTCCTCCTCCTCCTCCTCCTCCTTCCTCTCCTCCTCCTTCTTCCCCTCCCACTCTCTTCTCCTCTTCCCCCTTCCCCCTTCCCCCTCCCTCCTCTTCCTTCTCCTCCTCTCTCTTCTCTTCCTTTTTATGCCTGTACTGGGGCTTGAATTCAGGACTTGGACACTGTCACTGAACTTTTTCACTCAAGGCTGATGCTCTATCACTTGAGTCATAGCTTTACTTTCAACTTTTTGCTGGTTACTTGGAGGCAAGCCAGTCCAGGTTGGCTTTGAACCATGATCCTCAGATCTCAACCTTCCGAGTAGCTAGGATTACAAGTGTAAACAAGCCACTGGTGCAGCTATAACTTTTTAAGAGTATGTGGAGCAAGTGGCACAGGAATGGGGCTGGAGGGGAGAGGTGGCAGTGTGGGGACAAAGGAGTGTGGTACTGAAATATTTGTGAAACCAGAAAAGATTTCATAAGTTGCTGTTCTTGGAATTTTTGAAATAACTTCTTATGTTTTGGTTCAGCTGAGAGATCCACACTTTCTTGCTCCACTGGATACAGTTTTGAAAGAGTCTCAGCAAGGACATTGCTGAGACAAAGACCTACTTCCAGCTTATTGCTGGTTCAAGCTGTGTCTGGATTGGAACTTTGATCCTCAGATCTCAGCCTCCTAGGATTACAGGTGTGAGCCTCCTCAGTGAGGACCCGGCTCTGGTGATCTTCTTACAATGGAGACAATTTTCACCAACTCCCCCTACCCCACTTTGTCCTAAACAAACAACCTTGTAGAGAGAGGGAGCATTCATGTTTTATTCATGATCTCAAATATCCTGGATGATTATTGGATATGAGTTTAGGTGTTAACAATAAATATGGTGGCTTTTTAATTTTACTGAGGTTTTTGTTTTGCTTTGTGTTTTTGAGACAGGATCTTGCAATGTACCTCAGACTCGTAACTTAGAACTCATGCAGCCCAGCCTGGCTTCAAACTTGAGTCTCCAAAGTGCTAGGATTCCAGGCCTATGCCACTATGTCTGGCTTTAGTGACTATTTTCAAAGTGAATTTTAAGATTGCCTACTTATTCTTGAGCCTTTATAAGCATGAACATCACAACCTTTGCTGCTCTAATTCTGGGAGTAAAAGCAGTGTCTTTTCCTGTGATTCTCTTGTTTTGCAATCTGGAGCATTTCCTAGTTGCTGGGCAGAGATGCAGTGTGAGATGTGAACTTGACAGAGGATATAGGGCCTCGCCACCCGCTACCCGCCACCCTGGTTAGGATTTGAGTCAGAAACTTGAGTTCCAGTTTGAGTGTCCTTGGCAGCTCCACCCCAGGGTTAGATCAGGCTGTCACTTTTGAGGTAATGGAAAGGGAATGGATGAGAGTAAAATTTCTACTTAGAGCTTTTGGCGTTTGTTGCTAGTGACCTGGCTGCTCATTTTTGTTGTTGAAGAGAAGTCTTAAAATTTTTTTGAAATATCTGCTGGGCACTGGTGGCTCATACCTGTAATTCTAGCTGAGGTTGAGATGTGAAGATTGTAGTTCGAAGCCAGCCTAGGCAGGAAAGTCCATGAGATTCAACTCCAATAAAAAGCTGAAAGTAGAGCTGTGGTTCAAGTGGTAGAGCATCAACCTTACACAAAAAAGCAGAGGAATAGTGCCCAGGGCCTGAGTTCAAGCCCAAATTGGGGCACTTAAAAATTGTCTCAATAACTGTGGCTAAACTTAAAATATATCTCCTCCTGCTAGGGCATGGAGCAAGTTATTCATCAAATACACATTCTCTCCCCCGTGGAAAGCAGGCTGGAACATTTTGTCACTGATGCTCAAAGGCAAAGAATAGCTCCTTTCTAAGCCACAGCCTCATTCCGCTAGAGTATGGCCCAACCACACCCATGCATGGCTGATGGCAAGTTCCACTGGGAGGAATTTCAGATCTGGAAGGTTTGCAGGGGGTCTCAAAGAGAATGCACTAGAAGCATAGAAACAGTTTAGGGGAGATATTTGGGATGGACTTGCACATACAATTTTCAAAATTATGAGAATACAGAATAATTTCCCAAAGTATTTAATGGAAATTTTGCTCATTCTTTTCCAAATGTCAGCCAGTATGTTAATCTATGCTTGTTGCCCTTTTTTTTTTTTTTCTGGCCTGGATGCTGTCCCTGAGCATTTTTACTCAAGGTAGTGCTTTCTATCACTTGAGCCACAGCTCTACTTCTGGCTTTTTGATGATTAATTGAAGATATGCCTCTCATGAACTTTTCTTCCTGAGCTAGTTTTGAACCTTGATCCTCAGATCCCAGCTTCCTGAGTAGCTAGGATTATAGGAATGAGCCACTGGCACCCTGATCTATTGTGGCTTTTATAGAAGGTTGTAATATTCATTTAAGGTTTAAAGGATAGAATGAACTCATGCCTTTGATGTTTGGGGGTTTCACATATATTCTTCCTTTGAGGGAGGAGGTGCTTGACTACTTTATAGTAAAAGTGTGAGCTCTAATGTGCGTCTGAGGCTATTCTAGATACTTCAGGGATGGAGGAACTTGCTTCTTTAACATGGAGCAAGTCTTAAAACATTTGTTATTTTTGTCTAGACTTTTCTGATGTGGTCCTGGGAGAGGGAGCCCCATGGACTCTAGCGATTAGAATGATAGGGAGCATATGGTGGCTGAGGTGGCTTAGGAGCCACTAAGACTAAAACTTGAACTGACAGGATAGGCGAAGGAGGAGTTTTCAGGATGCCCTGGTATGTGTTAGGATTGCAAGTGAGTGACAGATCTTACTCAGATGCCTGGCACGGTGTCTAGAAGAACAGGGCAGTCCTAGAAGGAGCTTTTCTTTATCAGGTCCTTCTTTAGTGAGATGGTTAGAACTCAGATTTGTGGAAGGAGAAATCTCCCCTCATCTCTGCCATTCCCCATGGGAAAAGGGAAACAGATCCAGAGCTTTCTTTTTCCCAGTTAATTACTATAGTTTGCTTGCTGGAAAAGGGTTAGATTGTTCTATATTTACAGGAGCTCTGGGCAAGGTTCAGTCTGTGGCTTTACTTTCCTCTGGAGTAATACATGTCAGTATGAACCCTAAATTACCTTCCTCCCAACCCTCAAACTCAGAAAACATACCTAACTTTCAAGTGGGCCTTTTTCCCCCACTCCGAAGTTCTTCAAGTTCTGTCAGTATAACAAAAGGAAGAAGATTGTCTATTTAACAGACTGTTGTTTTGTTTGATGGTGTCTTAGAAAATGGCCCCACGATTTGAGGTTCTAGCTTCAGGAAACATCCTCTCCAGGTCCACTCGGTATCCTGACTTAGGGACTTAGGATGCTTCGAGATGAGGCTTCAGAGATGACTGATGTAGATGCTTTAAGGCTTGACATAGCCCCAAATTGTCTGCTTTCAGTTCCTTGTACCTCTATTAATAGCAGCACCTGACACACAGGTGGGGCACTAATACATGAGTATACTATCAGCCAGCAACACATTGCTTTCATTTGATTAGACTTACTGGATGTCATTTGTCAAGGAAAGAGGTCTAGGGCAATGAAAAGAGCAGAAAATCAGGCCTTACATTGTAATCTACCTAGTATGAGATTCTCTTTGATATCAGTTTAAAAAAAAATTTTTTTTTTGGGTCCGGTCGTGGGGCCTGAACTCTGGGCCTGGGCGCTGTCCCTCAGCATTCCAGCTCAAGGCTAGTGCTCTACCACTTGAGCCACAGCGCCACTTCCAGCTTTTTTCTTTTTGCTTATGTGGTGCTGAGGAATCAAACCCAGGGCCTCATGCATGCAAGGCAAGCGCTCTACCACCTTCCCAGCCTCTGATATCAGTTTTTAATAAGGGTCCGTAGAAAGGAATTTTAGAGTTTGTGGTACTTTGTGTTTGGGGCTTGTTCTTGGGTGGGTTCCTTTGAAGAGAAACTTAAGAATTTTGCTGCTATCTGAAAAAAAGAGCAGGACGCCAGGGCTTGGATCTTGCTTCTATTCTTGATGATAACCTTTCTCTCCTGAGTTTTCTGATGTTCATTTTGTTGGGACCTTTGAGAATCAAATGATTGTAACCACAGGCATGGTTACACATGCAGCTCCTACGTTATTATTGCCTTTCTCCTAGCCTCTCCCTGTGGTCTGGTTTTGGGGTGCTTGAGGGTTACTCTCTCTCTCTCTCTCTTTTTTTTTTTTTTTGCTTTGTGAATTACCTGTGTAGGCTACTAACACAGGGTGCAAGTGAATAGGCCAGATTTGGTCAGGGGTACAGGGAGCTCATTGTCCCATAATGTCCAGAACCTGGAGTTGGCCTAGGCTGTATAAAGACATGGAAAGAGTGGAATGGTGGTGTGTAGCAGTGAGCTAGTATGTGTGTGCATGTGTGTGTGCATGTGTGTGTGTGTGTGGTTGTGCATGCGCGTGTGCATGCATGTGCGTAGTATGTAGGGGGAGAAAGGAGTGAGCACATACTATGCTGATAGAGCCTATCTGTGTGGGTTTGTATAAATAGATGTGTAACAAGTGTTTTTTTCTCTTCCTCCCCATTGTGTAAGTAACATGAGTTCATTAGCAATAACAGGCAGCTTCTAATCATTTTAATAGCTTGACTTGCCACTGAGTTTATCAGTCAAGTGAAAATAAAATTGTATCACTGTTTTCTGAGTTTGTGGAAAATGCACTTAGAAGATGGACCAGGTTCTGAGGGCTACCAACACAAGCCAGGGCCATTTTCTAAGACTGTAGCTCCTCTCCACAATTTCCCTCAGCCATCTGAGTTGCCTGGAGCTTCTGTATCCTTACCGGATACCTTTCTTCCTGCCATTCTCTTTGGCAATAGCCTTTTCCATATTGGGTTGTTCCTTCTTTGAGTACTCCGTAGTGTTTGGTCTACTTGCCTTGAAGGTGAGCAAGTTGGGAGACTTTCTTTCCCCTACCCTGAAGCATGAGTGTTATGTAAAATTGCAGAAATAAACTCTAAAATCATGGAAAAAGCCTGCGGTGCATGCAGAGAAGAATGAGGTGTGGCTACTTGAAGAGTCATGAAGAAAGTAGCTACTAAGTGCCAGCTGTTCTGGGTGATAGAGACCAGAAAGGAGGCCCTGAGCTCTGAGCCAGGCAACCTCCCAGTTACAGCTCTAGGCAGGGAATGGAGGTGATGCTTTTGGATGCCTTTCAGAGCAGACAATAGGTTGCCCAGGGCCTCATGTTTCTTCCTTCTGTCCGGTGAACTGACTCCCTGGGACTCTTCTGTAATTGTCTTGCCCCTAAAATTTAACTGATCTCCTCCCCATAGTTATAGGCTACATTCACGTTGTTTCCCCTGGTGACTGTTCAGTGATGAACAGCAATGTTCCTCCCTTAAGAGGTGGGCTCAGCCTCCACACCAAAGTCAGGTTTCAGAGTGCCAGTGTCCTGAGAAGTACTAAGGGTCTGTCTATCTGTCTGTCTGTCTGTCTGTCTGTCTCTCTCTCTCTCACACACACACACACACAGAAGTGTCCCGTGTCAAGTGTGCTTGGGAGACAGCGCCAGACCCATTGCTTTTCACAATCTTCTTGGGAAGGTCAGATGTGGGAATCATCAAGGGTGAGGCAGGTGTCTACCCCTTTGATGATGGTGCAGCTCTTATTCCATAGCACCAGCACTCTGGGGAATGCATTTGGAAAAAAAATATATAGGTGTCAGATTAGCAGATGTTCATCTCCAAAAACCCTGAAACTAATTGTCCTTTTAGGTGATTTAGGATGGGTCTCTTGAGGGAAGAAAGGTGGTAAGGATTGGTTATGAGGATCTGATAGGCATGTTTGGAAAAGTAGATGGCCAAGAAGAAGGAAGACAATAAAGTAGCTCTGGCCGTTTGGTCAGGTGAGGCAGGGAGAAAGGGGGTCCGGTGAGGTGCCTCGAATAGCCTTATAGTTATGAGGTAATTCTCTCAAGACTAGAAACCTCTTTCTAGAACTTTGATTTCTTTTTATACCGGTATATGTATTTATAACTGAGGCAAGTTAATTTTGAGCTAGGGGAACAAAAGCAGGATGTTTTTTGCCTCCCCTTGAGCAGGAGGGAATTAAGTTCAAGTTCAAGAACCCCACGGAGGAAAGGAGGTTGGGCAAGGTGACATTGCTCATCTAAGATCTTTTCCAGAGCCCTCTCTGCCACAGCCTGGCTGGCTTTGTATTCTGTTTTAACCAGGAAGGCAAGCTCCGTGGCCACATCCTGCTTCCGCTGCCTGCTCTGCCTTTGAACCCTTTGAGTGCTGCCTTTTCTAGTCACCAGCCCCCAGCTAGCCAGGTGTGAGTTGGCTTCCTCCTCCTCAGTAAGTCTGGGGGAAATAGAATCTCAAAATCTTAGCACCTCAGCACTGGTAGCTCATGCCTGTAAGTCAAAAAATTAATGAGTGGCTCACGCCTTTAATCCTAATTACTCAGGAAACAAGTATGAGGATCATGGTTTGAAGCCAACCTAGGCAAGAAAGTTTATGAGATTCTTAACTCCCATTAACTAGCAAAAAAAGGCCAGAAGTGGAGTGTGGCTCAAGTGGTTGAGTGCCAGCCTTTGAAAAGCTAAAGGACAGCACTCAAGCCCTGGGTTTAAGCTTCAGTACCAACACATCCACACATGCATGTGCAAGCATGCATGCAGGCACACACTCATGCAAGTCTCTAAGCTTCAGAGCTGTTAGCAATTTAAGAATCATTTGGCCCACCTTTCTAGTTTATTACTGGGTAAACTGAGGCTTGGAGATAATCTCTTGTTCAAGGGCACTTGAGGACATCAAAATAGAAGCTGAGCTGCTTCTGGGCCTTTTATAGCCTAGCACTGTTTCTGTGACCTTGCCTTGCTGTTACTTTGTGTTCTGGGGGTATGAGACTAGAAGGATCTAGAGAATCTCTGCATGTCTGTGCTACTATGCACCACCAGGAGCAGAAAGCTTTGTCTTTGGTTCTAGCTTGTCCCAATAATGTAGGAACTTGGGGATTTCTGTGAGGAAGATTCTCATGAGCAGAGGATTATTAAGTGGCGGGACTAACTTTATGTTGTATTTTGGGGGGGTTCAGAGGGCAGTGGAACATTTTTTATGAGGGACAAGTTTGTATAGCTAACATCTCAAACCAACTACCCTCCACCAGCGTCCAAGGATTGGGTTGGCCATTTGGTGTGACCCCTGGTGGAGGCTTCTATATACCTGCAGAGGTCTGGTTTTGTGTGTGTGTGTGTGTGTGTGTGTGTGTGTGTGTGTGTGTTTTAATCTAATTTATTATTATTTTTATGTGGTATTGAGGAATTGAACCCAGGACCTTATGCACACTAGGCAAGCACTTTACCACCAAGCCACATTTCCAGCCATTTTTTTTTGGAAGTGACTGTTTTAAGGAAGTTCATGACTGGAGACACATGCTCACAGGGATACATGCACACCTGTCTGTCTCAGATCCTTTGGGGGAAATAAATCTAAAATCTAGAAATGCATCTATCTTCTTCACTATCAATTTGCAACTTTTGCTTCTTTTGGTGATAAACTGCTGGTTATCACTAGTTCAAAGAGAGATGAATCTACTGTGTACTAGACACTGTCTCTAATGAGTATGTTTCTTCCTGAAAGGTGCAGATTCACTTTATAGGAGCAGTTTCAGCTTCAGTGATGAAAAACTGAATTCTCCAACAGATTCCACTCCAGCTCTACGCTCCCCCATGACCACTCCTCCTCGAAAGGGTAAGCTAGCTTGCTAGTTGGACTGAGTTTTCCTGCTTCTTTATTCTCTTCCTTTTCTCCATTCCCCACTTCCTCTTCTCCTGAAGTAAGCTTTCCCAGATATGCAAGTGGGGAAGGACAGTAGAGTGTGAAGTGGAATTTGTTATTTCTCAGGATTTTGTTAAGTGTGGGTAAAAAAGTCACATAATTTGCGGGGAGGGGTGTCTGAAAATCTGAATTCATGAGGGAAATTCAAGACAAATTTGCACATGCTTGCTTTACTTTTTTCTCCCATGTGGTAACAACAAGACTGCTAAGTGATAGTGCTTCTCAAAGTCTCTCCTAAAACTAGTTGGCTTGAAAATTTTAAACTGCAGTTATCTTTTGAAGAAAGGAGGAGTTTTTAAAATTGCACTAACTAATGTTTCCATGTGACTAATGTAGCAATTAAGTGGGGTCGTCCTGATGAAAGCAGCAGTGATCTAATATGATTCAAAATAGCAGCTCTAGCCAGTCTCTGTGATATTAATGGCTTAAGAAGTTTTTAAAGATGCAGGAGCTGTTCCTTCTTTTCTTGGAACTAGAAGAGGGTCACCAGCTAGAGAGCTGAATGTCTCATTAGATTTGACAAGCATTCTTTCAAAACCAAAAAGATCCCTCCCCACCCTGAAAGTTATATATGCCAAAACTACAAAATACAATAGAAACAAAATAACCTTAAAAAGAAACACGAAGATTCCATCACTTTTCTCCATCTGGCTTTAAGACAGAACTCCTTTCTTTTTTTAAAGAGAAATTTTTAAATTCCCTTCGCAGCACAGCACCATTGGCAGCCATAGGGATATGGCCTGGGTCCAGCCCTCTGCCTGTAATGGATCTGTGCAATTCAGGATAGTCGTCTACAAAGTGGCTTTAGTAGTGCCCGCATTTGCTACCTGATCCTCTGGAGGGTAGGAATTAAAGAAGAAGGTTTAAAAGAAAAAGCCCCCAGTTGGCAAATTGACTTGAAAGGCTAAGAACAATGCACCATTTGTAGCAATCAAGGCAAGAAAGAGGGAAGAATAAAAATATTCAGCCATGCATTTCAAGGAACGCAGGTATGATGAACTCTACCAAAGAAAGTAAAATATGCAGGAAAATATATCTGAGGCTATAGAGAGAACAAAACCTAGCACGGCCTGTGCTGACACCTAGATAGGACAAGGCTGGCTGGGAACCAACAGTCTTACATCACCTTCTCTGTTCCACTTTGATATGGAGCGGGAATAATTCATTCATTCATGATGGAGGGACTTGAGGGTCATAGCCTTGCCCTGGGCCAAGGCACAAGTAAAACTCATCACAAGAAGGCAAGGGTGGCAGGAGTTAGAACCTAGATTTTGCTGGGTGCCAGTCACTCATGCCTATAATCCTAGCTACTTAGGAGGTTGAGGTCTGAGTTCAAAGCCAGCCTAGTCAGGAAAGTCCATGAGACTCTTAAGTCCAATTAACTAGCAAAAAGCCAGAAGTGGAGCTGTAGATCAAGTGGTAGAGCTCCAGGCTTGAAGGAAAAATAGCTAAGAAAAAGTACCTAGGCCCTGACTTCAAGTCCCTGTACCAACAGACAGGCAGGCAGGCAGGCAGGCAGGCAGGCAGGCAGGCAGGCAGGCAGACAGACAGACAGACAGACACACACACACACACACACACACACTGCACACACACTAGAATAAGTAGAACTCAGATTCTATTCCACACAGTGCCATACTTACTGAATGTTTTAACTCACATCCTACCCAATCAAAAAATAAAATCTTTTTAATATCTCCTTCCTTCTCCTTCCCCTTCTCCAACTTTTCAGACAGTGTTTTCATGTTAGGATGAGGTCAAGAAAGTTTGGGGAGTTATGGATGGGCAGTGATAAGTGGGAAAGAATCACTGAGGGTCTGGCACAGAACACAGTTCAATAAAGTCTCTGAAGATGACAGATATAAAATGGAAACAATCCATCCCATAACCCTGGAAATTACATAATCCTAGAAAACTCAGTGGGTCATCAACAGTCTTTAATATGGAAACTGAACTCTCCTCTTTTGCAGCCAAATTGGGAGACACAAAGGAGCTAGAGGACTTTATTGCTGACCTGGACAGAGCATTAGCAAGTGAGTATATGCCTGGTATTAAAAAAAAAATCCTACAGAAAACCGAGCAACACCACTGAGAAAGTGCTATAATGTGTCTTAGCTTGTGTGAGGCAGGAAGTTACATCATAAGGCTGCTTTGCATTTAGAAACAGGACCCTGGTGGCTCAGAAAGAAGTTCAGAGGATAAGCTTGCATTGAAGTACACGTTGCTCCTTTCCCAACTGTGAGAACAGGTCACCAGAAAACAATGGTGTTCTGTGTGGCAAATGCAGAATGAGCAGGATTGGTGCTTTGCAGTGGAGATGCCAGATTTCTCAGAGCTGAAGTGAGCCAACTGACCTTCAGGCCAGAGGACTCTAGCCCAGGGTCCAGTTTAGAATTGAATGCCAAAAAGAGAAGCTTATCACCCAGAAACCAAGATTAAATGGGCAATACTTGCTTCCCACTAGGGAATTGAACTAATAATCCATTCTGTGTGGTCCCAAATGTTGGGAACTGAAGACATGAGGTCATAGTTGCAATAAGGAATAGGAGGTATAGTTCAAGTGATAGATCACCAGTCATAAGTGGAAAAAGCTAAGCGAGAGTGAGTAGCCCTGGGTTCAAGCCTCAATACTGGCATAATTGCAATAGAGGTGTAAAGGGAAGACTGCACACAATCTAACTGTATACTGTACTCCCAAAGAATATGATTGCAAGAGCCATGCAGACCAACTGAGACCCCCTGAGATAGAGGTTTCAGAAACCCTACTGATGGTGGGTCCTGTTGAATCACAGAGTGGGCTTTGCAGAATTCTGTCCTGTCTCTCAACTTTTTAGTGGAAGTGTTAATTTTCTATATGATGTATTCTAGGCTATCTCTTTCTAAGTGGCTAGGTAAAAATCAAAAGTTAGATCCCTTAAAAATAAGGTCTCATGCCTGTAATCCTAGCTACTCAAGAGGCTGAGATCTGAAAAATGTGGCTTGAAGCAAGTTAGGAAAGAAAGTTTATTAGAGTCTTATCTCCAATAAACCAGAAAAAGGCCAGAAGGAGAGCTGTGGCCCTAGTGGTAGAGTGCCAACCTTGAGCAAAAAAGCTAAGGGACAAAACCCAGACCCTGAGTTCAAGCCCCAGTACCAGCACATGCACTTGCCTGCTCATATACATATGTTTATTTAAAAATAACTGTGTTCTTGCATGTCATGGTGGTGGGTGGCTCTCTGTAGTTCCAGCCCTTGGAAGGCTGGGGCAGAAAGATTCCAAGTTTGAGTCTAGCTAGGGCTACATAGTGAAATCAAAAGAAAAAAAACCCACCTCTTCTTAAGAAGAGTCTCTCAGAGAGAGACTTCTTAAGGTAGAACACCTTTGTGTCCTTTCTACTTGCTTGAAGATTTTATTGCTCCTTTTCCAAAGCTGCACCAGGTCACAACAGAAGACCTAGGCCTGTTTTGACAGAGTTAATTATAATTGCAGCGTGATTTGTATTAGTGCCATGTAACAAGCCTGCCTACTTCATGGAATTGCAGGCCAGTTGTTAGAGTTAATAGGTGGACACACAGTGCGTGGGGGAGCAGGGAGCTTTGATGTACAGCTGAGGCTGTGTGATGTGGTTAAGGGCAGGGATTGTGAACTTCTGGGAGTGGCTAACCTCCCCTTTCTCCTCTTTGCAGGTATGTAAAACAGGGAGCATCTTCAGATGAAGCTCCAGAAAGCTCCAAGGGCCTGGCAATTTCACCTACTAGAATCTGCTGCCAGAGGAGATGGAGAGGAGTCTCCCCTGCTGCCAGGCCATTCTCAGGCTCACCTTGCCACCAAGCCCTTGGGCCTGTCTCTTGGCAACTTAGACAGTGAAACTTTGTTTACCTGATTGCAGCATATTAGAGCAGATGATCTATGCTAATGTTATATTTTTCTCTTAAAAAATAGCTCTCTTGTAATTTAAAGTGCTTCTATGGAAATATTTGTAATTAATTATACATAGTAATATGTATAGTAATATGCTGTCCTCATTATAATATATTTTTGTATGCAAATAAAATTTGGACTGGTGTCTGTGCTTTGTAAGACTCCTTGTTTGTTTGTATGTTTCTGTTTTGTTATTTCTCCCATTGGCTTTCAGTTGAGTAAGATTCAAGGTGGAGTAACAGGCCTCAGGGCTCCTAGCAAGGAGGTTCTTGCACTGGGTGTGGGAAGATCATCCCCTGTGAGCTTCTTTCTCTATGATTTTGAGGGGAATGCTGACAGATGGCCAATGGAAAATCTGAACTTGAGGATTCATTTTAATCTAAGTGAGGTTTTTTTTTTTTTTTTTTTTTTTTTGTATGCTGCTACTGGGGCTTGAACTCAAGGACTTGAACTCTCACTTGGCATTTTTGCTCAAGTCTGGCACTCTGCCACTTCCATTTCTGGAAGTGAGGTTTTTGTTTTTGTTTTTGTTTTTTTCCATGGCATCTTTGCAGGAGCCATGGACTCTTTTCTTTGAATTAAGGGAAATAGCAGTTGTGTTCCAAATTCAGGACTTAGACAACAAGGAAAGTGAACTTAAAAATGATGATGTTTTACTATTTTCAACAGCTGAGCTATGGAATCAATCTAGGTGCATAGACTGATGAATGAATAAAGAAAATGAGATCTATATACATAGTGGAATTTTATTCAGCCATAAAGAAAGACAACAAGATTTGAGGCTCATAGTTTGAAGCCAGCCCAGGCAGAAAAGTCCCTGTGAGACTCTTATCTCCCATTAACCACTCACAATCCAGAAGTGGCGCTGTGCCTCAAGCTGTAGAGCACTAGCCTTGAGCGCAAAGAGGCTCAGGGACAGCGCCCAGGCCCTGAGTTCAAGCCCTGCAACCAAAAAAAAAAAAAAAAAAAAAAAAAGACACCTGTATCATTTACAGGAAAATGAGTGGGAACTGGAGATTATCATGTTAAAACTCAGACATATGTGGCCTGTTTTCTCTCATGTGGAATCGAGATTAGACAAACATGAAAGTGAAAGGAGGAAGAACAAGTGGGAGGGAGTAGAGGGGACACGAGAGGATAGTGCGAAGTAAATATGATCAAAGTACGTTATACACGTGTATGAAGGTGTCATCATGAAAACCACTAAAAAGGTACCAAACACGCTGGTGTGTTTTAGAAGATCTGGGCACAAAGGAAAGTGTGGTGCTGCTGTCATTGATACCTGTGTCCAGGCAGATTCAGTAGAGCTAGCAGGTTCTGATAGATGGAGTGTACATAGAAGTCTCAAACTCCTACCCTAGAACAAGACTGGATATTATGCAGGCAAACTTGGTGTTTTTTGAATGGGAATTCTCTGTAGTAACTTCTAGAAAGAACAGCCAAAGCAAACAAAACAAAACAGAAATACCACATACACTCCTCATGTGTAAGAATCTCTAGTACCAGCCCCGGTATACATACACCAGCCAGTCTCTCTATGGGGCAGCGGGACCAATGGATACCTTCTTCTTCCCTGGTGATCGTGACAGAGGAGGGCTATACTGCTTTCAAGTATGAGAAGGCCATACGGAAGAGAGGTAGTTGCTGTGTGACTGGGAAAGCTTGTCTACCCATCAACCACCTAGCCTCTTCATTTATAAAGCAGAGAAGTTAGTGCAATCTCAGTCAATACCTGGTCATGGTGGCCTGAGCCTGTACCCTGGCTAGGTAGGAGATGACCCACTTAGAGAAAAATCAAATACAGAATATGAAAAGCAAAAAATCAAACACAGAATATGAAAAGCCGCCCTTATTTCCTCACAAGGAGACTTTGGGCTCTTGTACACAAAGCAAAAATTAAGCTTCCTCTATTGTGGTTGCAGAGGGCCCTCTGATGCTATTGTTGTGTGGGTGATGGAATAAGGTAGGATCTAATCTGATGGGACCAGACAGAGTAAAGCAGGGTAAACAGTGGACAAAGGGCCAGACAACAAATGTCACTCTCCAGCCCTACCACTGACTGGGTCTCTTCCCCTCTGGGCTTCAGATTCAGGAAAAGCACAGGATGTCTAGTCCTTGGGTCTGACTCCTACCTCAAACTTGAAACACACACACACACACACACACACACAGGAATTTTCTGGCACTCTTGGTATGTGTTTCTTCCACACCCATGTCCAAAATGTTTCCCTGTGTTAATTTATTTGGCTAAGAAGGTTTGTGGTAAGAGACACCAAACAGGAAATGGCTGTCATAGCTGCTGTCTGTAAGTGTTGTTTTTTTAAGGCTTTCTCCTGCATGGCTTACCTTCTCTTTGGTGGCTGGTTATTAAATGTAGAGTAAATGGAAGGGGAAAGGAAAAGGAAGTACATTTTTAGAAGGGAACATTTTCCTTCAAGTTCAAGGTTTACTGAAGGTTAAGGATGACGTCTATCTACAATGGTAGTATTAGGAGGGTCTTTGCTCAAGCTGTTCTCTGCCTGGATTGTCCTTTCTGCCTTGTTTTTCTAGTTAGTTCTACTTCTTTGGGATTAACTAAAATATCACTTCTTTAGAAAGCCCTCCAGCCCCCTAGGCTGAGTTAGCTCATTGGTGCTATGTTCTTGTAGAGTCTTTCTTAGTGCTACTCATCTTGGTTTGCAATGAGATGTTCACTAGTTTGACTTTTTGGATAATGTCTCCCTAGCTTCCTGCAACTGAATCTCAGATTGTTCCTCTTGTACAGGAGCAGAAGCCTTCCTTCTGGGGTGTTATAGCCGTGTGACCCAGGTCACCACCATGGCGTCAGGTTCAGGTAAACATGGCCCTTATCCTTTGAATGAATGAGTGAAACTTCTCATCTCTTCCACAGCCTGGGCAGGCTAGGTATGCACAGTGTCAGTGGGCTGCTTGCTGGGCTTGCCCCTTTGTGTCACCCTCCATACACAGTACTTTACTGTTTTATCTTCTCCAGGGCCTCCTTCCCATCCTACTACGGAATATGAGAAACTCATCTAGAGCTTCCATGGGTGCTGAGGTGCAAAACAGTCCCTTCTCAAGCGATTTAGAGTTTATGAGGAGAACAGGGAGCCTTGGAAGATTGTGAGACTTTTGGGGACAAAAGGAATGGCCCTCATGGTGGTGGTGGAGAAAGAGGCAGCCTTGATTCTAAATCACAGAATCGCTACTTCTTCCTGGCACTCAGAGACTCCAAAGTCAGCAACATCTCAGCCCCACTGGAAACAGAACCTTGTGCTAACACACTCTGTGTGTGTGTGTGTGTGTGTGTGTGTGTGTGTGTGTGTGTGTGTGTGTGAGAGAGAGAGAGAGAGAGAGAGAGAGAGAGAGAGAGAACTATGAAGTATAAGGAACAGGAGACAAAATATAGGCCCTAATCTGGAAGACATGGAGGAGAAGGTTGGGCCATGAGGCTCTAACCTGCTAGAATGGTGACAGTGTGGCAGCATAGGTCTCTGAGGCTGGGCTTGCTCTCTCTCCCGCAGGCCTGCCTTTGCCTGCCAACCTTACAGAACTGGATTATGTTCATGTTGAGTTTTGTGCATCACATGGGAAGGGTCCATTCCCACATGCTCCTCCGAGGTGTGTGACCCTGCTGTCCTAGGCCCAGTGCCAAAGACTGTTCTAGAACCAGAAGAGTCAGGGCTTGGCAATGGAGCCTGAGCCAAAGGAAGCCCCCACCCAGCCAAGAACAGGTCTGGGAGGGGCAGGACCAGCATGTGACCCCCTCACTTGGCACAGGTGTCTGGAGGGTGAGACTGGAAGGAGGCCCTGGAAGCCCTGGGTGGAAGGGCGTAGCAGGCACCAGCCATTCCCAGGGGGATTCCAGTGAGGGCCTGCCCTTGCTTAAGGCAGTGTGAGTGTGGAGAAATTTCCTGGGCTAACATGGGCCGCTAGAGAGGAATTTGGGAAATAGGGTGAGTTCCACAGTGTCACTACTGGGAGGTGAGGAGGCTTGGAGGAAAGGACATTGTCAACTTAAAACTTAAAAAGCAATCAGAGAGAGATTCTTCAAAGAATACTGGTATTTATTGGGGAGTGGTGGAACATTGCAAAGGGACTTATGCGTGCTGTAGTCAACGATGGACATTTTTAAAGACAAAAAGTAAGGATCCGGTCAGCTATTTCAAGACAACCATCCTTGGCCACAACTATTAGTAACAAGCATGGTGTCAGTTGGGCAGAGATCCTTGTAGAAACACCCTATGTGTAAGATTGGTGTCTTGGTGTTAGTTTAACATCTGGCAGTGTCTTTGGAGATAGTCACTGTCAGGCAATCATGTGTGACAATTCTTCCTTTATTAACTCTGTCATTATTTACTTTTATTTTTTCCTAGTAGGGTTGACTGAAGCAGCTCCATTTTATTCTAGTAACTCAGATTTTAAAAAGCAAAATGGAGCTCAGGTTCATTCTGAAAGAGGTTGGAGCACCTTTTCTAAACACAAGAGTTGTTGAGATCTGCTGGTGATATTTCCTCAAAAAATGTATGTATACATAATTTACACATATATGTTTTCAAGCTGCCTCACTTATAGAGACAAGAGAACAGAGGCCTGGCCCTGACCCTGGTTGCTTTCCATAAGCAACACTTGACTCTTAGACAAGTAAATTTCTAGAAGATGAAATCTGAGGCATACATGTACCATGGAGAAAAGCTCCCCAAACAGAAAATGTAATTAACTGTTGCAGTCTTGGGTGGTTTAGGCCCAACAAAGAGACTAGCTGTGTCCAGAAGGGCACAGATAAGAGGGTTGCTTAAGGCACGAGGTAAAGTTGTTATGTCTCAGTCAGCACACAGACAAGAAAAACATTTAGAGAGGGAGGTCACCTTGATCCCAGGAAGTCCTCTATGTTAAGAATCTGGGAGGTTATGAAACAGTTCACAACCACAGCCCATGGCTCCCAAGTCTCAAGGGAAAATGAAATCTGGATCTTTTTAAATGTTTTAATGTTGGTTGAGAACAAGAAAAGATCACTTGTCCTCGGCAGGCTGATTTTTAAGCTCAGATGGTGCCGGCTGTATAATGTGTGATCCTGAGATAGTGAAGTAGTAATCTTTCCTGCTTGTGAATTCTGCCTTTTCCGTCTGCCTTGTCCTGAAGTCCAGAATTTATTTTCAGATACATCACATCCTGTTTTCCTTTTTCTTTTTCTTCCTTTTTCTTTTCTTTTCTTCTCCCTCCCTCCTGCCCTCTCTCTCTGTCTCTATCTCTCTCTTTCTCTCTTTCTTTCTGGTGCAGGACTTGACCTTAGGGCCAGGGTACTGTCCCTGAGCTTTTTCGCTCAAGGCTGCCACTCTACCACTCTACCACTCGAGCCACAGTGCCAATTTCCAGTTTTTGAGTGGTTAATTGGAGATAAGAGTCTCACGGACTTTCTTACTTGGGCTAGCTTTGAACCATGATCCTCAGATCTTAGCTTACTATGTAGCTAGAATTATAGGTGTGAGCCACCAGTGCCCAACCTACACATCCTGGGTTTTAAAGGCAAACTGCTTATCCCCAAGGAGAAAAAAGAGACAGATGCATTAACATTGTCCTGATGGTCAGATTAACACTTGATTGCTGATAATTGAGAGTATGCTAGATGATGACTACTTTTTCTCAAGAGGATGGAAACCTGGCTTCTTTTTCTCCTCAGAGCCTGTATATTTGTCTTTTGCTTCTCCTTTTGGAAGTAAAATCCAGGAGAGACTGGAAACACTGAGCAGAGACAGACAGGTTGGGAAATAAAGTTTCCTTTTCAAAGGACTAGTTTTTCCTAGTCTGCAGAACAAAAAACAGTGGCAGTTTAATGCTACTCCATGTCACCTACTTTCCATGTCATTAAGGATGGAGCAAGCGATCCAAGGTTGAGTGAGAGCACCAGACATCTTTGGTTGGACACATTTACCTGGTGGAGGAGTATGTGGAAGGATGAGGCTTGTTGTCTTCTGTAGTGTTTCACTTGGAAGAAGATGGATTATTATTTGCCCCAATAGAAGGAAACACTGCATGGAAGGTTATTTCTGCCCTGGGGCTGTTGCTCCCAGCCCTTATTCACCACAGTGGACTTCTTGAGATGGTGAAACTTTGTAGAACTAAATGTTACTCCACAATGGAACTGCATCTAGTTCCTTCAGGGCAGGCTAAAAATGACAATGTAGCCCAGAGCACCTAAAGTCACTGCCTTAGCTACACGTTGTCACACATAGGAGTTGGAGGTGACTGTCAAGAGACGTGTGTTCTTTCCAGGTAGCACTGAAGCCTTAGAAATCACACCGGGATTTCCAAGGTCAGAGACATGCTGTTCTGGGATTTACATAGACCAATCTAGAAGTGAATTGTTTGCAGAGGCCTGCTTAAAGAGAGGTGTTTGAGCGAAGGTGATATCAAGGGAATCTACTGCAGAGCTTTGGGAGATATGCTTTGAAATGGCTCCTGATGATTGGGAAGACAATTTCAATTATTAGCAGTACTTCCTGGGTAGTTATTTCTGTTTTTTGTTTTTTTTGGGGGGGGGGGGAGCAAAAGTGGGGCACAAAAAAGGTGAACAAATGCGCATGCACTTTTACGTAGGTGCTGTTAGTTGGTTGTTCAAAGTGACCAGGCAGGCATGGTCACTCCTCATGTTCAGAGGAAGAAGTGAAGGCTTCAGTCAAGGCAGGGCAGAGCGGCAGAGCCGGCCCACATCAAGGCTTATCTGTGTTAAGTTCAGGCTTTCTAACATACCAGATGGCTCCCACAAAAAATGTGCTTGGTTGACCTGCGTCTCGAGGCTCAGAGTTGGCTTCTTTGGGAGTTTGATTAGGTCGAAGTCTCATAGACTTTGTCCCTGTTATTGAAACCAGTGTTTTTGTTTTGTTTTGTTTCTCATCATTTACCCAATGCCTGACAGTCCCAGGAGCAATCAGGGTTTAGTGTTGCCATGGTTACCATAAGACTTAGGCTCTGCTTGGCTTTCCAGGCTGTGCTCCTGGTGGGGGCTAGGAGTATAGAGAACAGGAGAAAGGAATCACCTGGACAAAAACATAAAACAGCTTCTTTAGAAGTCAGGAGAGACACTATGTGGCAGCCATTCAGTTGGGTCCTCAGTACAGCGAGTACATTGACAGCAATGAGACATTCTAGCAGAAGCCCTGGCTGTCTCACATGCCTTCTTTTTATATCTTCTTTTTGTTTCATACTCTGCTTCCATGATCAGGTTTGCATATACTGTCTCTTCCACTAGACCATGAGCTGTTGGAAGGTACCTACAGTAGGTAGAGGCCCAGCTAACCTGAGTGAAAGGAGTTTAGTTTTTTTTTTTTTTTTTGTCAGTCGTGGGGCTTGAACTCTGGGCCTGGGGCTTGTCCCTCAGCTCTTCAACTCAAGGCGAGCGCTCTACCACTTGAGCTACAGTGCCGCTTTTTTTTTTTTTTTTTGCCAGTCATGGGGCCTGAGCTTTGGGCCTGGGCGCTGTCCCTCAGCTCTTCAGCTCAAGGCTAGCACTCTACCACTTGAGCCACAGCGCCACTTCTGGCTTTTTCTGCTTATGTGGTGCTGAGGAATCGAACCCAGGGCCTCATGCATGCAAGGCAAGCACTCTACCACTGAGCCACCTTCCCAGTCCGTGAAAGGAGTTTATACCATAAGCACTCAAAGCCCTACTGGTAATAAAATCAACAACAACAACAGCTCCCCCCACCCCCACCCAAACCATGTACTCCATTTTAACTGTATTTTTTTTTGTCTTTTCTTTTTTGGTACTGAGGATCGAACCCAGGACGTTGCACTTGCTAGGCAAGCACTTTGCCACTGAGCTACATCCCAGCCCTGTACTCCATTTTAAAAAGCTAGCTTGGAATAATAAGAATAAAACTGGAACCAGAGACACATGAACTGATTTCAATCCTGGTTCTATTGCTTTTTAATTGTGAGATTTGGGACAAAGTATTTAATCCCTTTATACCTGAGGGTTTTTATTGTTGTCGGTCTGTCCTTCCTCCCTCCCTCCCTCTTTCTCTCCTTCTCTCTGTCTCTTTCTCTCTATCTCTGTCTCTGTCTCTCTCTCTTTCTTTCTCTTTTGTGCCATTCCTAGGGCTTGAACTCAGGGCCTGGGTGCTGTCCCTGAGCTTTTGTGCTCAAGGCTCAAGCAAAAACTCCACTTCTAGACTTCTGGGTGATTAACTGGAATTAAGAGTCTCACAGACTTTCTTGCCTGGGCTGGCTTTGAATTGCAATCCTTAGATCTTATCCTGCTGAGTTGCTAGGATTACAGGTATGAGGCCGGGCAATGCCGTCCTTTTTCTTTTGGTTTTGTTTTATTATTTATTTATCTTAATAAATAAATAATCTAAGGAATAACAAAAGATAAAAAGATAAAAAGCTCTTAAAGAAATACAAGGTGGGAGCTGGGAAGGTGGCTCAGTGGTAGAGTGCTTGCCTTGCATGCATGAGGCCCTGGGTTCAATTCCTTAGCACCACATAAGCAAAAAGAAAGAAAGCTGGAAGTGGTGCTGTGGCTCAAGTGGTAGAGCACTAGCCTTGAGCTGAAGAGCTGAGGGACAGTGTTCAGGCCCCATGACCGGACCCCCCCAAAAAAATAAATACAAGGTGGAGATCTTTTTATAATATGGAGAAAATTATAATGTATAAAACAAATGATCATAACAGGCCTAGGATTTTGTTCTGATTTTTGAATATTATTAGTAATATTTAAAAAGCTCTTGGGGGAGGATGTTCTTTGCAGCTAATGCTTTTTAGATTGGACTCTTCCATTCTCTACACTGGTGATGTTAGCTGAAAAATAAGACTTTGGGTTTTCTTTGATCTGCCAGCTTCTTCCTTGCCTTTCAGTTCTGTGGGGCCTACTGGAGTCTCCTTCCCCAAAGGAGACCTGGTATCAAAAAATATGCCATAGCTGGGCTGGGAAGTTGGCTCAGTGGTAGAGTGCTTGCCTTGCATGCTTGAGGCCCTGGGTTCGATTCCTCAGCACCACATAAGCAGAAAAAAAAAGCCGGAAGTGGCGCTGTGGCTCAAGTGGTAGAGCGCTAGCCTTGAGCTGAAGAGCTGAGGGACAGCACCCAGGCCCAGAATTCAGGCCCCACGACCGGACCCCCCCCAAAAAAGATAAAAAAATATATATATATACCATAGCTGTAAGGCTCCGTAGACCCTTGCTGTTGAGTACGTCCAGACTGGCTGCACGGTGCCTGCTTCTGTCACTGCACTTCTATAACCTCACCCGCATGTGCCTTACAGTCTTCTCTCCCACCAGCCCAGGAGCTTCCGAACGATATGGACCACACTGTACTCATTCTGTGTCTCTAGATCTCTGGCACATTGCAAGTGACAGTGAAAACGAACTGAGTTGTGGAGTGGTATAGGACAGGATATCAAATCTGGCAAGTGTTAAATTCATTGCCAGAGTCAGTAATCCACTAACTCACAAACATCACCTTCTGTTTCAGTGGGAGACACTCCAAAGACATAAAAATAGCTTTATAACTTGTGCATTTATTTATTAATATTGTAAGAAGGAAAACAACCAAAAGTCAGGGAGGCCCAATGCCAGCAGTCAGCGTTGCAAACCCCAAATTGGCAGGGGTGCCATTGTTGTTGTGGAGGGCGAGGCAAAATCCTTGGGAACTCACTCCATATTTCTGTGTTGAAAAGACAAACTCCCCTGAGGTGAATATTTGTGCCAGCAGCATGACAAGTCTTGCAGCAACGCAATGACATGAAATTGGGTTGGAAGCCCTCACACCACTTCTTCTTTTTTTTTTTTTTTGGGTCCGGTCGTGGGGCCTGAACTCCGGGCCTGAACGCTGTCCCTCAGCTCTTCAGCTCAAGGCTAGCGCTCTACCACTTGAGCCACAGCGCCACTTCCGGCTTTTTTCTTTTTGCTTATGTGGTGCTGAGGAATCGAACCCAGGGCCTCAGGCATGCAAGGCAAACGCTCTACCACTGAGCCACCTTCCCAGCCCCACTTCTTAAGTCCTATGCAGGGCATTTTGTCTGTGCAGCTCAGTAGATGCATGGTTCCAGGCCATGCTGCCAAACTGGTGCTGTGCCTTCTCCAGTGTTTTCCATCCTTTGAGCCCGTGTGAACTCTCTTTAGCCTCTTTCCAATTCAGCTTAACCCCACTTGCACAGTGAAGGGCCATCACCCAATCATTTCCAGGTCCCCTGCCTTACCTTCCTTCAACTCTCAAGTCTACCCTTCCCTCCATTCCAGCTTCCACTGCCTTGATTCAGTCTCTGGTATGTTTCACTGGGTCCCCAGTGTCCTCTCTGGTCTCTGGTCATTGTCAACCTCTCCACCAGAGTAATATCTGACCATATCATCATTGCCTCTTTAAAGTGTTTGCATGAGTCTGCCCACTGTGGCTTAAGGACTGACTTAAAGGACACCCTCATCACATATAACTCACCTGCCACAGCGTTCACCCTTACAGAGAATGTGGCCATTCACACAGTTGTGCAGCCAACACTACTTTCTAATTCCAGAACATTTCTATCACCCCTGGAAAGAAATCCATGTACATCATCACTTACTTCTTTCTTTATCTGTAACAACCACTAAAGCTACTTCTTCCTGTATGGATTTGCCTATTCTGCACATTTCATATGAATGAAATCATATAGCATTTAGCCCTTTCTGTCTGTTTTTTTTTTACTAGCATTGTATTTTCAAGGTTTATTCGTGGTATAGCATGTATTATTAGATTTTCATCCTTTTGAAGGCCAAATATAGAGATGTTTGTGGTTTCTACTCTTTTGAGGATTGTGAGTAGTGATGATATGAGCTGTTGCATGCAGGTTTTTGTGTGGACACATGTTTCCTTTTTTTTTTGTGACTACCAAGGAGTGGAATTTCTGGGTTATATGGAATAGAAGGATTAGGTTCAGCATTACCTTGAGGTCAGGGCCTATACCTGGGTTCCTGTTGTGAACCACAGTCATGGTGTGACATGGCTTACTTCCCTGTAACTTCTGAATGGAGAAAACTCCTTCAAACCTCAGTTCAGGCATCATCACCAACTGGTGACTCTTCAGTGAACAAAACAGAATTCTTGCTTTTCTGGGGTCTGTGTTAGAGTAGGAAGAAATGGATGGAAAGAAATAAAACTATCAATCAGACATATGCCTATTACAACAGTGCAACTAGATATTTCCTAAAACTATACTTCTTTTGCCACTATGTGGAATTATTTCTGTCCCACTAGAATGAAGATTACATTTTTTCAGACTTCTTTCTATACAGATAAAGGACCTATGATGAAACTCTTAGTAGTGGGAGGTGAGTAGGGCAATGTCACTTCTGGGAGGGGGCTTTTAAGAAGTGGGTGGGGTTTTCCTCACTCTTTCTTTCCTCTGCAGTTTGGGTGTAAGGGGTTTGAGGTCATATGGGATACAGGTCCACAAAATGGAAGGTGCCTGTGGCCCTGAAACACCCTGTGGAAAAAAGCCACACTCAGGAGCACTAGAGTGGCGCTGAGGAGGAGGAAGATGGTAACTTCTATTGTCTGAGGCACTGAAATACTAGCTTTACTTCTTAAAGAAGTTAGTGTTTCTCAAATGAAAATTTTCCATCAGTTATAGTCAAATAAAAATCTGACTGTCAATCTACTGTTTCCAGAAGAAAATGGAATGCACACTGATAAATGCCTGCTGCTTGTGCTGCCTTTTACGCAAGGGTCCTCTAAGCCAATCCTAAAACATTTGCCAGACATTTGAAGTATTCCCCAAAGCATGCTCAACAAAGCTGACTGATAGAGAAAAAACATGGATTGTTGGGGAATGGGGCAGGATGGGATATCTGTCTTTTATATCAATAAACTTCTCTTACCACTTGGCAAGTATCCCTACACAAACTCATACAACTCTTGTTTAACTGTTACCAGGCAAAGCACATTTTCCAAACACTGTCTAGAGGAGAGGTAAGTGAGTGTTTAGCCAACCACCCTGGGCACATGTCCTCCTCTCAAACCTAACTCTACACACACACACACACACACACACACACAGACACACACACACACACACACACACACACAATCAATTTACTAAGCATGGAAACATGATGAAAATTCCACGGGACAACACAGAAAACAATTACATCTCACTTGCAAGAGCAAAGCTCCCACTACTCACTTTAACTAGATCTGTTCTTGGCCCAAATCTATCTTTCTTTTTTCTTTTCTTTTCTCTTCTTTTCCTTTCCTCTTCCCTCCCTCCCTCCCTCCCTCCTTCCCTCCCTCCCTCCCTCTCTCTCTCTCTCTTTCTTTCCTCCTTTTCCCTCTCTTTTTCCTCTCTTTCTTCCTAGAGGGCTATTTTCTTTGCATTCTCCTCTCTCTTTGGCACAACCTGTTCATTTTAGGGAGTCCTATGGCCTCCCCAGTCCTGGAGTCCTGGGTCTTATTCATTTTTTCTTATATGCAACATCAGTATTTCCCATCTTACCCATAATCTCTGTGACATAAATGACCTTTCTCTGGATGTACCCTCCTCAAATAAAGGAGAACAGTTCAATTATAAACCAAATAAGGTTGTTTATCCTACCAGAAACTCAAACCATGCCTATATTCTCCCTTTCTGTTTTTTTTTTTTTTTAAACTTTTGTGCTTGTTCTGGGCTTTGAACTCAAGGCCTGGGCACTATTCCTAAGTTGTTGTTTTCAAGGCCAGCACTCTAGCCATTGAGCCACATCTCTGTCTCTGGATTTTTGTCAGTTAATTGGAGATAAGAATCTCATGGACTTTCCTTCCCAGCCTGGCTTTGAATTGTAATCCTGAATAGCTACGATTATAGGCATGAGCCACCTGCCCCTTTCTGCCTTTAAGTTGTCAAAACATCTGTTCCAGTATAAAAACTTGACACATCTTTATCAAATCAAAGGAGTTTGGAAACACATCACAATAACAGAAAGGAGACACGGGTTATTTTGAAAGTGAAATTTCCATGGTAACTATCATCTTTACCAGGACATGAAGGAGTTGATGTTGACTTGCCAGGTGATGCCCAGGAAAGGGCTGTTTTCCCCTGGAGGTGAGTCTAACAAACACCAGTGAGTATTCCTGGCTTGTGGCTGGCCAAGCATTGTTTCATATTCATGTCTGACCACAGACACCTGCACTCTTGCATACCCTTATATGTATTACAACATTCTCCGTCAGAACGTTTGACTTTCCAGAAGTGGTTAAGGCCAAACTGGTATAAATACTTTCCAGATGCATCCACAATGCAGCCAGTCTTTCAAGTGTTTCTGGTGCTAGAGACATGAATTGACGTGGCCCAGGGTTCCTGCTTGTCTGAGTTCATAAGGATTGGGTATCTTCCAACGGGAGACTAGTTTCCTCATCAAATATTATGGAATATTTATGTTTTGTAGGTACTGTGTTGAGCTCTTTTGTATTTCATCTTACAGATCCACACAGTAGCTCTATGAAGTAGCTGCTGCATTACTCCCATTCTACCCAAGAGGAGCCTGCAGGTTAAGTAATTTGCCCAAGACTACATGGTAAGGAATAGATGGGAGACAGGTGTCCATCCAGGTCAGTCAGACTCCCAAATCCAACTCTTGTGGCTACCATGTTTCACTTTGACAAATGACACTGTAATGTTGAAAAACAAACAAGCAAATACTACTCTGCATTATCTGTGGGGTCCTCCTCCTCCTCCTCCTCCTTCTGCTTCTCCTCCTCCTCCTCCTGCTTCTCCTGCTCCTGCTCCTTCTCCTCTTCCTCCTCCTCCTCCCCCTCCTCTTCCTCTTCCTCTGTCTTCCTTTTTCATCCTGGTACTGGGGCTTGAGCTCAGGGCCTATGTGCTGTACCTCAGATTTTTTTTCTTAAAGTCCTCTACCACTTGAGCCATAGCTCCACTTCAGGCTTTTTAGTGGTTAGTTAGAGATAAGCATCTCATGGATTTTCCTGCTCAGGCTGGCTTTGAACTGTGATGCTTAGATCTCAGCCCCCTGAGTAGCTAGGATTGTGTGAGCTGCTAGCACCTGACTGGTTCAAGACCTTGTTGGGTCAGGTCTGCTTTTCAAGTGGGTTTAGGGAGAAGAAAAGGAGAGGATGAGTTGTTATTAACTTGCATTTAGTACATTCTGATGCCATGAATGATTGAATGAATGAATGAATGAATGTGTGTGTGTGTGTGTGTGTGTGTTTAGATGAATGCTAGTCTTTGTAGTGATCTCAGAATGCCTGAATCTCAGTTAGAAAGACTCTAAAAGCCTATAATGTAAGCTATAGCCTTTACAAAAGACTGGGGAAACGATGCTGCTCCAGAACTGTTTCCTCTTCACAACGATAGGACTTGAAGATGCAGGGTAGACAGATGACCTTGGGGCCTTTCCATATTGGCTTAGAAGGCTGGAAAAGGCTTCAGCTCTGGTACTCTAGATTAGAGAAGGGTCAAGGAGTCTATCTCCCTGGATAATGACCATTTCTTGCCCACTAATCTAGATGGAGTCTGGCTCGTGGCCCTCCTTTTAGAGACATGAGGAGGAAAAATGCTCCAGGATTGAGTATTGAAGCTTTTGGAGTTGGTTTTCAACAGAGGTGTTATGAAAGCAACTGAAAATAAAAGCTGCCCCCAGTTAGCCTCTGTTTAAGTAGTCAGTTTCTTGTAATTCAATTTTCATTTTCTATGTCTGCCTTTAATTTGTTTTTCTGTTTTTATTAGTTAAGTGCACTCGTTTAGTCCCTCTGGGTCTTCACGCCTCCCTGTTTTCATACATTTTCTCCCCATATAACTTTGAGTTCCTCTCTCACTACAGGCAGAATTCTCTTACTTGTTCCTTGATTTTGGACATAATCCTGTAATTGTTTTAGCTAACGGGCCATAACAGTAGTGCAAGCAGGAGTTTGACATGTATCTGTGTGGTTGGGCTTTTTTTCTTTTTCATGCTTTTGCCATCATGGTGGGAGGGGCACGCCTGCCCAGCCCACTGTTGTAAGGAGGATGAGAGACACAAGCAGCTCAGATTGTAATTTGTAGCCCAGAGCTGCTCAGTTACACTCAGTCTGTAGCACATGGCCTCCAGCCAATAAACGTGAACATGCTTATTATGGAAAACCAAGGAGATTCTGTAGCTGTTCTGTGATAAGAGCTGACTGATAGTACATTTTTTTTGTGAGTGCCAGCTTTGGTGTTTGAACTCAGGACCAGGGAACTGTCCCTGAGCTTCTTTTGCTTAAGGCTAGCATGCTACCATTTGAGCCACAGTGCCACTTCTGGCTTTTTCTGTTTATGTTGGTACTGAGGAATTGAACCCAGGGCTTCATTCATGCTAGGTAAGCACTCTACCACTGTTACATTCCCAGCCCTATAATTTTTATTTTACTATCTTAAGTAGCTGTACAAAGGGGGTTTCAATTCCACCCATCAGTTCAAATGCATCTTGATCAGTGTTTTCCCTTTCATATTCTCCCCCATCTCCAACCACATTTATCCCCTCAATTTACCTGGTCCTATTTTTACATATGTACATTGAATATTACAATTTCTTTTTGATGTATGTTCTCTCTGTTAATTTTTTTCTTTGTGCAGGTACTGGGGCTTGAAATCAGGGTCTGAGCACGGTCCCTGAGCTTTTTTGTCAGGGCTAGTGCTCTGCCACTTGAGCCACAGCGCTTCTGGCCTTTTTGATAGTTAATTGGAGATGAGAGTTTCACAGACTTTCTTTTCTGTCCAGGCTGGTTTCAAACTCTGATCCTCAGATCTCAGCCTCCTTAGTATCTAGAATTACAGGTGTGAGCCACAGGCACTTGGCTGTATATTGAATTTGTAAGTAAAAGAGTTTCCCAAACCTTGCTTAGAATCTGTACTTGATTCTAGATGTTTCTAATAGCAGAATGCCACCTCCAAATCCTGGGGATTGCTGCAGCAAGTATAGAAAGAAGAAAGGAGTTAGATGCTAGTCACTATGGAGTAAGAATCTCTTATTGAATAAATAGGTTGTTGAAACACAATCAACTCCATTCTATCTTTGGGATAAACCTTGAAAGTGCTCAACTCTGCTGGGGTAAACAGAGACTGCTTGGGCAGGAACTTTTGAATGTGCTTGGAATTTGTACAAGCTGAAGTGTGAGTCTATGGAGGATCCACACAAACCACAGAACTAAAAGAGCCCAGACAGATGTCATCAAGCACTTCTGCTTCCAGAAAGGACCCCATTTTTAGACAGAATATTTTTGTTCTATGACTGATTTATCTGATAAAATCCATCCATTCTGGGAAATACAGATAATAATAAAGAAGAAAATGAAAATCTTCTACAATTGATGGTTTGAATTAGGATCCATTTATCCCTTCTTCTCCAAACTCTATGACCAGGTGGTCAGGAACTGGTCAACATTCCTGTGTATGTCTTTTCTCTCCACCTGGAACATGATCTAATACATCTTTTTCCTTGGCTTTGTTTTATCTTATTTGGGGAGATGGGGGTCTTTCTATGTGGCTTAGTCTGGTTTCCAACATGTGGGCTCAAGTGATCCTCCTGCTACAGTCTCTTGAGTATCTATCTACAGGTTTTTCAACACCTGACTGCTACATAACCATTTAAAACAAGCAAAAGGCAATCAAAACCCTCCACTAATGATTCCGTCTTCTAACTACTGCCTACTTTCTTCTTTAAAGCAAAGTTTCTCAAAAGATTTGTCTTCTTCCTTCCTGTCTTTTTTCTCTTTTTCTTTTCTTTTTCCTTTAGTGCTGGTCCCAGGCCTTGAACTCAGGGTCTGGCCACTGTCTCTGAGTTTATTTTGCTCAAGACTAGCCCTCTACTATTTGAGCCACAACTTTTAACTTCCAGCTTTTTTCTTTTTTGGGAGAGTCTCACGGACTTTCACCTCAATCTTCAGATCTCAGACCTCTGAGTAACTAAAATTAAGGTGTGAGCCACCAGTGCCTGACTTGTGTTGTTGTTGTAATTTTTTAAGTGTCTCATCAGCTGAGGCTGGTCCTTAACTCTTCAGCCTCCTGAGTGCTGGGACTACAGGTATGTACTACCACACCAAATTCTTCCATTCTCTCTGGACCACACTCGAATTAATCATCTTTGCAGCCAGACAGCAATTGTCAAGGTCACCGATGATGGTGACAGTACTAGTGGTCAATGTATTTTCTTGACCTCTGGCAGTATTTGACACAGTTGGTACTTACTTCATTTTAGCTTCTGGGACATTGTTGGCTTTTATTCTGCTTGTTGGTTGTTCCTTATCAGTCTCTGTTTTCCTCAAGATTGGGGGCCTTTGACTTAACCCTTTGATATCTACTCCCCTTTACCTGCAATAATTCCCTTTAGATAAACTGTCTCATGACTTTAAATGTCATCTGTGTGCCAATAACTAATATTTTATCTCCTGCCTGATCTTTGCCCTGAATTTCAGACTTATGTGCCAAACTGCCTCTTTGATTTACCAACTGGCCTCTCACAGGATCTCGAGATAACATGTCCAGACAAACTCACAGTTCCATTTCTGTCCCAAACATGCAATCTTCCTCAGGCTAACTCTCCCTTCCACTTGTGAAGGCCCAAATCCTTGGCATTAGTTTGGATTCTTTTTTTTTTGTCTTTCATACTCGTGACCCAGATCATAAGGGTTCTTATTGACTCTACCTTCAAAATATACCGAGTCCAACTCTGACTACTTCTAGCACTGTATTTTCTCACCTGAATCTGAACTAATCTTCAAGTGATCAGCTTTTCCTAGCTCTTCCTTATCCAAACTTGCTTCTTCCATATCTGTTTACAGTCAGATCATGTAAGTCTTCTTGTGAAGCCTCTCCTGTAGCTTCCCACAGAGTGAAGTTTGGGCTTTTAAGGCCCCACATACTCCCACACCCTGTTAGTCTCTGGCCCCCTTGCTTACCTGACTTCTACCATTTGCAGCCACATTGTTGTGTTGTTGCTCAGCAGTGTGCTCCCACTTGACGCCTTTGCCGTCACTTCACCTCCTTGGAGATTACTTTTCCCTGTGCTGGGTGTCTTTCCTCAGCTATCTCATTGACTCCAGCTTCCCCCTTCCTTCAGGTCCTGCAAGGGTCTGTCCTAGAGAGGGCCATCTTAGAGAAACTTCAGAAGAGAGCAATAAACACCAACAAGATGATAGATGCCCAGGATCTTGTTAAGGTTATTACAAAGAGGGCCTCAATTATCTACCAGAATTATCTACCAAGGTCTTCTGCTTGCCCCAGGAGAGAAGGACTCAGCTTTGTATACCATCTTGTCCCAGAGATTAGGGCCACCTATGGCATACCCAACCAGGAAGAACTTTCCTTCCTTGGATGGCTTATTTTCCCTCCCTCTGTTGTCCCAGGAAGGTCAGAAATGATAGCAAGATGAGGAAGGGGAATAAGAGCAATGAAACTGGAAATGCACAAAGCAATGAGAAAACTCTTTCTTTTCTTTTCTTTTTTTTTTTTGTCAGTCGTGGGGCTTGAACTCTGGGCCTGGGCGCTGTCCCTCAGCTCTTCAGCTCAAGGCGAGCGCTCTACCACTTGAGCTACAGCGCCACTTCCGGTTTTCTGGTGGTTTATTGGAGATAGGAGTCAAAGGGTCTCTCCTGCCTGGGCTGGCTTTGAACTGCGATCCTCAGATCTCAGCCTCCTGAGTAGCTAGGATTACAGGCGTGAGCCACCAGCGCCCGGCTGAGAAAACTCTTTCTATTCTACAGTCTTCCTGCCCGCAATGAGCCTGAAGTGGGGGATGAAGAGAGAGTGCTATCAATGCCTTTAAATGAAGTTAGGTCTTTGTTAGTGCAAACATTTTAATATCCTACTGAAGGTTTTCTATTAGCCAGCACTAGATTAAAAAATTCTCAGGCTGAGTCTTCATCTAGGATAGAACTAGCCCAATAAGATGACTATAAAGGAGCTTTAAAGAAGCTTTACTCATTCTGTGAATATCTTCACTCATTCACTCATAAACAAAGCATTAGGCATACAGTATTCATTCAATTCACACAGGTTATTTTCTTGTCTCTGCTAAGGGTTGAGTTTCCAATCTGATTTAAAATAATCAGCTAATATACCAGCATATTAGAATTCAAAAAACCTCAGCCATCCAATTCAAGGTGAGTTTTAATTTTTTTGGTTTTAGTTGGGCTTCTAAGGTAAGTCAAAAGCTGGAAACAAAGATAAATATGAACAAATCTAAAGGTAAAACCGCAAAGCTATAGAACTTTTAGTAGAAAATGTAGCATCTTTCCATGAATTAAAAGTAGGAATGTTGGCAGTTTGCATTTGTCCTCTCTCTAAGCCATTATCTACAGTCCCTTTGCAACCAATCATATTGGGTTCAAGAAAAGACAGGACTGAGCTGTAACATCTTTATGACAAAGGTCTGAAACAACCCCTAAGGAACAATTACCTTTCACTGATCAGTCTGGAGCAGGAGTAATCATCTTGTAGGAACCAAATTGTTCCCCTCAAGTAGCAGTAGGACTAGGATTTGAACTTAAGATTTCTGATGGTATAGAGGCAAGTGCCATTGGGGGAAGCCAAAACAATGTAACAAAGAATGATCAGCAAAGGAGCCCAGTGAATGCCCGATGATGTGAATGAACAAAGATGTGGGAGGAGGCAGACAGGAACCTAAGGCAAGAACCTGTTCATTGTGGGCATGGGGACTCCTTTGTTTCCATAGGTGCTATTAGGTCAGCCATGTGGAAGTGATTTCATACATGTGAATAAAACTTCTTAGAGATTAAGGGTTCCTCACAAAGTTGTGGCAGTCCTAGAGTTTAATGTGTTTTTTTTTTTTAAATCAAGGTGTTGCTTTACAAATATGTCCATGGCCTGGGAAGGTAGCTCAGTGGTAGAGTGCTTGCCTTGCATGCATGAGGCCCTGGGTTTCATTTCTCAGTACCACATAAGCAGAAAAAGCCGTATGTGGTACTGTGGTTCAAGTGGTAGAGCGCTAGCCTTGAGCTGAAGATCTGAGGGCCAGCACCCAGGTCCCATGACCAACAGCAACAAAAAAATCTGTCCAATTATGTCATATTTTCAGTTTGGTTATTCACTATGCATTTGTTTTTTTTTTTTTTGGTCCGGTCGTGGGGCCTGAACTCTGGGCCTGGGTGCTGTCCCTCAGCTCTTCAGCTCAAGGCTAGCGCTCTACCACTTGAGCCACAGCGCCACTTCCGGCTTTTTTCTTTTTGCTTATGTGGTGCTGAGGAATCGAACCCAGGGCCTCATGCATGCAAGGCAAGTGCTCTACCACTGAGCCACCTTCCCAGCCCCAGCATTTGTTTTAATATTAAATGTGTTACTACTTATATTTAAAAAGAGATTCCCCAGGAACAAAAACCCATACTGTTTGAATTATACCATTTCCTTTGTTGATTGTCCAACAGCTACTGTTTTACTTGAATTGTTTATCTCCCTGGGATAGGCTGTGAATTGAAAGGGAAAATGTCACAAGTTCAATTCAACTCAAAGTAAATATCAGTGCCTTCACATGGGACCAGCCTGGCCCATTCTGTTGGGGTAGTGTCACCCCAGGGCTACTCATGAGCCTTAGGAGCTTGAGCATTTGAGCTATATCTCACTGTTAACATCTGGGTCTCTTGAAGGACAGGAAATAAGAAAGACTTAGCAGGTATGTCTATGACAATTCCTGGTGACTGAGTCAGTGCACTGAGGTCTGGGTGCCAGATGGCTACCAGGTTTTCTGCTTTTTTTCACTTTCCTCTGGTCCATTGCAGGAATCTTTCTAGTTGTCCATTCTTATCTTCCTCCCCTCGTTCTTCTTGAGCTATCCCTGCTCAAAATCACCAGGGAACTGGGGACAGTGATCACAGTGAGGGAGGTACCCAGACAGGTGGAGTCAGGGCCCTTGGAGTAGAACAAGTCTAACCACAGGTGGGGGAAAAGGAAATGCAAAGACAAGGATCAGTGACAGCCACCAAAGCCATCAAGTCCCTGCAAGTCCTGGCTAGCAAGATGGTGGTGGTGTTGGATCAGGTGATGGTACGAATATCCAGTAAAAATGTTATTGGGACCTTATCAGAGAGGGGATGCTGCATATGGCAGTGGTGGCACACACTTGTAACCTCAGCTACACTTGAGGCTTAGGTAATAGGTAAGAGGATTGTGGTCCAGATTCTACTAGATGTAGTGTAGATACAGAGCATTTTTCACCTTATGTTAGTATCTGTATAACCAGGGCCATTTGTCAAAGCTAAAAAATTAATTCCCAGACAAGAGCAAACTCAAGAGATTTCTATTCAGATTGCACCAATTCCTCCACTCTTGGTTCTTTTATGAGCAGGATGAGGCTGCTTCAGGGCTGGTGGGCTGAGAGCAGACCACCCTTACCTGATGCAGGATGAGCTCAGGGGAAATCCAGGAAGACTGATGGGCCTGCAGCACCTACAGCCACTTTCTGAGGACAGAGGATTTCCACCCTTCCCCAGTTCAGCTGCAAGTAACAGGAGTGGGGTGGTGGAACCCAGCACAGTCCCTTGAGACCCAGGTGGTTTCATCAGTTCTAGAGTGTTTCATGGATCCATTCTCAACTTTCTGTCCTAGTCCTGTTGAATCCTCTCTGAAAAAGGTATTAGTTTACTGTTGGTATTGCAACAATTTTCCAAACTCTTCAGTGGCTTAAACAGAAAACACATTCATTTTCTTGCTAGTCTGGAGATTGGAAGTTACAAATCCAATTGTTGGCGGGGCCATCAACAAGTCCTTCTAGAAGCGTTTAGTCATTTTATCTGCCCTACTTGCCTTCTCGAAGCCTCTACCCTTTGCCCTCTTATGGGGACCCCTGTGATTGATTGCATTAGGCCCAACCAGACAATCCAATGTAATCTCTCAAAATCATAACAGTCCATTCAATCTAGTATCTTCCGGACCAGAAGTGACACACACAGCCCCCTCCTGTTCCATGGAGGCTGCTGTTCTTTGTGGCATCTGACAGGGTATTGCGTGCATGGGTCTCAGCTGGATATAGCTCATTTGCATTTCCCACCAACCAGTTATGGATATTGCTTGGGCCTAGTGTCTGTTCCTCAAAGAAGAGAGGAGCCAAGGGCCAGAGAAAGATGGAGACTGTGCCTGAAGAATGAACTGAAGCTGCTTCAAAGTCTAGAGAAATGGAGGCCTTGGGTGTCCTTAATAGCAGGAGAGCTGAAAAATGATGTTGTTGCCAGAGACCTACCAGATGATTTAAATGGGGTTCAGATTTTCCTCAGGAACTCATTGCTTCTGAGGATCCTTGTCGATGTCAGAGCCCTAACATGTGCCTGGGTGACTTAACATGGTTGAACGCTGGAGTTACATTCCAAAACCAATCGGCCACTGATCTGTTTCTCATCCATTCTGGATACTTGGCTAGATTTGTGTTGCAGAGAATTCAGAACTGCTGGATCAGCCATTTTCCTTCTCCTTTATGCTAAATGCTGGGCTGAGTAACTTCATATGTGGATCCCAAGTGTACTTTCCACATTGCAACCCAGAATGCATTTCTGCTTGACCTTAGCCTTTATAGAAGCCATGACTGGGAGATGCTCCAGCCTTACCAGGAGAGGCAGCTCTGTGACCCAGGCAATGAGGAACACAGCAACACCAGCTTTGTCTGGGAGGGCAAAACTGGCCATCCTTTTGTTCATCTAGATTCTCATGATTATAATGTCTCATTCTCAGTCTTGGTACGTCCCTACAGAATGGCACCCTTCGGGGGCTGGGAAGGTGGCTCAGTGGTAGAGTGGTTGCCTTGCATGCATGAGGCCCTGCGTTCTATTCCCCAGCACCACATAAGCAAAAAGAAAAAAAGCCAGAAGTGGTGTTGTGGCTCAAGTGGTAGTGCGCTAACCTTGAGCTGAAGAGCTGAGGGAGAGTGCCCAGGCCCAGAGTTCAGGCCCCACGACCGGACCTCCACCCCCCCCAAAAAATATTCAAAAACGAACAGAATGGCACCCTTCCAAACAGTGCTCTGCCTACAAATTGGACGGAGACAATGACTGCCCTTCCCTGTAGTTTAAGCTGAGTGGATGATGACATCTTCCACTCATGACCTAGAGCTGGTATGAACATTCCTGACCCAATGTCATTCCGGCTTCTTGTGAAATTACCCTATCACAGTGGGCCTCTTCTTTTACATAAGGTTACAAAAATCTACCCCTTTTCCCACTCCAAGGGAACTGTGGCACATGACTGGGAAAGGCATGTAATTAGGGAAAAGTGAGACTGTGTCTTGCGAACCTTAAGCTCACAGGATCGTGTTCGGTACAGAATCTCCTGCTGTCTGGTGCTCACTGATTCCAGCCTCCACACTCAGTGGTAGGGTCCTGAACAGACCACATGTGTGATTAGTGTGGGTGGCCTCTCCAAGGCCCTGGGATTTTCAGACACAATGTATTGAAACCAAAGATACTCAACACTGACGTTCAGGCATAGTCTTGGCATTTGTCAGCGTCACAGTTGGCTATCCTTCCTGGGCTCGTCAGCTGTGTTGAGTGTCTGTGCCAAGGGCAGCCTGGGAGACCACTGAGGATTCCACCGAGCTGTAAGCTGCCCAAGATGACGACAGATTGGGTCTGATTTTAGACAAAAGCAATTAACATAAACAAGAGGCAAGTCTACTGGATGCTTGAGAAATGTTCAACACCATGCTCACTTATGTTTATCTCCTTTATCACGCTCAGTAAAGCTGCAACTAGAAAACCATGGGCTCCTCTGAGTCCTTGGAGAAAGAAGGTGGTGCAAAGGGATAGCTGGTTCGTCACTGAGCCAAGATTAAGTGGGGAGTAGGAGTGCCTGCATCCACAGTGGGACATTTCAGTCATGGAAGCTGGAGAGGCAGCTGGTCTCAGACCCGAAAGGAGCTGATATTAGGTATCAGGTATCAGTTATCAGGGCCCAGAATGTGACCCCTAGAAAGCCATGCTGTAATACTGGCTATTGGCCATGGACATTGGATACTTGATATACTTGGAAGAGGTAGAATTTGGGATATAAAGGCCTAAAGAAATCCCTGTTTTAACCAAGAAAATGTAAGATCCTTTTATCTGTCAGGATTCATAGTTGCAAGCAAAAGCAACAGACAGTGATGCTGCAGCGGAAACTTGAACAAGACATTGGGCAGTGTCCATTGCCCCCGGAACCCTGAGCATGTTTGGATCTGGAACAATTTGGAAGAGGACCTCAACTCCTGCCATAGAACCCATGTGGTGAAAGCATATTTGCTCTGCCTCAGGGTCCCTATGACACTCCAATAGTGGGCACTGAGTGCTTGCTGGAAACAGAGCCTTTCCAGAAGCTGGACCTACTGCCCTGATTGTGATTGCTCATTACCAGGATAGCCACTTACCTCAACTCTGCCAAGGGGGCTGGAAAAGCCAGTGCCAGACACTTCTGGATTCTAAAGTAAGGGCTGGGGCCTAAACCCAGGTCTTATAGTCTTTCCACAGTGCAATCCTGCTTTTAAGTTTTTCCCCTCTTAGAATAACTGAACCAAGTTGAAATATTAGAGAGGAATTTATTTACTTAGTCATTTTTTTTTGTGCTGGTCCTGGGACTCGAACTTAGGGCAAAGACTCTGTCTTTTAGCTTTTGTGTTCCAAGTTAACACTGTACCACTTGAGTCACAACTCCACTTCCAGCTCTTTGGTGGTTAACTGGAGATAAGGGTCTCATGGACTTTCCCGCCCAGGATGGCTTCGTGTCACCATCTTCAGATCTTAGCCTGGGTAGCTAGGATTACAGGTGTAATCACAGAGGACCAAGTTTCAAGAGGAATTTTATTAAACTAAGGGTAATAGATTAAACAAATTGTAAAATTCAGCCAACTATATGAGGCATAGGTTATGTTTTATTTTGGCTATACTGGGGTTTGAACTTAAGACCTCATACTTGCTTTGCAAGCATGAGTCATACCCCTTTGCCCTTCTTTGCTTTAGTCATTTTTCAGATAAGTTTTTATGTTTCTGCCTGCTGCGGGCCTTCGACCATAATCCTCTACTCGTCTTGAGTAGCCTTCAGGTGTGGACCACCTCACGTGGCTTATTGGCTGTCATATCACTAACATTTTACCCAGGATTCCAACCAAGGTTTGCCTCCTAAATAGCTAGGATCACAGGCCTGAGCCATCACACCTGATGAGGGACAGGCATTTTGAAAATTTCAACCTTTCATTACCAATCCCATTTTGTATTCTGACTAGGACAGTGGGAGCAGAAAGCGACATTGGAAGCAAACTGTATCACTGATTAGTCACAACATCCCTGTGGTTTGGCACCTGCGAGATTATGGTGAGGACTTAGTGATGTAGGGGATACAACTAACATGGATTTCTTATTCAAGATGGTGAACTGAGGGTTGGTGTATGTTTCCTTCCATTCAGAATCCCATTGAAATTACAAAAAAAGTTGTTAAAAAGTAGCTCCATAACTGTGCTGGAAGAAAAGAAGCCATCATTCCACCAAAACTGAAGGAAATTACTGGAACACAGTAGCTAGTATTGGAGTGGTATGGGATGTGGACTCCAGTTTTCCCTTTTTTTCTTCTTCTTATAGCCACATGTCCTGTGTTTTTACTCTGGGAACTATTCGTTTGGCTTCTTTCACCGTGATTCTAATGAAATCGTTCTTCTTCAACTGTCTCATGCCTTCCATCTTGCTAAATCTGCCTCTGTCTCCTATTACATTTTAGCAACCTTGTCTTAGCCACTTCTTGAAATAGTCTTTTCTTGGTTTCCATGGCATCTTGCCCCTCTGGTTTTCTTCACCTCACGGGTGGCATCTGTGTTGGCTTGTTGGCTGGCTCTTCTTTCTCTGCCAAATCCCTGGATATCACTATTCTTGCCTGTGGTCCCTTCTCTTTCTCTCCAACATCCCCAGGCAGCTCATCCATTCTCATGACCCTCAACATTGCCTGCGTCCTGAGGGCTCCTACATTTCTCCCTCCAGTCCAGTTCTCTTCTTACAGTTCCAGACTTACATACTTACGGAGACAACTTCAGACTTATAGAAAGGTTGAAAAAACAAATATTTCACAAAGAACAACTGTTTCTTATTTACCCAGATTCACCTAATACTAACATTTTGCCACTTTTGCTCTCTCCTTGTGTGTGTCTATGTGTACACATAAATGTAATAGGTAACATTATATATTATTATATAAATATAAATAAATAAAAATATATGTATATAATATCCATCGTTGGCCAAGAGTTTTTTAAACAAAAAACAGATAAATAATTTTAACATCATAAATAAAAGGAATGTACATATTTCAAAGATGTCATATAACCTATAGGAGAAAATGAGACAATCTCCAGTATTGTCAGGAATAATACAAGGATGCTGCTACTCTTTCTTTGCTTGACATAGTTCTGGGAGTAGCAAGTGAAAGGCATAGACAAAAGAAATAAATTATAAAAGGAAAAGACATTTTGATTATTGTAGGATTATTAGACACATGGTAAACCCAAGAAAATATGCTAAAGTGTAATTCCTAATAATAAAAGTTATCAATAAACTGATGAATATAAATTAATATTCAAAATAACTTGCTTTCCTATAGATAAATGACAATCAATTATAATGGAAGATTTCATTTTCAACAACAAAAAGGAAAATATTCAAGAACAAAATAATGAAACATAGAAAAACTAAATGAACAAATCTTTCAAATGCTCTTGTGAGATACTGTAATTGAAATCCCTCTGTATGCCACCTTGACAATAACAAAAAGAAGTGATTGAGGAAAAAAAACCCTAAAGAAACAAAAGAAGGTTTGGAAGAGATGTAAATACACCTAGATGGGATTATCATAGATGGCAAAGCTCCATAAACGAATCCATATGTGTAACACAACCCTAGTAAAAATGTCAAGGAAAATTCTAGAACTAAAATTCTATGGAAAAGTAGATTGCAAGAATACCCAAGACTTATGGAAGAGGAGAGAAATACAATGAGGGTAGGGAGAGGGTGAGGCACACCAGCAGCTCAACCAGATTTGGAAATACTTTTGAAGCTGCAGTAATTAAAATGGAGCATGAAGAAATAGATAAACTGAAAAGAATAGTCAAGAAGTAGACACAAACAAATACACGTATATAAGATCATATTGCATATCAATGAGGGAAGATAGATTATTAAAGATGAAATTTGTGTGCATGGTGGCTCCATTGTGAGTTTGAGGCCAGCCTGGGCTACATAGGAAAGCCATAGCTAAAAAAAAAAAAAAGCTTGATACACTGGATATCCGTGTGGGAAGGGACTATGGACGAAATGTTTTGGTTACCTAAATTTGCATGCTGAAATCCTAATTCCCAATGTGATGTTGTTGGGATATAGGCCTTAGGAAGTGACTAGGTAATGAATCCTCATGAATGGGATTAGTGTCCTTATGAAAAGAGAGGGAGGCTGGGAAGGTGGCTCAATGGTAGAGTGCTGGCCTTGCATGCATGAGGCCCTCAGCACCACATAAGCAGAAAAAGCTGGAAGTAGCACTGTGGCTCAAGTGGTAAAGCGCTAGCCTTGAGCTGAAGAACTGAGGGACAGCGCCCAGGCCCAGAGTTCAGGCCCCATGACCAACAAGAAAATTTAAAAAAAAAGTGCCGCTTAAAAAAAAAAAAAAAAGAGGTGGGAGAAAGTGTGCTTCCTCTCCTTTCTGCCCTCTCCTCCCAAGGAGGATAGAGAGAAAGAAGATGACTGTTTATATGCCCAAGGAACACGTCTTTACCAAACACCAGCTCTGCAGTAGACCCAGCCTCTAGAACTGTGAGAATTGTGTATCAGTTGTTGGGTAGTCTGTTATAACAATGTAAAGTAAGAGAAAAAAAACTGGTACCCTCCTGACTTTGTCATATGAGAATCTGAACTCAGGACCTAGAAGTTGCTAGGCAGACACTCTTACCACTTGAACCATACCCTTAACCATTTCATTAAAAAAATTTTTTTTTATTGTGAAAATACTGTGCAGAGGGGTTACAGTTGTTATGCCAAGGTTACAAGACCCTCCCTCCCCACAAGAAGACCACCGAGAGTCAGACTCTACAGCTGTTTTATTTAAACGGGCTGCAGCTCAGGCCTCATCCTACACTCAGACACAGCAGAGCCTAGAAGGAGAGCCCTGAGCTAAGGATTTGCAGGTCTTATATAGGCACACAACCAACCAGGTGTTTTAATTACCACCACGTGTTGTTTTGTTAGATAGAAACAAGCAACACGTGGTCACTGCCTCAAACTTCAACCTTTCACAGTTACATGAGCAAGGTAATGAATACATTTCTTGTCAAGCATTGTTGTCTCCTCCTTTGTTTTTTCTCTACCATCCCTTCCCTCCCACCTCCTCAACTACACTCCCTCCCACCCCGCCTAAATTATAAAGTTTGTTTTTCAACATAGTGTCTTGTACATCTCACTGTTGCAATGGGTCAACCTGTATCCTTATATAAACATTTTTTCCCCTTCCCCTCTCCAAATTATACCAACATCAAATACAGTGAAAACAGGGGTTATACCGTGGGGGAGGGACATACAAAGCAACAACAACAAAAAAATTATATGGTACCTTATAAATACGTTAGAAGCAATAGCAAGAAAATAAAAAACCACTTGTGTTCCTATCTTGGGGTTCATTTCACTTAACATCATCTTATTTGATGTTTTCTGTTTGTCCCAGACATATACTAGTTATTGCAAATAAGGGAAACCATGGGACCTATGTTTCTTTGGGCCTGGCTTACTTCACTTAACATAATTTTTTCCAAGTCTTTCCATTTCCTAAGAAATGTGGCGATGTCATTCTTTCTGATGGAGGCATAGAATTCCCATATATATATATATATATGTACACATATATGTAATATATATATATCACATTTTCTTGATCCATTAATCTACCAAGGGGCATCTGAGTTGGTTCTTAGCTATGGTAAATAATGCTGCAATAAACATAGTTGTGCTGGTAGCTTTAGTATGGTCTTGTTTGTGATCATTTGGGTAAATGCCTAAAAGTGGGATTGCCGGGTCATAGGGGAGCTCTATATGGAGTCTTTTGAGGAACCTCCATACTACTTTCCAAAGTGGTGAACAAGTTTACACTCCCACCAACAATGCAGTAGGGTTCCCTTCTGGCCATACCCACCATTTCACTTTTATATGAACAAATACTAGGTAGAGATTAAATTTAAGCGTACAAGATTTCAGAGAACTTAAAAAAATAGTAGTAAGGAAGGCTTAAGATTATGCAAAAGTCAGAAGCTATGGAAAACATGAATAAATCCAACAAAATACAAATAAATTAATTCTGCATAGTAATCAGACAAAAACCCACTGTAAACAAAGTCCAAATACAAACAACAGGGGAAAATATTTGGAATAGAAATTAAAGGAATGAATATAAAAATGTGTTCTCTTAAATCAGTTAAAAAGAAGACCAGCCATCAAAAAGAAAAATGACAAAAGAATAGATAATCCATAGAAAAGGAAATATAACCAATTTATAAATATCTCCAGATTTTCAATTCCACACAAATATACTCAGCTCTGCTCAAGTTGTAGTTTGTAGATGCTTTTACTTCTGCGTCAGGGATGGAAATGGATTTTCTTTGGATTATGTCTTTCTTTTTTTTTTTGGGTCCGGTTGTGGGGCCTGAACTCTGGGCCTGGGCACTGTCCCTCAGCTCTTCAGCTCAAGGCTAGCACTCTACCACTTGAGCCACAGCGCCACTTCCGGCTTTTTTCTTTTTGCTTATGTGGTGCTGAGGAATCGAACCCAGGGCCTCATGCATGCAAGGCAAGCGCTCTACCACTGAGCCACCTTCCCAGCCCCTGGATTATGTCTTTCTAAACCCACAGACTGACTGCATACTATACACAACATTAATTGTGAAAGAACAAATTGGGAAAACTCTTGTAATATAAATGATTATGGATTCATATTATGAAGATATTTATTCCTCAACTGTAAAATATTATAAGTTCAATCTTGCTCATTATTTTTTAAATTTTTATTAATTAGTTGTACAAAGATGTTACAATTCTGTAAATCTGGTTGTAAGTTCAATGCATCTTGATCAATGTCACCCCTTCCATTATTCTCCCCTGTTTGTCCCTCTGTGTTTTGCTGCTCACAATCATCCATTGCATTTCATTAATATTGACAATGATTTTCCCTATGTGGTGAAGAGACCAGTGTTCTAATACAATAGATCTGCCACAGACATCTTGTTTCCCAGTCCTCCTCATGGTGCTCTGCCATTGTGAAGTGGCTAGCTTCCTTGCTATTTGATTTTTGTTTTTGGAATTGTTATTATTGGTGCTGTGGGCTAAGCTGGGCTGGCTCCCCTCCCAGGCCCCACAGGCCAGCAGTATAGGTAAAGACTCTACAGTGGCCTGCTAGGAAAGAGAATCCTCAAGCTGCCATTCATCTTGAAGAAGCATGAGGTGCAGTAACCCTGTTGTTGATATCTTGGCTACCTGCTGAGGACTTCCTGGGACAAAATGGGAAGAGAGAAGCCATCATATCCGCTACTGAAATGGAATCTTGATGCCATCCAGAGTACGTGCATGCCTCACACAGCATCAGCACGTGAACTTGAAGAGCAAGTATGAGGGAGAGTATTAAGTCACGTGTCTTGGTGTAACGCTGGCTCAGTGTTGAGTTCTGCCAGTGATACAGAAGAGTCAGCCCGGGGTCATGGTATCTGCCAAAGCTTCATAGCACCTGGCTGTTTTATCCCAGAAAGAATCCATTCTTTGTATGGAGCTAATTCCCAACATACTTGGATCAAAGGCCCTACACTATTTAAGCTTTGTAGATGTTTAGCATCTTAACTTTTTCTGGCTGCCCTTCTGGGGCCAGCCAACTGGTAAGGATAACAAAGGGATCAGGTTCAGACCTGCCTTGAGATGCAAACTAACCAGTTCTGAGCCATTTCTCCTCTCAGTGTTGTACACCCCAGGAAACAATATTCATCAAACTCAGTCACCCTAGACCCAGATTACTAGGCAACTAAACACTACCCCTACAGCCCCAAGCCTGCAAAATTTGTGTGTGTGTATGTGTGTGTGTGTGTGTGTGTGTGTGTGTGTGTGTGTGTGTCTTGGTTGTGGGGCTTGAACTCTGGGCCTGGGTGCTATCTCTGAGCTCTTCAGTTCAAGGTTAGCACTCTACCACTTGAGCCACAGCATCGCTTCCAGTTTTCTGGTGGTTTATTGGAGATCAGAGTCTCACAGACTTTCCTGCCAAGGCTGGCTTTAAACCACAATCCTCAGATCTCAGCCTCCCGAGAAGGTAGGATTACAGGTGTGAGCCACCAGCGCCTGGATGCCTGCAGAATTATTAAACAAGCCAATCTTAAACTGCCTTGCCTCTCTTGAAGAGACTCAATGCCAAGGCCTAAGAGTGCTCTTGCCACACGCCTGCTTTCTGTCTCCCATAAGACCTAGCTCTGCCTTGTGGCTCTCTGGGGCCAGGAAATACAACGAACTGTGTTTTCCCGGCTCCCTTCTGCGGCCGTGCCTCACTGCCCAGCATCTGAAAGAACACAGGGCAGGGAGTTTGAATACATTTCTCACTGTGTGCCTAGGGCCCACACCTGTTCTCTTTTGGAGTCATCCTGTCTCTCTCCAGCCCCAAGTTGTTGTGTGACCCATTCATGATCCCCTCTTCCCAGTCCAACAGAATCCCATCCCATCCTGAGAGGATGATGGTGGTTACATCATTATAATACATATATATATATATATATATATATATATATATATGATTATATGTATGACAGGCTATGAATTCTGTTGTGAATATGAACCCTTTTGCCCAAAATTTGGGTGTCATATAGCAATAATAATGATGACAGTAAGTCCCCTCCTCATCAAGGGAAGACTTAAGAGGAAAACACTGAATAATGACACAAAACTCATTCTGTAACAGTATAGCTTTTGTTAAACAAAGGTCTTCTTAATTGGGGTTTGTCTCTAGGCAAATTTGTGTGTGTGTGTGTGTGTGTGTGTGTGAGAGAGAGACAGAGACAGAGACAGAGACAGAGACAGAGAGAGAGAGAGAGTGCAATTCTTTCTCCACTCTCTCTCTAATCTATATATATGACATTGTTATTTTAGTTAGATAATAAGGATTCTTGCTTTGATCCTGTTTTTCTTTGTGCTTAAACATTTTTTTGTGTGTGTGTGGACAATACTTGTTGGTATATAACTCAGGTTGTTCTTGAACTCTTTGGTCTATTGTTTCTGCCTTCCAAATGCCAGGATTACAGGCATGTGCTACCATACCTGACTGGGGAGTGGTTCCAGTTTTTAAGAAAGCTATTCTACCTGTCCTCTATCCTACCTAACCTAATGGAGTAGAATGCTCATTGGAAACTGTGCTTGCTCTTCCAGGCTGCATTCCCCGTGTAGAGGCCCTGAAATGCCATCTATTCAGCAGGCCCAAACCTGTTTTCAGGGCTTGCATGGGCCTTTTTCCTGGCTCAGTCCTCCCCATAGGGACTTTTCCTTATTGGTGTATGCATTCTGGAACCAAAGGGTCACCGAGGACAGCTGCCCTGGCGGGGATGCAAGAAGTAGGAATCTGCAAGGGCAGAATTGGCTGTCAGGTGACAGGGCTGAAAGCTGGAAGCGCCACTGACAACCTTACATGGACCAGCCCATGTTTTTGATATCACAGGCACATGCAGTGGCTCGTCACTGCTCACTTTTCCTCTACTTGCTCCAGAGTGGTTGCTTAACAGCAGTTTGGATTCTGGGGATATTTTCCCACCAGAATCTTTCAATTGCTCAATAATGAGCAATTGCTATTGCAACTGTCTAGATCATCTGTCAACAAATGAGGAAATGACGGGACACAGGAAAATGTCCACCAACATTTCCATTGCATATTAGGCTCGGGTCCCTTTCCTGAGTCCCTCCTCCTGTCCTCTCTCCCTCCTGGCTTCTCTCTTTAATGTTGGGATGGAACCCAGGCCTTGAGCTTGCTAAGTAAGCATTCTACCATTGAGCTACATCAATGAACTCACAACTCTCCTGATTACTGAGATTTCACCCACGCTAGTCTCATCTTAATATGGACAGGGCTGTACCCTATGCCACTGGGCCCAAGCAGGTCCTCATGGCTTTCCAAGGTGTGTGGGCAATGAGTGGGGCGTTAGCATCAGCTCTCCTACTTCCAAAGTTTTTAGAGCTGTTGACTTTGGTTGATATATTGGATTTGGGGTTTTAGTTCTGCCCTTGGAATAGTTGGGGTTTTTTGAGGTGTATGGTCACTTTCACCTCATTTCACACACAAAAAATTGATGTCTGACGCCTTTTGGTAACAAAGGGATGTCTGTTGCTAATTAGTAGTTGTTATTGTTTTTGTGGTTACCACTTCTTCCTCTATAATTATATGCACGTCTGTCTTTCCCAGGTCCCTATCTGTGCAATCTACTTGCTGTGACTCTAGGGATTGGCCATGCAGAATCTTGTTGGATAGCTGGATGATGGGTTTATTGTTATGTAGATGAATGGACATTGTGAAAGCCAGAGACCAAGTGACTTTGTGTGAAGAGAGCTGTGGGCAGTTGGAGCTGGGCAGGTGCAGGGATGGGTGGGAGGCCCAGGTCTGAGGCTGGGATCCAGAAGGAGGGCTCAGGTGCTGCTGTAGAAATGTCTAGAAGCAAGAGGGAGCTGCTTCACTATTCAGTCCTCACTTCTGACGTGTGTGTGTGTGGGGGGGGGGCTTCTTGGCTTTCCTCAGAGGATGGAAAGAAGAATATACCCAGCTTCGCGCCCCTGTGCCTTGCTGAGGGATGCTTTCTTCCAGGGCCTAAGCAGTGGGTGATGGCCACAGACAGGCACAGAGAAAGCACCATTTATTTCCAGTCTGTGTGAACTCTCACATTTACATTTTTGCCAAGCTGAAAATAACAATAATATAAACTCCCCTTAGCTGTTGCCCTGTCCCTCTGAGAAGGGACAGAAGAAAACAGCACAGCCCAATTCAGAGAACAATGTCCCCTCTGTTCGCAGACATGGGCTTCTGTTCCATCCCCAGGGCCTCCTGATGGCGCTGGAATGAGCTGGGTGGGGAACATGTGGTCTATTGGCTCAGCTCAAGCCACCCTTGTTCACCATCGTGGGAGAGGGGGAACCCGATGGGACTAGCCCTGTGGGAACCCGGGCCCTGAATGCCCTCCCTGTGCAGAGGGTCAGTGCCTCACCCCCTGCCTGGGACACCCTGGTCAAGGGCAGACCTCCTCCCCTGAACACAGAGCGATCCCGGAGTCTCATCCTTCACAATGGCTTTTTTCTCACGGTGCTGCTCAGGATGCAGAAAAGGTTAAGATCTTCATCTTCATCTTAAGGAGATCTGCTGCTGACTGGGTCAGTCAGAGATGCTTATATAGACTGTGGAGAGAGCTGTTCTTCTTTTGCCTGGCCTGTTCTCAGCTCAATGCTCTGCACCTCACTTGCTAGGGTAACAGTTTCTTTGTAGAGGTATTGGTGTTGGAGCTGGGGAGGGGTAGGCCAGCCCCTCAGCAGGCCCTGTAGCCTCAGTAGTCCCATTATGACCTCCAAGAGCAGAACATCATGGTGCCCATTTCCAACAGCAACTCAGGTTGGACTACTTTCCTCCGGAACCATTAACCTGAACACCTTTCCTAGGGTCCCAGAATCCATGGCTTCAAGGAGGACATCTTACCTTCCCACTGGAGAGTTGAGCAAAATCAGGATCAACTGCAACATGAGCAAGAACGAGATATGCAAAACCCTTTTAGTCTCCGTGTGCTTGGCCAGATGCAACTCATTCTGCAGGTATTACAGCTCCCAGTGCAAGGTGGGCACCTGGAGAAATGTTTGGATTCTCATAGGAATAAAAAACAATGAACAAAAAAGTGACCTATAAATAGGCCAGGCACCAATAGCTCATGTCTGTAAATCTAGCTATTTAGGAGGCTAAAATCTAAAGATTGTGGTTCAAAACTAGCCTGGGCAGGAAAGTCCATAAGACTTTTATTTCTAATTAACCACCAAAAAGCCAAAAGTGAACCTATATACTTCAAGTGGTAGAGTGCCAGACTTGAGCATAAGAAACTCAAGGACAGAGTTCAAACCCCAGTATTGGCACAGTGAATACACGCTTACTGGTTTAAGACATTGATTTTGCAGAGGTTTATGAGGCAGCAGAAGGTGGCTTAAAAAGCTTGCACTTCTGTTCCTTGGAAACTTTCTGCGGTCCCTATCCACAAGATAGCACCCTGCAAGAAAAAACAAAAACAAAAATCTTCCTCCCTGTGCCCATCAAAGTTCCCTGGGAGACCAAGGAGAGGCCGTGTCATAGATGCGGCAGAGCTGAGACCCACCAGGCTGGACCCTCCCCTGTGTTGCTATGAGGATGGGCTAGAAGGAGTCAGGAGCTGTGGGCCTGACAGCAACACCGTGCCTGGCCACAATCCTCACCACAGTCCCCAGACCACAGGGAACAGGGGCTGAGGGTTCCCCTTTCCGCAGTCACACAAAGCCCGCACCCTGGTCTGCGCCACGTCACATGCTAACAATACTCCAGAAGCATGCTCCTCTCCTTTCTCCTTTCCTTCTCGCCTTGCTCGCGTTATGTGGCTTGCTGTTCATAAAGGTGTCTGGGGAGTTGGATGACCAAGGAAGGGTCACGACCATGGAAAGATTGGGGGGATTCTGAACAATGGGCGATTGTCTGTCTGCTGGATGTACTGGCTGCCCGATGGGCATGAAGGAGGGGAGCAGGACCCCAACATCTTGGCCTCCTTATTTTGAAACTGAAATCAGACCTGTCTTGGGAGACCCACCTCCCCTTTCCTTTCCTTCTCTCTCTCCTTCCCTCTCCTTCTCCCTTTCTCCCTTCCTCTTTCTTTTCTGGTTTCTGGTTGTTGGAGTCTAAAGATGCCCAGGCTGGGGAAGGCAACCCTGCGCTCCCCCACCCCCCACCCACCCAACCCGGCTTTGGCTCCACGGTCTCTCAGCTTGCTGTCCAGTCCAGACACCAGTGGGATTATGGGAGATGTAGAGAGTGGCCAGGTTCTACACAAAAAACGCTATTTGAAAATGCTTCAAGGGGCTGAGAAGGTGGCTCAGTGGTAGAGTGCTTGCCTTGCATGCATGAGGCCCTGGGTTCGATTCCTCAGCACCACATAAGCAGAAAAAAAAGCTGGAAGTGGTGGTATGGCTCAAGTGGTAGAGCGCTAGCCTTGAGCTGAAGAGCTGAGGGACAGCGCCCAGGCCCAGAGTTCAGGCCCCACGACCAGACCCCCTTCTCCCCAAAAAAAGAAAAAAGAAAATGCTTCAAAGCCAGATAGAGGTGGATCGGCAAGAAGTGGGGCCACGTGGACTCGATGTTTGCTTGGTCATTTCGATTTGAGGGGAAGAATTTTCATTCAGAGCAGAAGAATGCTCTGTCCCCCTGTCTGGTTCAGCTTACTTCACAGTGTTAAGGCGTTGCTGTCTTCCTGCAGCACCCAGCCCTTTGATGAGCACAGGTGTACATGTCAGAAGGCACTGCAGAAACACGGTTTAAGGGACACTTTGTAAACCATGATGCCTCATTCCTACTCCTGTGCATTCTGGATAGAAACTCCCTATGTGGTTCTAATGTCCTTGACAAGGTCAAGGCCTCGTGAGTGGATGTCCTCTCTCTCCCACCTCTACCAGTCCTGCTCCTTTGAGCTTGTCATACTCAGCTCTGTCTGCTAATGAGGTGTCCAGAATGCTGCTTGCTGCAGTCATTGGGACCTGGACACGCTCTGCTAGTTCTCAGTCCATTTGAACCTCGTGACAAAGAAGAACTTAGTTGGAGATGTCCAAGAGGCCTCGTCCACAGCCATGAAAGCAAAGGATAAACTTGCACATGTCTGCAAATGATTCCAGAAACCACCACTGAAGGGGTTTTGTGCTGTGGAGGAGGAGCAAGCCTTTGGAGGCACAAGGTAGGGATGGAAGCCACACATTTCCCCTCTACCCGCTGGGCTTCCTAGCGCCATAAATGACAACTCGAGGCTTTCAATTTTGCAGGCCAAATCCTTGGAGTGAATCTTTGACTTACATTTCTCTTTTGCATTCCAATGTAATTGGTTAGCAAATCCTTTTGGCCTCACTTTCAAAATATATCCTGATGCTGGCTCCTGTCCACTCTCTTCACAACCATCTTATTATGTTAAATTATTGACCACCTCCTACCTACTGTGCCTGATTCTGTCCTTAACCCTTCATGATCTATTACCAACAGTAGCCAGAAAGATCCTTTTAAATGGAATTTAGAGTAAACTTCTATGGTATAAAACTCATTGAAGTATACCTCTCTGCCTGGTCTGGAGTTAGCTTCCGCACTGAGTTCATTGTCTGATACTGTTCCTGTTGTTTATCCCAATCACTCACAATGGTCTCTTTCCTGATCTCTAAGCTTGTAAAAAATACTCCTTCAGGGTCTTTGCACATGATGTTCCTTTATAGAATGTTCTTGATATTTATCTATCTCATCATTCTCTCACTTCTTTCAGGCTCAGAATATTTTTAATTCTTCCTTGGTTTTTTTAGAGAGGCTTCACGGCTTTTTACGCTCCTTAAAATAATGTCCTCGGCCCAACCTTAGTGCCATTTTATTCATTTGCACAGTTTATCATGACCTACATGTTTTCTGTTTACCTGTTTACTTACTGACTCTTGCCACTAGCATGTGTATTCTTTAAGAAGAAGTTCATTGGTGTATTACTAAAGTCCTAGAGAGGGCCTAGAAACCTAGCAGGGGCTCAGCAAATTATTTGTTGGACAGCTGAATAGATTTGATGCTGTGATGTGGTAGCAAAGAAAAATTCATGGGAAAGTTTAATGTCTGGAGTTCAGATGAACTTGGCCTTGAAAGACTTGAGCAGATGTGGGTGGAGAAGTTGGGCATCTCCCACTGAGCTGACAGGAAATGTCAGGTCAGTCAGAATTCTGGGGCTTGGGTGGAGCACTGGGACCAGGCTCCGGACAGCTTCCAGGCTGTGATGATTCAGTTACTCTCTCCTGTGACACCACAGACCAGTAGCCTCTGGGGTTCGTCTTCAAAGAACCACTTCTAAGCCACACCGACACTTCTAGCCAAGGCTGGTTTCCAGCGAAGGTGGACCGAGCTGGTGCGGTTGGAGAGAAATGGTTCTTCTGCTTCCCCCTGAGGCTGCTGTGGCCAGAGGTGGCTCAGGCTTATGAGCATTACCAGCAGAGGCAACCTATTTGTAATGAAGACATTACCACCTAAAAACTGGCATAAGTGACTGGCATATGGGAAAGGCAAGTTCTGACAGGGAGACCCGGCAGGGGTGGGCTGGCTGCAGAGGCCTAGGGCTGGCTGGATCTCTGGGCCTGGGCTGTGTCTCTGGAAGATTGCACTGCTGTGGGTTCATGACTGAAGTTAGGCAGCCCCTGCATAGCCATTGCTACTTCCTTCCTTTTTATCTGGTGATAGTTCTCCTTAGCGCTTACCAGTAAGCTCAAAGGCTTTGTACATTTTCCTCTCAATGGTATATAAAAGGTTTATGGGAAGATATTCGTTTTACATTGAAAAACTGGAGGTAGATAAAGCTTCCTTACAACCAATGGAATAGAACTGAAGACCAAGAAATGAACCCACAGACCTATACCCACCTAATCTTTGATAAGGGAGCCAAAAAATTGGATCGAAGAAAGGCAGCCTCTTCAACAAATAGTGCTGGCAAAATTGGTTAAACACCCGAAGAAAACTAAAGCAAGATCCGTATATATCATCCTAAACCAGAATCAACTCCAAATGGATCAAAGACTCTCGAAGTCAAAGCAGACACCCTGAAAACACTACAGGAAGAAATAGGAGAAACTCTAGGGCTCCTTGGCACAGGCTGAAATTTTCTTAATAAAGACCCAGAAACACAACAAGTCAAAGAAAGGTTGGACAAATGGGATTGCATGAAATTGCAGAGCTTCTGCCTGGCAAAGGACATAGGTAGCAAGATCAGTAGAAAGCCCACGGATTGGGAGAAGATCTTCACTAACCATACAACAGACAAGGTCTCATATCTAAAATATACTTAGAACTTGCCCATGTAATTGTAGCCCCTCTGTACGGTATTTTCACAATAAAAAAAATTAAATCCTCCAACAACAAATCCTCAAAGAAACAACTGCCCAATTAATAAGTGGACTAAAGACTTAAAGAGAAACTTCTCTGAAGAGGAAATAAGAATGGCCAATAGATGCATGAGAAATACTCAACTTCTCTGGCCATAAAAGAAATGCAAATCAAAACAACATTGAGATTCTACCTCACCCCAGTTAGAATGGCTACAATCAAGAAATCTAATAACAACAGATGCTGGAGGGGATGTGGCCAAAAGGGAACCCTACTGCATTGTTGGTGGGAGTGTAAACTTGTTCAGTCACTTTGGAAAGCAGTATGGAGGTTCCTCAAAAGACTCCACATAGAGCTCCCCTATGACCCAGCAATCCCACTTTTGGGCATTTACCCAAATGATCACAAACAAGACCACACTAAAGCTACCAGCACAACTATGTTTATTGCAGCATTATTTACCATATGGAACCAACTCAGATGCCCCTCGGTAGATGAATGGATCAATAAAATGTGATGTGATGTGATGTGTGTGTGTATGTGAGTGAATTCTATGCCTCCACCAGAAAGAATAATACCGCCCTATTTGTTAGGAAATGGAAAATCTTGGAAAAAATAATATTAAGTAAACCAGACCTAAAGACACATCGGTTCCATGATTTCCCTTATTTGCAATAACTACTATATGTCTAGGACAAACAGAAAAGGTCAAAAGCTATGCACATCTGAACACATAAGGTGATGCTAAGGGAAATTAACCCCAAGCTTGGAACAAAAGAGGTTTTATATTTCTTGCTGTTGTTTTTTAATGTACTTATCTACTATGTGATTTTTTGTTTCTTTTTTATGTTCTTCCCCCATGGTACAACGGCTGTTTTCACTGTATTTGATTCCGATGCCTGCATCTTGTATATACATTTTTCTAATTTGGGGAGGGGAAGGGAAATAAAATGCTTAAATAAGGATACAGGTTGATCCATTGTAGCAATGAGATGTATAAGATACTATGTTGAAAACAAACTTTACAACTTCGGTGGTGGGGAGGGAAGGGATGGTAGGGGAAAAAATAAAGGAAGGGGTAACAATGCTCAATAGCAAATATATTCACTACCTTACTCATGTAACTGTAATCCCTCTGTACAGTATCTTTACAATAAAAATATATTTAATATAAAGCTTCCGGGCTGGGAAAGTGGCTCAGTGGTAGAGTGCTTGCCTTGCAAGCCTGAGGCCCTGGGTTCGATTCTTCAGCACCACATAAGCAAAAAGAAAAAAGCCGGAAGTGGCGCTGTAGCTCAAGTGGTAGAGCGCTAGCCTTGAGCTGAAGAGCTGAGGGACAGCGCCCAGGCCCAGAGTTCAGGCCCCACAACTGGACCCAAAAAAATAAATAAATAAAAAATAAAAAAAAATAAAGCTTCCTTATAGCAAGGAGACATCACTGAAAATGGTGGAAGAAGACCTTGAAAAATGCCACATTCTATAGAACAATGACTACAGGGGACAAAGTGAGCACATACAATTTTTTTCAAAATTCTTGAACTAAAGACTTTCAGAAATCTGTGAGGCATTTATTAAAGGAAAATGGACAAATTTCAGTCAAAATTATGAGCTTTATGGTGTTTTGGGTTTTTTTTGGGTCCGGTTGTGGGGCCTGAACTCTGGACCTGGGCACTGTCCCTCAGCTCTTCAGCTCAAGGCTAGCACTCTACCACTTGAGCCACAGCGCCACTTCTGGCTCTTTTCTTTTTGCTTATGTGGTGCTGAGGAACTGAACCCAAGGCCCCAGGCATGCAAGGCAAGCCCCAGCTTTATGGTGCTTTAACTCTCCCTACTTACAATAACAAGTTTAATAAGGTTAAAGATACAAGATCATTATAAAAAAAAAGAATTCTTTACACATGAACATTAAGCAATTTGAAAATAAAATTAAGAAGAAAACAATTTTATAAATTCCACCTGGGTGAAGGTGGCTCAGGCTTGTAATCCTAGATACTTGGAGGCAGAAGTCTGGAGGATTGCAGGTCCTGGCCTGCCTGGGACTGCATGTGAGAGTCCATGTCAATAGCTAAGTATGGTGGCACATGTCACCCTAACTACATGGGAAGTGTAAATAGGTAAATAGGTCCAAAGCAGCCTGAGCATACATTTGAGACCATATTCAAAAAAGTAAACACCCCTTTTCTTGTTCCCCTTTTAACTTTTTAATGGTTTCAGTATTTTATTTTTATATTTGCATATAAAATACTTTAATCATAATTATGGTTCTATTACCCCTTCTTTTACCCTTTCCACTCATACTTTTGCCCTTCAATAGTTCCCAATAGTTCTCTCTCACCTCTCTCTCTCTCTCTCCCCCATACACAGGTTTTGCATATTAGAACATATGATATTTGCATTTCTCAGTCTTGTTTATTTCCCTTAACATGATAATACTTGTTTCATACATTTTTCTGAAAATGATAAAATTCAGTTGTCTTTATGGCTGAACAACATTTCATTGTGAATATATACCACGTTTTCATTATTCATTTATTAGTTTGTTTATGAGTAGTTTCTGTAGTAATTATGAATAGTGTTTCTAGAGACATGAGTGTACAGGTATCTCTGTTGTATGCAACTTTCATTCCTTTAGATATGTGCTGAGGAGTAGTATAGTTGTATCATGTGGTAGTTCTAATTTTGGCTACTTGAGGAACCTCTATACTTATGTCCATATTAGCTGCACTAATTTATTTTTCCACCAGCAGTAAGTGTTCTACTCCAGGGGATGTTTCTTTTTCTTTTCTTTTCCTTTTTGTCTGTCATGGGGCTTGAACAGCACATGGGTGCTGTCCCTCAGCTCTTCAGCTCACGGCGAGCACTCTACCGCTTGAGCCACAGCACCACTTCCGGTTTTCTAGTGGTTTATTGGAGATAAGAGTCTCACAGACTTTCCTGCCCGGGCTGGCTTTGAACTGCGATCCTCAGATCTCAGCCTCCTGAGTAGCTAGGATGACAGGCGTGAGCCACCAGCGCCCGGCTTCCAGGGGATGTTTCTAATTCACCATCTTGTCCCCTCCATCTCCATGTGTAGTCAGAGCTGGTGACAGATTAGGTAGCTGCCCTGTAGGCTCTGAGAAGAAGGCTGCTTAGAAATTCTTGTTTGAGAAGGGAATGCTAAACAGAGTAGACTCTTCCTCAATCCTTCTATCCTGAGAAGTCACAATTCAGTTATCTATCATTCTACTTCCCTATTCACTCATCCATCCACCCACGTATCCATCCACCAACTCATCCATCCATCCATCCATCCATCTATCCATTCATCCATTCCTCCAATCGACACCTGATCATTCATTCCATTTTACTAATCTGTGTTGCACCAAGCTCTCAAGCCACTTACTAAAAGCAGTTTTTCCTGTGTTGGGGAAAATGGGCCAAGTAATTTTTTCCCCCATAAAACTTCCTCTAGTGATTCTTGAACTGGGGGGTTACAGAGCGTGGAAACTTGTGACAAGCATGATGGCCAGATAGGCAATCTCAGGCAGCCCCACAAAGATGGAATGACTCTGATCCTCTGCTAATTCCTTCCTTCCTTCCTTCCTTCCTTTCTTTCTTTCTTTCTTTCTTTCTTTCTTTCTTTCTTTCTTTCTTTCTTTCTTTCTTTCTTTCTTTCTTTCTCTTTCTTTCTTTCTTTCTCTTTCTTTCTTTCTTTCTTTCTTTCTTTCTTTCTTTTTCTTTCTTTCTTTCTCTTTCTTTCTTTCTTTCTTTCTTTCTTTCTTTCTTTCTTTCTTTCTTTCTTTCTTTCTTTCTTTCTTTCTTTCTTTCTTTCTTTCTTTCTTTCTTTCTTTCAGAGCAAGCTATTTCCAACAAAGCATCTTGTAAGCATGTGAGCTCCTTCCTGAATGCTCCTGTGTGGGGCATAGATCTTTCATCACCAAGCTAAGTTGTAATCTTGGGGAAAGAAGGTTTTCAGCTCATTTTCAAGGAGGAAAAAAAATGCAAGCAAAACAAAACAGCCACATCACGAAGTTGCTCCATGCAACGAGGCTTGCTCTGTTGAACTGTTATTACTTTGGGCTCTGGGCAGGCCTGGGCTGCCAGGAGGCCTCCCATCCCTCCCCTGCCAGTAATGAATGGCATCAGCAGGCTCTGGGAAGAAGGCTGCTTAGAAATTCTTGCCTGAGCAGTGGCAGCTGAGGAGGGAGAGAAAAGTCCTGTCAGGCCTGCCAGCTCTGTGATCCCTGGGAATATGCTGAAATCACACTTTTGCTTAACCTGCCCTCTCAGCTGCCTTCCCTGGAGATTCCCTCAATCCTCTTGGTTCATCCAAATTTTGTCTGTTTTTTAGAGCCAGACCAAGTTCCGCCCCCTGGGACCAGAGTGTCTCTTTATCCTATAGCTATTCATTCATCAAAAACGTATCTACCACTTTTTCAGGGTCAGGCCAAAGTCAATGAACACACTTGGCTCCTGTGTTTGTCCTCCCCTACCCACAATTAGGAAGGAAAGTATGGAAACCATTATGAGTCAGTGTGTTGAATACTCATGATGACTTTGTACCATGACCGTAGAGACTGGTGTGAACTATGGTTTCATTTTCCTCACACTCTGGAGTGTCCTGACTTTCTCACTGATAGTACTATCAGGAAGGGTCTTGCTGTGATTTGAATGTCCCTCCAAAACTTGTGTTGCATTTCCTGGCAATTATATTACTATTAAGAACTGGGACTTTCACAAGGTGATTAGCATGAAGTGGATGAATGCTGTGCGGGTGGGAAGGGGTTGGTAATCCTGGAAGTGGGCTGGTTATGGAAGGAGGAGACTCTCTTCTGCTCTCTCACATGTGCATAGATGCTCCTGCCCTTCTGTCTTTTGCCCTGGGTTGATGCAAAGCAGGCCCCCACCAGATGCCAGAACCTTGTTCTTGGACTTGCCCGAACTGTGAGCAAATAAATTTCTGCTCTTTTTAACTTACATCTGTGATCTTCTGTTATGGCTGAATGACATGGACGAGTGTCAGTCTCATGGCAAGGGACCCTTTCATGATTATTCAACTCACCCGAGCTCCATGTCCTAATACAATTATAATCGGGGCTAAACTTTCCGCATTTGAATTCTTGGAGACATAAATATTCACAGTATACCACCTAGGACCCCAGCTCATGGAAGTTCTGCTGACTTAGAGCTATACCATCTCTACCACACGGTTTCCTCAGTAGCTGCCTCCCTTTCCTGCCAATGAAGCTGGAGGGTTGCACACTGGCGCTTATAGATAGCACTGGCACGTCACTTCTGCACACAGTCCATTAGTCACATCTAGTCCTGTGACTCCACTGGCCACAAGATGATGAAAGTGTTAGGGGCATGCAGAGAGCAGTGAATACTCAGAACCTTGTTGAAAGTCTTGGTTGGACAGGGCCAGGATTATAGCCTCATCCTGTTGACACTGGAGCCCATGCCTTGGAGAGTTGAGTTGGGGATTTTGGGGAGCTCTGTGGTCTGTCTGGCATGGAACTGGCCAAAGAAACCAGGGGAATCTTTCCACTCTAAATTTCCATTCTGCTCCCCTGTGTACATCCCTTAATGATCCTGATTTATGGAATATATTCACAGAAGGCCCAGATGAGACAGTCTGACTTATCGATATATAAATGTCAGGACAAATGAGACTCTCATGAGGAATAGCTGAAGGAGTTTTAAGAGGAAATGGATATTATAGGTATTTATAAGCTCTTTGGTGGTGGCAGTAGCTGGAAACAGACAAAACTGCATCTCCTTAGAAGAAGGAAAAGGTGAAAAAAGGATATCTATCTATCTATCGATTTATCGATCTATCGATCTATCTATCTATCTATCTATCTATCTATCTATCTATCTATCTATCTATCTTTTGCAGTGCTGGAGTTTGAACTTAAAGGAACCTCTACTGCTTGAGTCGTATTCTTACACTTCAGCTGTTTTTCAGGTAGGATCAGACTTTGATCCTCCTACCTACAGAGTACCTACAGTTGGGATCACAGGTGTGGACAACTATGCACAGCTTATTGATTGAGATAGGGATCTCATTAGCTTTCTCCTTGAGCTAGCCTCAAATCATAATCTTTCCAATTTCTTTCTCTTGAGTAGATTATAGTGTGAGTCACCATGCAGGCTCTCTTCTTTCCTCCTCTTCCTTTCCCTCCTCCTTCTCCTCTTCCTCTTCTTTTTATAGTTCTTTTTAAAAATTCCACTTTCATTTCTTGAAGACAGTTCATCTTTTTAGTGCTTAGGATGTAGTAGTTGTCTTAAAAAAATTGTCAAAAAACTGCTTCTTTGTAAAGGCTAGATTGCAGATACTTTAAAGAGTGTCCTAGTAGAGGAGGCTATGTTGAAGTAGATTCCATCTTCAATAGCCAAAAGCACTAATTTTTAGTGCAACAGTCTCATGCTGGTCTCATGTCTGTTCTCACCAGCATGACCCTTGGGAATTCCATAGCTTCTTCCACAAGAATTGCCCCATGGCTTTTCAGGCCATTGAATGGGTCCACATGTTGGGTCTGACTTCCTCATGGGAAGAGACTGGCTTCCAATAGGGGCATATGTTCTGTTTCTGCAGGCCCACAGCATAGGGGAGGAATTCTCTTGGCAAACTAAATTGGAGGCCTCAATAGCTATGTGCATAAGATCATCTAAAATGATGCTTATCAAAATGAACTCCAAGAAATGGAAGTATGTTTGTGTTTTCAGTTCTTTTTTTTTCTTTTATCCTTTTTTCTTTGTTTTATTCCCTTCTGTTGCTGTTTTTGGTGTCTGTACCCTTTGTCTTATATATAAGTTTACTTGATTTGGGGAAGAAGGGGAATTACAGAAATGGTGGCACTAAGGGTAAATCAAGTCAGCAGTGAAACCCACTAGACACTATGTTGGAAATGAACTATACAATTTAGCAGGGAGGGAAGTTCAGAGGGGAAAAACTGGGAATGAGGGAGGGGATGACGTTCAAAAGGAAATGTACTTATTATCTGACTCATGTAACTGTAACCCCTCTACATCACCTTTATTTTTATTTATTTATTTTATCGGTCGTGGGGCTTGAACTCGGCTTGGGCGCTGTCCTTGTGCTCTTCAGCTCAAGGCGAGCGCTCTACCACTTGAGCCACAGCGCCACTTCCAGTTTTCTATTGGTTTATTGCTGATAATAGTCTCAGACTTTCCTGCCCTGGCTGGCTTTGAACCATGATTATCAGATCTCAGCCTCCTGAGTAGCTAGGATTACAGGTGTGAGCCACCACCGGCGCCCGGCTCTACATCACCTTTATAATAAAATTAAAAAAAAAAAAGGATAAGCAGATGCCAGTGTCTCTCACATCCTAGCTACTCAAGAGGCTGAGATCTGAGGATCATGATTTGAAGCCTGGACAGAAAGGTCTATGAGATTCTTATCTCCAATTAACACCAAAAAAAGCTGGAAGTAGAGCTCTCTGGTCAAGTGGTAGAGCATTAGCCTTGAACAAAAAAGCTCAGGGACACACACACACACACACACACACACACACACACACGCACACACTGACAAAAGGAAGAATAATGTTGTTTTGTTTATGTGATCAGTCATGGCTCTGAGGCTGCAGACATATGTGCAATTTAAAGGCCTTGTCCTTAAGGGATAGTAGGAGAAAAATGAAGGAGGAAGTAACAATGCTCAACAAGAAATGCACTCATTACCTTACTCATATAACTGTAATCCCGGGCTGGGAAGGTGGCTCAGTGGTAGAGCTCTTGCCTTGTATGCTTGAGGCCCTGGGTTCGATTCCTCAGCACCACATAAGCAGGGAAAAAAAGCCAGAAGTGGAGCTGTGGCTCCAGTGGTAGAGCGCTAGCCTTGAGCTGAAGAGCTGAGGGACAGCGCCCAGGTCCGCGCCCCCCCCCCCAAAAAAAAAAACTGTAATCCCTCTGTACAGCATCTTTACAATAAAATAAAACAAAAAAAAGGCCATGTCCTTCTCTTGAACAGAAGTCCAGGAAATCTACTCCCTCACACGTGCTATGCCTCAGTCTCTAGAATATGATCGGAATGGCAGAGAGCTTCTACATGATGAATGTCAAAAATACGTACGAAAATTGCATATCAAAAAAAGCTGGGCACAGATTGGGAATGTGGCTCAATGGTAGAAGTGCTTGCCTAGCATGCATGAAGCCCTGGGTTTGACTCCTCAGTACCACATAAGTAGAAAAAGCCAGAAGAGGCACTGTGGCTTAAGTGGTAGAGTGTTAGCCTTGAGCAAAAGAGGCTCGGGGACAGTGCCCAGGCCCTGAGTTCAAACCCCAGGACTGGCAAAAAAAGAAAAGAAAAGAAAGAAAGCTAGGTACAGGAGAACCCAGACCTTGCCCACCAACACTTGACACAGCCTTCAGTGGAAGTTCTTGGGAGTACCAGGAGGTATAAAATGTAGCTAGGCAAGAATGCCCCCCTCTAACTCAAAGGTGCAATGCCTATGTGCATCTGATCATATAAAATAATTTTTCTCTAAATGAACTCCAGAAAATGGAGTTGCTGCTTTCATTTTTTTCTTTTTGTCTTGTTTGTGTATCTGTTTTTGGGAAGGCAAGGGGGGTATAGAAATGGGGAACAAAGGGAGAACAAATGCAGCAATGGTATTTACCATACAACTTGTGGGTGGAAATGGGAGGGAAAAACTGGGAGGGGTGTGTGTGTGAAGGGGTGACATTGTCCAGAAAGAAATGTACTCATTACCTGACTTACAAAACAGCACCCTCTGTACAACACCTATATAATAACAATAAAGAATCAACTACAAAAACCCCCACAAAACTTCAATCCATTGGGGGGAGTGAGGGAAAGAAAAGAATGCCTCCACCACGAGTCCAGTTTCCCTGCCATGTTGTATCCCAGACCTAGACCTAACTGCTTGCTGGATGGCCCAAGTGGCTAGGTACTGCACCAGTGCCCTCTGCTTCCTCACTCCACCCACAGCCCGTGTCTGAGGAACTCAAATCCATCTCAGCTGGCATACAGAGGAAAGCATGTGAACAAGAGTTTAAATCAAGAAGTGCATGATGGACAGCCGCACAGGGCAACTCGTATTAGGAAAGAGCTGGCCCTCTTGCAGAGAAACACCACTGGGAGGACAGACTTCAGATGTAGGGGGCGAGGAGCCAGGCCAGCTGTGTGGGGTTGAACTCCAGCCAACTGACTGAATGTCTGCTTTCAGGCCGTTTGTGAAGCCGCTTTAGTTCTGTGCCTCTGCTGCGGTATCTTTACCAAAGGTCAGAGATTCAGAAGAGATTCTTTAGTTCTGACATCTACATTTAATATCGGACTTTCGTACTTGAGCCTCAATGTATGCACATGCATATTTCATCAGCCCTGAAAATAGTTGTTCAAAAGCAATGGAGTTCTGAAGGTAGCTTTTCAAATCTAGACCCGTACTTTGTCCACTGCACCATAAGTAAGTTTATTATTCAACTCCTGTGCCTATCCACTAGTCCCTCTTGTCCAAACATGCTTGCTTGTTAAGTGAAGATAAGAACATTGTCGATTTTCCTGTTTGGGCTGGCTTTGAATTGCAATCCTCAGACCTCAGCTTCCCTAGTAGCTAGGATCATGAGAGTGAGCAATCGGCACCTGGCTTGCTCTTTTGTGTCTGTGCAAAACTCCCTGGAACCTGCACCGGTCCCTGTGGCCCAGTAACCTTGAGCTCTGTTAGAACCATCCTCAGGTGGTGAGGCTACTGCTGGCAGGCTGCTGGTCCAGGTTGGTGGTGTAATTTCTACCAGTCCTGGGCAGAAGTACTCTTAACTAGCTCAGTATTTTCAGGACCGAATCTGTCTGTCTGTCTGTCTCATATATATATATATATGAGAGAGATACATCTCTCTCTATATAATCTTTAAGTAGTTGCACAAATAAGTTCCCAGTCTACAAAACTGTATATGAATACAAGATGTCTGACAATATTGTCACCCATTGCTCCTAACCCATTCAGGGCTGAATTTCATGTGAATCATAAACTATGTCTGTCTTGGGGCCTGAACTCAGGGCCTAGGCACTGTCCATGACCTTTTCTGCTCAAAGCTAATGCTCTATCACTTGAACCATACCTTTACTTCCAGCTTTTTACTGGTTAATTGGAGGTAAGATTGTTATGGACTTTCCTGCACTGGCTGGCTTTGAACTGCAATCCTCAGATCTTTACCTCCTGAATGGCTAGAATAACAGGCATGAGCCACTAGCACCTAGTTGGTCATAAAACTTTTATATATGGACCAACTAACTTTGTGAGACTGGAGACTCCACAATAGAAGATTTAGTTATTGCTGGGATGAAGAAGTGGTTGGCGTCATTCACATCAGGATTTATCAATATAAATATACTGCATGTGAAAAATTCAACTTTAATATGCTGAGTAAATATACTTATTTTTCTTTGAGTTTCAATAAGTAGGATTTCATGTACAGCCATGATGCTGTGAGATGGATTACTGACAGGTTCAAGTTCAGGTATTTTGTCATATTTGGGCCTCCATTAGGAGGAAGTCTGCTTTAGGATATTCAGAAATGTTCCTTCCTTTCTCTAGCCAACTGAAGTTACTGTCACCAATGATTCAGTGTCCTGCTTAAATTGAATAAGTCCTTACATTCGTAACTCTTCTCAGTTGCATCCACATCTCTGGAATCTGGGTTTAGGGACACACTCTGTTCCTTCAGGGAAATGGCTGGTTGACACAGGAGACTCAAGGTGCGTGGCATCTGGAGTAAGGGAGAGAGGACCATACCAGATGGCTCGTGTCTCCTTCATGAGATTTCTTAGAGCAGGACATGCCATTCTTGCCACCCTCTGGATTCAAACCACTTTAAAAGAGTGTTCTACTTTGCTCTGAGTGGCCAAATACCACAAGCACTACTCAAATTTAAAATTATGCAACTCTGGCATTCCAATGCCAACGTGCTCAGCCAAGCAAGAACACATGCGGTCTCTGTTTGAAGGTGAGAGCCCAGATAGCGCTCTGGCTCCAGAGTGTCAGATCATTCTCAACTGGAGGCTTACTTGGCAAGCATTTTCACACACACACACAGACACACACACACACACACACAGACACACACACACACACACACAGACACACACACACACACACACACACACACACACACACACACACAGAGTATTGTTTACCTCCGGTACAAAGGTCAGCTCTTGGCCCACAGTAGTTTTCCAATTCCTGATCCTTTTTGCATCTCACTGTGCAGCTCAGCAGATAGAGAATTTTATTTGAAGGGAGTAAATTATGACACATCAAACAACAATCTTATAAAATATCTGTGTAGCTGTTGAGGGAAAGCTTCTTTTGTCTAATTCTAAAGATGTTTCTGTAGCTTTTAGGATACATCTTTGGCCAGTAACACTTGTTATATAGCTAGTCCTCTGAGGCCCGAGATTGGGGCTACATGTGTGTGGGGCTCTGGACACGAAAGTCACACTGAGTCAGGATAGTGTTGTAGACTACACCAGCACTCTGGAGGCAGAGGGTTGGATGATCCAGGCCAGCCAACTCTACAAAGCAAGACCCAGTTTCAAAAAAAGAAATGAAAAGCTAAGACCCAGGGGTCTTAGGAGTTTCAAGAGACACAAACTCAGTTCCCTTATAAATGATACTGGGTGCAAGACTTCAGCATTAAGAATTTCTTTCTCCAGCCATATTAAGTCATAGATTTAACTTAATTGAGACTCAGAAATGACTAGCTCAAGTACACACAGGTAGTTAATAGCTGAGTAAGGTCTAGAACTTTCTACAGGCTAATGCTAGAGTCTGTCAGTTCTCTTCACTGTAAGAGGGAAAACATTCCATTATGGGTAGTAGTTTTTCCACAGCTAACCTTAAGAGGGGAAAAAATTAAAGGCAATGTAGAACTTATGATACAACCTTGAGAAGAAATTGAATTTTTCTTCTAAAGCTTAAATTTTATTTATTTTTGTGTGGTACTGGGGTTTGAACTTGCTGGCATTCTACCACTTGAGCCTTGCTTCCTCTTTCTGGACTTTCGCTGGCTAAATATAAAGGTCTCAGAAGTGGAGCTGGCTGGCTCAAGAGGTAAAAAAAAATAGACTTGAGTATGAAAGCTTAGGGACAGTAACCAGGCTCAGAGTTCAAGTCCCAGGACCAGCAGCAAACACACACACACACACACACACACACACACACACACACACACACACACACGTCGAAGATTTGTCTGCTAAGGCTGGCTTTCAGCATTGATCCTCAGAATCTCAGCCTCCTGAGTAGCTGAAATTGCAGATACAGGAGATCTAGGTACTTGGCTCATCTAAGTATTTTTCTTTAAGGCTATGTATGTATAAGTGCCAGGGGCTCATATCTATAATCCTAACTATGGGCTGAAAGTGGAAGGTTTGTGGTTTGGGCCATTCTGGGTGGATTCTATCTTAAAACTAATCATCAAATAAACAGGTGTGGCTCAAGAGGTAGAAGGGCAGTCTAGCCAGTTCAGATCCCCATATGATGTGGGCAGTACGGTGAGTGGTAGGAAATCTATGTTTAAAAAGATTGGATGTTTCAGCCGGGGACTGGTAGCTCACACCTGTAATCCTAGCTACTCAGGAGGCTGAATCTGAGGATTGAGGTTCAAAGCCAGCCTGAGCAAGAAAGTCTGTGAGACTCTTAGCTCCACTAACTTGCCAGAAAACTGGAAGTGGTTCTGTGGCTCAAGTGGCAGAGTGCTTGCCTTGAGCTAAAGAGCTCAGGGACAGTGCCCAGGCCCAGAGTTCAAGCCCCATGACTGACAAAAAAACAAAAAAAATAACCAATGAGCAAAAATGGCTCAAGTGATAGAGCTCCAGCTTAGCAAATAAGAGACAGTGAGTTCAAACCTTAGCACCAAAAAAAAAAAAAAAAAAAAAAAAGGATGTTTCATTTCTTAAGAAGATAAAAAAGTTATGCAAAGGTTACCAAGGACAAGCAGACATCTAGCAATTCCAAAGATGCAGGTTTTGAATAAAGCTGTCCAGGCAGGAGAGGCTAGTTGAGAATTTGTGGAATGTCTTCTATAATTGTGATGATTAGAGACAAATAGAAATTTGACAAACAAGCAACTGTTGACTACTATTTCCCTCATCCCCGGTCTCTTCTGTGCGTGATGAGGAATTTCATTTTGGCTGATCTGACAGGCACAGGAAGGAGCCAGGTGCACGGGGAGCTGCGGGGGGGTAAAGCCTGCAAGCTGGCCTTTTAGGAACTCTGACCACAGTGTGCTTAGAAAACCACTTCTAAATGGCGTTCAAAGCCCTAGAGTTTGTTTAGAGAAAATCGTGCTGGCATTGATGGATTTCTCCTCCTCTGAAGGTTCACGAGAAAGGGGGTAGTATAAAGAATTAAATGATTCATTCCAAACATCTGATGGGTTCCCTTCAAATCCTCCCACTCTGACCCACTTCTTGTGGTTTGTTCCAGCCACCCCATCTGGGATGAGGTCATCTTGTTGGGGCACAGAAAGGATTCCAGGGGAACACACATCGTAATCTGTGGCTGCTTACAGCTTTCACTCCTCCTGACTGCTCAGGGGGAAACAATGAACCTTCTCAGTGTTACATGTGCTCATTACAGAGATGGGGTTCATGTGTCTTTCATCTCCCTTCCCCCCAGGCACACAATCAATGTATTTATTATAACATGCTGGTCCTCAGAGGGGCTTGGGAACAGCCTAGGGTGGTCTATAATATGTGTATTTAATAATAAATGCATACATTCCTTCGGTACTGCAAGACATAAGAAGAAACCATCTTCTCCCTTTCCCCTCTTCCATCATCACCCTTCTCTTTTACAAATGACAAAAGCCACGATAGTGTATGTGTGTATCAAAAGGATGTCTGGCTAGTTGAGAAAGGGAAATTAAATTACTTGAGAACATTCTTTCCTTAAAAAAAAAAAGTTTTTGTGTCCTCAGGTAGTTATGCATCAGGAGGATTTTCTAGAAGCCTGTTTTTCGAATCCTTTTTGAATTTGGTTCTAAAGGCTTTCAGGTCAGCAGCCCACTCGCAAAGGGTGCCCTTTGGAGCTTAGCTGCCAGTAGGATGGGCATTTTCTCAGTTCACTCCCGTGTCTCATGCAGTGTCTCATGTCCTGGTCCCCACAGCTCTGAGTGCCTGAATGTGTGCAGATACAGCTGCTCAGGACAAGAGAGAGGAAGAGGCCCCATGATATGTGGACAGGGTACAGGAAAAGTAATTAACCTGGAAGAAACAAGAACAAAGCCTTCAGAGGGCAACATGTAGGTGTGCAGGGAGCAGCTTGGGATGTGGGAAGAGTGGGTGAGAGGAGTCCTCAGCCATCAGCCTGTCTCTGCTTGCCGGTTAGTGGGGGACTGATTTTCCTGTGCTCCTCTAAGCCCCTGTGTCTTCATTTAAAATGGAAGTAAGAATGTTAATAGTATAATGCTTAGTCAAATTTTAACAGGAATCCTGGAAAGTGGCAAGTTCTCTGAGCCTCACTTTATCTGTAATGTAAGGTTAAAAATAAAACAACCTTTCTAACAAACATTGTTGTGAAAACCGAATGTAATAATATATGAGCTCTTTTAGCATATTACAGATGCAGAATAAATGATCAGTAAATTCAAGCTCTTATTAATGATGCAATAACATTTTTAAAGGCACTAAATGGCTTGAAATAATTTGCATCATTGGGTGATTCAATACACAGAGCAAACAAAAATGTGTAGCTAGAAAAACAAGACAAAGTATGCAAATTCATTGGGTAAGAATACCATATTGAAGTTTTATTACTTTTATTTCTTTGATAATTGAGAGGGAGATGTGGTAGTAGAACAAATGAACGTTTTCTTTTGTCCTAGAGTTAATTAAAATAAAATTATGGACCCATTCAATTTCAATGTACATGGATGAATACATTCACATTATTAGCAAGATTAGTTTTTCTGACTCACAATAAAAAGTATACCTGCAGTGGTGCCCACAGCATTTTTGACTTTGCCAGCAATGGTGAAGATGATTTCATCCTATGGTTGGGAGAGAGACTAAGTTTTGCTGCAGCTTTTGATTTTAGAGATGTGATGATCTTGCCCACTGATGAAAGTCAGTCCAAGGGGGAGGGAATGAGGTATACTCACAGAGAAAAAAAGGATTGGGCTTGAAAAAGAGTTTTTTAAATTTGTTTACAGCTAAGAAATCTTCAATCTCCAGTTGATTCAGATTCTTTTACTTCGTGTTAAGTAATTTTTATATGAATGATCTCAAAAATAATTTCTCTTACTAACATTTGCTATGTTGAGCCCTATTTTTGGACACCAAAGTGTAATTCTGTGTAAGTTTTGAGAAGTGCTGGCAGGGCAGGAACTAGGAGAGCCGAGGTAAGTTGTCTCTACTCTTCCACTCCATGTTTGCTTTTTACTACGTGATAAGCCTCTTAAAAGTCACATGGGAAAGCAAGTACTCTAAACATCTGATTCTTTTTGGCTTTGGTCAAGAAACTGAATTATTGAGAAAATCCAACCTTTTGTAAAATACTGCTGCTGGAAGGACTTTTCAGTGGAGTAAATACTGTAACCTCATTGTTTCCTAGGCAATACAGAGGGGGAGAAAATAAAAAATAACTGTAGACTGGAGCATGCTGGGTAGAGTGTGTGCATATGTTCCTTAGTGTCCAAAAGTGGCCTCCAAGGCTTGGTGTGCCTGGATTGCTTTCTTATCTTAGGCAACAAATAATGCATTAAGGCAAAAACAAGATATTCTTCCAGATTTTGGAAACTGACCAAGCCCTGTCATTCTTATACCATCTTCCTTTAGCCTGACCTTTTATAAATGCAGGTCACCTTGCTTCCTCTGAGGACTTGGAAACCATCAGTGGTTGTAGATTTCCATTCACAAAACTCCTTTTGGATGTTTCTCTGAGTTCTGATTATGGAGCAAGTGTAGGAAGACCCGGGAATGCCAGCTTTATCCAGATACTGTATCCAGACAGAGTCTGCCTTGGAGATGTCTTCTCTTTTGAATGCTCTTCAGCCCCCATCAGTTTCAAGTCCTGGGGTCAATTAGGGGAGCAAAGGGTGTTTCTTAAACACTGGACAACATGGTAGAGGTGAAGATCTGTTGTAAAATCTGAGGGATGTCCTTGGTATCCATGGCAATGAAAGAGCGGCCAGCTGGTAGAGTTCTCTGAAGCCTGCCAGGAGAGCAAGGGAAAGAGAATTACCATTACAAATCAGCACTTCCCTCCACCTCCGGCCCTGGAAAAACCAGGGCATCTAAATGGGTTCTGAGGAAAGGAAGTTTTTACACTTTCTACTACCTTGCCTGCAATTTAATTGGCTGTCACTAAGCAATGAAAGGCCTGGAAGGGCAACAGGGAGAGAGCTGCAGTGATCCCAAAGAAAGGTCTTTTCAGTGAGAAAAATCTGAATTTGAAAAGGGGAAAAAAGTTCTTCCTTTCATGACTTCCATTTCCTGGTACTTCATAGTCTCTTGGTAGATTTTTAGAACAGAGCCCTAGGGACCCATCTGGCATTAGCTTACCTGGCAAAATGCATTGGCCTCGTACTATACTAGTTCCAATGCTTTTCCTTCCTTAACAACAAAAATGTTGCCCAGACAAATCCAGTGGTTCTCTTTTCTCTCCCTTTTTTACCTTAACCTATTCTTTTCCTTCCTTCCTTCCTTCCTCCCATCATAAAAAATGCAATCTGGCTTATCCAACTGCTGTTTTGATGATACTGAGGTATGGACTTATGGCAGTTTTTTAAAATACCAGTTTATCATTTGGAACTAAAGAGTTTTTTTTTTTTTTTTGGTAAATTCTGGACCCAGGGCTTGCACTTGGCTTGGACACTGTCCCTGGTAGCCCAGCGCTCTATCACTTGACACAGTTTCATTTCCAGCATTTTGTGTGTGTGTGTGTGTGTGTGTGTGTGTGTGTGTGTGTGTGTGTGTGTGTGTGTGTGTGTGTGTGTGTGTGTGTGTGTGTGTGTGTGTGTGTGTGTGTGTGTGTGTGTGTGTGTGTGTGTGTGTGTGTGGTTAATTGGAAATCTGAGTATCATGGACTTTCCTGTCCCAGCTGATTTCAAACTGTGATCCTTAGATCTCACCTTCTTGAGTAACTAGGATTACAGGCATGCCCCACCAGTGCCCACCTCCAAAGGCATTTTTGAAAGGACTAAAACTGTAAGACACAGTTGTATTCAAAAGAAGGCCTGCTTTCATTGTGCCAGCAAAGTTTGGTTTGGGAATGACATTTAATAAAAGTCAGCCATTCTGTGTAGTATCATAGATTTGGCATGCTCAGTACACCAGCTAATTCTGCAACATATCTTTTGCCAGTAGATGTTGGACCATTTCCCTAGGAAACCACAAGGGTATTATTGTCCTTTCTTAAGTATTCTAACAGGATCTGTTCACTAGAAGGACAAAATAGCCATTTCAGTAAAATTAGTATTTGTTGAGTTTTCTGCCTGCCCAATACTGGGATAGAGCAGAAGAAAGTCTGGGTAGAGAAGGACAAGGAAGTTCTAGAAGGTACAAAATGTTAACACATAAAAGTAAGACAAATGCAAAGTCTGTTGCAACACAGTGACAAGATTATATAAAATTATGTCTGTCCTCAACTTTATTTTACAAGTAAGGTAAGGGAATAGAAAAAGGTATGCAGGGAAAAGAGGTGCTGAACCAAACACAGGCCCTTGGTGTGCTCATTAGGGACTTTTAAAAAATTCTTTTTTAAAAACAATTTTTTTGAGATGTGTTTTCTGCTTGTTATAAGTAGTTTAAGCAGAGAAAAAACACAACCCCTTTCAGTTTATAATTCAAAAAGATAAATGTTAAGATGTTAAGTTATGAAAGTGCTTCCAGATCTCTCCTGTCAGATCATTCCCAGTGGTATTTACTGTTTGACCATAAATTTTTCTAGCATACCATCTATCTGTCTCCCCTATAATGGATATATATATATATATACACACACACATATATATATGTCTATCATTTATTGAAGGGATAAGTTTATGGACATATACATACATGCCTGTATATATAAACATGAATGCATGCCTATGTATGTATGTATGTATGTAAGTCTGCATGTGTAGATCTGCATATAATACATCTAAACACATACATACAAATTCTCATGCTAGTAAAATAGTGGATGCTTACTATTTTTTTTGTTTTTGGTGGTCATGGGGCCTGAACTCTGGGCCTGGGTGCTGTCCCTCAGCTCTTCAGCTCAAGGCTAGAGCTCTACCATTTGAGCCACAGCGCCATTTCCAGCTTTTGTTGCTTGTGTGGTGCTGAGGAATTGAATCCAGGGCCTCATGCATGCAAGGCAAGCGCTCTATCATTGAGCCACCTTCCTAGGCCTGATGCTTACTATTTTGAACATGATTTGAACACAAACTGATTAAAATGAGCTTGAGACTTTGATATAATTATAGTATCAAATATACAAAATATTGTCTAACTTATTAGCAGACAAATATGCTTGCTAGTTAATTTTTTTTTTTTTGGGTCCGGTTGTGGGGCCTGAACTCTGGGCCTGGGCACTGTCCCTCAGCTCTTCAGCTCAAGGCTAGTGCTCTACCACTTGAGCCACAGTGCCACTTCCGGCTTTTTTCTTTTTGCTTATGTGGTGCTGAGGAATCGAACCCAGGGTCTCATGCATGCAAGGCAAGCGCTCTACCACTGAGCCACCTTCCCAGCCCCCTTGCTAGTTATTTCATTGTCACTTTAAATATAAACTGAAAAGCCATTTCACTTAAAATTATAATTGCTAACCTAAACATAGGATAGAGAATCACATCTGCTCAACTGGACTTTAAGCTCCTTGAGGGTAATGTCTCTAGATTCTGTTCTTCCTTCCCACCTCACTCCATGGTGCTAAGCCCATGACACAGCATGCAACAGAACTCATTGACTGCACATTTTCTCTTTTCTGTATCTTGTGGCTGCACTTACCTGGTTGCTTGATCGCCTAAAGATCCAATAAAAATAGCAAAAGCATTTACTTGAGGGTTACTTGTCAGGATTTGGGCAAACTTGGTTGGATGTATTCCATATCGTGACAGATTTGCATCACTCAAGACTATGACAAAGTACTCATCAGCTTCTTCTTTGACAATTTCCTTGATAGCATGTTCTGTTCCTTCTAGCGTGTGGTCCCCACTCATGCAGAACTGGGCGTGAGCATGCATCGTCTGGAGGTAAGAGACGGCACAAAAATGCCATGGGTGAGAAACTTCCCATTCATAAACATAATGATTTTTTTGACAGTAAGAATGCAGAATCACTATTTGATTTGCACAGTACAGTGACAATAGTACACACTAACTTTTTAACTTTTGTTAGAAACAGGAAATATTACAAAACTATCACAATGGACACTTAGCTTCAAAACGCAAGCTTCCATTTAAAGTAAGAAAATGTAGGAAAATAGAAAATCTGGTATTCCCTGGAGGATAACTATTATATGAGGAAGAGGAAAATAAGCAATGGGTTGAATTTCCACTAAACAAAGTTATTCTGTAATACTTAACAATGAACTTAGTAACAATGGAGAAATGTGTTTTGAAATCACAATATATGTTTCTATTGCAGATTTAAGAAGGTTAAATTGAACTTATCATTAGAAAATACTAAGAAATAGAAACATTGGAGTTAGAAAACAGTCTAAAAAGTCATTCTTTCTACTTCAGGCATGTAGAAGAACATGTAGGATATATGAAGAGAGGCAGGTTATGGAATCATAGTACAACACTGAGATTTATTATTCCAATGTAATACCGAGGACTCTAAAAATAGGTAGGGGCCTGATGCCTGTGGCTCACACCTGTAATCCTAGCTACTCAGGAGGCTGAGATCTGAGGATCATGGTTTGAAGCCAGCCCAGGCAGGAAACTCTGTGAGACTCTTACCTCCAATTAATCACAGAAAAAGCTGGAATTGGTGCTGTGTCTCCAGTGGTAGAGCACTAGCTTTGGGCAAAAGTTATATGATAGAGAAAAGGATTTGGGGGCACGATGGGTATTTTCTCTGTTTAATGGTTGAATGTGAAATAGAAAATCATTTTCTTTCTTCTACCTATTGCTTCTTCAATGAATGTTTCAGTCTTTAATCCGACAGGAGTTTTCTAATATAGACTTAATTGAATACTTACCTTCAGAATTTCTAGTCTTTGCTTATTGTCCTTGGGGACTTTGTTCATTGGCACTAGGCCAATGTTATAGCCATCTCCTGAATGTCCAGCGATGTCATACTACATGCAAGAGTCAGAGAGTTAGAAATCTGTTACATAGGGAATAATCATTGAGCTTATATATTGCCTACTCCTTGGACTTGTACTGTCCGAAGTTGCTCAGCATTTGGTCATAAAGATATGGAAACAGATGTGTGTTTATCAACAAAGGCAAACACTCTAAACTTATTTATTTCTGATCTACCTTCTTCTGCAACCTCTGCTCTACAGCATATGATGAGGATTAAGGGACTCCCCTAAATTTCATTGATAACTTTCAGAGGAGGCTCACTTAACACTCCCATCTCTCCAAACAGAATAATGGGCAGAATTCTAGGTAGCCCTCAAGATTCCAACCACCAGTGCCAATGTTCTTTATGATCTTCTCCCCATAAGGTTAGGCAGGACTTGTAAATCCAATGGATCATCCAGATTATGCTAACTGAACACATATTTTTCAGATATTATTAAGTTTGCTTTTCTTTGAGTTAATTGAAAAGGAGATAATCTAGGTGGTCTAATCAGATATAGTGTGTGTGTGTACCTGTCCTGGGGCTTGAACTCAGGGCCTGGGCACTGCCCCTGAGCTTTTTTGCTCAAGGCTAGTGCTCTACCACTGGAGCCACAGCTCCCCTCTTTTCTGCTTAATTGAGATGAGTCTCACAGACTTTCCTGCTGGGGCTGGCTTCAAACTGTGATCCTCAGATCTCAGTCTCCTGAGTAGCTAAGATTATAGGCATAAGCCACTAGCCCCCAGTCCCAAAAAGGTTTTTAGAAGCCTTTAAAATTTTCTGGTTGGTGGCAGATTGGAGGTGTGAGGGGGATCTGATGTGAGGAAGCATCTCTGACTGAGATGGAGGGGCCCATGGGTAATAGATAAGGGGCTGAGAACAATCCCACCCAGATGAGACTGGAAGGGAAACAAAGAATCTCTGTCTATAATCATGAGGAAAAGAATTCAGCCAAGTTGAGCTTGCAAGCAGGTCCTTTACTAGAGCCTCCAGATAAGAATTCAGTACAGCTGACAGTGTGATGTCAGCTTTATAAGACCCTAAGCAGATACCCTAACGGAACTTGCTTGGACTTCTGACCTACAGATACGAAGAGTTCGTTAATGGGTATTATTAGAAGGTACTATGGTTGTAGTGATTGGTTCACAACAAAATAAATACATGATAGTTCCTTCTTTTCCCCAAACTGAAATGTATTCATTGCAGAAATTACAGAAAAGTACAAAAAAACCCTACAAAAGTTAAAGCTCCCCATAATCTCATTAAGCATAATCTCTGATAACAGGGCTTTGTAGAAGTGCCATTAATTCTTTATTTTGTGTGCACACAGGAAGTCTTGTCTTACTGAGAAAAGCCTAAGGGCTAGAAATCAGATATAGTTCTTTTAGAGAATCTGGAAGAATTTCAGCTAAACTGTATTTGAAAGAAGGCGGTTCCCTCTCACTGTTGAATTTGTCCTCTCCCAAATTCCTCTGTTCTTTTTTCCCCCTCAAAGAACTTCCATAATGTTGAGATGAGGTCTCTTGGGCAACTGGGGCATCTGTGAAGAGTGAGGTGTGCACATGGGGCAAAAGTCTTTGGGGAGCATTTGGGATTTTAGGGGATGAAATGTATAAACATCACTAATACTTCCAGCTTACCATGAGTTACCTTTGAACAGTAACTGTACAAAGAGCACTCTCAGCCATATGAGGAAATACAATCATTTCTTTGCATGTCTGCTCCTTTGGAAGTGGTGAGCCCTTTGAAGGCCAGTCCAGATCGGATTCATCTTTGCATTTTTAGAGTCTGTGCATATTTATTGCACAAATTCTCCAAGAAAGTTTTGCAATCAAGTTGGAGCAAGACACAGCTTTCCTTTTGCCTGTGGTCTACATACTTTAACAACTCATCTGGAGGCTGAAACACGCTGTTCTACCGCAGGATCATGTGCTCAATGGTAGTCAGACCAAGTTAGCTAACAAAAATCAACTCAAACTGTTCTAAAACCTAAATATGCCATTCTAAAATGGCATTATTGATTAGGCAGCAAGGAATCTGAAGATAAGTGTGCAACTTAAAAGGTCAAGGGAAGTGCCAATCGAACCCAAGGGTATTAGCTAGGTAATAATCTATAGTTCTACCTGGCTAGCCTTTCTTCATGTCATATACGTCAATATAAAATGAATAATGCTCTGAAAGGTCAAAGACGCTGGGTATGGCTCTGACATTAACAAGTTTTTTGATCTAGAGCAAGTCACTTAACCTCTCCAAGGCTCTTTCCTATCCTGGCTTACATGACCTCGGACATCCATTGTTTATAAATCACTTGGCCTCTCTGGTAATTAAGGATAACCTGAGTTTTACTACATCCCAAGGACATTTCAAGGAAAGGGCAATACATTTAGTGATTACAATGTTTGACATCTGCACAGTTCTTCACAGTATACAAAGTGTTTTCATAGATGTGATCTCATTTTGATTCTCCACAAACTTTGGTGCAGGTATCCCTCCACTTCACAATGAGGAAACTTTACTTAAGGTCATAGAGTTAGTGGCACACATGGATGCCAATTCATGTGTTCTGACTCTAAATTCAATGTATTTACTTTCAAAGATAATGCCCCAATTACCCCTCCATCTGTACTTAAGCTTTTTGAATGGTTAGCCTGGCCAATATTTCTACATTAACAATTGAGTCAATTTTGAAATTTTGTTATCTTTGCATGGATTCAGGAAGATGATCTTTGACCCTATCTTTAAGTAGCCATATGACTTTATTCAAAGCCTAAGCTAGTGACAGGATCATTAGTCTCCATTTTTAAACCTATGAAACATTCCTGAGGTACTAGGAAAAGAATAATTATAGACACCAAACTAAGTTCTTGACAGAAGGAATTTTCTCAGCAGGTGTCAGTTTGTGAGAGTCATACCTTTCCATGGCTTCTGGAAGTTACCCAGCTTTCTTTTCCTTCCTTCCTTCCTTGCTTTCTTTTCCTTCCTTTCTTTTCCTTCCCTCCCTCCTTCCCTCCCTCCCTCTCTCTCTCTCCCTTCCTTCCTTCCTTCCTCCCTTCCTTCCTTTCTTTCTTCCTTTCTTCCTTTCTTTCTTTCTTTCTTTCTTTGTCGTGGAGCTTGAACTCTGGGCCTGGGCGCTATCCCTCAGCTCTTCAGCTCAAGGCCAGTGCTCTACCACTTGAGCCGCCACTTCTGGTTTTCTGGTGGTTAATTGGAGGTAAGAGTCTTACAGACTTTTTTGCCTGGGCTGGCTTTGAACCATGATCCTCAGATCTCGGCCTCCTGAGTAGCTAGGATTATTAGCATGAGCCACTGGTGCCTGGCTTATCCAGCTTTCTTGACCAAAACATCTTGGAGGAAAAATAAAATCTATTATACTGCTTTTGGATGGAGAGATGCTGAGAACAGGAAAATATAGAAATGTAAGTGGATATTTGTTGCCAGGAATAATAGTTCACTGCTGTAATCCAACATTCAGAAGGTTGATACTTCTGAATCATAAGTCTGAGGCTAAGCTGGAGCTGCATGAGACCCCATCTTAAACAAAAAGTATGTTTAGTTCTAAATTACAGTTAAAAAATACAGAATGGATAGAAATAAAACAACTGTAATACATACAGAGAAAACAATTAAGGAGTGTAGAAGTGGGGTTGGAAGCCCTGGCTTTTCAGTCTACCTGTGTGACCTTGGGGTAAGCACTTAACTACTTTGAATCTTGATTTTCATATCTGCAAAAGAGAGTTTGGTAAAGATGATTCTCAGGGTCACTCCTATCCACAAGGGACTAGTTATGGCATTTCTATGGAAAGTCAATGGTGTATCAAGAACTACAAGGGAAAGCTGGCTTTCCTTAATTTTAGAAACACCTATACCTTGTTCTCACCTGTCTAGGGAACTGTAAGTCAACTAAAAAAAGTGAGGATGACATCTTTTCTAAAAAGAAAGCACTGGGCATAAAATGAGACCTTATCTAAGAAAGTAACGGACACAAAAAAAGATGGAGGAGTGACCCATGTGGTAAAGCAGCTGCCTAGGAAGGATCGAGGAGGGGAGCGGGGTAAAGTCCTGCCCATTCTTCTGAATCCCCCCCCCCTTGCAGGGTTCCTTGTGGAACTGGTTTATATGCTTCTATAGAAACAACACAGTTAAGGCCTTTTCATTTTTTAAAGTCCAATTTTTGAATAATGGAACAAATCTGCGTTAGAGGAGAGTCACCAAACTTTGGGTATTTTTTAGTACTTTGAAGAAAAAAAGTATGAATGCATTAAGAGCTTTTGGAAAGGAGATCTATTTTAAGATTACAGTGAAAATATTCCCGAGGACTCGGCAAAAATCATGAGCAGCAAATTAAAGTGAAATGAAGAGAATAAATGCTTTGTGACTAAAACAAAGTGGTTTCATATAACCATTATTTCTCCACCTTTCATTGTAGTTCTAGGAGCTATATGAACATGAACAATTATGTTCATTATAAGCTTAGAGGAGTTTATGCTGATTCTAGGCAAATGATGTTGCTTTTGTCCTAAGTGAATGCCCTTGTGGGAATGACTGAATTTGGATGGTAGAATGATTATGAGAACCTTCAAAAACACAAAATGGCTTAGAAATGTGCTTTGCCATTGAATTACCTTTCCCTCTCACTAATTCTTGCTCAAACCCTGTGGTTTGGCATGGGCCATGTGAATGTGGAAAAGAAGAGGGGGTAGACCCCAAGTGAGTAGACTGTAATGACCACAGCTCAGCCACTGAGTTCCCGCCAAACAAAACACAGCAGATGCCTAGAGAGTTGGGGAGTGGGGGAGAGCTCGGCTCACCATGCCAGCCAGGGGCTACTGGAGGCTTCCAATACAGACCAGACACCTCTACAGCCTAGGGTAACTGCAGGAGGTCATCAACTGCGGCCTGAAACTGGGGATGGGCAGTCTCAGCACACGCTGTTGAATCCTGAAGACACTAGGAGACATGCCATGTTTGGTTGTGGGATATAAAAATTTCACAAGAGCTCTTCAACTGTCTTCTGCAGGTGCACTGTTCTATATTTTCTGAGTAAATGACACCCTTTCATTAGATATTTCTAATCCTTCACCTCTTTCACAAATGAAAAACTGAAAGTGCAAGAAGAACAGATACATTAGGAATGTGGTCATATAAACTAAGAATGCAGAGCAAAGTTTATGGTACACAGTCACCTGATCTATATGCATCCAATTCCTCTAAGAAGATCCCCCAAATCTACTGATTTTTCTTTTTGTGATCACCTGCAGGGAGGGGATCTGGGTGTTCTTCTTTTCATACTTCTTGTACTTTGTGCTATGTGTACCCATGACTTGTAACCCTAAACACTGCATTAGAAACAGTAAACATTTTCATAGGATGTGAGTCGTTCCATCCTATTTCCTTTCTGTCCTCTAGAAACTTCTGGGGACCCTAGTAGAGATGGGGCCCTGTGGCCAATCAAATCTCAGACATGGTTTGGAGTATTATACAAAGTCTCCAGTGTGCCTGCTGGGAGGGAAGGACAGCCTGTAGAAGCTCTTAGGATGCTGTTGCAAGTGGAAAAACCCAGATTGTGTGTGTGTGTGTGTGTGTGTGTGTGTGTGTGTCTGTGTCTATGTGTGGTTAATTGAAGATCAGAGTGGCATGGACTTTCCTGCTGGGGGCTGCTTTCTAACCAGGATCCTCAGATCTCAGCCTTCTAAACAGCTTGGGTTACAGGTATGAGCCACTGGTAGCAGGCCTAAAACTCAAATACTTGTAAACACTCAGTGGCATCTGGCTATTTATACACAATATATACAACATACAATGATACCTATTCACTCAGTGGTTATGGGTGGCCCAAATGAGTTAAGAATAATATTCTACTACTCTGTGCTGAAAAGGAGCTAAAATAGTTTACATATATCTATATATATATACATATATATATTTACATTTTCCCTTGACTCATAAAACATAAAAAAGTGAATAACATAAATCCAAGGAGAGAGGGCCAAGGGAAGGAATACCAGGCTTCAAGTTCATTATAAGACTGCCACAATGGTCTTTGGTATTGGCTTTTAGCTTCCTGGCAACTAGTACCAAGAAGGAATTCTGAACAATTCTGTGGTGTTCACTAGTCACAAGGAACAGAGCTACTGCTCCTTCACAGAGCTACGCCTCATGGTGAATGTCCATATCTTATTTGTATTTGAATCTTGCATTGGTGCAGAGTCTGCAGCCTGTGGCACTCACTGCCTAAGGCTGCCCTTTCCCTTCAACTGATTCTAAAAGGACTTTTTCTTGTTGAACTTCATACAAGCGACTCTAGGAGACTTAGTGGGCAGAATCCTTAATAACAAACTTAAAGTAAATGAAGTGCTGGATCCCTTCTATCTGTTTCTTGTATGCAGCATAATATAGAACCATCAGAAGCAATTCTGAGGTACAAGGGGAATGTGAGTCTGAATAGTAATCTAAGATCACCTGTTTCTGAAGGACATCTTTGACCCAAAATCTAGTGTCTATGAACAGGTGGTGTTCTTTGCACACAGCTGCACCCACAACATTTCTCTCTATTGAATCTTTGCTGATAATTACACAGTATGGGACTAAGTTCAAGGTCATGTGCTCTGGTAAGGACTACAGGTGCAGTTAACTCTCAGCAGCTGAGGGGGAACAGATTAGAAGGTTCATGTTGGATATGAACGTAACAATCTGGGGATCCTTTCTTCATGTTCAGAACTGAAAGGAAGGGTGTGAAGCAAACCGAGCAACAACAAAATGGGAATAGCTTAAATAGGAGACTGCTTTACTCCTGGGCATGGGGGTAGGGTTGGGAGGTATCTTCACTGTCAGTTGCAGAGACACCAATTACTGTGCAGCCTTTGTCTACGTGGAAAGGAAAAGTGATGCTGGGGCCGTGTGCTCTGAGGCTGCACCAGGAGGTTGTGTAGAGGGCAATGGGGCAATAGTGGATGTTAGGATGAGGATGGGAGACTGAGAAATCTGAAAAGAGACTATGCTTCCGTGGTTAAAATCACACGACTTGTAAGAAGTGGTGCTTTCTTCAGTAGCCATTAGCCCTTTAAATTATTAGAGCAGATAAAGCAAAAGGCTCATGTTCTCTACACACTGATAAATGAGCTGGTAAGAGGATGATTTTTGTCAGCCCAGCAGGGTGAGGATGTCTGGCCTGTGGGTTGTGTAAGGCTCAAGAGATCGTTTGGAAAATGACAGCACAGACACGTATGTTTCTTGTTCCTTACCAGCTGCCTGTGGCCATTTGTCTGTGCTGATAGTTTTATATGGCCCATGAATGATGTGACAAATGTTCAAATGGCTCCTGGTACATTAAAAAAAAAGATTCCTCACCTCTGTACCTGATATCATGATTATCTACCATCACCATGCTCTAACTCAGGGCTCACCCCCAGGCAGATGCGGTCAAGATACCTCATCATCCTCAGCTCCTGCAATTACCTTGAACTTCTCTTCATAGTTCTCGAAAGCTTCCATGACCATACACACGGCCTCCATTGAGCGCTCAAGCCGGCCATCCACCCCATTGAAGCGATACATACTGCCAGACACATCCACCACCAGGCGGAGGCGCTTGGGTTTCTCTTGTGGGCTGCCCAGCTGAAGGAAGGAATGACAGACAAAGCTTGTGAACTAGAAACCCAGCATTGGATGCTGCCCAGGGTTTCTGGGCTCTCTCAAAGGTTCTAGGGTGCTAGCCCTGAAATTGGCAGTTCAGCATAGGAGTGCCCCCTGCTCAAGCCTGTCTGACAGGGGGAAAGGTGTCTATGGATTATATTTCAGTAAGTGAAATTTCAGTATAGTCAGGACATATGGAAGTGATTTTCCTGTGGAATATAGTCTTTCCAAGGTCTAGTCTAGTCTAGTAAAGTTGCTTTCTGGAGTCTGATGACTTAAAAATAATCTGTTTTAAAAATAATAATCTGGAAAGATGTAAAGGCCAACATGTCATTTTCACTCCTTGCCTCAGTCAGTAACTGGCAAGAGCTTATGTTATTTTGGAAGGAAGCCCACATCAATTTTACTTGTACCTGCTCTGCAGTCACTTGAAAATCATTTTCCACATATGTTGAAGAAATGCCAGATTTCTAAAACAAGGGTATAAGATAGGGGGTCTGGCAAAGAACTAGAGGAAAATATTTTTTAAATGTCTTTTAGCCTTTGTGAGCTTTCAATTTTTCTTTCAGTTACTGGATTGCTGCTTTTTTACCCTTCCTTCTCCACCATCAGCTAAAGTCATGGAAGTAACCATTAAAACCTGAAACTGAAGCCGGGCGCTGGTGGCTCACCCTGAAATCCTAGCTACTCAGGAGGCTGAGATCTGAGGATCGAGGTTCAAAGACAGGCTGGGCAGGTAAGTCCGTGAGACTCTTATCTCCAATAAACCACTAGAAAAGTGGAAGTGGTGCTGTGGCTCAAGTGGTAGAGTGCTAGCCTTGAGCTGAAGAGCTGAGGGACAGAGCCCAGGCCCAGAGTTCAAGCCCCATGACCGACAAAAACAACAACAACAAACCAAGGCAAAGAATTTTTAAACAAAGTTTGTCAGTTATATTGGCACGCACACACACACACACACACACACACACACACACACACACACACACACACACACACACACACACAGGATGAGAAAAAACAAATCCATATTAGTTTGTTCTTATATACTTGCTGACATGCATGAAAACTAATGAGCAGAGCCAGTAATTTGGAGAAAATACTGTGGGTTATTAGAGGCTGTCTTGAAGAAGGAAATGCGGTATGTTCTTTAAAACTTGTTGAGTCTGCCCAAATGAACAACGGTGCCACACATGCTTCTACAAGGACTCACAATTCCAGATGCATCCAAACAATTTGTTGACCACAATGAGTCAGTGAAGAAAGCAGTTGCTGACTCATACCAATGACACAAAACTAAGAGCTCCTGAAATTACCACCAGACCTTCTCTGAGTAAACATTTAAGTAGACTTGACTCTTCCTGCCCCCATCAGCTACTGCACCCCAACCCGCAGCAGCTACGCAGCAATTCTGGTTATGTTCAGTACAATAGGAGATCTCAAAGCTCATCAAGAGATTCCATTTTTCACCCGATTGTCATTGTGTGGAAAATCGTTTTAAATTATGGCTTTCTAAAAGTTTACTTACTAAAATTAGAGTTACTTAAGGGAGAATTTCTTATTTCTTGAAAATTTCTGAAGACATATGATGAACACTGATCTGTAAAATTATAGAACTGTGGAAAACCAAGATCACTGTACTGTATTCTTAGGAATTGTCTGGGTTTTATGCAAGAGGACATCTTCTTTGAGTCCCAGGGGTGGATCTGGACGGGCCACTTCGGTAGCTTTCTTGGCTGCTGGGTTCTGGAGGGTTTTGCTGATGGCAGGCACTGTCAGTATGAGAGGCTGGGGTACTTGTTCCCGTAGCTCCTTCTCTGCTGTTGCCTGGGGACAGGAGTGCCCTCTACCCAAGATCTGTGAGCTACTTTCTTCATGTACCAGTCTCTACTCTCTTAGACCTTGGGACAGGGTCAGTTCCCTATTGTTGTTTTCTCTGTTACCACACTGAATCTCCTGGGTTTTCCTAAACCCTGCCTTTACATCTGTGGATAGTTTTTGAGCTGAATTGTCCTTAAATTACCCAGTTAGAGTGTGCATTATGTGCCTTACTGAGATTTTTTTTTTTTTGTCGGTCATGGGGACTGAACTCTGGGTCTAGGCACTGTCCCTCAGCTCTTCAGCTCAAGGCTAGTGCTCTACCACTTGAGCCACTTTCAGTTTTTTTCTGCTTATGTGGTGCTGAGGAATTGAACCCAGGGCCTCATGCATACAAGGCAAGCACTCTACCACTGAGCTACCTTCCCAGCCCCCTTGCTGAGATTTGAACTTATATTTTCCCTATATTTATTATTTCCTCCCTTCTCCTTTTCCTCCTCCTACTCCTACTTCTTCTCTGTGTGTGTACCAATCCTGGAACTTGAACTCAGAGCCTGGGTGCTTTCCTTAAGCTTTTCTGGCTTAAGGCTAGTGCTCTACTACTTGAACTACAGCTCCATTTCTGGCTTTTTGGTGGTTAATTGGAGATGAGAGTCTCACAGCCTTTCCTACCTGGGCTGGCTTTGAACTGTTCCTCTAATCTCAGCCTCCTGAGTAGCTCTGGAATTCTTAGCACCTCACTAAACCCCACCTCCTTTTAATGTACTGCTTTCTGTGGTTGTCTATTTTGGATTAAGGGTGTTTTGACTCAACCCAAGAAGACAAGTTCTATAATGTTTCTATAGAGAAGGTCCAAGGCTGCCATTAACTTACTTGTGGCTCCAAATCACCTCGACGTTTGTAGATGGCTTTTTCTCCAGTCAGCCCATCAATGATCTTGGCATCATCAAGTTCTCCAGTAGCTTGGTGTCTGAGCCACTGTCTTTCTTTACCTTTAGCCTACAGTGACATACAAATACATATACACAGATCTTTAATTAATTCTTCAGAGTCTCTGACATACTTTGTGTACCACTAACAGGAAGCACACCAGGGATCTTTTCAATAGAAATGGTTCTGCATGAACACAAGTGCATAAATGCATTGGTTTCTGCTCTACTGAGAAAGAAAGACCCTTTGTGTGGATTTTGTCAGCTTTAATTATTTTAACATATGGGAGGATAAAATGAACTCACTCGAAGGACATACAAACAGGAAGACAGTATGCAAATGAACCCCTGGAGAAAAGTTCAAGATCTGGAAAGACAATAAAGATGCATTTCATATGGATTTGCTGTCACAGTGCTCCTAGAAAATTTATTAGGTAACAAAATAATCAGCTTGAACTTGTTAGCACTGTCTGTAAGCCCAGAGAAAACGTGATTTTTGCTTTTGGAAAGGAATCTGCTTCTCCAGATCGCAGTGACATAGTGTGCAAATGGAAACAGCTGAACACAGTACAACATGAACATCTTGTATCCTCCAAATTTCTCTGATCTTTACATTGAAGGTAAATGTCGTCAGTCATGTGCAAAACTTATTTTCTTGGATTAAAAATTCTGTATGTAGAATAAAAAAACAAATCTTTTAACCCTAAGTCAGTGACTGACAAAGAAAATAAGTCATTAAGAAAATTAAAATGCTAGTAAGGTGCCAGTGGCCCATGCCTGTAATACTAGCTTACTAGGAAAGCTGAGGTTGAAGGATTACAACTTGAAACCAGCCTGATCAGGAAAGTCTGAGAGATTCCATTTCCAATTAACCAACAAAATGTGGGACTGGAGATGGGACTAGAATACTGTCTATGAGCAAGAAAGCTAAGTGAGAACTTAGACCCCAAGTTCAAACTATGGAACCAGCAAAACATACAGATAAAATAAAAACCACAAATAAAAAACAAAAACTTAATTTTGTAATGTAAGGGAGAGAGGGATATGATTTTCCAATGAATCTTACTTTTCCTTCTTTAAAAAAACTTTTCAAATTCATGAATAACACAGTTGCTCTGCATTGATCTTAAGTACAAATCTCAATGAACTGTTATTAAATGAATGTATCATTTTAACTACTCACAACTTGGAAGCCTTCCAGTGCCGTTCTGGAGCTTCCCCCTCTGCCAAAGGTCATCTTTAATGGATGGTATGCCATCAATGAAGTTTACCTTTCTCCCCCTTCCTTTTATTTTTTTCCCCATCCTCCTTCCTTTTATTTTTTTCCCCATGCTGGAGTGGAACTGAGGGCCTTGCACATGCTAAGCAAGCATTCTATCCTTAAATTCTTGGTTTCTTGAGACAGTGGCTTGCTCTCAAACTTGGCAGTCCTTTTGTCTTTACCTGCTTAGTCCTGGGATTGTAGGTATGCACCACTATGCCCAAAAACTTGTCTGTTTTTAAACTTCATACATATGGAATTATATAACATTATAGTCTTTTGTCTCTGGATTGTTTGGTTCGACGTTATCCCTAGTATGTAGTATTTTTTCTTTCATAGGGGTAACTATATCCAGTGTATAATCCCTATAATTTGTCCCTTCTACAGCTTCCATTGTTTTCAGTTTGAGGCTATTATGAATAATACCAATATAATTTCTTCTAAACATATCTTCCAGAGCAGTAGTTATGTGTGTATTTATGTTGGGTGGAAGTTCTGGGATGCAGAGAATAGCTATGTCCAGCTTTAGTTTTTCAGTTTTTTCCCATGAATTGTATATTGTATATGATGATTTCATTTATATCCTCACCAAACTTGATGACCTGAAATTATGTGAAGGAAATTCTGGTGTATATATACATATGGCTCCTTTCATTTTTATTTTTATTGTAAGATAAATGAATTACTTTTGCACTGCTTATTATTGATAATCTTAGTTTAGGAGAAGCCAGTAGCTTTTGTTATTGAGAAGTGAAAGTAAGTGTCATGCCTTTGATCCAGAGTTACTGGCACAAAGACTCATTTATAATAGTAGCACTGCTCATTAGTTCTTTAGCCTACAGTAATATTTAGCTGCATGTTATATGCTGTTATATATTGCTTAAAAGACTGTAGACAGTTTTTAAAGTATTCGTTAGCTAGCCTACAAATTCTTGGAATCTCAAAATGGGAAGAGGCCTGTTAGAATGGATATTCTTGGAGCCAGTGACCGAAAGGCAATCTCCTTAAAAAGTTATTGAGGGCCAAATAGAAATATATTTATTGTTTTGAAAAGTGCATATAAAGGCTTCTGGATTTTTGTGGGACTCACTGAAATACTTCTTAAAATATATGTTTCTATTGTACTTACATATATGCTTTTACTTATAACAGAGGCCAAACATGTTCTTTATCATATATCCTACTGAACGAAGCAAAGTATCCCTTAATATGCCCATCTGTTTTGTGTTATTATACAATAAAGTCATTCTGTACAAGAACTCATTATATATATATATATAATTCTAGCTTGTTACAGCCTTTCTAAAAATGAAATATAGCTTTATTGCTTTCACATAAAGAACACTTGAGCTAAGTGAAATGTTCAGAGGATGATGTCTTCTAGTTAATTCATTTTCTGGGAAATGTTGGTGAACCAGAATGCATGCGTGCGCATGTGCGCACGCACACACACACGCACACACACACGCACACACATGCACACACACACACACACACACACACACACACACAGAGATCTATACACTTAGGACATTAGAATGCATCAATTTAACTAAAACCAATCATGTGGTCTGGGAGAGACTTGAAATTTTAGCACTGAAGGAAAACTTCATTTTGTGCTTACAAAATAACAATCAGTGGGAGAATGGAAATTTAGCTTAAAGTATTTTGCTGTTTAAATATCTTTCTAATGATCTGTTATATTCCAAGATGATTTAAACACTAACCTGGGGCTTGAATTCAGGGCCTTGTATTCTTGTTCAACTTTTGTTTTTTTATCCATGGCTAGTACTCCACCACTTGAGCCACACCTCCACTGTCTGTTTTTTGCTTGCTAATTAGAGAAAAGTCTCCTGGATTTGTCTGCAAGGGCTGGCTCTAAACCTGGATCCTCAAGATCTGAGCCTCTTGAGTATCTAGGATTATGGGCATTAGCCACTAGCACCAAGGCTAATATTTTAACTATTGTTTATGTATTCTTTTGGGAGGATCTCCTGAAGAAATGTATGTTCATTAGCATCTTCATTCATGATCTATTCTACAACAGATTGGGCCAGCTCATATCTCTGTAAAATTTAATTGTTCAAGCTCTGTTTTTATTATTCAGTTTTCTTATGGTTTTTGCCTCTCATTTCTTCTGTGGTTTAGAACTTTTCAAGGTTTTTTTTGGGTGGTTGTTTTTGTTATTGTCATTTTGTTTTTTGGCTATAGTAGGGTTTGAACTCAGAGCCCTGTAAGGCAAGTGCTCTACCAAATCAATATTTAGAATTAAGACTGTTTGAGTCTGTTCTACTTTTCATGTAGATTTATATTTTGGCATCACTGTTTTCATTTTCTCAGTTTCTCCCTATTGTATTCAACTCCTTCATTGTTTCTGCTTGTTTCTTATCCAGGTCTCTTTAAGTCTATATCTTTCTTCACATGCTCTGAGTTTCTTTCAATTACAAAACACAAAGCAGTTGTTTTATAAGTTTAATATTTTCTGAGAAAAATATTCTCGCCCAGCATTGTCTTTTCCTTTCTTCATCCTGAATAACTGTTATTCGATCTCAATGCAGAGCTCTTCATAGATTCTATAACAGTTTCATTTTTTACTGTCCTTATCCTTGTATGATGAAAGGGCTACAAAAAGCTGCTCAGGAAGAGATTGGATTGATCCTCCTTGCTTGTAACCACCTTCTACTTAGCATCCTTGAGGATTGTGAACTGATGTTAGCAGCTGAACTGAATCTACACCAGGAACTCTGCAGAGGACTTGGAACTGTAGACAGTCTCAGTGTGATAACTGTTTCTACACTTCCAAGTGTGTTCGGAAAAGCCTGTGCAATGATGTCAACTTTTAGCATTTGGCTTTTGTTTGAACTGCTCAAGCCAAGTACACGTTAAGGCTAACCTGACCCTTTTCCTGGGTTGTCCCTTTCCAGGTTTCAGCTTGTGCAGGTACTGCATGTCACTTACACCTTCCCACCTCCTCTCCTTTGCAGGACTGCTGCTTTCAGATGCTGCCACTTGGCACTGACAGGAGGGAAGCCAAGTGGTGTGCTTCTTCCCAGAGTCAGGGCACTCTTCCTTTCCAGTTAAGGTCTGTGAATGAGATTCCGGGACTCACATACACTTGCTAGACATGCAATTTCCCAGGAAGACTTACCAGTTGCCTTTGCAGGGGACTCACTGCCTCATATACAGTGAACATTCTTCAAAGCTTCTTGCATGTCACTAGTAGTAGCCTTCCCTATCTCCTATGGTCCTGTGAATATCCCCCTTTTTAGCTTATTGTTATATCATTTTTTTTTTCTTTTTGGGTAGGGGGAGCATCTGGCAAAGGCCAGGTTAAACGTAAGTGCTAATTCAACTTCCAGACTGCACTGGGACAAAACTGTCCTCTCACAGCCATTGATATGGAAACAGGAACAGGTACACTGCTGTTCTCTCTGGCATGCAGACACTCCTCAAAGTAGCCATCTTCACGTTCCCTTTTCTTTCCTTTATATGCTTACTTCAGGTGACACACTGCTCCTAGCCTAGTCTGTCACCTGCAAAATCATTAAAGTACAGACACAGATATACTTGTAGATATGACATGCAACCCTGCCTGGTCTTAACTTTGCTCCCGAACTCCAGGTTCATATCTTAAAAACTTCAAAAACACAACAAAATCCAGAGCAGACATTTGGTTTTTACACTAGCTTTCCTTCTTCCTATGCTTTCAATGCTGTCTTCTAGTGCTTGAAACCACCTCACTTGGTCCCCATTTAGCCAGTCACCTTCCTCTTGTCCTCCCTCCAAAAGGTATGAATTTGTTTTTCCTTCTCCATTTTCATATCAATTGCAATATTTCAGGTTCCTATCACTTCTTATACTTAAAAAATTTCATGTCTGATTTCTGGCCCTTCTCTTTTCTGAATTTCCCCCCCTATGGCTATGTTTCTTCCTGAAGCAGACAGACCACCTCTGTCCTTGACTCAGACATATACTAAATATTGCAAATAAGGGAAACCATGGGATCTAGGTTTCTTTGGGCCTGGCTTACTTCTTCACTTAATATAATTTTTTCCAAGCTTTTCCATTTCATAACAAATGGGGCAATGTCATTCTTTCTGATGGAGGCACAGAATTCCATTATGTATATATACTACATTTTCTTGATCCATTCATCTACTGAGGGGCATCTGGGTTGGTTCCATATCTTAGCTATGGTAAATAATGCTGCGAAAAACATAGTCATGATGGTAGCTTTAGTGTAGTCTTGTTTGTAAACATTTGGGTAAATGCCCAAAAGTGGGATTGCTGGGTCATAGGGGAGCTCTTGGTGGAGTCTTTTGAGGAACCTCCATACTGCTTTCCAAAGTGGTTGAACAAGTTTACACTCCCACCAACAATGCAGTAAGGTTCCCTTCTATAGCCCTAGAGTTCTTACCCGAGAGCTGGCAACTCCCTCTCTCAGCCCAGACCCACCTGAGCATGTGACTTGCCCAAGACTTACCTGCCACCTGGATAGGGGCTGATGCCATGTGCTCCCTCTCCCAGGGGAGATATGGGCCTTCTAATAAACTTTATAATAATCTTTAAAAAAACAAAACAAAACTTGGCCCATCCCACAGAAGCACTGGCAATGCTGGCCTTTCACTTCACCCTTAGAGAGTACAGTATTTACCAAAGGCAACCAGCCCCATATTCCTGTTGAGACTCCAATGACACTCTCTCTGTGGGTTTTCCGCAACTATACATCTTACTAATGATGGACACATTCATCTACACATGCACAGACTTGGTTTATCTGTGCAGCGCTCACTGTATTACACTCCTAAGGAAAACTAAATATGCTAAATGCTTTCTGTTCTTTATATATGAGCAAAGTAGGTGCCCAGGAGTTCAAGCTTCTGACCTGGCTCCAATTCATCTTTCAGTTCCTGTTCTCGATGGTGTTCCTTACAGGTGGTCTCCTACCTTGGCTGATTCTAAGCTTTCATCTGAGACCACATAGTGCCATGCTTTGTTTATGTTGTGCCCTCTGCTGGGACACTATTCCCATTCTTCTCCAAATAGTTAATATTCCTGTATCCTTTCAGACTTAGCTCAGGATACCATTCTCTTCAGCATCTACCTGAATCCTTTTCTTTGCCTTTGCTCCATTCTATGCATCCTAAGTTACCCCAAGTGATGACTTACTATGTCTAGGCACTGACCATATAAACTGAAACGGTTTATTTATGTATCAGTCTTTTCTTCTCCTCAAGACTAGAATGTTATAGTAGGAAGATAATATCTTACTGGTTTTTGTACTTTCTCTGTCTAGCACAGGGCATACCACATGTGGTTAGTGATTTTAAAAAGCACTATTTATATGGACAAAAGTTCATTTTGAAACACTAAAGGAGGAGAGAACATAATTGTAGGTTCATGGAGATATGCAAGCCAATGCAATCACAGAAGGGCTCATTTAGTTTAGATAGAGGATGAAATTACTGATTGTAAATTAAAAAGCATTAGAAAGAAGATATGATTTAAATCAGTGGTTTTCAGTAGGAATGTATTATTTTCTTCCATTAGGAAATGTTGCAATCAGACACTGGGATTCTGAACCAAGTATACCTGAAGTATTTACAGAATTTACTATTCTAATAAGGAAATTCTTGCTATGGATTCTGAAAAGGATAAAAGATCCAACAATCAGGACTTGTATGTTATTCATATAGAATCTGATCAAGAGGCCAAGGAAGGCACTGAAGGTAGCTATATTAATTGAGAAGAATGACACAGGTCTATGTTGAAGCACACATTATCATGGATGGCAATAGCATTTCCTGTTCCTCTAATTTCAGCCTAGCCACCTAGAACTGGTATGTGGACCTGAACCTGGGCTTTTGGAAAGTCACTCCAAGTAATGAGTTGCTAGTTCCTGATAGGATTGCCTGAACTCACCAAGGAAACATCCATAGTTACTGGGATTACACAGAAACTTCAAAATAGCTGGAACATTTTAGTCAATTAGAGCCACACTGGACTGGCAGAAGACAGCAAGAAACTGAGATGATGATGATGATGATGATAATGATGATGATGATGATGATGATAATGATAATGATGATGATGATGATGATGATGATGGTGGTGGTGGTGGTGGTCATGATGGAGGTGAGCTAGTTAATGCTGACAATATAAAAGCCTACCAGAATGCCTGGCACATGATAAATGCTTAACAAATGCTTATTATGTTGAAATTATTTGTAAAGATAATAACATACAATTCTTCATATTATTTAGACCTATTCTCTCTCTCTTTTTAGATTTCATGGAAGAAGAAATAAAAACTTCCCTGAAATAACTTGTTTTAGCCAGGTACCAGTGGCTCATGCCTATAATCCTAGCTACTCAGGAAGATGAGTTCTGAGGATTACAATTCAAAGCCAGCCTGGGCAGAAAAGTCCCCAGGAGACTCTTATCTCCAATTAACCACTAAAAAACTGGAAGTGGGGCTGTGGTTCAAGTGGTAGAGTGCTAGCCTTCACTACAAAGAGGCTCAGGGATAGCACCCAGGCCCTAGTTCTCCCATTTGAGCATACTTAGTAATTCAATAACCCAGTTCCTTTAAGGATTTGTATTATTATCAAGTCTATTTTCTGTCTATTTAATCTTACTTGCTGTTTTCTTTTGTACCCTTCAGTGTCCTTTCATTTTTTTTTTGAAAGGGCAAAGTAAAACTGAACTTGGTTTTTCAATATGGTCTTGTGCCTATGGTGTCTGCAGAAAAATCCTTTCTTGGGGCTGGGAAGGTGGCTCAGTGGTAGAGCACTTGCCTTGCATGCACGAGGCTCTGGGTTCGATTCCTCAGCACTACATAAGCAAAAAGAAAAAAGGCGGAAGTGGCGCTGTGGCTCAAGTGGTAGAGCGCTAGCCTTGAGCTCAAGAACTGAGGGACAGTGCCCAGGCCGAGTTCAGGCCCCACCACCGGACCCCCCCCCAAAAAAAAGATTATGTCATCTGCAAAGAGGGAGAGTTTTACTTCTTCTTTCCCTATTTGGATCCCCTTATGTTTGCATCTTGTCTTATCACTGTACCTAGGCATTCTAATACTAGATTGAAGAGAAGTGGAGAGAGTGGACATCCTTGTCTTGTTCCTGAGTTAAGAGGAAATGGCTTTAGTTTTTCACCATTAAGAATAATGCTGGCTGTAGTTTTGTCATATACAGCCTTTATTGTATTGAGGAATGTTCCATGGATTCCTAATTTTTCCAAAACCTTCATCATAAAGGGGTGTTGGATCTTGTCAAATGCTTTTTCTGATCTATTGAGATAACCATGTGGTTCTTATCCTTGCTCCTGTTGATGTGATGTACTTGTGTCTTTTTATCCAGAGGATCAAACTTAAAGTTATTTGCATGTTCTCCCCGCATTGAGAGCTATCCATGACTATCCATGACTTAATGCCCAAGATTCTGTGAGTCTCCTCCCTCACCATCTTCTCCACCCATTCATACTCTTCTCAGCCATAGTTGAGCACGCATTGTGCTTTTCCTTATCCTTGTGTACTTGTACTTGGTGTTTCCTATGTGTGGAATGTCCTAACCACCTCGCAAATTCCTTAGCATCTCTCAAGAGTGAACTCAAGCATTACATTGTCTCTGAAAGCTTTCCTCACTTGTTCCATTCTATCTATAAACTTCTCCATACAACCTAAGATATCATTTATTGCCTTCTTGGAGTTTCTCCTTTGGAGGAAAGGACCTTGTTTTTATCTTTAACCCATATCTATGCCTGGTAAACATCAAGAACTTGAACGAATAAGTTGTACTCATTCTTCAGTCTCAGTATAGCATTCATCTCCCTCTCTCCTGTGAGCCACTTTAGTCCTTTGTCCACTTTGCCTTGAAGCTCAGAGCCCAGTTGTCTGGATTCCTTCAAGGCCCATGGCAATGAATACTTACTAAGTGTGTAACTACAGAAAAACATTCCATCACCTTTTTCATATTACTTATGCAATGTATAATAAATCTTGTTTAATTCTAAATAACTTCATATAGATTTTTAAAAACCAAAATTGCTTCCTACATTCTATAGATTTTGAAATTAGACATTTTGCGAATCATGATATAGATCTGTCCTCTTGGAAATGAAAAAAAACTTTCTTTAATCTGCTGACAATTTAGGTCTTTTGAAAAATGGGGTTTCTCAAGTTTTGGGTTAAGACAATGTATTAGAACTACATTATAGAACTTCTAGACCATAGATATCTAACAAACAATAAGATTTCCCTCAGAAGAAGAGTTACAAACAAGAACCAAAGAGGGAAAGGGTTAATCATTTTCAAACCCTTCGTGGAAAGGAAATACCAGAGTGTAGAAGTGTGGAGAAGTGTGTCATATCCCCATCTTCCCTGAAATGAGGCTTAGAACAAAATAATTAAGTCAAATGTGTCATTTAGGGACTACGCAGCCCTTCCCTTATTATTTGTGCAAATTGCCTAGAAATAATATCTCTGCTTAGGAAATAGAGAAATATCTTAGTCATTTCTTTAAAGGAGCCGTAGCAGTTATCCACGGATTCTGAGATGCCAAGTGTTTTGTGAAACTGTGAAAGGTTAGGCTGTGTAGTAGAAAAGGGCGAACTTGGGTGGAGGAGTGGGGGACCAGGAAAGGTACCCTTTGGATGATTCAAAATGCTAGTGTGTTCCTTCCATGACAGCAACATGATTTACAGGGAGAGGCTTCTATTTGTAACTTTCCAGTAGAGGTGAGATGTTCATAGATCTTACATGAGGGGACTCAGGAAGTTGAGTGTCTCTTTAGGTAAAATTACTGTTTCCTGGTCAGGAGGAAAGGAAGGTGAGCTCAACTATATTTCCTTGGAAATTTAACTGAGGATGCCATGGCATGAATCTATAGTTTTATACAGACATCCTGGCACTGATTTTTTTTTTTTTCTGATCAGTTGATTGGAGTTTTGATAACTTTCTCAACCTGTTTTGCGATAAGTCCAGCCTTGGGCCCAATCTATTTCCTTAGTCCATAAGTAGGAGATTACCTGCAGATTATCCAGAATGACTCGGAGGGAGTGCACCTGCCGTCGAACAGCACCTGAAAACCTTTCATAGGTGGCAGCATCATATTCACTCATTTGGATTTCCTTTAGCCTGAAACCAGAGGGGGAAAGAAGACACCAGTTTAAATTATGTTCCTACGGTATCTGACCTTTCCCCACCTATTTCTACAACTGTGGTTAACTTTCTTGGCCAGGCTGATTGACTCTGAGGGGAAAGTAGCTAAGCACTTCATGTGGCAAATCTCTAAGAAAGTTCCCATGGGTTACTTTTAGAGATTTCGATTATATATTTGGTTGACCAAGAAAGCAAGTAAAGTTAATGTGTCACTATGTATCCTTATGTTATGATTGGAATATGAAGTGTTCCCCAGAGGCTTATGTGTTGAACTCTAAGTCTCCATCTGGTGGAGCTATTTTGGGGTTGATGGAAACTTTAGGTTAAGGGTACCTCTGAAGACGATGCCTCGTCTCAGGTCCTTCCTCTCTCTCTGCATCCTGTCCACCATGAAATATGTTTTACTATGAGATCTAGTTCACCAAACATGTGCCTCTGTTGTACACTTCATGATGTATGCCTCGTGCATGTATGTATGGGATGTGCATGTATACATGATGTATGTATGTATATATGGTGTATGTCATGATGTTCTGCTGCACTACGACCCCAGGGTCAAAGAACCAAGGACTATGGACCAAAACCTCTGAAATTATGAGCTAAAACAAATCCTTCCTCCCTTACTTTGTTTCTATATGGTATTTTGTAGCAGCAATGAAAAGCCTAATATACCTTTTATGACAGCTTTCTGAAATTACTGATGGTGTTCCTTAAAAAGGATAGATTGTGCTTTAATATATTGTAGTTTTGAAATTCTACCCTTCCAGTACACTGTTCCTTTGATCATTTCTCATTTGCCTGTTATAGCCCCACCAGCCTGGAGCAGATCTCTGAACATATCATGTCCCCATACCTTGGTGCCCTTGTGAGGGATTCTCTTCCATTGGTAGAGTCCTTTCCCTACCTCTTTGCCTACTTATTCTCCTTTACCCATTCTGACTCAAACCAGTTATCACCTCCTCTAAGAAACTGGCTCTGATACCAGTCTGTCTTCTGAGTTGTCAACTCACCTCATTCCCCTAAGTCACAGCATGTACTGCCCAAGTGATCACTGATTGTCTTCTGTCAACTAGGCTCTGTGTTCCTGTAGTAAGAGTTTGGGGGAGGGGGTCACCTTTCTATATATAGTACCTACTTAACAGATGATAAGTGCTCAATATAAACACAAATGAATGACTACAGTAAAAGTTAGATTTGGGAATATGAAGCTACTCTTTGGGCTTGTAATCTGTAATTTCAGGGGATTGAGGCAGGAGGATTGCAAGTTCAAGGCCAGACCAGGTTACATAGTGAGTTTCAAAACAACATGGGCTGCATAGTGAGACCTTGTCTCAAAAAAAAACCCCTGAAAAATGGGGACAGGAGGGAAAACTGGGAGAGAATGAGGGAAGGGGTGACAATGTCAAGAAAGAAATGTACTCATGACCTGATTTATATAACTGTAACCCTTTTTCACATCACCTTTATAATAACGGTTTTTAAAAAGCTAAAAAAAAAGGCCACATTTTAAACTAATCCTAAATAGAAGAGTCTTTCACCTAATGACCACTCTTGGATTTTATAGTGTCATAGCCATGGTGTGTTCATTTAATCAGCCATTTCTATGCACAACTACAAATATTAAGTGCTGATACTAAAACAGGGAGTAATTAATCCACCTCTTAAAAGCCTAACCAGGGGCTGGGAAGGTGGCTCAGTGGTAGAGCGCTTGCCTTGCATGCCTGAAGCCCTGGGTTCGATTCCTCAGCACCACATAAGCAAAAAAAAAAGCCAGAAGTGGTGCTGTGGCTCAAGTGGTAGAGCGCTAGCCTTGAACTGAAGCGCTGAGGGACAGCGCCCAGGCCCAGAGTTCAGGCCCCATGACTGGACCCAAAACAAAACAAAACAAAAAAAGTCTAACCATAAAACAGTCTTCCTTTTATTATTAGCTTATATCAATTATACTGGGGAAGGGATGTCATTGCTATATCCCTAGTACATGTTCATGCATATTCTAATCATTTCACCTCCTTCAGCACACTCCCTATACCCTTCCCTTTAAGAAACAATGTTCCCAACAGGTTTCTTTGTTTTGTTTTTGTAGTTTAAATTGTCTATTTTGAGAGTATTCAATCTTCCTTATCCTCCCAGCATACCCCCTCCTGCTAGTCCCTCCTACCTCCTTCAGAGTCAATTTCTCTTCCCTCCCTTCTCCCTATTGATCATCTGCTTTTGTTGACTTTCTCTGTGTTGCTATCATATATACTTGTGATGCCACAACAGTCTTCTAAACTGTTCTGTGTGTGAGTGTTTGTGAACAGGCAGGCATGTACATGGGGTAATTAATGTGTGTTGTGTGGTATATGTGGGCCTACATGCATGCATTATTGGAAGTGGAGGTACTGGATGTCTAGATGAAACTCTTATCTAGAGTATATTTATCACCTTGGATTGGAAGAGAAACATCAAATGCTTAAGGAAAATGGTTTCTATCCTTTCCTATCAGGCCAAGCACTGAGAAGAATCCATTCAGAGTGCTGGAGAACACCATCATAGTAGTCAGATTTCCATGGATAATTCCTGCCTGACCACCGATTAAGGTTTCATGGTTAGCGCCAAGGCCATACCCTATGAAGTCTGCTTGCTCTCTAAAATGGACCAGTCACTTTTCATGTACCTTATAGAGACACTACTGATGGAATGTGGACACTTCATTGTTTAACAGATATGCCTGTTTCCATTGTTACAGTGCTTCTCAAACTTTCCTTTCCACATTTTATACTTAGATTCATTCACACAAATACATATGTGTGTGTGTGTATGTGTGTTTGTATGTCTGTGTGTATGAACAAATCAAACGATTAATAAAAAAATACATCTACTAGCCTGGAGCTGGTGGCTGAGATCTGAGGATCATAGCTAGAAGCCAGACTGGTCAGGAAAGTATATGAGACTCTTAGCTCCAATTAAATCACAGAAAAACCCAGAAGTGGTGCTGTGGCTCAAGTGGTAGAGTACTAGCCTTGAGCAATAGGAGCTCAGGGACAGCGCACAGGCCAAGTTCAAGGCCCAGGGCCAGCAAAAACAAAACAAAACAAAAAACATCTACTACATGTGATGTGCTTTATGTTTTCTATGTTATTCTTTGGGCTTAAAAACATCTTTTGTTCTTTTTTTTTTTTTTTTTTTAATATGGAACGCTTCACGAATTTGCGTGTCATCCTTGCGCAGGGGCCATGCTAATCTTCTCTGTATCGTTCCAATTTTAGTATATGTGCTGCCGAAGCGAGCACTCTTTTGTTCTTTAAATATCCAATAGACAGCATACCTCCTGGCACACATTGATGCTAAGTAAACACTACTGAACACTCTGAAAACACTACCTAAAGTTAAGTACAGAAGTCCACTGTAACACTTGAGTGGCTACTTCCTGAGGTGACATGTCCAGACAGCCTTCTCAATTTTATTAACTATTCTGAAAAACAACCAAGTCTTCATTCTCAACAATTCCTCTCTATTTAGTTTTGGCAATCTGTGAATCTATCTATAAATCTTTACCACATTCAGTTATATATCTCAAGTTGTCTAGGCTGACAAAAGCTGGGCACAGTGAATACCACAGAATATGCCACCAACCCACATTATACCTACAAAGTATGTGTGTTCTTTCTGCAACAAAAGAGATGAATACTGACTAGAAAAAATATATACTAACTCTGTTGTAGTTGGGGGAAAAGTTAGTTGGATGCAAGAGAGAATGGAGGATGAAATACCCGCATACATATGCATGCACAAGTGTGTGCACACACACATGCATGCATACACTATGTATTTGAAGAAAGAAGCCAAGCAGTGGGTAGGTCACCTTGAGCAGAGTGGTCATTGTTTAGAGGCCAGAATTAACTCTACTTTCAGGAATACTTCTGGGATGATCATATTGCACCCTTGTACCTATCACATGCTATTTTAATGATGAAGAAACCTGGGAATCATATTCCAGGTTGTGTCAGTATTCACAAACATCACCTACAAGATGTTCAAAGTGGGCAACAACTTCTAAAAGTTGAAGACTGCAAAAGGGAATGGAGAAAGAAAGTTGAGAATTTAAGTTTCTGGGATAGGCAAGCTTCCCATCACTAATATTCTCAAACTCACACAACAAGCTGAAAATACATCTTTCTGCTTCTTTTACTCTGATCAAAACTGCAGGGCACAGCTGTCTCGCATCCTGGTAATCTATGGATGCACTGCATTTTGTTGGCACAATATATTGTTTAAAGGATGCATTTATTGTGATGTAAGAGTATGGGAATTTGGGTTCTCATTTTACCTTTTCTTATATGTTAGATATAAATACTGTAATTTTGGTCAATTATGAAGAAAACCAACATAAGTAAAGATCCACTGTGTGAGATTGATTAGTTTTGCAAATAGAAGTAGAAGTATTTTCCACAGCTAGGACACTCTAAGTTTCTTACATGTGTACCACTACCTCAGTGCCTATTTTATTCACTTTTTCTTGGCACAATGTTTGTTACATGTAATGCATGTCTTATGCTTGTTTCCTTCTGCTAGACTACCTGAATCAATCACTTCTTGGTATGTAGGAACCAGAATCTGGCTTAAACCACATATAATGGATGCTAACTAAACACTGCATTGATAATGTAAGGAACCCATTGTTAATATTAAGTTCTTTGAGGTAATAGAGCACATTACATCTGGCTGATGTCTAGAACAGTCTAGTCTCAGCCAGTCTCTTATCTCAAAGTATTAAAGTATGATGCCATTACAGCCAACTCTCTACATCTGTGGGGTTTGTACATGCAGATTCAAATACCCTTGAATCGAAATTATTTAAGCTAGTGACTCACTCTTGTAATCCTAGACACTTAGAAGGCTAAGAATAAGAGAATCTCAGTTTGAGGTAGGCCTGGGCAGAAAAGTTTTGTGAGACCCTTTCTCCCTGTTGGCCACAGGGGCATGTAACAGTTATTGAGCTGAGACGGAGGGAATGTTTCCATGGAGGGAAGCTAGACCTGGAGGCATGAACTTGTGATCTTCGTGATGACTGGAAGCCTACAATTGGCAGATCATGGTTCATGCATGTGCCTGGGCAAGAAGAGAAGCCCTATTCTAAAAACCAGTGAAGCTGGGTACCAGTGGTTCACATTTATAATTTTAGCAACCTAGGAGTCTAAGACCTAAGGATCATGGTTTGAAGCCAGCCTGAGCAGGAAAGTCCATATGACTTGTACTTCTAATTAACTACTAAAAAGCCACAAGTAGAGCTGTGGATTAAGGGAGCTAACTTTAAGTAAAAACTCTAACAGATAGCCCTTAGGCCCTGAGTTTAAGTCCCAGTACCAGCACACGTGGACACACACACAAAACACATGACAAACAAAAAAACAACCAGTGGAAAAACAGGACTGGATGTTGATTGTACTAGCTTTGCAAATGAAAGGCCCTCAGTTCAAATTCCAGTACTGCAAAGAAGTAAAAACTTACTAAAAATTGCATTTCTGTTCAATATGTACAGACTTTTTCTTCATAATGATTCCTTAAGCATATTGTCTATTTCTATACCATTTACATTACATTGTATATTGTAAGTAATAGCGATAAGGGTAGGAAAGAAGAAAGAAGGGTGATGTAGAAGTGAGCATTATACAAGTTTGCATATAATGTATGAAAATACCACAATGAAACCCACCAAAACAGAAGGTGAAAGGGGGAAGCAGGGTCAAGACAGAATAACAGAGGTGAGGTGAATCTGACCAAAGTACATAGTGTACATGTTGTAATATCACAACAAACCCCGCTGAATAATCAATTACATAATAAAAAATTAAGAAAATAACTCCAAACCCAAAGCAAATACTTTAACCTTTTTTTTTTTTTTGCCAGTCCTGGGAACTGAACTCAGGCCTGGGCACTGTCCCTGAGCTTCTTTTGCTCAAGGTTAGCACTCTACTGCTTAAGCTACAGTGCCACTTCCAGCCTTTTCTGTTTATGTGATACTGAGGAATTGAACCTAGGGCTTCAAGCATGCTAGGAAAAAAACTGTATCACTAAGCCATGTTCCCAGCCTACTTTATCCTTAAAAAGAGAATAAAATACATGGGAAGATATGTACAAGATATGTGCAAACACGAATACATTTTTTTAAAGTTATCTTTTTAATTGTCTTGTTATTTATTTATTTTTTTTATTGTGAAAATACTGTACAGAGGGGTTACAAGTACATGGGCAAGATAATGAGTACATTTCTTATCAAGCATTGTAGCCTCCTCCTTTGTTTCCTCTTCCCATCCAAACACTAATACATTTTATGTAAGAGATTTGATCTGAACATTTGGGACCCTTGGGTGGAAGGTGGGGTTCTGACACCAATCTCCCATGAATATGAAGGGACAACTTCTAAATGGGGACATTATTACTATACACACATGTATTTGTTCCATACTATGTGGCAGTATTTGCCATGCAGCAGATTATCTCCTCAAGGAATTTACAATTGGAGAGACAACTACTAGTCACACATATAATAAGAAGGGAAAGACAGGAAAGAGCTACGGAGAAAAAGTAAAGGTGTTCTAAAAGCATAAATGGCAGTACTTGACCTCAGTATACAAGTGCTCAGAGTAGAAAAACAGGCTCAAAATGAATTCGTTGATGATTGTAAAGAATTATTACCTTAAAAGACATGATAAAGCTGGGCACTGGTGGTTCAGGCCTGTAATCCTAGTGACTCAGGAGGCTGAGATCTAAGGATCACAGTTTGAAAGCTGCCCAGGCAGGCAAGTCCATGGGACTCTTACCTCCAGCCTTGAGCAAAAGACCTCGGACAATATCCAGATCCTGAGTTCAAGCGCCAGGATCAGCAAAACACAAAACAAACAAGCAAAATAAAAGAAAATTATGATAATAGGGTTCTGTTTGTGGGGTTTTTTTCAGAGCTGAAGACCAAGCTTAGGGCCTTGCACTTGCCAGACAAGTGTTCTTCCACTGAACTAAATTCCAACCCTGAGGTCCTATACTGTAAAGATATACTCTACTCATAATGACAGACTACCTTAGGTAATCTTGTCTTTCTTTTCTCCCTCCTTCCCTCCCTCCTCTCTCTTCTTTTCTTTTCTCTTCTTTCCTTCCTCCCTTTCTTCATTTTTTCCTTTCCTCCCTCCCTCCCTCCCTTCCTTCTGCTGTAGCTGCAATTACTGACAATCACAATGCCCAGCTTTTTCTGTTGCAATAGAGTGACTCATGAAGTTTTTTTGCTTGGGTTGGCCTTGAACTATGATCTTCTCAACCTCTGTCTACTAAGTGTAAGCCACCATACCTGGCTTTTCTACTTTCATTTTGTGTTAGAAAAGGTCCCATAATAAAAAGCTCAAAATTTTTTTTCAGCAGTACTAGATGGCAAGTTGAAAGTCCTGTTTCTACATGAAAGCAGAAAGCAACATTTTTCTCTTGGTGTTTTGCTGTGTCCCTGTCTTTTCTTGGATCTCTGTTTTTATTTTCTCCTTCATGTCCTTTCCCACTTCTTGTCTTTCAATCACATTATGGTATACACTTTTACTTCAACTGAGAGTCTTCTCTCTGCAGTTTCTAGTAAAAGGTGCACACTCTTTTCACTTATTCCCTTGTCCACATCCTGCTACTACCTCTTTTATATCCACTGAATCCAGCTGTCTTATTATCCTATTACCTCTCTCTTCTGTTGGGCAGATTCTTTTTTTTTTTTTTGGTCAGTCCTGGGGCTTAAACTCTGGGCTTGGGCACTGTCCTGCACTCTTCAGCTCAAGGCAAGCTCTCTATCGCTTGAGCCACAGCCCCACGTCCGGTTTTCTAGAGGCTTATTAGAGATAATAGTCTCCCAGACTTTCCTGCCTGGGCTGGCTTTGAACTGTGATCCTCAGATCTCAGCGTCCCAAATAGCTAGGATTACAGGTGTGAGCCACCAGCGCTAGGCTGGGCAGTGATTCTTAACAGAACAAGGCTCCTTATCCCTCATGGCAACAGAGAAGGAAGGGGCTGTATACAAGTGTCCAGGTGCCACTGACAGCCTTTCTACCTCCCTGTGGACACTTGTATGCCAGATTGCTTTATTTGCTTATCTGCTTTGGAAAATTCAGACTAGCTAATTACCTTGGAGAACTTGTTCCTGGCAACAATAGCAACTCATTAGTTGGGAGGGGAGAATGACGATGCATATCAAGTTATTAGGTTCTTTCCCCTAATGGACACTTATTATTCATATGAAATGTAGAGCGATACTTTAATTCCAACAAGACTTCCAACTACTTCTCTTTATGCACTGATTTCTGAGACAGGGTTTTGCTATGTAGACCTGACCAGCTATATAGACCAGTCTCAAACTCAAATCCTTCTGCCTCCATCCTGGGATGGCAGGTATACAACACAATATCTGGTCTTCTTGACTTTTTTTTTAAATTGAAACTATTTTCATTCCTAAAATTGTTATTTCTACTTATAACCTCTCTGAGAGGTGAAGAAGGAAGTCCCCCTATTCTTTTGTACCAGAAAAGCACAGTCAGTCACAGTGAAGACAAGTGAGCTGACAAAGGTCACCAGGGTAGCTACAGAAGAGTAGGGGGCTACACTTTTGCTTCTAATGACCAGTGGGTTATTTACCTGCTGAGACCTCCAGGCTTTCCTGAGGGTGTGGCTGATGGGACCTGCATCTTTGTCTCTATTGTTTTGTAATGTTTACTTACAGGATGTGAAAGCATAGCACACAATGTAATGGCAGATGTTTCTGCATGGGTGGAGCTGCATAACTCACACACACTTTAGCATGCTTTTATTTTCTAAGTGCACCCTGCTCCTTTCATTGAGCACAAAAATATAAAATCTGTATTTCAAACCACCAAGTCCCTCAGTCTAAATGAAGCTATGGCTGATTCTTTGGTAGTTTTCACTTTTAGCTGAAGAATAACTGTGTACTTCTGGTGAAAACATCATGTGGATTCCTCTACTTTTTATATGGGTCCAAAATAGGCCAGAACCTTCCACCATCTGAAGGCCAAAGCCACTTGGATTTCAAGGCTCCACTCACTGACATAGCCTTTCCAAACAATCTCCCTGCCCATCTCTTTCATCAGCACCATTCATTCTGTCCTGGTACCTCTGTGGATTGTGCTTTCCCTTCCTGGGAAATTCTACTGCTTTCCTTCTAATGCTGGCTATGAGCAAGCCTACTTTTTATTAGCCTACTAAGCTTGTGCATATCTAAAATGTCAGAGGGCATAGCCTCTGCACCTTAGGACTTAGTGTGTGTATGTGTGCATACATTTGTGTGTGTGCATGTGTGTTTGTGTATTAGTCCCCAGTGCTGTTCTATATGCAGGAAGAACACTCACCTCTGTTGAAATGCTCTCTGGCCCATTTCTCTTGCAGCTCTCTTGACCTCCTCAGGAACTGCATCCTTCTCAGCCTGAGAGACCTGATACACTGTGTGGCCTGCATCCAGTCGGTAAGGACCTCCTTTTCCCCCCAGTCCTGCAGTGTCTCTTCCTCCTAGAAGGAAAACATGGGAATCTAGACGGTAAGTCTGAACTTAGACTATGAAACAAAATTGGACCATGGCTTTAAGAGAGTCTTGAGAGGTATATTAATTGTATTTAAGTAATAATTATAATTCTGATGTTATTTTACTGTAACCAAAGTTGTCCCCTTGTCTAGGTAGATTTTCCTTTTTTTTCAACCATCTAAATCATATCTATGTTTCAAGGTTCAGACTAAATGTTATAACATCTTATCTGATGTCTCTACCTCACTGGGATCAATACTTTTGTGCTCAATTTGTTACTCTTCTTATTTTCTTTTCCCACCTATTATATGATGGGAGGTGCCCTATTTTATTTATGTTCATACTACTGCTCCTATCTGAGTGTCTTAATATTGTTGACATTCTCTATTTGTTAATTATTTTTCTCTAAGTTACTGATGTAAACAAAAGATAACATTTTCTTTTGTTTTGTAAATAGTAAAAATGGTGCACAGAGAGGTTAAGTCCCCAATTTGTGATCTCATTAGCACTAGCTTAACTAGTCTATATTTGAAGCTACTTATTATACGAATGTTGACTTTAAACTTTGAATATATAATAATGAATAAGCTACTTCTCTTATCCCTCTTTTCCTGCCCTGGAAAGCATAAATAACAGTAATATGGAGAAATGATGAGTATTAGAAATAATATGTGCAAAGTATCTAGACTGTAAGCATCATGAGAGCAGAGATGCTTCTATCATGACTGTAAGAACTGAGTGACATATTGCTCATATTATCTCCCCAGTGCCTGGTACTCCTCAACAGTACTCATGAATGAATGAATAAATGTTCCTCAGCATCCACTTCAGTCCTTCTCATTAAACTCTACAGTTTCAGACTAGTCTTTCAATATGAACCCAAATTTACATGCTTAGAAGTACTATTACATGAACTGTTTGTGTTAAAATAGAAAGTTAAATACTTCTATGGTACAACTACTTACTAAAAAAATAATTTAAAAAGTTGCCTTTTGGCCAGATTGGTAATATTTTACAAATATAGGAGAAAATGGCTACCTAGAAAGGGTTGGCTTTTGATGCCAATAATCTAAAGTAGGCAGAGATATCAAGCTAACATAGGTGGGGATAAGCTAAAGTAGGTAGAGACAATAAGCTAAAGCAGGCAGAGACAACCTGTAGAACACTCAATCTGGGTCCTGACTCTTTTCCTCCTGGAGGTATTACTTCAGTCTGGGCAGAACATGAACCTGACTTAATGCTTCCTAGGCATTTGATGTCATTGTTTTGGTAAAGGAGTGAAGGATCCACAACCATTAGAGGCTGACTGAATGATGGCCAAAATGAGTCATATGGCCCCATCGGGAAGTCATCCTGGGGTAGAAAGCACATGAAGAGAGTTCTTCATAGTAGTACTTTCCAGTGCTTTTACTTCATACTATGCACATGAAAATGCTTGCTGTGGGTTCTGAGGCATAACTTCAAAGTTAAGCTTGGACATCCAAACCCGTTTATAAGGTAAGGGTTAAGTGGGTTAGGAAGGGGCCCTAATAATGAAAAAGGAACCAAATGACTTGTTGGACTTAGAATTCTAAGTGAGGAAAAATTTACAGAGAGAAAAGACAAGTTGAAGGCAAAGTGCCTCGGACAACCAGAAAATAAAAGGCTAGGAGAAGCAGACTCAGGTTCTTTGGTCTGGACAGATACAGGAGCTAGTAGATTCACAATGAATAAAAAGAACTTTCACTGTGAAGTAGTGCACTGAAGGGAAGTTTACATCTGGTTAGCTCATTCCACAATGCATTCCACATGGATTAAATCTTACTGGCTTGTCACTAACTTCTAGATCAAAGGATATTTCTAAAAATAGCTGTTCTTTAAAGCTGATGCTTGATGAATAAACAGAGTAGGCAAGAAGTCCTCAGGCCTACTTGACAGCACATTGTCTCAGCACAGAAACCCATTTCCTGTGGGGTGTCAAGGTCAAAGGTGCAGACCATATTAAGGGAAGGTGAAGTATGGAGCCCATGCCAGCACTCCTAACAGCTGAGATAAGCCCAGACAGTGTGCCCAGTCTGGCCCTATTCCTGGGGCCCAGAAGATGTGTCTGCTCCAGCTGCAGGGAGGAAAAAGGAAGAAGACAGCCATGGGAACAATGATCTGGTCAGGCAGCCAAGAGGAAGGAATGGACCATAGCTATTCTTGCAAACTGCAACCAACCCTATTATCTCAAAGTCTTGTATCCTTACCACACTTCTCAGAGGTGGATGACATGGATCATTTCTTTTCAAAGTCAGTTGCTCGAAAAAGAACTTGCTGTAGATTTCTGGTACAATCTCAAGGGCATGGAATTTAGAAGGGAGTAACAGTTCAATGAATACATTCCTCAGGCTAGCCATTATGCTCAGTGCTTACAATCATAATCTCATTTAATTCCCACCCTGACCTTGTAAGGAAGATTCTATAATTCTCCTTTCATTGGTGAAGCTTCTGTGAAAAGGTGACAAAGGTCTTAGGTCATTGGGCAGCAGGCTCTGTGGAACTTCAAATGCAAGGTTCTGTACATGTCTTGATGTCAACTGGGGCTGAGAGCAGAACACATCTGAGTAATAGAGGAGGCTGAGGAAGGCTGCTGGCCTCTGAAACTTCTCAGGGGTGGTGTGCTGCCTCAGGAAGCCTTGGGAAGTGCCACAGAGGAGAACGCAACGCTACCAACCTGTTCCACCAGCCCAAGTGTTGCCACCCACGTGGGGCTTGTTATCTGGGTCCTCCTTCCCGTGTTTGGGGGAGCTCACATCTTCACCACTATCTCTGTTGATTGTTATCTAAAAATGAAGAATTGAAACATGATCACTACCTGGGGCTGAAACCAGGTTTTTAGACCCTAGACCCAAAGTCAGAGAATTCCAAGTTAGATATGGTAACTCACCTCTATATGCCAAATAAAGAGACATGGTGAAGGGCAGAGAAAAGAGATTTAGTACATGGTAGCCATGGGAAGACAGCACTTCTTCAGAGGTATAATAAGCATTTGCTTTAGGTTAGTAGGGAAATTGGGGGCAAGGGTGAGAAAGGTATTGAGTTGTAGAGATGGTCTGGTTGACCACTGGCTCACTCTTTGTCCCAGGAAGAATTCTGTAAAAGTTGTTACCATCTTATTACTGGAATGGGAACCAGGTGGTCTTCTGTTTTGGGCTGTTTGCTTTATTTGAATATTTTCTTTCCTTCTGCAAACAAGGTGACTGCAGCATAGAATAGTTCAGATGAAAGGGCATAGATACAACGTTGAGGGACTTCTATTTAATTCACAGCATACATCAAGAGCAGCTTTAAAGTTGCCTTTTACATAACCAACCAGAAACTGCTTGACAGAATCTTTCCCTTAAGTTCTGAAGTTATCTTATAACCTCAGGCTATAGGACATGACAGATGTTTGTGTTTGGCAAAAACATCTTCAGATTTAGTTGGAAGGAGATGAATTAAAAATTTAAGAAATTCTTCAAAAGAAAGAAAAGGATGACTGGAGGTGTGGCTGAGAGAGATAGAGGGCTTACATAGTTACTGTGAAGCTGAGTTTAGTCTCCAATAATCCAATAAAACACACACACACACACACACACACACACACACACACACACACACAGAGGAGTGATCAATGGTAATCAGAACAGTTCTTCTATCACTGCTTATTCCATTTTTGGTACTTCCAAATTTGCCCTTGCACTGACATGCCATGATTGATTCAGTACATTTAAGTCTTTACATAAGGTAATCAAGTGGAGTTTTAGTCAAAACCACATGCAATTAATAATAATGGGACTAGTTTGATTATAGGGGGTTTCACTCTTCCACAGCCAATGCTAAAAAAAAAAGTTCCAGTATTAGTTTAAGCAGGAACAGTTTAATTGAAGAGAACTATTTTGCATATTATTCCTCACTTTGGGGTGTGTGTGTGTGTGTGTGTGTGTGTGTGTGTTGGTATGGTGTTTAAAAATGAAAAACTGAAAGAGATATGAGAAGCAAGTTTTTATGTGTTTAGTAACTTTGCTTTCTTTTCTTTTTTTTTTTTGGGTCTGGTCGTGGGGCCTGAACTCTGGGCCTGGGCGCTGTCCCTCAGCTCTTCAGCTCAAGACTAGCGCTCTACCACTTGAGCCACAGTGCCACTTCCGGCTTTTTTCTTTTTTCTTATGTGGTGCTGAGGAATCGAACCCAGGGCCTCAGGCATGCAAGGCAAGCTCTCTACCACTGAGCCACCTTCCCAGCCCCCTGCTTTTTTTGGGGGGGGGGGGCTGTCGTGGGGCCTGAACTCTGGGCCTAGGCACTATCCCTCAGCTCTTCAGCTCAAGGCTAGCGCTCTACCACTTGAGCCACAGAGCCACTTCTGGCTTTTTTCTTTTTGCTTATGTGGTGTTGAGGAATCCAGGATCTCATGCATGCAAGGCAAGCGCTCTACCACTGAGCCATCTTCCCAGCTGCTCCCTGCTTTTTTTTTAACCAAATATCCATTATCTCCAGTAGACATTTCACACAACCTAGCCAGTCTGCAGTACAGTGAGAGTACAGCATTGTGAGAATAAGTACTAAAAAGATGGCAAAGAAAAAGAAAAGTCTTCTCCAGTAACCCTCTCCAGCTCCCTCTCAAAGCATGCTTTTGAAGTTGCAAAGATACCTATAATGGCCATCAGGGAGGTAGAAAAGTGGCTGTAAATTTCCTGGCAGAAAGGAGGTGGTGTGTGTTTTGCCACCATATGGTATGCCAGACCATCTGCTGGGAAATGGTGTGCTCACATTGCCCACAGACAGCCCCACATGAGCCCCAAATTAGAGCTGAAAGATGCTTAGTCAAAAACTAACCCTTGACAAAAATGATCATCAGCCAAACCCTGATTTATTCCACACAAACATATAAAGTTAGATTCCAGGTATATTTAATTAAAAGAGATGCATCTGGGGATAAGCATAATTTTGTGTTATATGATTGAATGCCAGTGCACTCACCCACAGGATACATTTCTGCTTGCTTTTTTTTTTTTGGGTCCAGTCTGGGGCCTGAACTCTGGGCCTGGGCGCTGTCCCTCAGCTCTTCAGCTCAAAGCTAACGCTCTACCACTTGAGCCACAGTGCCACTTCCGGCTTTTTTCTTTTTGCTATGTGGTGCTGAGGAATCGAACCCAGGGCCTCAAGCATGCAAGGCAAGCGCTCTACCACTGAGCCACCTTCCCAGCCCCAGGATACATTTCTGTAGGTAGATGGAAGGAGTGGATCTGCACAGTGGTTTCAAAGCCAGTTTAGGAGGCTTTGATTCATAAAAGGCAGGAAGGCTTGGGCAGACCAACTGAGGGCAGAAACTGGACCAGACACCAAAACAGGCCTGTCACCTGAGAAGCTTGTTTCCTGGAGACAGATGTGTGCAAAAGTCACTGACCATTCAAAATTAGGTAAGCTGCTGTCGACTTTGATACATGCATTGAGAAGTAACTGGGATGCATTTTCCTTGAGAAAAATGGTCTTGTATATTAAAAAAAAAAAGCTTAAGAAAGTCATCCTAATGACTGAAATAGACCCTACTGAATTCACACAAGGCGATTAAAACTTTTCCTACACCAGAAAACAGCCCCTTATAACTCATGATGCAATGTGACATGCATACTAAACCTTTGACTTATTTCTTACAGCAGACATATTCCACTTCCTTTTAGGTCAGTGTGCTGCAATCCTAAGAATCATTATCCTCTCACATATGAATTTAAACAGAGAAAACATGGATCTGGTAAATTACAACTCATAAAAATGTTCCAGAGTTAAGCCAGCAGAGTAAAAGGGACATGAGTCACTAAAGTCCTATAATTCTGGGCAAGGCACATATATTTTAGGTTCCTCCTTGAGCTTACGATTTTCAGGGAAAAAAATCAGTGAAATGATATAAATAGAATATAATTCTGAGAGAAATGTTAGCTCTTGGAGGTATGACTCGACTACACAGTTGATTGCCATTTTCCAGATGGAGACTAGGTGCGGCTTGGTAGATACTTCCTAGTGGTCCACATAACATCTATTCCCTTTGTTCCTTTGTAATAGAAGCTAGGTGAATCATGGTTGGATGGAATTAGGTGCAGCATTCCCATTCCCCTTTGTGACTGGTCTAGAGGAAACCATTTAACCTGAAATGTAGAGAAAATCTGTGTCAGGAGGCTTTTCTGGGATGCTTTTCCTCTTATTGGAAAGAAAGATTCTCACTAATCTGAATGCACAATCCTTACCACCCCCCCCCACCCAGTCCTATAGAACAGTTGAGTAGTGACACGATACATAGAGCTTTAGCATCTGCCTGGTGACCACATGGCAAGAAGAAGGTGGCAGAGTGGAAGAGTCTATGCTTTTAATGACATTGCTGACCTGCTGAACCAGTCTTGCAGTTACTTAGCTCTGATCTTCGACACGAGTGAATGTCTAGGGTGACATTGATGACATAACAACGCTATAGTCACTGTTAGGATTTAGGTTACTTGGAGCCAAGTACATGTAAAGTAATTGCCTTATTTCTTAAGGAGCAGGGAAGAAGAAAGTATATTTTTGAGATTGTCCCACTTTTAAATATGAACATATACTTTGTGTTCTGACATTAAACGTCTCCATAATAATAGCAGCAGTAATCCTATCTATTACAGTTGTATACTATTTTCTTGATTGTTTAGCAGAGAACAGGATCTATCCATTCATTTCTGTGCTTGTTTGTACTACGTCTACTGCTTACTAGAATACAGAGATGCATAAATGTTTGCTTCTAGCAAGATACTACAAAAGGGAGAAAAGTCACAGAACAGTGTGACAAGGTTGTAATAAGGAAATGACCACATCTGTCTAAATATATTCTTGTCTGAGGTTATCCTTACCCACAGGTCAGAGAGATCTTTCATAGATATTGGTACAATAATAGTCCCATTAACCTGTCCTCTGGAATTATCAGCTGGTTTCGCTAAATAAAAAACTGACCACCCTAGTTCTCATAAATAGCCTGTACCTTTTACAAAGATAATGCATGATGAAAATGTTTGTTGCATATTCTATCTCTGGCAAAGCCATCAAGTGTGAGGTTTATCTTCCATTTTTGCTTGGCTTGGTGGAAATATTTGCTTTTCAGTGCTCAATGATCTTCGGCCCCCTTCAATTCTCCCCAGCCCTAAAAAGCAGACTCTGACTTTTGATCACTACTATTAATTGCATTGTAGCTGATACATACCTCACACTAAGTAGCTAACCTTAGAGGTCATTCATAGTTTAAGTACTTTTAATACCATGGAGAATGAAATCTGTACTTCTTTGTTAGCAGGACCATGGGACAGGATGGAGTGGGAGCCTGTGAGGTCTATTTTCTGCCTTGAAAACAAACACCTAATAGGATGACTGGGAAACTGCAGGTGAGAAACAGAGGCTGGTTCTTGGTCTGTTGTGTAGAAGCCTTGTCTTCTGGTGGAAGTGTTCTATTGCTTTCTCATGGGCTTCTTCAGGTCATCCAGCAGCCCATTCCTCTTCCTGATTCTGGGGGATGGACCCCTTTGTCCACTTCCCCACAGTCAATTCAACTTGGTGGAAGCTTGAATACTCCTAGAGGCTTTTGCACATTATCATTTCTAGCGTAAGTGGTACATTTGGTAAATATCTTAAACTACTAGAAATTTTATTAGCTGGGCATCTGTGATTTACACCTATAATCCTAGCTACTCAGGATGCTGAGATCTGAGAATCATGGTATGAAGCCAGCTTGGGGAGGAAAGTCCATGAGATTCTTCTCTCCGATAAACTACTTAACAAAGGCAGAAGTAGAACTTCTGAGCAAAAGAAGCTCAGGCATAGCACCTAGATCCTGAGTTCTAACACACACACACACACACACTATATATATATATACATATATATACATATATATATATATATATATATATATATACACTATAACTACAAACACTTCCTTTCCTCTGTGTGGAGGTTCTGAAACTCATTCCTACTTTCATCTTAGATTATTTCTCTTTCTGAGTTTAGAGTCTCTGACAAAGAACAGTCTCACTGGGTGACCCTCCTCACTAGGAACTGTTCTGTCAACAAAATCACAAAATTTTACAGCACTCACAAGGACAAGCTAACAATGTATTCATATTTTCCCTTATCTTTTATTGTGTGACAGGAGGAGTTGACACAGTGGCTTAGGTGTAAGCTAGGTGTATTTGATCTTTCACATATCAAATGAATGGGTAAGAGGTTGTTCAGAATACTGACTCTAGTCTTCTCTGTACATGCTTATCCAAAATAAGTTATCATCTCGGTGCCTGATGGGATTCTTTCTGGCTCTGTTTGTCAGCCTATAATCAGCATACAGCTGGACCACTGGTCAACAGAGAGCTATCTTCTACCAGGATCAGAAAACATGCATGCTGGGTGGCTCTCAGCTGTTCTTAAATTCAGACCCCATGTCCTCCTCAGCTTCATTCTGATCCAAGACCTCAGCTCACTCAGTTTCTGACCAGATCTTCACTGGGCCCTGGAGAGGCTCTAGGCCTCCAAACAGCTGTTTGAATGACTGCCCAAAATAATATTAGAGGGCTGAAAAAGCCATCCAAAGTAACTCCCTTTCCTTGAAGCACCTTGTTCATTCTTGTTCTTCTTTGTAAATTCAAAGAGGAACAACAGATGAAGATTTTTTAGAAAATATAGAAATATGAAAGGTAGAAGGAAGGGATCAAGAGGCTGTCTTGTAAGTTAGGATGCTATACTTAAGAGTGTTAAGAGACACCAAATGTTATCATTGTATAGAGGTCAGTGTCAAAAACTAATATTAAAACCCCACAGGGCAACAGTTCACTGGCACTGAAACTCCCCTCTCCCAGCTCCTTACACAAGCACATTCAGTATTCTAACCATTCACACAAAAACAACTGGTAATTAAATTCCAAGCACCAGGGGTGGTACAAACGATCAAGTCTTTATATATTCTACCCTTTCTATTTTTGCCTCTTATTTTTAGGAGCTTTCAAAAGGTTAACATTCAACACTGGAGTAAATTAAAGCCCAGTCGTCAAACCCCCATAGCCATGGACAGGGTGGCCTCGCCACCAAGGCAACCTCAAGTATGCTAAAAGAGTGTGCAAATGATGTGGGTCTAGGATGTCCAGGTTGCCCTGACAACAGACACTTAATGTCATGAATTTTTATTATTAATAAAGCTAAATGATCTCTCATGGCATTTCCTGGCGAGACTGACTTCAGTTTGAGGATTTGAGTTTTGTGCTTTATCCAAAATAGAAGCTGATTTGGCAGTTTTTAAAGCTATTCTACTTTTCGTGTTAGCAGAGTTCTCTCTAAGGTGTTACTTGTACTTTGGAAAAGGAAGGGAGGGTAGAAAAGCCATTACTACCACCACTCTGGGTAGAAGCAAAAGGGGGGTTAATATGACCCAAGTTCTGGAAGTTCCATAATTATGTCCAAAAAACACTCAGCATTGGGAATTCTTTTCTGAAAATAATGATTCTGAGTGAATCGGTGCTAGAACCTTATTTCAGCAGAGGCTCCTGGGACAGATATTTCTAGCTTCAAATTTGCCAGTGGTTTTCCATTTTGTTTCTGCTACAGCAACATTCTTCACTAGCCATCATTGTTTCTAGCTATGCTTCACACAGTTGTTGGTTTGCCATCTCAGGCTACAAAGATGTTTATGATGTCACTGCCTACTAAGGTTTACTTTGGGTTTCCCCAACTACTTTTTCAATGTATCCGGAGTCCCCGTAAAGCCAGTGTTGTGATATCCAGAGATAATAAACTCCCCAGGCTTTCCACAGGCCCAGCCCTGCTGTGTACTGCTTCTTGACAGTGGCTGTGGGTCAAAACTACCTATCAGAATATCAAATAATGGTGCATGGAAAGGCAATGGAGGAATAGGCAATCTTCACTGAGCGCATGTGGTTCAGGAGGGCATGGTACACTGCCTCGGCAGTGGACAGCATTTATGGCTTTGTGTTCAGATGTTCATAATGGGGAGGAACCTGCCAGGCAGCTACATTGGTTCACATGGCTCCAATCAGCACTTGGAATGTGAGCAAAAGTCACACAGTAAGAAGAATGAGCACTTTTATTACCATGTATTTATGCACATGTATTTACTGGGCACATTCACATTTCTACCTTTAAAAAAAAAAACAAAGTATCTCAATAAGATAGTGTGTAAGGGAGTTGGTGCTGGGGTGGGTGGAGGGTGGGACTAAGCGGATATGGTGGCAGTGACTGTAGGCAGGTCTTTGTCATGCTCTGTCTGCCATGGAAAGAAGTACAGTGTCCTGGGACAGCACAGCTCAGCTCAGTGGTCTGGTGAGAGTATAAGTGCTGTGGTCTCTTTGCCACCAAATATCCAGAAACCTGGTAACAGGAGGGAAGCTGGGAAGTTTGGGCTAGGAGAAAATAATTGTATTGGACCTCACTTAGAAATGTTCTTGCAGTTTTAGGTTGTGAAAGGCCCATGCTGTGAGAATGTCAAACTTAGAAATTGAAATACTAAAGCCGGGCGCTGGTGGCTCACGCCTATAATCCTAGCTACTCAGGAGGCTGAGATCTGAGGATCGCGGTTCAAAGCCAGCCCGGGCAGGAGAGACCGTGAGACTCCGATCTCCAATAAACCACCAGAAAACCGGAAGTGGCGCTGTAGCTCAAGTGGTAGAGTGCTCGCCTTGAGCTGAAGAGCTAAGGGACAGCGCCCAGGCCCAGAGTTCAAGCATCACGGCCGACAAAAAAAAAAAAAAAGAAATTGAAATACTAGTGAGGAACATTTTCTTTCTTTCTTTCTTTCTTCCTTTCTTTCTCTCTCTCTCTCTTTCTTTTTTTTTTTTTTTTCTTTTTCTGGTTAGTCATGGGGCTTGAACTCTGGGCCTGGGCTCTGCCCCTCAGCTCTTCAGCTCAAGGCTAGGGCTCTACCACTTGAGCCACAGTGCCACTTGTGATTTTCTGAGTAGTTTATTGGAAATAAGAGTGTTACGGATTTTCCTGCCCAGGTTGGCTCTGAACCTTGATCCTCAGATTTCAGCCTCCTGAGTAGCTAGGATTACAGGTGTGAGCCACCAACACCTAGCTGAGGAAAGTTTTTTAATGAAATTTAGGACATACTAATTTGTGACATGTATCATTGATACTGATATACAGGATTTAGAAAGAAACAATGGTTGAAATGACTGTAATTAATAAAGGACATATAATCAAACAGAGGTGATGTGGTTGTTTTCCTAGTTGCCTTACTATTGTGAATCTATTAGTTTCCAACTCACACCCTAAAAATGCCACCTCCTCTTTCATAGATCAATATGTACAGATTTCAAAGCAGCTCAGTGCCAGGTAAGCCCCCTGAATTCAGCAATGTGGAGGCTCTGTGTGACTTTATCAAGGGCAGTCAGTACAGGTAGATAATGAGTCTAAGTAGGAGTCATGGAGGCCAGATCTGTGGGTTTCAGAAAAGAGCATCAGGATGTTTAAATGCCGATAGGAAGGACCCAGAGGGAGAGAGCAAGACACTGAGGTAGAGGAGTCAATGGATGTTGTAAGGTAGCTACATAGGCGGGAGGAAGGACAGGCCTTTGAGGGGAGGGGAGGCCCAGACAACTGCTGGGGGTGGGGGCTCAGAGCTAGGGAAGCTGAAGGAGTTTCTATAATAGCTAGAGTCACTATTTTCTCTGAGAAACACAAGAGTAGAAAATTGAAAATCTGAGAAAGCAGTTTGAATTTGGAAGAACATAAAGCTTACAGAAGTCGCTGGGTGCCAGTGGCTCACACCTGTAATCCTACCTACACAGGAGGCTGAGCTCTGAGGATCATGGTTCAAAGACAGCCTGAGAAGTCTCTGGGAATTTTATCTCCAATAAACCACTAAAAATCTGGAAGTGGAGTTGTGCTCAAGTGGTAGAGTGCTGACTTTGAGCAAAAATCTCAGGGACAGTGAGTGCTCAGGTCCTATGTTCAAGCCCCAGGACTAGCACACACACACACACAGATACACACACACACAGACACAGACACACAGACACACAGACACACACACGACTACAGAGATACTAAGTTTAAGACTCTGTTTGCTGAGTGTGGTGATGTATTCCTCTAATCCTTATCAGGAGAGAAGCAAATTCTAGGTGAGCCCAGGCCAAGTCAGTGAGGCCCTGTCTCAGAAATAAAATAAAGGGAATTGGATATGGTTGTACATATCTTTAATATCAGCGATTCAAGAGGAGATTGGGTGGATGGAGGTTTGAAGTCAGCCTAAACAAAAAGTTGGCAAGACCCCATAAAGCTGGGTGTGATGGTAAACCTGTAGATAAACCTACTAGGATCTGAGCATAGGAAGGCGGATCACCACTGAAGTTTACCATTGGACAAAACCACAAAATCCTATCCAGAAAACAATTAAAGCAAAAGGTGATAAAACACCTGTTAGCAGGCTGGAAGCCCTGAGTCCAAACTCCAGCAAGTACTGCCAAAATAAACTAATGAACAAAAGGACTGGGAAAGTGACTTGATTGTAGATACTTTCAATTCCCAATACTACAAAAAAGTCTCAAAAGAACTTTTAAATATCCAATCACAGTCCTTTAAATGCGATTGGGTGGAACACAGAATGTTGGAGACAAGGTGGCCCTGGCAGAGATTTCAGGCTATATTCTGAGCAGACTGCAGAACTGCAAGTACTGGCCCATGGAGAGCCACCCTGCCGGAAGATACCTTGTAGAGGCTGGACCTGATTTCCTCTTACAAAACTTGCGCCTCTCCGCCCCCCCCTTTCCCCTCCCCTTGCCCCCACCAACCATCCCGGGTCACAACGCTCATCACTCTAGATGTGACATCCACCAATGCCCTAGGCATTGTGAAGGCAAAGGGCCAGTCTGAGGCAGAGTTGCATAGTGAAGTTTTGACTCAATGCAACCTTTCAACTGGCTCTTTAAATCAAAGCGGAAATGTCTGCTTTACACGAAGGGGCCTGACAGACGCTGAGGAAGCTACTATGTCAAGAAGTGGGTATTGCTGCAAGAACAAAGCGTCTCCAGAAACAGCAAAGAATAACAAATGGGTGTTCCATGATTGGAAGCGCTGGCTCTCTGTGGACCACACATCCATGGTTTTACAATTTCAAGACAGCCCTGGGTATCCAAGCAAAGAAAATTCTAGGAAATGAAGCAGCCCTTCCCCCCTCCTATTCTTAGATACAACACATAGATAATTATCTAAAGTATTTCTCAATATGAACCAAATGGAAAAGTGACCTTTGAGTGTATTCACATCAGTGTTTTTAGCAGGAGCAAGATGATGGCCAGACTTGGAGAAGGTTCACAGGAGCCTACTTTTGCTCTCCCTCACATTATATGCACCATAAATAAAGAGAATGAGTCTAACAGGCAGCGGCCCTGAGTGGCTCATGGTCACCCACTCTCCCTTCTCCTGCTGGTAGACTTACACCAAAATGCAATGAATTTCTTTAAGGATACTCCCTCTGCTCAATAAACCTGAATGCTTGAAACCCACAAGACTCAGAAGGAAAATAAATCATTCTGGCAAGAAAAAGCAATCACTCAGAATGTTGGTAGATGAATTGAAACACACAGGCTATCAATTTCAGTGATTTAAAAATCCTATGCTTGCTAGCTAAAAATCTCTATTTCTACTTTTTGTTCATTTAGGAAATATACCAAGGGGGGAAGGAGGATAGAAGGGGTAATGGGTGTAAAGACTATCAGAGTATGCAATATTCATGTCTAAACGTATCACAGTGAAACCTATTATTTTGTGCAGTTAGTAATAGCTAATGAGATATACTGGAAGAGCTATATTTAGTAATCTGGCTACTTAATGCTTCAGTTGGGGCCCCTGCCCAACCTCCGTTGGTTTGTACCCAATACAGGAGATATAATAAATTTAAGTCTGAAGTCTTTCACAGATTTATCTGTTGTTTGACAGAAAAAAAAAGAAATCCAGCAAGTATTTCATTAGATGTCAAACCAGTTGATGAAAATGTAGCAGGTTTTTTTTTGTTTGTTTTTTTAACTTAGAGGCTTTTTCTTTAAAAAACAAAAACAAAAAACAAAAAAACCAAATCTATCCAGATTGGACCTAGGATCTTGCATATGCTAGACAAACACTCTACCACTTGAGCTTTGTCCCCAGACCTAGGTTTTTTTTGTGATGGTTTTTTTTTTTTGGGGTGGGGGGAGAGTAATATTTCCATTTGTTAAAGCAAAACATTCAAACAATTGTATTATTCTATTTTAAGAAGAAAATACAAAATAATCAATGATGACAAGATTGAAATAGGAAGGGAGTAGACTGGGGAATCTGTCTAAGCAGCTCTTTTACCTAGTGCTGCCTTCAAGTAGGCTTACAATAGCCTACTTGAAGAACAGCATCTTCTCTCTTCTAAGCCTGGATTTGCTCCTTACCAAAGGCACACTCTTCAGTCTTCAAGCACCTGCCTGAATGAAGACAAAGGAGGAAGAAGACTGGCATTGGAGTTGTGTTGCTATTCTTGGGCAAGATACCATGAGAGGACAAGGGACATCTCCTGGGGGAGGAATGTGCTAAAAAAAAGTGAACACCTGGAGAACTGCAGTTCCTGTAGGAAAAGGTCATCTTAAAAAGTAATGAGCTGGGTGCCAGTGGCTGACTCCTATAATCCTAGCTACTCAGGGGGGTAAGATCTGAGGATCATGGTTCAAAGCCAGCCTAGGCAGGAAAGAAACCATGAAAACAGAAATAGCAATTCTCTGAAGAAGAATTATGTTCCAGAGCATCTAGATATTCAGTCTCAGAAGATTATATCATCCTTGATGTCTTTAGAAATGTGATGTGTTGGTTCGATAAAGGACCCAAAGACATACAATGGAAGAAACAGCCTCTTCAACCACTGGTGCTGGGAAAACTGGGCGGCCACATGCAGAAAACTAAAAGTGGACCCCAGCCTATCACCATGTACCAACATCAACTCAAAATGGATTAAAGACCTTAACATTAAACCTGAATCTCTGAAACTACTGCAGGACAGAGTAGGAGAGACACTTGAACTAATAGGCACAGGAAGGAACTTCCTGAACAGAGTCCCAGGGTCACAACAAATTGGAGAGAGACTCAACAAATGGGACTACCTTAAAATAAAAAGCTTCTGCACAGCTAAATCTATCGCAACCAAGCTAGAAAGACAACCAACTAATTGGGAAAAAATATTTACCAGCAATATATCAGACAAGGGGTTAACATCCTGTATATACAGGGAACTCAAGAAACTAATCCCTCCCAAACCTAACAAACCAATTACTAAATGGGCAAGGGAACTAAAGAGGGACTTCTCAAATGAAGAAATAAAAATGGCAAAGAAACACATGAGGAAATGTTCATCATCCCTGGTGGTGAAGGAAATGCAAATAAAGACAACCCTGAGATACCACCTTACCCCAGTCAGAATGTCCCACATCCACAAATCAGCCAACGACAAATGCTGGAGGGGATGTGGAGAAAGAGGAACCCTATTACACTGCTGGTGGGAATGTACACTTATACAACCACTTTGGAAAGCAGTCTGGAAGGTCCTTAGAAAGTTAAAGATTGACCTCCCTTACGACCCCGTCATACCACTTCTAGGCATCTACCCTGAACAACAGGAACCAATATCCAAGGACACGTGCACTTCCATGTTTATTGCAGCACAGTTCACAATAGCTAGGATATGGAGACAACCCAGATGCCCCACCACAGATGAATGGATCCAAAAATTGTGGTATCTATACACAATGGAATATTATGCAGCCATTAGAAATGACAAAATAATGGCATTTGCAGGGAAATGGATGGAGCTAGAAGGAATCATGTTGAGCAAGGTAAGCCAAGAGCAAAGAGACAAACGGTACATGGTCTCCCTGATAAGTGGATGCTAAATCCAAAATGTTAGGTGATACGACAAAACTAACAGGACTTAAGAAACAAAGAACTCCCACCCATCTGGTCGAACCACTACTAAATATCCCCATGCTGCTGATCACATGTATGGTGTATAACATGTGTACACCGTTATATGTTATAGACTGTGATAGACAATTTGCTCCAGGAAAGTTAGAATGAACTTGTGACTTTAAATGAGCATCATTATTCCACAATACTGTGAAATTCGGGAAATTATGTAATCACTTAATCACAATCAAAAAAAAAAAAAAAGAACCTCGGGGAAGGTAGGGAGGGAAGGGATGGTAGGGGGAAAACAATGGAGGGGGTAACAATGCTCAATAGGAAGTGTACTCATTACCTTACTCATGTAACTTTAACTCTCTGTATAGTATCTTTACAATTAAAAAAAAAAAGAAATGTGATGTTGGGGCATCTGCTCAAGTGTATACATGGCATGTCTGCCTCTGTACCAGCTCATGTTTTCGAGAGTTACTACAATGTCTGCTGTGAGAGCTGAGCCCTGCTGTTCTGCTTATGACTCTCAAGAGCTGCTCTGCTCACTCTTGATAGAGAGGTAACAATTTCATCAATCTTGGAGGATTCTGACCATGGGATGGAGGATCTGTGCAGTGTTCTAGAATGTATCATAGGTTTATACTATAAAGAAGACATCACAGTGCATGGGGAGACCTTTTTGGTATATGCATATGTTTTACATAATTGCATATTCTAGGTTTCTACTTCCAAAACACAAAGGGATTCTATAAAAGTATCTTCTAAAATAAAGTAAAATACTGGATAATCAGCTGATCATATGTCGTGATGTACCTGGAAGAGTCCCAGTTAGTGCCTGCTGACTGAGATGGGATTTCTTTTTGCCCAAGCTCATCTTGCACTGTGATTGTCCTGACCTTCACTGCTCAAGTAGTTGGGATTACAAGGTAAGTCACCTTGCCAAGCCCTTTCCTGCTTCTAAACATAGGTAAAATCTTCCATCTTTCTCCTATAATTTCATACAGTCAGATGTCATTAAAATTTAAAGGCAGCTGGCTCACATTTGTAATCCTAGCTACTCAGGAGACTGAGATCTGAGAATCACAGTTTCAAGTTAGTTTGGGCAGAAAAGTCTGAAATTCCTATCTGGAATTACCCATTAAAAAAAAAAAGCCAGAGGAAGTGGCGCTGTAGCTCAAGTAGTAGAGCGCTCGCCTTGAGCTGAAGAGCTGAGTAACAGCGCCCAGGCCCAGAGTTCAGGCCCCACGACTGACCAAAAAAAAAAAAAAAAGCCAGAATGGAGCTGTGGCTCAAGCTGTGGAATACCAGCCTTGAGTGAAAAAGCTAAGGGATAGTGTTCAAGCCTTGAGTTCAAGCCCCAGTACTGATATGCATACACAATAGTGAAGGCAAGAATTTTAGCACAGTAGCTTACTACCTGGATTTTTAAAAAAATGTATATTATTGCATGATTTCTCTAGGGAAATGAGGTGGTTTGCATTGCTCAAAGCATTTCTTGAGGACTATCAAATATATATTTTATTCAGTTTTAAAAGATACATACATACATATATTACCACTATTTAAAAATATTCTTTAACCAGTTTGCTTGGATCCAAATCCTGACTCTTAAGTATCTTAGCTATAAGACAAGAATGATCATGACACCTACTTCATAGAAGGTAAAACAGGTTAGTAGTATACATAGTCATTTAGAATAATGCTTGACCATAGTAGGATGTATTTGGTAGTTATTATTTTAATATTATCTTATTTTCTGGGAGTAAAATGGGTACTGCTTAGTACAGAACATTCATTTTTCCAGTAGAGATGTGACAGGTGTGTATCATGTTAATATTTACACTGGTGGAAAAGTAACTCAGAATTTTGGTCAAGGATATTTTGTCATTAGTGTTGGATGAGAATTCTAATTCTTATAATGATACTCATGATCTGTTGTCCATTCATGACTTCACTCAGGAAGTTCAATGTTGCTGCAGCAAACATTATAAATACCTAAGTGATGTTTCCTAGCTGAGGCATGCTCTGTCCAGATTGGGGCTGGCCCCGCTGTGGCTCTGGAATGAAGACTCGGTGACTTAAGAACCTGAAATATGTTTGTTCTCAGCTGCAAAAGATGTGGCATGAAGAGAAGTCAGAGTATTTCCAGTCACATGACCAATCCAAGCCAGCCTTGAGAGAAACATATAACTCAAGAAAATGAGATCATTACCTTGCCCATGTAATTGTAATCCCTCTGTACGGTATTTTCACAATTAAAAAAAAAAGAAAATGAAAACAAACACGATGATGTGTCAAGGCAGTTCTATGTCAACGAGCTCCAAGTAAGGACCTGAACTTCAAATTATTCCACTTGTCAACTTAAAAAGTTTTTAAAGTCAGATACCATAAGAGATGAATTTTCCATTTAGTTATTTTTCCCCCTACATGCATCTAAAAGAAAGACATTTCCTAGAATGCACTATAGTTTCTTATAGAATTCCTTGATTTTCATGTGCAGAGTTGAATAAGGAAGACTAATCTGGCTGCTGAGGAGCATTCATTCATTCATTAATTCATAAGTACTGCTGATGAGTGACTAGCATGTGCTTGTGCCATGCACTGGAAAGATAAGGGGAACAAGCGAGCCATGATCACTCATAGTGCTGACAGCCATGGTTTAAATATGTCTGCCTCATGGTGCTTATAGTTCAGGAACTTTGCATATATTATTTCTAATACTCATAACTTTCTGTATTAATCATTGTTATTTCTGCTTTTCAGGGCAGAAGGTAAAGCTTGGAGAAGTAAAGAAATTTATTCATTGTCCCATAGCTATGAACTGACAGAACTAGGATTCAAATCCCATTTCCACTCCATTCCAAAATCTAGGTTTAGTAGAATTTTTTTTTCTTTTTGGTCCATTGTTGGTCTTGAATTCAGGACCTGGGCACTGTCCCTGAACTCTTTTGCTCAAAGCTAGCACTCTACCACTTTGAGCGACAGCTCCATTTCCAGTTTTTGAGTGGTTAATTGGAGATAAGAGTCTCACAGGGACTTTTCTGTCTGGGCTGGCTTTGAACCATAATCCTCAGATCTCAACCTCATGAGTAGCTAGAATTACAGGAGCAAACCACTGGTGATGGCTGATTTTTTTTAAAACTACATTACACTGGCTGTTAACAATGAATGTGTTTTTGAAAGTCCAAGAATTCAATGTTTTATAAAGCATATCATGATTTAAGAAGGCAAAGAAACATATCTGACAGCAAATACATATATATGTATATTCCCTATGGAATATGGATATATATGTGTATATATGTGCATATACATATATATTCTATAAATATAACATATAGTCTTTAAATCTAACATAAAAATCTAACATATATAGAAAGAATTTCTATCAATAAGCAAAACTATTTTAAAGGACTAGTGCATCTTCTAGAAGCTTAGTGAAATGTAGCATTTACATATCGTCTGAACTAGCTTTTTACTAGATTATCTTAAGCAGAATCTGCAGACTGCAGACTCATGCCTGCTTTGATAATGTGAATTACTGGCCACAGGACATTGGGTTTGCTATATAATATCTCTAAGATTCTCTTTCTTTTGTAAAATGGGACCATTATCATTTATCACTTGAAAAGTGACCAAAGGGGAAAGAGAAGCTATATAGAACAATAACACTAATGAACAGAGAAAGGTCTCTCACCTTCCTCCTAGCTTTCCTAACAATGGTAGTGAAGCACATCCGTGTTTAGCAGTTACAGAGCCAAAAATCATTCCAACGGAAATTGCCTAGAACAAGATGATCACTGACTTTGATGCTCTCCCTAAGATAAAACTTGCAAGGTAAGTAAAGATAGATGCTTTCAGTATACATTTTTTTCTTTGATAACTCAGACTTAGGATGACTAAAGAAGGGTTTGATGAATGATTCTTAAACCACAAGTAATTTTCCACTTATAAATTAGGTAAGAATAAACACAGACCCGGAGGGGGGACCAAGATGGCGACGGGGCAGTAGGGAAACGCCACAGCTCTCTCCAACCAAAAAGAGAGTTCGAGTTCCAACCTTTAATCTCCCCAAGAGACTGACAACAACAAAAAGACGAACACTCAGAGAAAAACCAGAGGTGGAAAATAACAAAAAAAGAAAGAGAGGAAAAGAAGAATTTCAGAACAGAGAAGAGCGAAGACCCCTCCCCCAACCTTTACTGGCCGCGCGGCAGTGCGCCAAGCCGCCGACCAGCCGGCCCGGCGGGGGCTGCCGGAGCCACAGAGACACAGGGGGCTGCTTGCAGATCACCAGGTACCGGATTGCAGAACAGCGGATCGCCAGGAACAGAGAAACCTACCAGCCGGGAGTCTCCAGGAGGATCCCACCCCACCCATCACTCTCCACCGGAGCGGAGAGGCTCCATCCCGCCAAAGCCGCCCGGCACCAGCAGCGCCACAAAGGGACCTGTCGGCAGACCACCCGCCCAATCGCGATCGCAACGACCCGGCGGGGGGCCGCCCAACCCAGCCAGCAACCACCCCAACTGAACTCTGCAACAACTGCAACAACAACTGACGGACTGCAACAACAACTGACGACCTACAGGGTGAGTACCCATCAGGGGACAGGGAATCCATCAAGGGAGACCAGAGCTGGAGGGAATCCCCAGACCCTGACCTAGACTCCCTACCCCAACACCCGGACCACAGGACCCACTAAAACTGGGAACTGTTCGAGAGCTCCACCAGCCGGTGGAGCACACTCTGCTGGCCAGGCCAGAGCAAGAGCGCCCCTGGAAGGGAGCTTAAATGCTCAAGCCAGGAACAGTGCCCCTGGGTCAAGACTACCAACAGTAGAAGAAATTTGAACTGTGTCCTCCAGGCTGCATAACCAAGGTGGTATACACATTAGCACAGGCCTAACGAGCGCGCTCCAGGCTGGGGCCGGAACCAGGCCAGGGGACCGGCGCCTGAACAAAGCAAAAAGGGTCAGAAGTGGGGCTGTGGCTCAAATGGTAGGGTGCCAGCCCTGAGCTGAAGAGCTGAGGGACAGCACCCAAACCTAGAGTTCAAGCCCACAACCAGCCCAAAACAAACAAACAAAAACACATCAGGAGCCCATAGCAGACTCCAGTATTTGGGAGAGTGCATCCAGAGCATCTGATCTTCCCAAGAGCACCCGCAGGAGCAAACACAAGCAGTCTAGGCTGCTCAACCCTTCCAAAGGCGGGAATTGCTACAGCAGAGAGCTGAGAATCCTAAGTCAATAGCAGCTGGAAATAGGCTCCCAACAGAATCCAGATCAGGCACAGACTCTCTCTACCAATACAGAATCAGCAACCAAGCAAAGACAGACACACCAAAACAAGATTGAAGAGCAGTCTCCTGAACCCCCATGCGAAAATCACAGAGAAAAATCACAAGGTTTACCACTACCCAGGACAGCAAGCTCACCTCAAAAGCCAGCAGCCACGCAGGGGAGAGCCCCAGTGGGAGCAAAGCAGGAATGGAAGACAAAAACTACATCCAAGGGTTGCTGGAGGCAATGACTCAAGAAATAAAGCGAGAAATGGATCAGAAATTGAAAGAGCACAAGGATGAACTATCAAAAGATATACAGGATATCAAACAAAAATTGGATGCAAAAATAGAAGCTGCACAAACCTCAGTAAGAAGTGAGATAAACGCCAAATTAGAGGTAATGCATACTGATCTCACCTCATTGAGAGGTGAGATCAGTACTCTGAGAACCAACATTGAATCCATAAAGGGATCCATTTCCACCATGCAAACCACAATAGAAGCCACGGTCAACAGAGTGAATGAAATGGAAGGTAGAGTGTCAGATACAGAAGACAGAATACACCAACTGGACCAAAAAGTGACAGATATGGAAAAATCACTCAAATTAAACCAAAGGGAAATTCAAGAGCAAGCAGATAATGCTAAAAAATTTAACCTTCGCATAATCGGAGTGGACGAAGGTGAGGAATTCCAGAGCAAGGGAATGCAACACCTATTTAACAAGATAGTCAATGAAAATTTTCCCCACCTCAAAAACGACCATCTTAACTACATCACAAAAGCTTATCGAAGACCCAACAAGCAAGATCCCAGGAGAAACACTTCTAGGCACATAATAGTAACAATGATGGATCTGAATAATAAGGAAACAATCCTGCATGCAGCAAAAATGAAGAAGGAGCTATACTACAACGGGAAAAAAATTAGAATCACTGCAGATCTCTCCACACAAACAATGAATGCAAGAAAAGCCTGGGAAAGCACCATACGAGCCCTGAGAGCCAATAACTGCCAACCCAGACTGATATACCCGGCAAAGCTAGCATTCACATTCGATGGAGAACTGAAAACTTTTAATAGCAAAGAAAAACTAAATGAATACATAAACATTAAGCCAGCATTACAAAGAATTCTAAGAGGGGGGACACAACCTGAAGAAAGCAACCAGGAACTGGGACCTGCCCCAAACAGGCATTACTCAAAGTCTAACTGAGCAAGCACAGGAGGAAAGGAAAGAAGAAAAACTTAGGAAAACGGAATGGCAGGGACAACAATGCATCTCTCTATACTTTCTCTTAATATAAATGGGCTGAATTCGCCAATTAAAAGAAAACGAACTGAGGACTGGATCAGAAAACAAGACCCATCCATCTGTTGCCTTCAGGAGACCCACCTCTCAGCCAAACATACAAACAAACTCAGAGTGAAGGGGTGGAAAAGGATCTACCAATCAAATTCCCCCAATAAGAAAGCAGGTGTAGCTATCCTGATATCTGACAAAATAAACTTTTCATTAAAATCAGTACAGAAAGACAAGGACGGACACTACATATTAATAAAGGGAACAATCCAAGAGGAGGATATAACCATCATCAACTTATACGCCCCAAATATTGGTGCACCTAGATATGTTAAACAAATGCTCTCAAACTTACAGAATAAAATAGATCCCAATACGATAATACTAGGAGACTTTAACACGCCACTCTCACCAAAGGACAGGTCTACCAACCAGAGGATTGGCAAAGAAGCTACCGAATTAAGTGAGGCCATACTTCAAGCGGAATTAACTGACATCTACCGAGTATTTCACCCTAAAACAACACAGTACACATTCTTCTCAGCAGCTCATGGAACTTTCTCCAAAATAGACCATATCATAGTTCATTCAAGGAACTTAAGCAAATACAAAGGGATCGACATAATCCCCTGTATCCTATCTGACCACAGTGGAATCAAGCTAGCTCTCAATAACAAAGCATACCGCAGAAATTTCTCTAATACATGGAAATTGAACAGCACACTCCTTAACAAGGCCTGGGTAACAGAAGAGATCAGAGAAGAAATAAAGCATTTCCTAGAACTCAATGAAAATGAAAACACCTCACAAAGAAACTTGTGGGACACAGCAAAAGCAGTCCTGAGGGGCAAATTTATTGCCCTCAGTGCCCACATCAAGAGAATGGAGACAGACCAAGTAAATAATCTCATGTTGCAACTAAAACAGCTAGAAAAACAAGAAAAAATGGGACCTAAAGCTACTAGACGAAGCCAGATAACCAAATTGAGAGCAGAGATTAACCAATTAGAAAATCAGAAAACCATAACCAAAATAAACCAAACAAAAAGCTGGTTCTTTGAAAAAATAAACAAAATTGATGGCCCGTTGGCAAGATTAATTAAAAAAAGAAGAGAGGAAACCCATATTAATAGGATTAGGGATGCCACGGGAAACATCACAACACGTACCCAAGATATCCAAACAATTCTAACAGACTACTTTCAAAAGCTGTACTCTCTAAAGGAAGAAAATCTGGCGGAAATGGATGCATTTTTAGAGAAATACAAGTTACCCAAACTGAGCAAAGAAGAAGTTAACCAATTAAATAAGCCAATATCCTATAATGAGATACAGGAAGCTATCAAAAGTCTTTCAACAAAAAAAAGCCCAGGACCAGATGGATTCACAGCAGAATTCTATAAGACCTTTAAAGAAGAACTAATACCCATACTCCTCAAGCTCTTCAGAGAAACAGAGAAGGAGGGAGCTATCCCAAACTCATTCTACGAAGCCAATATCACACTCATCCCCAAACCAGGCAAAGACCCAACCAAAAAGGAGAATTACAGGCCAATCTCCTTGATGAACACAGATGCAAAGATCCTTAACAAGATTCTAGCTAACAGAATCCAGAAACACATAAAAAAAATAATACACTATGATCAGGTAGGCTTCATCCCAGAGACACAGGGATGGTTTAACATACGTAAGTCAATAAATGTAATCCAGCATATCAACAGAGCCAAGGTCAAGAATCACATGATTATCGCCACAGATGCAGAAAAGGCCTTTGATAAAATTCAACATTCATTCATGCTAAAAGCTCTGGAGAAAATAGGAATAGAAGGAACATTTCTAAAAACAATAAAAGCCATTTATGACAGACCAATAGCCAATATTATACTTAATGGGGAAAAGCTACAACCAATCCTCCTAAAAACAGGAACAAGGCAAGGATGTCCACTGTCTCCACTCCTCTTCAACATAGTCCTAGAACCCTTAGCCAGGGCAATAAGGCAAGAAAAAGACATTAAAGGGATCCGCATAGGGAAAGAAGAAGTGAAACTATCCCTTTTTGCAGACGACATGATACTATACCTCCACGATCCCAAAAACTCCATCCCCAAACTTTTAGAAATCATAAGTCACTTCGGCAAAATAGCAGGATACAAAATAAACCCACAAAAATCAGTTGCCTTCCTATACACTGATAACGCACAGGAAGAGAGGGAAATAAAGGGAGCAACCCCATTCACAATAACCTCCCAAAAAATAAAATATTTAGGAATTAACCTAACCAAAGATGTAAAAGAACTATTTAATGAGAACTATAAAAAGTTAAAGAAAGAAATTGCAGAAGACACTAGGAAATGGAAAGACCTCCCATGCTCCTGGATAGGCCGACTTAATATAGTAAAGATGGTGATACTTCCAAAACTAATATACAAATTCAATGCAATTCCTATTAAAATCCCAATGACGTACATCACTGAAATACAGAAAACAGTCCAAAAATTTATATGGAACAACAAAAGACCTAGAATAGCCAAAACAATTCTAGGGGATAAAGACAATATGGGAGGGCTATCCATGCCGAACTTCAAACTCTACTACAGAGCTATAATCACAAAGACAGCATGGTACTGGCACAAAAACAGACCCGAAGACCAATGGAACAGAATAGAAGATCCAGATATAAATCCACAGGCCTACAGCCAGCTGATATTCGACAAAGGAGCCAAAGACATACAATGGAAGAAACACAGCCTCTTCAACCGCTGGTGCTGGGAAAACTGGGCAGCCACATGCAGAAAACTAAAAGTGGACCCCAGCCTATCACCATGCACCAACATCAACTCAAAATGGATTAAAGACCTTAACATTAAACCTGAATCTCTGAAACTACTGCAGGACAGAGTAGGAGAGACACTTGAACTAATAGGCACAGGAAGGAACTTCCTGAACAGAGTCCCAGGGTCACAACAAGTTGGAGAGAGACTCGACAAATGGGACTACCTTAAAATAAAAAGCTTCTGCACAGCTAAATCTATCGCAACTAAGCTAGAAAGACAACCAACTAATTGGGAAAAAATATTTACCAGCAATATATCAGACAAGGGGTTAACATCCTGTATATACAGGGAACTCAAGAAACTAATCCCTCCCAAACCTAACAAACCAATTACTAAATGGGCAAGGGAACTAAAGAGGGACTTCTCAAATGAAGAAATAAAAATGGCAAAGAAACACATGAGGAAATGTTCACCATCCCTGGTGGTGAAGGAAATGCAAATAAAGACAACCCTGAGATACCACCTTACCCCAGTCAGAATGTCCCACATCCACAAATCAGCCAACGACAAATGCTGGAGGGGATGTGGAGAAAGAGGAACCCTATTACACTGCTGGTGGGAATGTACACTTATACAACCACTTTGGAAAGCAGTCTGGAGGGTCCTTAGAAAGCTAAAGATTGACCTCCCTTACGACCCAGTCATACCACTTCTAGGCATCTACCCTGAACAACAGGAACCAATATACAAGGACACGTGCACCTCCATGTTTATTGCAGCACTGTTCGCAATAGCTAGGATATGGAAACAACCTAGGTGCCCCACCACAGATGAATGGATCCAAAAATTGTGGTATCTATACACAATGGAATATTATGCAGCCATTAGAAATGACAAAATAATGGCATTTGCAGGGAAATGGATGGAGCTAGAAGGAATCATGTTGAGCGAGGTAAGCCAAGAACGAAGAGACAAACGGTACATGGTCTCCCTCATAAGTGGATGCTAAATCCAAAAGGTTAGGTGATACGACAAAACTAACAGGACTTAAGAAACAAAGAACTCCCGCTCATCTGGTTGAACCACTACTAAATATCCTCATGCTGCTGATCACAAATATGGTATATAACATGTGAACACTGTTATATATTACAGACTGTGGTAGACAATTTGCTCCAGGGAAGTTAGAATGAACTTGTGACTTTGAAATTATGTAATCATTTAATCACAATCAAAAAAAAAAAGAACCTCGGGGAAGGGAGGGAGGGAGGGGATGGTAGGGGGAAAACAATGGAGGGGGTAACAATGTTCAAGAGGAAGTGTACTCATAACCTCACTCATGTAACTGTAACCCTCTGTATAGTAGCTTTACAATAAAAAAAAAAAAAAAAAAAAAAAAAAGAATAAACACAGAAACATACCAGTATATCTACTGACAATAAGGGCTTCTTAAACACCTAAGAATATGTTCATTTAAAAGACTGTTGTTGGAACAGATGCTGGAGGGGATGTGGACAGAAAGGAACCTTACTTCATTGTTGGTGGGAATGTAAACTTGTTCAACCACTTTGGAAAGCAGTATGGAGGTTCCTCAAAAGACTTCACATAGAACTCCCCTATGACCCAGCAATCCCACTATTGGGCATTTACCCTAATGTTTACAAACAAGACCACACTAAAGCTACCAGCACAACTATGTTTATTGCAGCATTATTTACCATAGCTAAGATATGGAACCAACCCAGATGCCCCTCAGTAGATGAATGGATCAAGAAAATGTGGTATATATACACAATGGAATTCTATGCCTCCATCAGAAAGAATGACATTGCCCCATTTGTTAGGAAATGGAAAGGCTTGGAAAAAATTATATTAAGTGAAGTAAGCCAGGCCCAAAGAAACATAGGTCCCATGGTTTCCCTTATTTGCAATATCTAGTATTGGTATGAGCCAAGCGGAAAAAGTCAGAGAATGTGATGTTAGGAAAACGAACCCTCAAATATGTATTTTAATGTTTTTGTTTCTTTCATGCATGTGTTTCTAACGCATTTATAAGATTATTTCTTGGTTGCTTTGTATGTCCCTCCCCCACAGTGTAACCCCCGCTTTCACTATATTTGATGTCAGTATAACATGTGGAGGAGATGGGGACAAACAAGTCGTTTAAGGATTCAGGTGGACCTGTTGCAACAATGAGAAGTACAAAATGTCATGTCAAAACCAGCTTTACAATGTCGGAGGGGGGGGAGGGGGGGTATGATTGGGTGGGGGGGAGGGGGGAGGCTGGGAAGGGAGGTGAAGGATAAACAAAGGAGGAGGCTGCAATGCTTGGTAAGAAATGTATGCATTTTCCTGCCCATGTAATTGTAACCCCTCTGTACAGTATGTTCTCAAATAAAATAAAATAAAATTTAAAAAAAAAAAAAAAAAGACTGTTGTTGGAAAGAAATAAAAAAAAAAAACCCTGTTATTAGAAATTGTCATGTGGAATGTATATGCATTTATTTCATATATTCATTTAACAAATATTTACTGATCTAGTAAGTTCAGGGCATAGAGTGATAAGCAAAATAGCAATTTAATAACAAATATTAACGGATTTCAGAGTCAACCAAATAAAGTCTAAGGTCAGTATGAAACTAGTCCTATATTCTATGGAGTAGGAGAAAATATTAAGCTAGGCATGTCTTGGAAAAATCTACATAATTAGCAGGGAACAATTTTCCCAACATAAAAATGCCTTTGAATTTGTCTTTAGCCTTCCAATACAGTGCTTATTTCCTGAGCCTGATTACTGTTAATTGTGATGATTTTAAAAAAAATTTCTTTTTTTAGCCATGGGAAAAAAATCCTATATAAATAATTTTTGGATAATTGAAATTATTTATTTGATTCAGTTTTAAAAATACTTCTGATTTTTTTTTCTGCCAACAACCAAGCCTTCTTTCCTTAGAGAGAAGAGAACAATCTTTATTTCTGAAATAGCCCTTCCCTTGACATTACTTGGGAGGTGGGCATTATTTTCCCAGAAAAGTAAACAAGGGACTAAAAACAAGGTGACTCAAAGGATGAGGAAGTATGTTTTTCTAGGGAACAAAAGATTCTTTCACAGTATGTCAAAGACTGAACTTTCCTGAATGTAAACACTGTTCAAATCACAAAAGGAATTTCATCTATGTCTATAAAAAGGTCTCAAACAATAGTTCTTGCTTGAAGCTACATTTGGTGGGCAGTAAAATAATCTTTTCTTCAAATACTTTGCCTGCAGATCTACAAAAAATGTTGAGCCTTGCAGGAGACATAAGATTATTAATTACTTTCATGAGAGCAATAGTAACAGATCAGAGTGCTGCTAAAGACAAGTAATTATAAACTATAAGTAGCAACATTTATGCTTAGAGTCACCAGGAATAAAGAAGTACTTTAAAAGGCAGGTAAGGTTAAAATATTACTAAATGCTTGTCATTTAGTGTAAAGAGTTATAAACCTACAGAGTTCTTAAGATCACAGAATAAGGATAAATGATAACATTTAAAAAATGTTAAGAAAAGAATGATATCAGTTTGCCAGGTTATTTTCTCCCTTTAATATTTTACTCTTTATAAATCTCTCTGTTATAATGAATTTAAAATTTAACAGCTTTATGTTAACAATTCAAATATACTGTTACCATAGAAATGCCAAAGGTTTCTCCTCACCCATCTGCAGATTCTGCAGATATTTTATTGTCACTGTTGTCAGCCAGAACCCTTCAGTAGCCACCGCTGTAGGATTGGATGCACATTTCTAGGAAACGACATATAAAGAGCTTGAGAAGGGAGTCAGAGAATGTTCTAGTTGTATTCTGGTTTTCTCTTCAAAATAATGAGTATCAGATTAGAATGTGATATCTCCAGGTCCTTGTGGGATGAGATGGGAGAGGGCAAAGACAAGAGGATGATAGGGCTTCCATGCCTGGCTCAGCAATCATCTGTGTGACGTTTGCTTTTGTGCTGGGCTGGCTTTTCTCAGATGACAAAGGACACTGTAAACAACAGAAGTGGTTCACCTAGTCATATCCTTGAGAATGGAGCCTGTAGCTTCCTCAAGCTCCTGGGATCGAAGAAAGGCCAAAGGCACTTCTCAATGATTTATTCCACATTAAAAAAAAAAAAAAGCGTACCATTTACAATGGCATTTTCTGGAGGCCACCATGGGCCACCCTAGGCCTGCTGCCGCTCCTATGGAAAAGGCCTGAGAACTCAGGTTTCTGGCACAGACTAAGTAGGGCAGAAGAGTCATGAGGTTCCCACTCTAAGAACTCCCCAGATCTTGCTTCCCCAGCTGCCCTTAGTTAAAGAAAGGCTTCTACCAAAAACAGACCTGTCTTTTCACATCCTAGTTCTAGTTCTGCCATGAAGTGAATATTTCATCTCAAGTGAGTCATTTAAGTTTTCTGGGACTTAGTTTACTATTTAATCTCTAAGTTTCCTAAAGTTGGTGACAATACTGAATATTTAATATTTTCCATATGCCAAAATATATTCTATGCATGGATCATCACACTTATCTTCACAGCTACTCTTTCAAGTCTTATCACTCTGATTATTTGAGAAACAAGTTTGCAGAACTTCAGGAAATTGCTCATGCTCACTTTGTGCAAGGTTGAACCAGGATTCAAAGGCTGCTCTAATTCCAGAATTTGCCCTTTTATGAATTATGCTATACTGCCTCTGTTTCATGATTTTCACAATAATAAACAGGCATGAATCACTTTAAGAAACGAGTCACTGGGTTGGACTGGAGGAACAGAGTAAGTACAATTTACAGTTTTGCTCATAGTTGAAGAGGAAGTATGGCTCAGATTTTGGCTGCCACAAGTCCCTTCTGAGCATCTGAAAGGAGGAACTTGCCAATCTGACTGAGCAAAGACCAAGACATACATTGGCAGAGTCCCTGTGCCTTAGAGTCCCTGTATAAAGAGCCCCTTGGCACCTGTATGTTCCATTGTCCCACTTGGGTGACATGGACTGACTGGTATATCACTTACTTGCATTAGAGGAACCCAGCCAGGCTTTCTCCTCCTTTTCTACCTTTTCTGTGCTTGCACTGGAAAGGGGTGGTCAGGCTGGGTTTTCTGATATGGTTTAGAGTCTAAGGGGAGGATGCAAGAAGCCCTGCTTTGCCCCTCTTGGCCCCAGTTTTTCTTTCTCTTTTTCTACTACTACTACTACTACTACTACTACTACTACTACTCTTACACTGAGAATAACTGAGGACTGGTTCATATACTAATAAATTCATACTAATGAATTAATATTGGTACTTAAGGTCTCACGGTCAATCTTCTTGAGATTAAAATTCCCTTCATTTGCTATCCTGGGGTGAAAAGGTATATGTGACAGGCAAGGTTACTTAGTCTATTGTTACCTGACATTCTCTAAACTTCAGCTTGACAATGTCAAATTAGGAGATGAATAACTTAAAACTTTCCATGACAGAAAAGGCCACTTGGCTTCACTTCAGAATTCCAAACAATTGTTAACAGTTCCTCACATACTTATCCAAAATATAGATGAGGAAGAAACACTTCTCAACCAACTCTGTTAGGTCAGTATTACTCTGATACTCAAACTGTAAAAAGAAATTATACACAGCACTACAGATCAATGTATGTTTTGAGTATAGATGTAGAAATCTTCCACAAAGTAATATCAAATTTGACCCAGAACCACATACATACACACACACTCACAAACATGCACACACATAAGCATACATATAAAATCAAACTTGACTCGGCACCGTACTATATAATACAATATATATCATATATATGACATGATTATGTATTATGACTAAATGGGATTTACCCAAGAATACAAGGTCGAGTTTACAGATGAAAGTCAGTTAAAATCACATGGTCACCTATATGTTATATAAAAAGATCTGGCAAAAATCAATATTCTTTCACAATAAATATGTTCAACCAACTTAAGGATGAAAAAGGATTTCATCAATGCCCTAAAATACACTCATAAACCCTCCACAGCTAGCTTAATGGTAAAAGACTAAATGTTTTCTTCTTGTTGTTGAACAAGGATGTTTTTGTCACACCCATTGTGCTGGAGAGTCTAGTCAGGATACTCAGGAAAGAAAGTGAAATAAAAGGTAATCAGATTGGAAAGGAAGAAGCAATGAGATTGATTTGCAGATTAAATAGTTATATACAAATAGAACATCCTAAGAGATCCACTAAAAACTGTTAGAACAAGTTCTGGAATGCCACAGAAGATAAAACTGATAATAAAATGAACTGATTTCAATACACTAGCAATAATCAAAATGAAATTATGTCTCTGAAAGGTAATAATCATGCTGAGTGAACTAAGCCAGGCCCAGAAAGAAAGACAGAGGGAGCATCTGTTCTCTTCTATGTGGATCTTAGATTAAAATATAACCTTCCTTGCAAACACACAGGGGAATATGCATATACATGATCAAGTTGACTAAAGTGTAGTGTATGCAGGAATGAGACAGCATGTTGATAACCCTTTGAACAATTGACCGACAGTTTAGCAGAATGAAGCTAAAAAACAGTTTGAACAAGAGAAGGGCCTAGTGAGAAGGCGGCGCTAAGTATGACATTTGTTATTCTAGGTCCCTTGCATCTTCCTGTGAATTTTAGAATCAGCTTATTGCTTCCTATAAAGGAGCCAACTGGGATATTGGTGGGATTAGTTAATATTACCACCTAAACAATATTGTCTTCTGATTTATGAGCATATGTGACATTTTATTTACATATTTCGATTCTTTCAAGAATGCTTTACAGGTTTTGAAATACAGATTTTTCAAGAGTTTATTCTTTTGATACTGTTGAAGTAGAGGTGTTTTTTTAAATTTCATTAAAAATTTTAATCTTCAATTCATTATACAAGAGGGTTACAATTTAATGTTTCCATTTATGTGTCCAGTGCATCTTGATCAGAGTTCCCTCCATCATTTTCCCTATCTTTTTTACCCTTTTATCCCAGAAACATATCTCATTTCCCTCTTCCTTTTTCACATACAAATACTGAGTATTTTTACTTGTATTTGTCCCCCATTCCCTTTTCCATTCAGCCACCTACACTTTGTGGCTCTGGTGCACCTGGGGTTGTGTTCTAATTTTAGATGTACACAAAGGAACATCTGGAATACCCAATGAAATCTGTGTTCATTTTTCTCCTTTTACTTTCCTCATTCTTTTTCTCTTATATAAGCAAATTCTATTTTTTACATTATCTTAGGGTAAGTATATAACTAGATAGAAAGCAGGATTAGATTGCTCATTTGGGGGGGTTTTGTATTCTAAACCAGAGTTTGTAAACAATTGTAAAGGGCTAGCTAAGTAAATATTTTAGGTTTTGTGGGTTCTGTGGTATTTGGTACAACTTACTCCATTATTTCCATTGTTAGTACAAAAGTAGCCACAGATAATACTATGTGAATGGTGCTTTGTTTCAATAAAACTTTATTGTAAACACCAAAATCTAAGTTTCATATGATTTTATTGTGTCAGTTGGTGCAGCTCTTCTTTTGATTTTTTCTCCAATGGTTAGATTTTTTCTTTTCAAAAACAGATTGCCTAATTTGTCAGTCTTCTGTTTTCAGGAGAATTCCCTAAGAGAGTTTGCAGGGCAAGAAAGCAAATTCAGCAATTTGGAAAAGCTTAGAAGAGAATAGGACTTTATTTCCTGAGTGCCCATCTTGGTAAGAGGAAGAGTGTTTGATAGGTACTAGAGTACTCTGCCTCTCTCCTACCTGAAAAATTCTAACTTGATGGCAAAATTCAAACAAATGGAATTTCAATTTAAAATCTAGATTTTGGTCTTGTCTTAAAAAGTAGAGGATAACGTCAGATTGGGTTCTCATTTTCACAAGGCTAAAGCTAAGTAATCTTCTTTCCTAAATGGAGTGTGTCCTCATCTACATTTCCTACACAAACCAGTAAGCATTCAGTCTAAGCTCTGCCAGGCATGGAATTAGGTATATCCTTTTCTAAAACTACAACCTCTATTAAAACTAGTCTTCTGATTCTAGGGAAATAAAAACATGGGCTTCTGCATTAGACACTTCGACTGAAATCTCAGCTTTGTATTTTGTTAGTGGAGGGCCCTGGGCAAATTACTTAACTGCAAACTGAGCATGGGAGCAATAATACATACTCATGAAGTAGGATTGTAAGATCAGGAGATAAGATGTCAGGAGCAGTTAACACATAGTAAATAGCCAGTTAAAAAATCAAACAAACCAAAAAGAAAAGAAACCAGTAGGATAGAGAAGATCTTTGATATGTATTAAGAAATTTTACACTTTGTATTCATTATTGTCTTCTATGGAAGGGTTTTCCTGCTCAGTTTATAATCTACCTGAGTTTATAGAAAAAGAAATGGAAGCTCAGTGAGGTGAAGTTAACACTCAAAATGACATATCGCTGGTAGTATTAGGAGAAGGATCTGGATTCCTTAAGTTTGGCCTGAGGAAAGTTCTCTGGGTGATACCATCTTACCAACAGTTCTGAATCCTTTTGATTACCCAAAGACCTTGTAATAGAATATTGAACCAAGACATCTGGATCAAAAACATAGCTTATTGACTGTGTTTTCTAATTGCAATTTCTAAATATAGGAAAATGGTAAGAATTTCTTGGTAGTTGAAGTTGTAAATTTATCTAAAATATTTCTGTTCTAAGCTCATGGACACCCCCCTGTGGTCAGTAGGAATAATAATTCCAGAAATCTGAAGAAACTTAGTTAATGCTTAAATATAACAAGATAAATAAGTATCAAACAAAATGATAAAAATATATTTTAATAACAAATAATATGATTATATTATTGAAGGAAGTAGACAATGGCTTCAGTATTGTCTATCTCTGAGCAAATCTTTAATGAGATGGCTAGGTTACAATAGGTATTTTTTTCTTAGGCCTTGTTCATAATACAAATATTTCTTACAATGAGGAAAAATATTCAACAAATGTGGTGACTTAGGCCTTTGTAGGATTTCCTCCAATGTACTTGATTATGAGTGATAGAGCATTCTGGGACTCAATGTCACCTATATTGTAGGGTTAGAGTCCTCCTGGAGGTTAGCTTAGAGTCTCCTACTAAATGCACACTTGGTACACACATAACCACTGGACACAGGTGGCTCACACCTATAATCCTAGCTACTTAGGAGGCTGATATCTGAGGATCATGGTTCAAAGCCAGCCTAGGTGGGAAAACCTATGAGACTCTCATCTTCAATAAACTACCAGAAAAGCCAGAAGTAAAGCTGTGGCTCAAGTGGTAGAGCACTGGTCTTGAGCAAAGAGAAGGACACACACACACGCGCGCGCGCGTGCACGCGCGTGTGCGTGGGGAAGTATCAGGAAGAAGCTGATCCAGATGTGCAAGGGCTCTGGAGAGCCATCCAAGTGGTTAATTCAGTGAGTTGGTTAGAATACTTCTTTTGTGTAAAAGGTTGACCTAGGTAAATAGGAATAATGTGTACATTGATCATGAGGGCAACAATAACCTGCTAAATGAGATGGAAATTCATGAGTTCATACTAATAAAAACAAAGGAATGTCAATCAGTATTCACAGAAGGTATAGTGGGATCAGAGCCATCACCAAGGATAATGAAACCAATGGATAAATATTTGATGAAGTAAGATGTTTACATAGGCCAGAAATATACATCCACAAAACACATGCATTAACTGTAAAAGGTAAAGATAGTAACTTCACCGTGGACAAATATAGTGAAGAGAATACTGTAGTGAAATATTCAAAGTTAACCTCACTAGTACTGGAACAAATCGTCCTTGAGCTACTTAGTGAGACACATTGAAAAGAACCAACTATTTCAGTGTGATGTTCTTGCCAAAAATGCACAAATTGTCCCTAAAATAAGAAAACAGATGCATCCAAATTGAAGGTGTCCTACAAAATAATAACTGACTTGTAATCTTCAAAAAACACTGAGGCCATGTAAGGAACTGTTCAGATTGAAAGACATTCTACATGTGATGCATCTTTAGCTGAACTATGTAAGAAGAAAGCTATTCCAGAGAAAAAGCATAGATACAGAAGGAAAGAGAAGAGGTCTCATGATGTATCATTTTCCCCCTAATTTTTTAAATTGTTAATGTAAAGGTGATGTACAGTTACATGTCAGGTAAAGTATACATTTCTTTTTGGACAGTGTCACCCCTTCCTTGGGTCTCTCTCATGACAATCTTGAGTCTTTTGGTTCTGGACCAGTTAAATTCCCCTTTGAAGCTTAAATTAGTGTTAGCCTAATTTTTGTTACTTTCAGTGCTCCTGACAAACATCATTTTACATACTTTTACTTTTCTTTCAGAGATAAGATCTCTGTACGGAGTCCAAGTTGAGCTTACAATCTTCCTGTCTTAGCCTTTCAAGTTCATATTGGTGCCCCATCACACCTTGTCTTAGATACTTCTGATTTCATAATAAACCTGCAATCACATGAATAATGGATCTTCTCTTCAAAGTTGTTAAGGGAAAGACATGTTTTTATCAGTAACCTAAACCTCACATACCAGATGTATTCTCTGAAGTAACAAATGACATGTGACCTGTCTGCTGTATCATGAATGAGAAGTAGAACTAGCACAAAGGTGTTGTCCATGGGAAACTGGGGCAGGGAAAACAGGACACAGGAACAGTCAAATTGCTAAAATATTTCTAAAAAGTAAAAAACAGGCTGTGTACTAGTGGCTCATGCCTATAATTCTAACTACTCAGGAGGCTGAGACCTAAGGATTGCAGTTTGCCAGTCTTGCCAGTGAAGTCTGAGACTCCTATCTCTAACAAACTACTAAAAACATTGAAATTGGCACTGTGGCTCAAGTAGTAAAGTACTGAGCAAAAAAAGAAGCTCAGTTCAAGCCCAGGCCAGGTACACACACACAGACACACAGACACACAGACACACACACACACACACACACACACAATAGCCAAACAAAATTTATTGAGTTAAATAAAGATGTTTCTTTACATTGGGAATTCTCAAAACCCGCTAGTTGTAATTTTATCTCTACGAGGTGTCTAGGTTACATAGTGCTTCTTAGCACCTTGACTGTGGATTCCTTAAGAAAATAGGTTCTGAGAACATACTTTTAGAAACATCTGACCATATGTGTTTCTAAAAATGTAGTTTTATTTTTAAGTTTTTTTTTTTTGTTCTGAGCATTTTAATGGATCTCTCTCTTCTTGGCATCTAACGTTTTTTACGATTTCAATGAAATCTCTGGTAGGGATCATTCTAACTCTCACTAGCTTGAAGCTCTAGTTCCTTAAAAACTTCAAACACCAGCTCAACCATCACCAGAATGTCAAACTCAGTGTATGCAAAATTCCTGAAATTGGACTAGGGTGTGGCTCAAGTGGCAGCACACTTCCCCAGCAAGCATCAGGCCCTGAGTTCAGTCTCTATACCAACCAAATGCCTGAACCCCATCCTCATTCCAGCTTTCCTGACTTCTTTGATGTTCTGCCATTTTGGCAGAAACCCAAACAGCAGACACCAGTAACACCTATCTCCCAGGTCCTGCACTAGGCCAGTTTCCATGGTGGTTGACGCCTGGTTGTTACCCAGGCCTGTCCCCTGCTGCACTAAGGGTTCTTTCCCAGACTGTCCATCTCCATCCTTGCCACTGTGACCTTCAGAATTGCTCTTCAGCAACTACCAGTCACAACAGTATCTCCAGACTTCAATGGGCTTTCCCTCAGTCTGGTTTCTCCTATGAACTGGACTCCTTGTTACGCTGCTTCCCTAAGGAGACTATCTGCTTAAGTAAGGTTTGTTTTATGTCAGGCTAAAGGATATGCTGAAGACAGACTAAGGGTGGTCTGGAAAGTGAGCTTCCTTTCAATTGCTTTTTAAAAATATCCTGCGTCAGCAAGACTACAGACATGAACTCTTATCTGTCTTTACATATTCCTATTCCATGTGTTTCTGAAGTTTCCACACAAGTCCTTCTAGCCACCTCTGCTCTGAGGTACACTTCTGGTAGATTTGCCCTCTGGACTTTGGGGCTTAGTATACATAGTATTTACTCTCTGCTCATATGGTGTCTGGACTCAGGTTATCCTGGGATTTGTGGGTCCAAGTCTATGGCATAGTGTTTCTTCTCAAGAAAATACAGCATGTTTAATCTGTGTGTGTGTGTGTGTGGTGTTATGTGTGTGTATACCAGTATTGGGCCTTCAGCTCTCAGCCTTGTGCTCTTGCTTGACATGTTTAGTCAAGGCTGGCTCTCTACCACTTGAACCATACATCCATTTCTGGTCTTTCTTTCTTTCTTCCTTTCTTTCTCTTTCTTTCTTCTCCTCCCTCCCTCTTCCTTGTTCTCCCCTTCCCCCACTCCTCCCTCCCTCTCTTTCTTTTTTTTTTTTTTGGTGCTGGTCCTAAGGCTTGAACTCAGGATCTGGCACTGTCCCTGAGCTGTTTTTGCTCAAGGCTAATACTGTATTACCTACCATTTGAGCCACAACCCAGCTTCTGTGTGTGTGTGTGTGTTAGTTTATTAGAGATAAGAGTCTTACAGACTTTCCTGCCCAGGCTGGCTTTGATTTGTGATCTTCAAATCTCAGCCTCCTGAGTATCTACGATTACAAGCATGGGCTACCAGCACCTAGCTCACTTTTTGCTGGTTAATTGGAGATAAGGGTTTCATGGACTTTTCTGCCCAGGCTGGCTTTGAACTGTGATCCTTAGGTATCAGCCTCCTGAAAAGCTAGGATTATAGTGCCAGGCTAGCATGCTTACTCTTATATTTATGCTTGCAGTCATCCTTGCTTTTTCCTTTTTTGTTTTTTTTTTTGCATTGCCTATAATGTCTTTCCCTTTCTAGCTATTCAAATACATTTAAAGAGTCTACTCCATCTAACTCTATCTCCTTCACTCATACATTTTATCCGCATAGACATCTCTCCTCTGAACTACTACAGCACAGAACCCTAGTTTCCTAATTTAACATGAACTATATACATTGTTCAGTAATACTACTGTTTCAAAATCAGCAGTCTCTTCTCCCTAGTTATATAAAACATAAGATTTCCTATCTCAGTCTCTCCCACAGTGTCTAACCTGCTGGGGTAAGTGCTCCGCCCGAACTAGCTGGCTCAAGGATTTTCAAAGGACTCACGTATCCATTGTTTGTTCAGCACCTCTGAATTCAATAGATGACACCCTGCCAACACCACAGCTTGCATCACCAACATCTCCCTAGGAAATTGTAGTTTGCTGACCTTCCTGAAGCCAGGCTTCAATTATAAACCCTGTTGTTGTATGGCTAAAAATAAGCTGGAAATATTGGGGTGAAGGGGAACCCACAGAATTCCTTAGGAATTGAGATTCCTAAATGAAAGAGCCATGAGAGTGCAGCTATGAAGACATGACAGGAAAACTTCTTATCCATCAAAAAGGTGTTAATTAGAACAAATTGGGAATTATATTTGGATCTATAGGCATCAATTGTTGCTTGGGGCTGTGGAAGGCTATGTCATTAACAAAGAATTTTCACTGACATGGAACTTGCAAGTTTTTATTTTATTCATAGACAATTACTGAAAAATCAATTATTTAAAAAAATATTACATTTAAAGTCCCATTTTGTATGAAAACATGGCTGAAATAAGATTGATACTTGTCTAGTAAAAGTGAAACTGTGGGAGCAGAGTGATTTGGAAAAGAAAAGTAATTTCTACAATAGTGAGATGCCAGCTTCCTCTGGAACAGAGCAGCATCTAGTTTCTTGGCTTTGTGTGCTAGCCAGGTAGCTGTTCTGCCCTAAGTCAAGAGCTTCCCACTTCTACTGTAGAAATAGTGCAAGTTCTCCCTTGGAGCCAATGTTTTTAGAAAGTTTTTGATGGAAGCATAAAACACTGGTGGCTCAGATTTTAGACTATGGATCATGTAGGAGACAGGTGGGCTGTGCTTCTTGGGAAAGTGAGCAGTGAACATATGAAGCAAGTCCTATTCCCTATCTTGTTTTTTGTTTGTTTGTTTTTTTGTTCTGCCAGGAAATTTTGCTGAAGTTCAAAGAAAACCAGTTCTGGAAAATCATTTTGACCCCTGTCAGACCTTGTGTCTTGCTATGGTTTGAATGTCAAAAATTCATGTCCAAGTTTAGTTGCCATTGTAACAGTATTGATAGGTAAGACATTTGAGAGAGGTAATTAGACACTGAGAGCTTCACCTTCATGGGTGGGATTAATGCTGCTATAAAAGGGTGAATTCTGCCCTTTGTCCTTTTGTCATTCTGCCTCTAACCATATACTTCATTTGGACTCGATATGAATTTTCATAGAACAGATAAATTGCCCTATTTCTACTCTCTTAACAACCTTCCTCTATGTTTTCCATACCTTTATTTATTTATTTATCAGGTCTGGTCGTGGGGCCTGAACTCTGGGCCTGGGTGCTGTCCCTCAGCTCTTCAGCTCAAGGCTAGCGCTCTACCACTTGAGCCACAGCGCCACTTCTGGCTTTTTTTCTTTTTGCCTATGTGGTGCTGAGGAATTGAACCCAGGGCCCCAGGCATGCAAGGCAAGCGCTCTACCACTGAGCCACCTTCCCAGCCCCTTATTATTTTTTAATTATTTAATTTTAATGAGGGAAAATGTGGAAACTCATAGCTGAGACAGTGTAATTGAAATTTAGTTTTTCTCATTTCATCTGCTATCATTTATTTTTTTCAGAGACTTCAATAGCTACTATGTGTTCTGTCCAGGTTTTATAGATGCATTCAGGAGAGGCAGGAAAGAATATTTACTCTGCTGGTGCCGGTGGCTCATGCCTGTAATCCTAGCTGAGATCTGAGCAACATGGTTCCAACCCAGCCCGAGCAGGAAAGTGTGAGACTCGTATCTCCAATTTACCAAAAAACCGCAAATGGCTGTGGCTCAAGTGGTAGGGCATTCACCTTGAGCTGAAAAGCTCAGGGATAGCACTCAGGCCCAGAGTTCAAGCCCCACAACCAACAGAGAGACAGACAGACAGACAGACACACACACACACACACACACACACACACACACACACACACACACACACACGAGTATTTACTCCATAAGTGGGGCCCTCAATCATTTTAAAGTGGGGATAAAACGACAATTAAAAAGCCATAACATTGGGGCTGGGAAGGTGGCTCAGTGGTAGAGTGCTTGTCTTGCATGCATGAGGCCCTGGCTTCCATTCCTCAGCACCATATAATCAGAATAAGCTGGAAGTAGCATTGTGGCTCAAGTGGTAGAACACTCGCCTTGAGGTGAAAAACTGAGGGACAGTGCCCAGGCCCAGAGTTCAGGCCCCATGACTGACCAAAAAAAAAAAAAAATTCGTGGCACTGTGGCTTAAGTGGTAGAACACTAGCCTTGAGCCAAAGAAGCTCAAGGACTGCACCCAGGCCCTGAGTGCAAGCTGCAGGACTGGCAAAAAAAAAAAAAAAAGCTTATTTAAGCCAGGTGCCATTGGCTCACAAATGTAATCCTAGCTATTCAGGAGTTGAGACTGAGGATCGTGATTCCAAGCAGGAAAGGTTGAGACTTTTATCTCCAATTAACTACCAGAAAACCAGAAATGGGGCTGTGGCTCAAAGTGGTAGAGTGCTAGTATTGAGCACGAAAACTCAAAGAGCACCCAGGCCTTGAGTTCTAGCCCCATGACCACCACCACCAACAAACAGCTTATCCAATTCCATTAATATATCTACTGTTTTAAGTGTCGATGGTTCAGATACATCAAATCAATCTATTCCTGAGGAACTGTATCAGACCTGTTCTTATTCCTATTTGCCTCTTGACAAATTTCTAATTATTATCTTGTCCTCATTTTAATTTTTTTATGAAATAACTGTACAAAGTTTCAAAACGCAAATAGTATTAGAAGATATATAACAAAAACAGCAAACTCACATCTCATACTCCTACAATTTCCTACTCCCTAAAGGTAACTGTTGTAACTCTGCTTAGTACTACTTCTGCTACTTACTTCCAAATTTCTAAATAGTATTCTTGTGTTAGTTTTATTTTCAATTTCAGGCATAATTTATTAACTTCCTACTTAAAAGGTAAGGATTACTTCAAATGTGTTTATTCCTCTCCCGTCTCTCATCCTCGAAATAAGAGTGCTATCATCAGCAAACCAATATTATTTACTTCATTGTTACTGTAATAGTCTGCTTTACAATAAATGTATACTAGCGCGTACTATATATTGCTGTATATTTCTATTATAATATATATGACTTAGTTAATATATTATTATGTACCATTACATTTTCATTTTCACTACTAATCAATATCCTTTTTAAGTATTATTACTGCTTAATTTGTTTTATCTACTTATCATAAATTGTTCTAAAATTCTCCTCTTATATCATCAGGTTATCATTCTACTAGTTTGTCTTTCTTAAGACAGATGTTTTCTCTAGAACCTTTTGTCTTTGCATGTTTTTTTATTTTTATTTATTTTTTATTGTGAAAATACTGTACAGAGGGGTTACAATTAGGTGGGCAAGATAATGAGTATATTTCTTATCAAGCATTGTAGCCTCCTCCTTTGTTTCCCCTTCCCATCCCTTCCCAGAGTCCTCCCGCCACCCCGTCTTTTCATTTGTTTAGGATTTCCAAGCCTCTTACACAGCTGTCATTCTAGAACATTGTTTGACAATCATCCTGCTCCATCCTGCTCATTCATTATTTCTTCTTTAGCTTAATACACTTTTTACCCATGCTTTCTTTTTTCTTTATTTCTTCCTTTTGGTGAGAACACATTACATAGCAGCTTCTTGAGAAAGAATGTTAAAATTGTGTGTGTGTGTGTGTGTGTGTGTGTCTGTGTGTTGGTACCTGAACTCAGGGTGTGGTGCTATCCCTTAGCTTTTCCCACTTAGGGTTAGCACTTTACCACTTGAACCACACCTCCACTTTTACTTTTTTTTGCTATGTTTTCTATTTGTTGCACTTAACATCTGTTTCTAGTTCAGTGAAATTCTTTATAAGTTACTTCTTGTGTCCTTTTCTCTTTCTAAAATTCATATTTGTCAGTCAGATAAAACTTCCTTATCTTGCATTTAAATTCTCTTTGTATTCTGGAAGACTTTCCAAATGCCCAATCCCTGCTATTTAGTTTTTATATTTCTGCTACTATTTTTTAATTTTTAGGACTTCTTTGTTCTTTGAAGATTCGTGTTAAAATAGTGTGTTGATTTTAATAGCTTCTCTTAACTATCACTTTGTGAAATATTACTACTGCTTGCATCTCCTCTATTTTTCCAAGTTTTTTTTCTCTTCCCATCTTTTGGATAACAGGTTATTCATTGCTATTTAAGAGCAAGGCACTAAAAAAGTAGGGTTCTTATCTGCTTTTAAAAGCTGGGACTTTTCCACAGGTAGATCTATTAAGGAAAAACTCCATCTGTTTTAGTTTTCTGGTAACGTATAGATGCCAACTTCCCTGAATCTAGCAGGAAAGAGGACTTTCCCATTGGTTGTACAGTTTCTTTTTTGGCCCTAAACACTGTGTGAGTTTTCATTTCAGCTCCTGATTTTTTTTCTTTTACATTACTGAGGCCTGAACTTGAGTCTCATGCTCTCACTTGGCTTTTTTGCCCATGGCTGGCACTCTACCACTTGAGCCATGCCTCCACTTTCAACTTTTTGATGGTTAACTGGAGATAAGAGTCTCCTAGATTTTTCTGCCCAGGTTGGATTTGAACCTCGATTCTCAGATCTTAACCTCCTAAAAGCAGCTGGGATTGTATATGTGAGCCTTATATTTTTCAAGGGTAAAAGAGAGCCAGTTGCTTAGAAGTGGAAGATGGAGGAGAAAATCTAGATGAGATGACTAAGTAGTCACTTTACAAACCTCCAGTTTATATTCCACATTTAATGCCACGCAAGCTCCAACCTGCGGAACAGCACAGTGTCTTCAGGTCCTAAAACTAACAAAAGTTGTAAAAGAAAAACTGTAAAAGAGAAAACTAAGGAAGCTCCAAATTTGACTTTCTCTTTATTGGTCTCAGGCTCAATGATGTATATTTTGCTGAGTGTTTTTTAGACTTTTCTAATTTGTCTTTTGCATAAAGTTAAACAAACATTATAATCCTCTGCTGACAACTGTCCCATCATTGAATTTTCTGCTTTCCTTCAAGCTGACAAAGTTTAAGCAAATGACATTTTTTAAATTCCTTTTTTGGGCCTGACAAAAGTTTTTCCAAACAGGATTATAAACAGAGCTTACATTTTAACATCAGGATAAATGATGAATTATGTAACTCATTGGGTCATGATTTAGTATTTGGTATTTGTGTAGCACTGTTTCATTTTACTTATTCATTTCTTCGTCTCCATGTAAGTATTAAAGAATTCGGTAGCCTAATATTACTTAAAGTTTAAGCTTCTAATTTGTATTGTTACCAAATAGTTACTGTGTGCCAGGCATTGATATATGTATTTCTTACAAGAACCTTATAAGGGCCAATGGTATTGTGATAGGTGCTTAGAAGCTATTCTTGCTTTAAAAAAAAGTTAACGTCTCAGTTGGGCCTGGAAAAATCCAAAGGAGAATGAAAAGCAGGATAGAAGCTTAGCAACCCAGCTTGCATCTGTGACCTTTGCTCTAAGTCTCTGTGGAATACAGGAAGAGACAGGATTGAGGAGATAACATGTTGTGGCAGGAGTTAAAGCTACTCTCCTGTTGGGCACAATGACTTAAAAAAAAATTGTAACAAAGGCCCACATGACCACTTCTGATATAAACTGAGCAACTGGACCATACCTTGGGCCATAAAATCACACCCATGATTGGGACTGCTTAATAATTATGCACACCTCTCATCCTCTGCCTCCATTCTTCTCTATTTAAAGCTGTAACTCATGTTTGTACCTTGAAGATAAGCTGAAATTCGTAATTTGCCTCTTCCCACTGTGTGTCTGACACATGCAATAAATCTCTTCATGTACTGCATTCGGCAGAGCAGCTAGATGTGATATGTGCTACCTTTGGACTTGAGTCTTAGAACACTGGTTAGCATTATCTTTCTTATGGTTAGGAACTGAGGCTTCAACAGCATATGTTTTCTCTCATATGTGGAAGCTAGATCTAAAATACACCAGAACATGATCAATTAATTATAAAGGACTCAAGGCATTCACACACAGTGAGACCAAAGGAGGATACTCTTAGGGGAGGAATACAAGACTCAATGCCTATGTATCTCTGATCATAAAAAATAATATTTATCAAAATGAACTCCAGGAAATTGATACAAGAAAAAAAAATGAGGCTTCAAAAGAATGTAATTTACCAAAGTACAGATAATGTGAAACCAAGATTTCAAGTCAGGATTGACACCTTCAAATTGTATGCTATTCAACAACAAGGTATTCTGCTTTTGAATAAAATCATAATTTTATTTGAAATATAATGGCAAGAAGATCTATTTCTAGAATTATTGTGATGTGTTGATTATATACTTAATAAGCTCAAGATTGTAAAAATTCCAGAGCCATTGAGAATCAACCTCCTCATTACCTTTGACAGCTCAAGACATAACTGGCATAATGAATTAATTTGCTTTCCTTATACCCTTGATAAATATTGCTAATATGGTATCTTTATTTCCTGATCATATTGCTAAACAATATTCATTGGGGATATACTAGAAAATATAAAATAATGACTTAAAGCTTGTCATGAGAGAAGGGAGTTGAAATATTCCTGCTGATGAATTGAAAAGTAATTTCTTTTACTTTTGGGGTTTGAATTCAGAATCTCCTGCTTGCTAGGGAGGTATTCCATCACTGGTACTCACAACTGAAAAGTCTTAAAATTAGGCCTTTCCCAAAATATGTTATCTTTTTTTTTCTTTCTGGTCATGAGGCTTGAACTCTGGGCCTGGGCACTGTCTCTGAACTTCTTTTGCTCAAGGCCAGTGCTCTACCACTTGAGCCACAGTGATATGTCCCATTTATTATCTTTAAACAGCTTAAAATCCTGTAACATTCAATTTTCATAATTTATAGGGTGTAGGATTCTCATTGGATATGCAAAAAGCTTGATAAAAACACATAGCCTCCGCAATGCTTGATAAGAAATGTACTCATTATCTTGCCCATGTAATTGTAACCCCTCTGTACAGTATGTTCACAAAAAAAACACACATAGCCTCCCTAAAATCATAACTCTGCTGATGCTTATCCTGAGGAAGTGGCTGTTGATTTAATTGTGGTTGTATTATATTGGTTGCATTGCATTTCTGATAATGTTGTGATCAATGGAAGCATTAATTCTGGTGTGATATAAAAATCAACTAGCAGTGTGCTGAAGTATGTAAGAGAATTCATATATGTTATCTCACTTGGGGAGGTGGGAGGACCATCCCTCCAATTTGTTGCTAAAACCAAATGACTGGTAATGGACGGACCACGGAACAAAGTAATTGGGAACTGCTGCAGGCTTGCACATTTCCCATAGTGTGACATGATCTTACCTAGGTGATCCATATTCCTTTCTCTTTTCTGTTACCTTTCTCTATTCATATTTGCATTGCCCTATTTTTGAAAGGCTTTGTTCTTAGGTAACTGTCATATTTCTCTCCAGGGAGTTGGTTGATAAAGACTTAATTAAACCAGTGGCATCCTGGAGCTGAAGGGTACCAGTTTGTGAGAAAGACTTGCTACATAGGAATTTTGCAAATAGATTGTTAACTCTTAGTAGCTTGGAATCAGTTATAGAAGAGATGTTTAGATTGTGGAAATTAGCAAATACTGCTAATAACCCCCTGTTAGGGTTTGAATATGAACTGTCTCCTGCAGGCTCAAGCTTTCACTGTTTGGTAACCAGCTGGTGGCACTATTTTGGGAGATTGTGGAAACTTTGGGAGGTGGGGTTTGGCTGGACGAAATAGGTCACTAAGGTTGTGCTTTTAAAGGTTATACCTGACCCTCAGTCCCATCTTCTCTCTGCTTCCTGTTTGCCATGGGGAGAAAAGCTCTTCTTGTTATATGCTCCTGTGCCATGATGTGGCCAAGAACCTGGGGCCAAGAGACCATGCACTGAACCTCCTGAAATCATGAGCCAAAATAAATCCTTGTTCCCCTCAAGTCATTTCTGTCAACTATTTTGGCCATACTAATGAAGAAAGTTACCTAACAGGGCCCCACTTACCCCAATGAGAACAGGCCTATTGGACCTGTCTTACTACCCTTTCTAAGGGATCATGTATCATCAGTAGGTACACCTGAAAACCACAATGAATTTCTTTGGTTGGATTTGTCTAATAGGAATAAATTATAGAAAAATAATTTACAGGACAAAGCATTCACTGCAAGCTGCCGGCAGGGAACCTCTGAGAATGCAGACCACTGCATGGCCTGCGCGGGATTGAGAGAGAGTTCCCTGGGCAGATGGGTGGTGGCCTCACAGGAAAAATAATTTAGAGGCACTGACTAAGGGTTACCACCTAGGCAAACAGCTAGACCATCTTGGTAAGAGCCAGGTCTATTGGCATATCACTAGGAATATGACAGAGAATTATAAAGTTAAAAAGATAATCCCTTTCTAGGCCAAGAAAGATTTCAATGGATATATGTACATGCATCAATCCTTCAAAACATAGTCATTCTATTACAGTTACCCATTACAGACTAAAGCAATGAATGAAATACAAGAATGGACCATGTCTTTTTCAATAAAAGAACAAAAATGTGTACCATCAGATGGTTTGGCAATAACTTAACCTGTATATTAAAAAACTAAATTTACTAAGAGTGTCAAGTGTATAGATCAGAGGTTTCAAAACCTGAAAATATTGTATAGACATCTACTGAAAGCTTTAAAAAAAAGTAAAACTGTTGGACTAGTGGTTAGAGAAAGGCCAACTCTGCCAGGTACAGCAATGCATACCTGTAACCCCAGCACTCCAGAGTTTGAGTAAGCAGGATTATAGGTCCAAGGCAAGCTTGGGCTACATAGTTCAAGGTTAGCTCAGAATACATAGGAAATCCTGTCTTAAAACAACAACAAAACCAGAATAACAACAACAAAAAACAAAGACAAACCTAAGTTACTGATATGTTAAAACTACATTTATTTATAGTTCTATAGAATTGGCTTAATGGTAATTAATAGGTTAGTATCTTTTCTGTGTATTTTTTCTATCTCTTTCCTCCCAAATACCAATTTCATAACTATAAGCTTTGTCTATCTAAAAGGATGCATCAATGCTAATCTATATGAGTTTTAGCAGATACTATTCACTTTTAAAGTATGCAGTTAAGGAAGTACTATTTGAAGGTCTCAAAGAGATTCTCCCAGTAACATATGGAATATCTACTGATTTTTTTTACTGTAATTAGAAAATGATATTTGTAGCTATATTCTTTTAAACATTTTGTCCATATAAAACAGTGCCTAGGAGCCTTTAGAAAAGATTGAGTTTATTTCTGAGTTACTTTCTGTAGGTTCAACAACACTTGAGAGAAATATAAATGCAACAAAGTAAAAATATGAAAAAAGTACTTTATAGAGAACACTATGGTATGTGACTAGAATAATTCTGGCTTACATTTAACTCATAATTCTAAAAACATAGAGTGTAAAAATAAATAATAGATTCTAGGAACTAGAATTAGAGCAATGCTTTGAATTTGTTGTCACAGTTGTTTACTGTAGGAGAAATATAGTGCTGTCAAAGCGTGTCACATTAATGAACACATTTTATATGTAGAATTCAGTTTAGTATTCTCTTACAAACTTGTACTCATTAAAAAAATACATCAGTGAATTCATTTGACAAAAAATAAAATCAACATTGGCTTCAAAGCAGGTACTTCTGGAAGACTTAACTGTAGAAAAACATAAAGGACAGAGATAATGCATGGGACTTCACTGTTTGTGTAAATATAGACGATTCATTTGCTACTATGCAGAGAAATCAGGGAAAGGTGGGGCTCAGTTGTAGCACATGGCTTGGAAGATTATCTTCAATGTCTTACTGCTGACCTAAATTAGCACCTACTGTCCAACAGGAGCTACACAAGACAAGGGTGTGTAAATCTCATTGTCAGAAGGCCTGGGGGGAGGGGGGGGGGTGACTCAAAACTGCTAAAGTGCAAAGACATAAGTAGTAGTGATGTGTAGTAAACCCATTTTGCCACTAGATGGAGATCAGGTCATTTCCACCAGTGACAAGGAACCCTGCTTATAGTCAGCAAATTTAAGTAGGGTACCAATTACTTTTTTCTAACTACTTCTATGAGGGTCATTTTCCAAGCTCCAAAGTTAGAAGCAGACCTGTGCTGAGTAAGGTGTCCAAAATGAGGTACTTTGAATGATCAAAAAGGAAAGGAACTGTACAAGAGAAATAGATCTGGCTGAACCATCTTGCAAATAGTAAGAGTAGGCCTACATAAGAGCGTTTAAGTACATTGTTTCAGTAGTTACCAAGAGGCTTCACAAAAACTTAAAACAATGGCAGACTGGACAATTCATCCCTATCGTTTAACATAAAGATCTATGTTCACCATTTGTTTCTTGTCTGAGTATGTATATAACTATGTATATTTGGAATCAACCAAAATGGAACTGTATATATAAAAGAAGAACACTAACAAATGGCTATCCTAGTTTTTCAAGTGAATCTGTCATTTAATTCTGATCTCAATAACTTTATTACTAATTGTGTCTAATTTCTGAAAAAATTTGAACTTTGAGCTAGGATGATAAAACTAGTTATTTCCTAGAAAATACTGCATTTAGGAAAAGTTCAGATAATATACTGTACAATGTAGCCAAATATTTTAGTCATTCTTGAGATGTTAGATACTATAATGTTATTCAATTCTAACTTAGCTATATATCGCTATGCTATTTATTCATTGAATAAGTACTGATTTGTATACATGTAAGCATAAAATAATTTGTGACAGTTGAAAGAATTCCAGTTGTGATCAAATAGCTTCTATTACCTATAGCACACTTAGCAGATCTAAGTGTGAGTAGCAACAAAGATCAATGTTGTGTACTAGGACACTATACTATGAGCTGGGAAAACGAAGAAGTCTTTAGAAGACAAGAACTCTGGTGACAACTAAGAAGAGGTTAAGTTTGCAGACAATTAAGAACCATTATGAAACTCATGAGCAAAGGTTATTTATAAAGTCCTTTTGAGGAAAAAAAAGGACACAAAGCTTGACCACTGGAAAATGTGACCTTTGATTTTTTTTACAACATATGAGCAAGTCAAATAAAGTAGATGAAATTCAAATACAACAGTATTTACAATTAGGCCTCAATGACTAGAGGACAGAAACAATTCAAAGAGGGAAGTAATTTAGTGTTTAGAATAATACGAGAGGAAATCCTATGTAATTAATTCTCAAATATTGTTTTGGATGGTGGATAGGTATGGAGAAGGATTCCTGTGCTATGTCAATACTTCATTGTACCACATTCTATGTTTATTTTAGAGCAATATGTTTGCTTTAATTAAAGTGATATCTTGTTGTGCCTTCAAAAGGATATGCAATTGCTAGCTGACTTGGATTGAGATTTCCAAAACAGACTTTTAAGTCTTCAAGTATCTAACAGAAAGGTTCATTTCATCTACCCACATAGGTATTTCTGTTTTGATTGCAAAATAATCATATAAAATAGTAATTATTAGCCTATTACTAATGTAATAATTGGTGGAAGTGTCTTACTGACTGGCTCTTTGGCAGAGCAACCATTCTGGCAGGAAGGTACCTTTTCTTTTGGTAGATAAGAATGATATGTAAACAAGGGAAGCTTTATTTTGAAATCAAAATTTAAAAAATTACCAACCAATCCTTTTATTCTGTGCTTCCTATAGACTATGATGCCTTACTCATTCTTCCACACAACAGCCGGGAGGAGCTGGCTGAGTGATGCCTGGGATGGTTGGGTTTCCTTTGGCTTTGGTGGCCTTTCCCATGTTCTCTTCATGGCAAGTTGTGTCAACTCATAGTAACTGCTAACCTTGAATTATCTGGATTGCAGGCAATTGATAAAAGTTCTACTGGATGCATATTTTGCTAACTTTCTCTTGTCTAGAGGTTGCTTTTCAAATTATCTTTAAGTACTTGTACAAAGGGGTTTCAATTGAACATGTCAGTTTATGAGTACAATGTATCTTGATAATCTAGAGGTTTCTATGAGTCTGCTAAGTGCCAGATTCTTAGTGTTCTGTTGCCTAGGTAGCTAGGAGATGTGTTGTGAAAGCAAGAACAGATACAAAGATGGTACTGGAAACTGGCCAACGTGTCAGGTTAAAACATGTAAGTTGAGCCGGGTACAGGTGGCTCATGCCTGTAATCCTAGCTACTCAGAAGGCTGTGAGATCTGAGGATTAGTGTTCAAAGCCAGCCCGGGCAGGAAAGGCTGTGGAACTCTTATCTCCAATAAACCACCAGAAAACGGAAGCAATGCTGTAGCTAAAGTGGTAGAGCACTAGCCTTGAGCTGTGGTAGAGCACTAGCCTTGAGCTGAAGAGCTGTAGGACAGCACTCAGGCCCAGAGTTCAAGCCCCATGACTGACAAAAAAAAAAAAACAAAAAACTAAGTTGGTGATTGTATTTGTGTGTTGTCATGTCAGGAACTTGCATGAATTTAACAAAGGCATATTTCTACTTTCTCACATCTATACTATTAGACTTGTTTTGTTTTAACTTATGAATCTAAAGATTACTTTAGCTATTTAAGCAACTATATTCGAATGTTTGATCCAATTTTCCCAATTGTGTGTTTTGAATTAAATTCAAGTGCTACCTGCATGTGTTGGTCACCATCCTGCCCCATCATGTTCCTCCACTCCAGGAGTGACTGCTGCAGACGTTCCAGTCCAGTTTCCCAGAGCCTGACACACCCTCCCATGTCAACAGTAACGATGCCACTTTTGTTCCATTCAGCTAGCAGTGCATCGGTGTCCGAAATAGCAGATAGCCACGTGGTATATGGTGAGAGAGAGCTGGGGCTGAAAAGGGAATCCAAAGTGCAGCTAAGAAACCATAAACACAAAGCACATGATACATTTGCTATGTCTTTTTCTGCTTAAAATGTGTGTTCACAGCTGGGTGTTGGTACCTCACGCCTGGAATCCCAGCTACTCAGGATCATGGTTCAAAGCCAGCCTGGGCAGGAAAGACCATGAAACTCTCATCTCCAGTTAATTACCAAAAAGCTTAGAGTTGTGGCTCAACTGGTAGAGTTCAAATTAGCCTTGGACAAAAAAGGTCAGGTACAGTGCTCAGGCCCAGAGTTCAAGCCCCAGGAAACACAAAAAACTGAGTTCGCAACATCATCAGTTTCTTTATATTTGCTCTTATCTATATCACAGCTTGGGGAAGTAAAGAGGATAAGTGAAATTAAAACAACAACAACATTAATTTGTAAACTTAAGACAAGATAATAATGAATTTGAAAAAAAGGATTTTTGCTGGGTGTGGGCTCAAGCTTATAATCCTAGCTAGTTAGAAAATAGATTGGGTGGATCATTGTTCAAGTCCAGTCTAGGTTAAAAAGTTAGTGAGATCTTCCTCTCAACAACAACAACAAAAAAGCTGGGCCTGCATGTTCATAGCTATAAGGCCAAAGACCTGAGATCCTATCTCCAAAGTAACAAAAACAAAAAGGGCTTAGCACAGTGTTAGAGTTCCAGCCTAGCAAACTGAAGGCTTTGAGTTCCAATTCCAATGCTGCTAAAAAATAAAATAAAATAAAAATTGAAAATCCACATAATGAAGCTGAAGTGATTTAGAGTCACTAAATTTGCCACAAAGAATTTATTACTGACTAAATGCTTGTGTCCCACCAAATTTACATGGTGAAACCCTAGCCTTCTGTTTAACGTTAAAAGGACATAAGGTCTTAGGTGGTGATTAGATTCAGACAAGATAGTACTGGCAGAATCCTCACAATGGGACTGTCCAGATAGAAGTCTCTACAGGCTGTGTGTTCCACAATAAGAAGTCAGCCATCTGCAAGAGTCCTCACTGGGAGCTGAACTGGCTGCTACCTCCATCTTGGCTTTCTCAGCTTCTAGATCATGACAAAGAGCAGTTACACAAGCCATGGAGCTGGTGGTCTTTTGTCATAGCAGCCTTGAACTAAAAAGAGATAAGATACCAACAGATCCACTTGTAACAAACAAAAATAATATCATTTTCCTTGTGGACCCCAGATGATACTAGCAATTTACTGTTAGGAAGACAGGAGGACCAGGCAACTTATCCCTTCCCCCATCTGCCCTGGTAGACTCACTCCTGACACATCTATGGGGATGTTTTATGTTTTAAATATGCTTTCCAATAGATTCAGATTTCATTGTTGCCTTTGCTAACCTAGAAAGTGACGTGAACCTATAATAAGGAATTCATAGATTATTATGTTTTATTATTTGCAGTAGTAGGGTTTGAACTTGGGGCCTTACACACTTGCTAGGCAGGCACTCTATCTACCACTGGAATCATGCCCTGCCATTATTTCATGTATTATATATTTCACATTTGTTTCTTATATTCTATTTTGGATATACATATCCATGGCTATAAGAAGTATAAAAATCATATTTTAAGGCTTTTACTATGTTTCCACTGGACAGTACTTCTCTACATGAATGAATTATGATGCCCAGTTGGTATTGGCTGTACACACAGTTGCTCTTTCAAGATTTCTTCATGGCAGGCAGAATGTGTGGCCTATTTTTAAAAAATTAAAAAAAAACACTGACACAGAATAGTATGTGAAGGAGAAACTAACAGAACATTAGAAAAAGTATTAATGCTTTAGAGATGTTAAAACTAGATATTCTTTGCTTTTATTATGAAATCATCATCTGTTTTAATGAGATACAACTAAGAAAGAATAAGATTTTCCCTTAAATGACTAAAAGTCATTTTCTATTATGCCAGCACATTAAGGTGTTCCAAGACATTATACTAATATATATTGGAAAAAAGAAATCTCTTTCTTAGAATAATGATTTCATCTTTCATACTTTTTGAATCTGATTAACAGTCCCAGGAAATGAAACTGTGCTGCTGAGTTATTTGTACTGTTATGTTGAGCTATTTTCTTCTGGGTTTGGAGAAGGGAGTTTGGTGTCACTTTAGATGACTGACAGGCTCCTGGGCAGAAGGAGTATGTCAGGTAGGGATTTACCCACTGGGCTGTGGATGACCAGACACAGGTAAGAAAGTACATGAGAGATGGGGATGTGATCTTAACCCAGACAATAGTGGAGAAGAATTGGAGAAAGGAGGCTCTAGTCTTCAGGGAACTGTAGGGAAAAGGGAAGGAAAAGACAAAGAAGCACCATGTCAAGCAGATCAAAGAAGGTGCAAGCTTAGCTTGAGAGAGGAGACAAGCCATGGATGCACCCAAGGCAGGTCACATACTATCCTACAGTTAAGGACACATGCATTTTTCAAGGATCTTCAAGGACAGGTGAGCATTATTGTTTCTATTTTTGTATGACAAGCCTCAGTAGTTTAAAGGCTTCGCTGCATAGTTGGACAATGACAGAAGCAATGAATGGTAATGAATCCCATTCTAAGTCTCTGGGAATCCTTTAGCTACTGCATGACTTCATGACTAAGGAAACAGTAACAACATTAAACAAATGCTATTTAAAATCCTTTGACATTTTTGAATGCAGAAAACTAATACATAAAGTTAATAATTTTTAAATTTTCTGCAATACTAGCAATGCCATTTCTGGTGCAGAAAACTTAGCACAAGAACCAATTAAACAAAAGAGGATGAAAGCTAGAAATTATTAAGACTTATACATATGTAAAATATTTTACAATACTTGAATATTTTTCCAAAATGGAAATAAAAATGCCACTAAAGCATGCAGAAGAATAGCAAGATATACACCAATTATAACTTGGGGGAAAAAAAGAGATCACTTTTTTTTTTTGTTGGATGTGGGGCTTGAACTCTGGGCCTGGGCGCTGTCCCTCAGCTCTTCAGCTCAAGGCAAGTGCTCTACCACTTCAGCCACAGTGCCACTTCCAGCTTTTTTTGTTTATGTG